>NW_027507758.1:549333759-549978759 GCF_037356315.1 Lithobates pipiens | reverse complement strand
CCCCCACCCCTGGAGGATCCATGGGGACAGCTTGTTCCTCAGCTTAGAGGGATTCCACCAAAAAAAAAATATTAAAAGCCAGCAGCTATAAATACTACAGCTGCTGACTTTTAATAAATGGACACTCACCTGTCCCGGGTTCCAGCGATGCCGAGGCCGATCGCTCGGCTGCTGCCGCCACCATTCTAGGTGAGGGAATCGGGAAGTGAAACGAATCGGCTTCACTTACCGGTTCCCTACTGCGCATGCGCGAGCCGCGCCGCGCAATAGGAAATCTCCGCGCTGTCACTGGGACCAGTGTGTGTCCCAGCAGACAGCGCGGCAGGGCAGGAAATGGCGTAGACTCCCACGGGAGTTTATGCCCGGAAGTGGGTGAAAATACCTGTCTTTGACAGGTATCTCCACCCCCCTCCCCCCGTGAAAGGTGTCAATTGTGACACCGGAGGGGGGGGGAGGGATCCGATCAGCGGAGGTTCCACTTTAGGGTGGAATCCCGCTTTAACCGGCTGGGAGCCCTTTTGGCTCTATACTTAAAATTTTCCTTTCTCTTTTTATGTTGTTTGTGGCTCCCTTTTTGACCTACCACAGTTCCAATTTTTTGTATTCTCTGATATGGACCCTTTCAGACTGCTGACATACCTTGATTATATTGCTACCTTTTGGAAAAAACTCTACATTGCCTACTGGTCTATCATGCTAGTTGTGACTTTGCAATCATGCCTGGGCAACTGGCACGGTTACAATATTGGTAAATGTGTTCCCCTATGCCTTCAAACCTGAAATTTATGTCCTGGAATGTCCGAGAACTTAGTAACCCTGTGAAGAGGCTGGCAGTCCTTTATAACTATTAAGTCTCTAGATGCTGGTATTATTTGCTTACAGGAGACCCACCTCTCCCCTGACCCCACGCCTAGCCTGTCCCATTGATTTGTTCAGTACCCAATTTCACTCCACCTATTCCATGTATTCCAGGGTATAAGTGTCCTGATACGTCAGGATATTCAATTCTCCTGCTCTCACAAGATCATAGATCCAGGGAGGTGATATGTGGTAATACTATGCATTGTCCATGTATAATTACTGGGATATCTCTCTCTCGCCACCGTTTTCGTCTTAGGTGCTCAGGTGCCTAGCGAGCTTTATGGCTTGTTTTCTAGATATCCCGCTCCGTTTGGTGGGTGATTTTTACAACTACCTAAATCACATACGGGACAAATTACCTGCCTGGCGGATGTGTGGAGACTTAAGCACCCAGATACGAAGAAGTTTTCTTGTCACTCAGATGCAATCAAGATACCTTTTAATACAGGGGATTCTTATGGAAGGCGATAAAAAGGGAATGATTTCCAGAAGTTATAATATCCTCAATGCTATATAGGATTGCTCCAAACTGCCAAGCAGACGGGGCTGGGAAAGGGATATGGGTGCTATAGATGGGGAGACGTGGGACCTCTGCCCCTTTTTGGTGTCTGTATCTGCCTCTCAAATTATCTAATTTATATCTGCTACACAGGGTATAAAGAACACCTGTACAACTTCATAAATGGGGGAATTGCAATACCCCCTTATGCCCTAAATGTGAGAGAGATCATGGCGACCTCATTCATATGCTTTGGAAGTGCCCCAAGCTTTTCCACTACTGGAAGGAGGTCCTTGACAAGATCTCTCAGGTGTTCATGTTTAAAGGTGTTGTAAAGGTAAATGTTTTTTCACCTTAAGGTGAAAACATCTGACAGTGTCTGCGCCCCCAGCCCCCCCCCCGGTTTACTTACCTTACCCCTCGAAAGTCCCGTGCTCGTCCCCCGTCATCCTTTCCACCGTTCAGCCTGGCCGCTGATTGGCTGGAGTGGATGAATGGAAAGCAGCGCAGCCATTGGCTCGCGCTGCTGTCAATCACATCCACTGACGCGGAGCGCCGGGGGGGGCGGGTCCGTGTGATACAGCGAGCGGCTATAGCCGCCGGCTGTATCACGGGAGCACGCCCGCAGATGCTTCTCACCATGCGAGGGAGCTCGCATGAACGCGAGAAGCATCTGAGGGAGGAAGCAAAGACAGCCGCCGAGGGACCCCAGAAGAGCAGGTTCGTGGCCACTCTGTGCAAAACGAGCTGCACAGTGCAGGTAAGTATAACATGTCTGTTATTTTAAATAAAAAAAATAAATAAAAAAAATTCACTTTACAATCCCTTTAATATCCCACGAAACCCAGTTGTGTGCCTGTTGGGTGCCCTGGATGAGTCCTTAAAGAGGGATTTCACTGTGAAAAAAAATATTAAAAGCCAGCAGCTACAAATACTGCAGCTGCTGACTTTTAATAAATGGACACTTACCTGTCTCAGGATCCAGTGATGTCGGCAGCCGAGGCCGATCGATCGCTCGGCTCTTGGCTGCTGCCACGGCCATTCTAGGTGAGGGAATCAGGAAGTGAAGCGTTGAGGCTTCACTTCCCGGTTCCCTACTGCGCATGCGCGAGTCGAATTGTCCGCGCTGTCTCTGGGACCCGTGTGTGTCCCAGCAGACAGCCCACGGGAGTCTATGCCCGGAAGTGGATGCAAATACCTGTCTTGGGTATCTGCACCCCACCCCCCCCCGAAAGGTGCCAATTGTGACACTGGAGGGGGGGGGGGGTTCCGGTGAGCGGAAGTTCCACTTTAGGGTGGAACCCCGCTTTAACTCCACAAGCTCATACTGCTGTTTTGTGACTGCTATATGTTGCACGTAAACTGATGGCACGATTTTGGATTGTTCCCAGGTTGCCCACCAGACGGCAATGGGTAGAAAATGTCAATAAACTATTGATACGGGAGATATTGACATACCAACATAGAAATGTTGCACATAAATTCTACGCAATGTGGCAGGCCTGGTTGGATGTCCTGGGATTGGCTCCACATCAGCTAATTAGGGACAGGCTTCTACAGGCGTAAAGGATATAAAAAGTCCAGAATAGTGGCTGACTGGGATATCTATCTATCTATCTATCCCAGTCGGCCACTATTCTGGATATATCTATCTGTAGTTCTGGTTTACATGGTTCTGTATGCACTGTCTATATTGACCGGCAGTATACCACTGTATGAGAACTTTACTTTATTCCCTTGTGTTTTAATACCAATGTTAGAAGGACTGACTGCTGTCACAGTGGTCACGTGATCGGGAGTCAGTCCTGCTGTAGATCAGGAGCTGTCTGACAGCTCAGTCACTGCTTGCTTCCACGTACAGAAACTTCAGCCAACCATGGACACGTTTGTGTGTGTTGAGTGTGTGCATTAAATCTCACCTTCTTTGCCGTTGCACATATGTGTTATATAGGAAGCAAAAGGATAATTTTGTAGTTTAGGGATGTAAAACAATCAAGGTAGCTCTGCATTGGCAAGTAAGTGAAAAGAAAACAATGTATCAGTGTGAGAATGCTGTGGTGTTGGCTCGGGAATAAGATTATTAACAACTAACATTGCACCAGAGGAGGGTCATTCTGTGAATATAGGCACACTAAGAATGTTTTCAGTTTTACATTTCTTGGAGTGTCTTCATTGATCTCATGCTGGTGCAATTTTATAGCCTGGGGGGGGGGGGGGGAATGAATGAAAACAACAAAAGCATTCATGCGCACTTTAGCTCTTAGGGGAGTGACCCTGTAATCTCATAATCTGATCGAAATACGATTGAAGTCATGAACAAAGCATCTCCATGCTGCCAATCAGTGCAACGCAGTCTCTGATTTTCTGCCTTGCATGAACAACTTTATTTGATCGGATCCAAAATAAGTTGAATCTAAATCGATGGGAAAGGGAAGTTATGCCTCATTGATTGAATCACGCACGATTGGACGATAAAATTAAAATTGAAACGTGTATGGTCACCATAGGAGAGACCAATCTAACACACAGGCAGGGAGTATTTTTTTTTCTATTTTCTTTCAGGTGTAAATTTAGGGTTTCATTTCTGCATCCTCAAGGCACCTGATTCATCAGTATTGCACTCTACAGAGGGTGTGTAGAAAAAAAAAAATCCCACTGCAGCCAGTATCTTACCGGCACCATTTTTAGGATGGAACATATAACATGTTTCCAATTTTGCAGGCGCTGTGCTATTTATTTTCTCCTGTAAAAAAATGTGCATCCATTTATTTATTTTTTCCTAAAAATTTAACTTATCCTTTAAAAGACCAGGCCTAGCCTGACACTGTTTACAAGTAAAAATTTTTATTTTATTTTTGCTTGAAAGTTGAGAGCCCCCAAATATTGTGTGGTTTTAGCAGAGGCCCTAGAACATAAAATGGCGGCCTTTGCAACTTTTTGTTATGTCACACAGTGGTTTTTAAATGCATTTTTTGGGGAAAAGACACACTTTTTGAATAAAAACAGAATCTGTAGCCCAATTATTTTGTAAAATATGAAAAATTGTTATGCCAAGTAAGTAGATACCAATGTCATGCTTTAACCACTTGCCAACCAGCCGCCGCAATTGAACTGCGGCAGAATGGCTCGGCTGGGCGAAACGACGTTATGTAACGTCGCTTCGCCCCTGTGGCCAATAGGGGTGCACGCCCCCTGCTCGTCCACGGAGCCGATGCGAGTGCCCGGCGGTCGCGATTACTGCCGGGCTCCCGTAATCCCTTGGGGCACACGGAGAACCAGGATCTGTGTGTGTAAACAGTTTCTGGTTCTCTGAGCGGAGAAGTGACAGATCATCTGTTCATACAGAGTATGAACAGCGTCTCTTCCCCTACACAGTTCACTCCCCCCTTCAGTTAGAACACACACATATTGTCCTAAATTGAGGAAAAATTTTTTTTTTTATGTATTTTTGGAGGATATTTATTATAGCAAAAAGTAAAAAAAAAAAAAAAAAAAATAAAATAAAATAAATATATATATATATATATTTTTTTAAAATTGTCGTTCTTTTTTTGTTTATTGCGCAAAAAATATAAACCACAGAGGTGATCGAATACCACCAAAAGAAAGCGCTATTTGAGAGAAAAGGACATCAATTTTTTTTTTTTTTTTTAACAGGTTACCAGTGTAGCGTTAGAGGAGGTCCAGTGCTAGAATCATTGCTCTTGCTCTGCTGTGGTACTAACACTGTTTACATATGTGGGCATGGCCTACATATGCGTTCACTTCTGCGTGTGAGCTTGGGGGCGCTAAAATATATATATATATATATATATATATATATATATATATATATATATATATATATATATATATATATATATATATATATATATTCACATTTTTTTTTTTAGTTTTATTTGTATTTATTTTTTTTATCACTTTATTTCCTATCACAAAGAATGTAAACATCCCTTGTGATAGAAGTAAGGAGGATGAAATGTCCTCTTTATGGAGATCTGGGATCAAAAAGACCTTGCTTCTCTACAATGGACAGCATCAGATCAAAAAAACAAAACGGCCTTGTTTACATCAGCTGTGAACTGGAAGTCATGACACCTTAGGCCATAGAATTGCCGGATTGGTTCTTGGGTTTCCCATTCAGCCAGGTAAGTCTGAAAACCAACGGAAAGTGGCATGAAGGGCGAACCCTCCTGCCACTTCTAAAGAGTGGCTAATCGCCTGCTTAGATCACTTTATTAGTAAAAGCGGCAGCTGCAGAAAATTTTAACCCTGGTATTAAATGTCAAAGTAATGATGTATTTTACCAGTTAGGTGGTCGGCGAGTGGTTGTGATAGCACAAGATACTGGTTCCTGTAGACCTAAGATTGTGTTAAAAATGTCAGTCCAAGCAGAAAATGGATTGCAGTATTGGATCGAGTGAGTAAAAGGGGCTGAAGGACATCAACAGCACTGAGATCCAACAAGGGGTGAAAAAAGAGTGAAAACAGAATTTTTATTTTGGGGGGACAAATCGGGTGGTTTATTAACCAATTTTTTAGAAAAATAAATTATAATCTAGTTTGGGTTTAAGTTTAGGGACGTAGTTATAAAAAATGTTGAAGAGCTAATCACCCTGTGAATCAGAATGTACTAATGAATGTTTTAGGCTGTTTTCTTTCTAGGTTAAATGTTGTTCATTAACCACTTGCCATCCGCCCTATATCAGTTTTATTGCTACAAGGCAGAATCGCACGTGTGTATGTGTGTAATAAAATATATATATCTATCTATGTGATTCTGCACTTCCACCTGCAGGGGGTGCATGTGCTGCCAACGGGCCACTTCTGCTGTCAATATTCAGAGCCGAAGCCGATCTGTGGGTGCCATGCACTCGATGTCCTCCGACAACTGCCAATCATCAGAAATACACACAGAACAGGGATCTGTGTATATGTAAACAAAGCAGATCGCAGTTCTGACCGCAAAGCAGGGACTAGACTAGAATCCATTACTTCGTAAAAGCAGCACATACAGAACACACAAACACTGTTGGCACACAGTTAACCCTTTGATTTCCCTAGGTGATTAACCCCTTCGCAGCCAGTGTCATTAGTACAATGACCGTGCGTATTTTTAGCACTGATCACTGTATTGGGGTTTTTGCAAAGTGTCAAACTCTGATTGCCGCAATATCGCAGTCCCATGATAAGTTGCTGATCACTTCAATTACTAGTATAAAAAATAAGTAAACGTTCCATAAATATCTCCCATAATTTGTAGATGCTATAATGTTTGTGTAAACCAATCAATATGCGCTTATTGTGAATTTTTTTTCAAAAAACGTGTAGCAGAATACATTGGCTTAAATTGATGAAGATCATTTATTTATTTTTTATTGGAAATGTTTTATAGCAGAAAGAAGTAAAAAAAAAAAAATATATATATATAGTTGTCTGTCCTTTTATTTTATTTTTTTTTTTCTTTATTATTTGCGCTATAAACAAAAAACAAAACAAAAAAAACACCAGTGGCGATCAAATACCAAAATAAAGCTCTATTCGTGGGAAAGATATCATATTATATCTGGGTACGGTGTCAAACGACTGGGACATTGTCAGTTAAAGTGCAGTGCTTTATTCCAAAAAAAATGGCCTGGTTATAAAGGGGGGGTAAATCTTCTGGAGGTCAAGTGGTTAAAAAAAGGGGGTTTGGAAAACTTCAGCTCTACAGCCACTAGATGGAGCTGATGATCATAGGAAATCATCAGTGACATCTAGTAGCCATAATTCACTCTGTTCTGTATAAATACTATTCTGGAGAGAAAATAGCCTAGTAACATTTGTTTGCCTCTATTTGCACAGACCAAATGCACATGCATTTTCACTGACTGAATAGCTCTCCAAATTCTTTGATAAAACACCTCTAAGTGTGTGGGAAAACAATACTCCTTTTTATAATGTGGTTTTCATGGCTCTGTATATGATAAATTATGAACTGTGATTACTGAAAAAGAATATTTGCACCTTCTGATTAGTTCACTTTTTACTTGTCAGATCCGTTTACCGCCTGAAGTGAACCGGATATTGTACATCAGGAATTTGCCCTATAAAATCACTGGAGAGGAAATGTATGATATCTTTGGAAAGTACGGACCTATTCGTCAGATCAGAGTGTAAGTTTTTATTTATTTTCCTTTGCCTTTCTTGTAGCCCTTTTGGCAAAGTGAATAGTGAAAAATGTGATACATGGCGTGTATTTTGAACTCCATTTTGTTGCAGCGTGCTGGTGTCTGTGGGTTTAAAGTGGTTGTAAACCCTTACAACCAACTTTTGACCTACAGGTAAGCCTAGATTAAGGCTTACCTGTAGGTCCAAGAAATATCTCCTAAACCTACACGGTTTAGGAGATATTTACCCGAAGACAGCCACCGCAGATTGCAGCGATATGCCGCAAGTGTCGGCTCCCGTGCGCATGCGCGGGAGTGACATTATCGCGGCTCCGGCGAATCACAGTGCCGGCGCCGCGAGACCCGGAAGTCGCTCCGGGATCCATGGCGGCGGCAAAGAGGAAGACGGAGGACTGCTTTGGGGGCTTCGTTCTCAGGTAAGTTATTCATAATGAGCTAGTATGCTATGCTATGCTAGTAAGCTATTTTTTTTTTTATTAAACCCGGTCATGTCCCCTTCTCTCCACCATGTACTACGTTTTTGTCCCCAGTGACCTGTAAATTGACCCCCTCACCTCCTTTATCCTGCCTTTTCATCTCCATGATGCCATTGTATGTGACCAGTACAGTAACCCCTACACTTTCCTCTCTGTATCACCTGTACATTAATGTATCTAGTGCACCATTTCAAAGCTCCTTGTGTAACCCTTTCAAAAAAAATTGTGGCAGAAACCGAGATCACTTTTCCAAAAAAGGGTCTTTTGAAGGTTCTGGAAGGTACTATTCTGGAATTTTTATTTTAAAGAAAGTAATTAAATGTTTATAAAATTTTGGTCCTTTTATTTTTTTTTATTTTTTTTTCTTATGTAAAGTAAGAAATAAACTTTTTTGTGGTTATAAATACTAACAAATGAAAGCTCTGTCTGAGTGTTGCATAAAGGAGTACCGTATTTATCGGCGTATAACACGCACTTTTTTGCCCCCTTAAAATCAGGGGGAAATCGTGGGTGCGTGTTATACGCCGATCTCCGCTGATTGTGAGCAGAGCGATTGCCGCTGAGATACACATAGCCTAGTGTACTCGGCTAGGCTCGGTTCCGCGCCCAGTCCTGCCATTGGACCTGTTTTATGTCCATCATAGGGCAGGAGTGGGCGTGACTGTGAGCGGAGGCGAGAGTAGCTGAGTACACTCGGCTATGTGTATCTCGGCGCCGCTCGCTCCGCCCAGTCCCAGCGATCTCAGTGGCACTCGCTCTGCTCCGCCCAGTCCCTGTGATCCCAGCGATGCCAATTTTAAATCCATCCAGTAACAATGACAAGGCCACAATGGACACTGGGGCAAGGCTGCAATGACACTGATAAGGTGCATTGATGGGCATTTAAATGTAAGTTTTTTTTGTTTTGTTTTTTCCCCCTTAAAATTCCCTCCTAACCTTGGGGTGCATGTTATATGCGGATAAATACGGTAATTGTCACAGCACTGAAAAGTGAAAAATTGCCTGGAAAGGAAGGGGTATTACAGGCTGGTACACAAGTGGTTAAATTTTTTTTTATAAGTCTGATCTTCCATAACTTTTTATGGTTGCTTATGGAGCTCTTAGTGGTTCAGTTAAGCTACCCATACGTGGCCTAAATTCTGAAATTCTAGCAGTCAATTTAGGAATCGGCTAAGATGCATAAAACATTGTCGGTCAAACAGCGACTGCATTCTGGCTGTTCAGGTATCGTTTTTTCACTCCTTGAGGCCGAAGACTGTGCACTCTGCTGTGTAATCTCAAGTGGTGTTATCAGACATGCCCACCTCATTTATGTGTGCTACAGAACACCCCCTTCCCCAAATCTATGCAGATAGAGGGGAGTTGTTTTGTAGTCCCATACGTTCTGCTCCTTCATAGATACATAGTTGGTAAAATACAGTACCGCTAGTGAGCCTTTTTGCAGACCAAGTGCAATTCTATGCAAAAACGAAAATCCCTGCATCTATAGACACCACAGATCTAACCCTAACCTCTCTATCCCTGTAAAGAATAAATGAATATACATATCTTTTTGGAAGCTGATCTGATCCACTCTGACCTGATCTCCAGTGTCGGAAGCTCTGCAGAGGACACGGCCGACAACGGCTGTGAAATGAATGGGAAGTGACATCACCCAGAGTTACTATGGGCATTCTGTTGTCATCCGTTTCCTCTGCAAACGCCTCTACAGTGAAGCCGCGGCTGACAGTTCAGAGTGGTTCAGATCGGCTTCCAAACGGGTATGTATGCTTTTTTTCCTTTTTTTTTTTTATTTTTTTTTTTTTTTTTTACTTTACAGGGATAGAGAGGTTAATGTTAGATCCCTGGTGTCTAAAGATGCAGGGATTTTAGATTTTGCATGGACTTCCACTTTAAAGTATAACTAAAGGAATTTTTATTTATTTTTTGCTTTGGATAGAGTGCAGAGGGATTAGAACATTGTGTCTGTTTTTTTTTTTTTGTGGTCTCTGTCAGCATTAGGGAGATCCATCCTCTCTATTTATCCTGTTTACCATTATCATTGAAAATAAAAGGGACAAAATCCCAAATTGGGATGTCTCCAGAAAAGTAATAGAGGGGGAAATCTTCCAATGGGGACACTAGTTCTGGGGGGGCCCAAGGAATTCCCTTTGCAAGAATTTCCTCTCGCTTCCTGTCTTGGCTATCGGACAGTAAGTGAACAAAAATCTCCTCAATGGGACACTGAGATGGTGAAAATAAATCTGCCAGGGCTTATAACCTTCCCTTAATCTAAAATGGGAAAAAAAAAAAGTTTTGCCTATAGCTCTACTGTAAAGAGGGAACTAATGCAACCACATCTGGTAATCTGCAGTATGTTACATTTTTTTTTTTTTTTACCATATTTTAGCCCACCTTATGCTCATCCTCGTAGCACTCCCCTACCACTCGTTCTGTAGCAGCCACTACAAAATACCCTATGCTTTGTAGTATAAGGTGGTATAATAGCTCCTTCCCTGATTCTGTGCTGTTCACAGTGCACTGTTGTGTGATCATTTTGAAGGTGAGTATAAGGTGGTCAGGGGTGGGTATTAAAGAAACCCAGAATAGGCAATGCAACAGGATCTCTTAGCCACACTTTTCTCTTTAGTTAGTGTTTGTTACCCCAGCATTTCATATTCCTGATATGTGCCTGCTGTACCTTGTACTTGTATGAAAATGTTTTCTGTTCTCTTTAGATTCCTTTGTAAGAAATCCCTGGTGTTGCTGCCAGTCCCTCTGCTCTCCTATTAGAAACTGACCACACTATGCAGGAGGACACAACATGGTCAGTTCTCTAGCTATGCTGGGAATTCGGCCTGCCCTCCTCCAATGATTAAGACTTGTCCTGACACACCCCCGTTGCACAGCCTTTTACTGGGAAGCGCAGTATATAGCTCTTATGCAGCTGAGAAAAGAGGGAATTTGACCACTTATTAAAAAAAAAAAAAAATATATATATATATATATATATATATAATTTAAAAATATCTATACGCATTTTTAGCTTTTCATTTTAATTTTAAACTAATTGGGTTGTTTTACAGGGCGATTGTTTACAATCGCTTTAATAAACCTTGGGCAAAGGCTCACCCCAGCTCGATGATTGGATAATAAAGGAAAAGCAACACATAGATGAGGACATGCTTGTGACCTCCCATTCTGTAAACTGTTAGAATGGCAGTGCTTTGTAATCAATATAGCTGATTGTCTCTCTCCCAGTCTGAGTGCAGATTTGTAGAAGACTACAGGAAGCTAATCTAAAGACAGATTCAGGTACTTTTTCTAGTCGTATTTATTCTATTTGTTTTTCATAGAACACATTACTGGGGCTAAACTGTGCGTTTTTCTTTTATATCCACCGCGGTGTTTGGCTTTATGTGGAAACTTACATGAATCGACGCACAAGGCTCTTATTAATCCTTCTATTGTCAAGACTTCCTCGTTTTTTAGGTTTATATCTGTGCTGTTTATTTTCTGAGCATTCAAATATAATTTTCACCGTTGCAGAAACACTTTTTAATGCGGTTCGTCCTGTAGCGTTTCTTGGAATCGTTACCCTTTGGAAGCAACAAAGATGCAATCAGTCATCACATCTGTCAGACTGCTTCCAAACCTTCTAGAAGCAAAGGCTTGTAATGGATGATTCCCTGCAGACATGCCGAGATTACTGTAATGTCCTTCACACTAACAGGAGGGGCCCCACTACCGCCAAGCAAAGTCTCTGTCAATGCCAGTAAGCTACCACTAATGGTCATTAGCTGGAGCATAAACCACAAAACATGGCCAATTACCTCTGCCAGTGGCATACTATTCCAATAACATGTGTTTTCTTATATTATAATTTAACCCAGTAAGCACTAGAAATGCGGTGTGGTGTAAATCGCACTGTAATAGAGTAGAATAGAAGAGAATAGTCTTATCTTTAAAGTAGTAGTAAACCTTTGTTTTAAAAATCGCCTCTCAAATTAAATACTGTAAATACTTCCATTATTTGGCAACAGACATCATTCAGATATCGGCATTTTCAGCCGGCGATTCCCTGCACCATAAGAATGATCATAGCATCTGTTCCGCCGCTTGATTGTTTCTTGCGGGAGGGAACACCGCCCTCCGCTGCTTGTACCGACTCGCCGCTTCCATCGGTGGTTCAGTCACAGGATCCGCCAGCCCCCGGATGATACCATAGAGATTTCCGGCGGACCAAATCGTCCCTGGAGTCTCTATGATCGTTCGGAGGCCGGGTGCAATGTTATGACGTCACGCCCGTCCTCTGCATTCAAATTAACAGTGCCGTTTTGGCTGGGAAGCCAGGATCAGTTTTTATTTTATTTTTTATTTTTATTTCAGGCTTCCCAGCCTAGAGGTGAGATGTGGGGGTCCTATTGACCCCATATCTCACTCTAAATGGGTCAGATTGTGCCATATTCCTATTACGAGGATGTTTTTTTTTATTTTATTTTTTTTAAGTGTCAAACGAAAAAAATAATAATTTAAAGCGCCCCTGTCCCCGTGAGCTCGTACGCAGAAGCGAACGCATATGCAAGTCCCGCCCACATATGAAAACGGTGTTCAAACCACACAAGTGAGGTATCGCCGCGAACGTTGGAGCGAGAGCAATAATTCTAGCTCTAGATCTCCTCTGTAACCCAAAACGTGTAACCAGTAAAAAAAATTAAAGCGTTGTTTATGGGGATTTTTAAATGCCAATGTTTGGCGCCATTCCACAAGCGCGTGCAATTTTCACATGGCGTGACATGTTGGGTATCTATTTACTCGCCATATCTTCCTCTTTCACATTATGCAAAAAAATTGGGCCAACTTTACTGTTTTGTTTTTTTAAAGCATGAAACTTTTTTTTTTTTCTGAAAAAAAACGTGTTTGAAAATATGCTGCGCAAATACCGTGTGAGATAAAGCTGCAATGACCGCCATTGTATTCTCAAGGGTCCTTGCTAAAAAAAAAAACATATAATGTTTGGGTGTTCTATGTAATTTTCTAGCAACAAAGTTATGAATTTTACATGTAGGAGAGAAATGTCAGAATTGGCCTGGATGCGAAGTGGTTAAAGTGGAAGTAAACTTTCATCTGTGGCTTTTACCTGTAGGTAAGCCTATAATAAGGTTTACCTATAGGTGCACCGTTTAGGAGATATTTACTGTACATGCAGCCAGTGACATCACTGGCGCATGCGCTCTGAAGGAACGGCCACCTGTGCCGTTCCTTTGGACCCCCCGTGCCATAAACCGCGGCTCCCACACACGGGAGTGACATCATTGCAGCCAGTCACAGAGCCAGAGTCCGCAATCTCAGAAGCAAGACGGGTGAAGATGCAGCTCTGACATCTCTGTGCTGGAATGCTTCCTTTTTAAGGTAAGTTAACCATAATGTGCTAGCATGATATGCATACTAGCACATTATAACATTACCTTGCAGTGTCCAAAAAGGAAAATAAAAATGTCCCGCTATTTACAACGGCTTTAAACTGCTTGGAATGGTCACTTTAGTGATGAGAAGTTGCAGAACAAATGGCTGTCTGTTGTATTGGTATGCATCTTGCTTTTATTGACCGGAAAAAAAAATAAGCAAAGTTTTTTTTTTTTTTTTTTTTTTTGTTTGTTTGTTTGTTTGTTTAAGCTTTCATAAGCCATGTACCAGACCTCTAGTAGTACAGAATTTGCCAGTCAACTGACACGGGTAGGGTAACTGGTGTCTCAGCAGGGTGATGACAATTTTGCGCATATTAATTAAACATGAGCTGAAAGTGGCATTTGAGAACAGATGTGGAATATGCTGCTATATACCTTATTGGTTCCTCAATGTTCTATCGTCTCTTGTGTGTTTTTTCAGGGGAAACACGCCGGAGACCAGAGGCACCGCATATGTGGTCTATGAAGACATCTTTGATGCCAAAAATGCCTGTGATCATCTGTCTGGTTTTAACGTCTGCAACAGATACTTGGTTGTCTTGTACTATAATGCAAACAGGGTAAGTAATACTGTGGCTTATTTATCAGCATGCTTTCTAGGCTTTAAACAGGTATGATTTTCATCTTTGAATTAGGTCATCGAAATGTTTGACCCTTCATAAAAACCCTTCTGCTAAAGAGATTTTATTACATTGTCCTTTCCCCACTTCTATTTCAAAGCAGATCTTACTATACGACTTGTTACAAAGCTGATCTTGGTCACATGACTGAATTGTGGCTCTGTCGTACGCACGCACGCACTTCCTCTTGAAGGAGGTTTTATAGATATCTGATGAGCCATTAGTGGTTTACTTTTTGAAATGCATGCTATGGAGCTGTCATCCCTTATTCACTATTTACTAGTAAGTCCCTGGCTTGCACCTTCAAAAAGTCTCCAGTGGCATATTTTTGACCTGACTAGCTCCTACAGATATAAGACAAATGCTGGTCATATATGCAGGGTCATATATAAAGAGGACCTGTCACATAGATTCCTATTACAAGTGATGTTTACATTCCTTGTTATAGGAATAAAAGTGATAAAAATAAAAGGAATTAAGTAGAAAAAAATACATTTAAAACGCCCCTGTCCCCAGTAGCTCGCGCTCAGAAGCGAATGCCCACGTAAGTCCCGCCCATGTATGTAAACGCTGCTCAAACCACCACGTGAGGTATCTCCGCATGCGTTGGAGCGTGCACAACAATTCTAGCACTAGACCTCCTCTGTAACTCTAAATTGGTAACCTGTAAAAAAAAAAAAAAAATATTTAAAGCATCGCCTATGGAGATTTTTAAGTACCGAAGTTTGGCGTCATTCCTTGATTGTGCGCAATTTTAAAGCGCCACATGTTAAGTATCTATTTACTCGGTGTAACATCATCTTTCACATTATATAAAAAAAATTGGGCTAACTTTACTGTTTTGTAATTCGTGAAACCTTTTTTTTTTTCTCAAAAAAAAAAAGACATTTGAAAAATGATTGCGCAAATACAGTGTGAGATATAAAAAAAGTTACAATGACCGCCATTTTATTCCCTAGGGTGTTTGCTAAAAAAAAACATTATATAATGTTTGAGGGTTCTGAGTAATTTTCTAGCAAAAAAGCGATGATTTTTACATGAAGGAGAGAAGTGCCAGAATAGGCCCGGTATTGAAGTGGTTAAATGGGCCGCTTGGCGCCAGTGACAATCGCAGGTGCGCGCATGGGAATGCGCGACGGCTCCTGTTTTTTTGCGTGCCACTTCTATGCGCCAATGCTTGTTTCCTATGAGCAAAGGGAAAAAATGGTGTTCTGCGTTTTGGAGTACTTCTAGAGGGACGAACTTGTCTGCTGGCATGTGCACCCTGACAGGCGGGGGGGCGGCAACAATATACAAGCATATTCAGTCTGCTCACTTTCCTGGTCTTAGTAAGCGAGTACCTCTTAGTACATGATAGTGTCCCTAATACCTCACGTGTTTCGTCATGTACTGGGAGGTAATTGTTTGTCTCATAAGACTAAACTCATGTATGTTGGTGCTGATTGGAGCACTTCATATTGGGAGTTTTGTTTGTATTTTAATCATAAAAAAGTTGAATGCTATGTAGGTTTTCCCTCCTTTAAGCTATGGTGCTGATGTAATTAATGTATGACGGACTGGACCAATTGAAGAAAAGGCCATGGTTTATGATCTTTCTCCTTTTGGTGGTACATTGTGGGAAATCGCAAACTGACCTTTTCAGATAAGGTCAAAGCTCTCTAGGGGAGTCAACCTTACAAGGGGGTGGGGGGTTGGGATGGAGTAAGAGTATGGAGGAGACTGCATTCACAACATGTTTTGGTATTGTCACATCAGATGGATAGAACACAGAGGAGCTTAAGGATTTATAGCTGGGTTAGCCTCAAGGATTGCGCTATTTGCAGTGATGGTAATTTAGTATAATCACTAAATGCAGGGCGCCAAATAACTATGTATAATTATTATTGGATATTAAGCATAACCTCTAAGCGCACAGTAGAGTTTTAGAATTATTCAATCAACCATACATGCTTTCAATTTCTTAGCTGCACTTGAACAGTGGCAGCTGTAATCTCATTGGTGGTTGTCCCCTCTATTCATCTTTCTGCTCCTGCCCCGCTGTCATGTTACACCCCAGGGTTCTCTGTGTTTGTGAATTTTGAAATGTCAAGTAGCAGATGAGTGAACACAACATTGTTTTATGTTTTATTTCAGGCATTCCAGAAGATGGACACAAAGAAAAAAGAAGAGCAGCTCAAACTTCTCAAAGAGAAATATGGAATCAACACCGACCCACCCAAATAGCCCCACTTCATTTCGCGGATTTTCTTTTTTTTTAAATTTGTATTTTATTTTATAACTTTGCCAGTTCCTAAATACATGGAGTTGTGGAAGGGATATATGGACTCATTTATCTTTATGCAAGTCTTCCCTGGAGAAGTGAACATGTTGAAACTGATTTGTCACCAGACACTGCTTTGTCTTTACTTTGAAGGTCAGGCCTCCACATGCCTATAATTCATTTTTGATGTTGGACAGCTGAAGTTTTCATATTTTCTGGAGAGATTTGCCTGGTGTCCTTGTTGCAGACATATAAGGCCAAGCTACGTGGTCATCCTCCTCCCCTTTTGATAATTGGACTATTCTGTAATGGCTCTGCAAACTGACAGAAGTTAAAGTTCAGGTGCAGTATTCTAATCTGGAGTTCATGATATATAGAAGAAAGCATGGTAATTCACCTAAAACCATATTATCTGGTTTGGAAGAATTAATAACTCAATTGGAATTAAAAAAAAATAAAGTGACCTAAACACTGCATGAAAACAGTAGAGGCTTAGTTCATAATTAGGTGTGATCTTATTGGACTCCTTATCCTGGCATTTGTGGATTGGGCCTTAAGCTTTTTTTTTTTTAAAGCTCCCTCTGCAAAAAACGTAATTTCCAGTCTGGAGCCTGCTACTTAGACCTCTCTTTGAACCGTGTCTCGACAATCCACCCCTGTCCCCTTCTCATGGCAAAGCTCATGCTCCCTGCTGATTGTGCAGCCTGAGTTTATTGGTCACTTTTTTTTCACTTTCATGGTCACGTTTTCCTGCCAATACAGAATATTATTGGACCCTGTTAGTGATCTAATTGAAGGCATTGATATGTTGATTCTTCAGAGTAGTATCTTCCAAGGATGAAAGAATCCCTCAAAGGTCTGCTAGGTTTTCATTCACTAAAATGCAATGTATTTGTGTCATTGTAATTAAAACTTTTCCACAGTAAATGTGTGTTATGCTTTTATTTTTATTTTATTTTTTTATTATTATTCTGTCTGTAAGAGTATGTTTGTTTTACTTATGTATGGATGCAGACCAAGGTCTCATTGCATGTCTACTATCCATTAGGGGCCTTACTACATATTATCCGCTAAAGGTGTTCATTAACCCCTTGTCTACCAAGGTACATTTATAAATAGTGCAGTATACAAGGGGCATAAGAAAGCAGCAGCTGGGCGTACCCGGAAGTGACCCAGGACGGACGTGTTCACAGACTGCTCCTGAGTGCCAAGTGTAATCCGCAGCAATCCGGGTGCATACACGGCCGTTTTTCCCCAATTCTTCGGCCTATGCACCCCACCACCTGTCCTGCCTCAGCCTGGAAGAAAATTGGGACGAGACTGGCCTGGGATCCGCGGAGAGAGACGCCGGCCTAGTCCGTCCTCGGCCGCCGTCGCCATCTTCCCCGCCCTTCATCCTCCTCCACCACTTCAACGGGGGACCTGGCAGTGGATCTCCCCGCCATCCGGACTGCCCTACTCCGTGCCCGGTAAGGTCCAGAGGCCCGTGGGGCCGCCGGGATTGTCTGCCGCGGATGCAGCCTAGTGCGGCCTAGTACAGCCAGCCAGTCCCCGCACTTTCCTACAACAGCGCTCGGCGGGAGGACGCCGCGGCCGTCTTCCCGGCCTCCACCCTCCTCAATCACACTAACGGAGGCCCTCCTGGTGGGCTGCTCGGCTCCCCTTGCCACCTGGTCGGCCCTAGTCACTAATTGGGGACCTCTGGAGGTCCGAGGGGCCCCCGGGACTGTCTGCTGCGGATGCGGCCTAGTGAGGCCCAGTGAAGCCTGCCAGCTACCACACCTTCCTGCCCCAGCGCCTGGCAGGGGGCCCACTCACTGGAATCTGGACACTACAGCTGCCATTTTCTCCCCCCACGCTCCAAGATCCCAAGACAGCTGAGGAAGAGGCGGTGATTGTGAGCTCCACGGTCCGCAGGTGAGGCACTGTCTTAGCCCAGGGGACCCTTGCTTTCCCCAGACCTCGCCCCGCTGTGTTCTGGACACTCTCCCCATCCCCACGGCTCCATGGCCCTCTCTCCGACCCGGCCTCCTCCTGGGTTCAGGCTCTTCACAGCCTGACTACCGCCCTAGTGGGTTAGAGCTCCGGCTAAGGCCCCTTCTCCAGGCTACACCTGGCTTGGCCTCCGCCATCTCCGCTCGGCGTCTCCGTGGCCCCCCCCCTGGTCTGGGTGAAATTGCTTGACCATCACGGCAGACGGCTACGGTGAGTTCACGGGAGTCATCTATTCACCAGTCAGCTCTCCCTACACAGCCTCTTCAACAAGCCCCTAAAGAGACATACCCCCCTTCTCCTGAGACTTTCATAATTTCAGTTGTTGGAATCAGCGCAAACTAGCAGAACTCATGGGCGACTAACAACGCTGACACCATGTCTTAGTATAGCTTAATATACCGCTCCTTTCCTAAGGGACCCTGCACCGCTTCATAAGCTCTCATATACACAGGGTCATTATCAGCTGCCCCCCGGACCCCTCTGGATACTACATGGGCAAAGTTGGTTTTCAAAAGAATATATATCAAGGCTTTATCCCGCCATCGACCTCCCGTCCTGCACACGTCATGGAGCGATACCTACACAGATCGCAATCTCCAGCCTTACACACGTTGGCAGAACCAATAGAGGCCACCGACCCCCTACCCTCCACACCTAGTTCTCTTCACAAAGGTGGCTCTACCCAGCAAACAAATCCTGCCGAAGCAATTACGGTAACGGTCCTGGACCTGAAACTACAGACACTCCTACAGGATTTGACACTCAATATAGCTACAGAGGTTGGAAAGCTTGCTCGGGAGCTTAGGGGAGAGATCGACCAGCTTGGAGAGCGTACTGCCACTTTGGAATCTAAATTTGATGAGAATGTGCAATACATGCACGTATTGGGAGGACGAAAACGCATTTCTTAAACACACAGTCTCCCAAATACAACTACAACAAGAAGATTTGGAAAATAGAGAACGTCGCTCAAACGTGAGGATTCGTGGAGTCCCTGAAACAGTCAGTGATAAGGAGTTGCGGGTATACTTTCTCTCATCACCTTGGCCAAAAGGCGCAACCTCCGACCAATCACTGCACACCTCCAACTACACCAAATCCCCTACAGATGGGGTTTCCCTTTTCGGCTGTCAGCATCCAAAGATGGCACACAATACTCTATCAGAGAATTGCATGAATGTGAGGTCTTCATTCGCAATTTGGGCCTCCCACCTGTCCCAGAAGAGGACCTCCAACTCCCCCCTCCCGCTCTGGCCCCCAAACCTCTCCAAGCCCCTACGGCAATTTGGACCCCAGTTCGTCGGAGACATCAGAGAGGCTTCTCCACACCGCAACGCCCCAACGTGCCTAAACAACCTGCCTGAAGTTCCGGCGCCTGTCCGAATTGCACCTCCTTACCCTTGGTTTCCAGGAACCTATCTGACCTCTTCAGGAACTCTTCGGGGAACATCCCCCTAACTTTAAATCTCTCCCATTTCTGTAGTGCTCAACGAGCCTCCTCCCCCCCCTGCGGGGCCCCTCCAGCTGGTATTGTACTCTCAGTCGATGGTGGTATGTCTGACCACTGTTCAAATGTTAAGAGTCCGAGGTTAATCATTCTTTGCGGGAGCGGTACATAGTTTACCACTCCAAATGTTTGTTATGTCCCTTTATAGGTCCAAGGTATTCTGCCTTGGCTTCCTGAAGATTTTATATCCTTCAGGCTTTCAAGATACATGTTTTTTGTTTTTTGTCTCTTCATTTTTTGTCTCTTCATTTTTGTCTCTCTATATTTTACTCAGGTTATTTTTTTAAATTTTTTAAAGTTTTTACCAGGTCCTTTTTTGACCTGTCCTGGTTCTTACATGTCGCTGCAGGTTGTAAACTTGACATACAATATTATGTTACTAGGAAATGCTGATGTGTATATGCCTCTTCCAGACCTCCTTAGATCAGAGCACTCCAACCACATGTACCAGATTCCAATATCATCTGCTAATTATTCCATGAATGTATTATGGCTCTAAAAATATTTTCCTGTAATGTTAAGGGCTTGAATTCCTTAAGAAAACGCTGGCTAGCCCTGCGGGAATTCAAATCCTCAGGGGCTGATGTGATAATGGTTCAGGAGACGCACTTCCGCCCGGAGGGCTCATTTAAATTTGCCTCCAAGCTGTACCCTACTGTTTTTATGGCCTCCAGCCCATCTGGGAAGGCTGGAGTAGCCATTTTGATTAAACGTTCATGCCCTATACGGATCCTTGCTTCGATCCTAGATCCCCAAGGTCGGTTTATACTCCTGAACTGTTCTCACCTGAACACCTCCTTCACCTTAACTAATATTTATGCCCCTAATACGGGACAAATTGGCTTCCTCACTAGAGTATTGGATCGGCTGCGCTCCTTCTCTCAGCCTTTCGCAATCATAGGCGGGGATTTCAACATGTGTATGTCCCCTGGTAGGGATAGATTAGCACTCTCTCAACAAACCCCGTCCCTCCAAACTCTTAAACTGTCCACCTCCTTTCGCAAACTAATCCGCTCCCACAATCTCTTTGATGCATGGAGAGTGAAACATCCCACCCATCGCCAATACACCTTTTTCTCCCCCCCACATAAATTGTATTCCCGACTGGACCACTTTCTAATAACTGCACCCTTGCTACCCAATGTGGTATCTTCTGAAATAGAGCCGATCACGTGGTCTGATCACGCCCCCATCACTCTCAATGTGACGCTCCATAACGCATCACCTAAAACTTGCCACTGGAGACTGAATGAGTCTCTATTGCGACATGCTGAAACCAAAGATAGACTGCTCAAGAGATTGGAGGAGTTTTTCCATCTCAATGTAGGCTCCATTTCAGATATATCTACTGTGTGGGAGGCCCACAAGGCAGTTTTTAGGGGGGAGTGCATCTCAGCTGGCTCACGTCTGAAGCGGGACTCTGTTAGGCTGAGGGTGGAGCTTGTGGCCCAGCTGCAGGTCGTGGAGGCGCGGTTACTCCGCTCCCCTACGGTGGATCGCTTGCGTGCAGTGACTACTATTCGCAACCACATTAAGGCTATAGACACAAAAGACATTTCAAAATCAATGTTATGGTCTAAGCGAAAGTTCTATGAGTTTGCAGACAAACCACATAGGATGCTTGTCCACAAACTTAAGCCCCGGCCCTTTTTATCCATTCCTGATTATATAATGCAATCAGACGGTACACCAACGCACTGCCCTCAGACCATGTCCGGAGTATTCAGAGAATATTATAACAAACTTTACAACTGCCTGAACACGGGCACACAGGATCAGTTCCCACAAGACAGGTTGGACTCCTTCCTATCATCTATTCACCTCCCAAAACTCTCACCAGAGCAACGCTCCTCCTTAAACCAACCTATCTCCACTGACGAACTAGTTGACGTAATTAAACTTCTCCCCACACATAAGGCCCCAGGACCAGATGGCCTTCCATACTCCTATTATAAGACGTTCCTAGAACCCCTGTCCCCACACCTGCTGACCCTATTCTCCTCACTGCTCCAGGGCACAATACCACACCCCTCGTTCCTACATGCAGTCATAACCACTATCCCTAAACCAGATAAGGATCCTTCCCTCCCTGACAATTATCGTCCCATAGCCTTATTGAACTCTGATTACAAAATCTTTACCAAGATTCTAGCGAACAGGCTCTCTCTACTGCTGCCAGCGTTGATCCATAGAGATCAGGTGGGTTTCGTTCCCACAAGACATGCGGGGGACAATACTCGCCGCACAATTGACCTTATAGACCTGCTTACTAAAACTAAAAACCCCGCTTTGATACTCCGTTTAGATGCCCAAAAGGCATTTGACTGCCTTAGCTGGCCATTTATGTTTGCGATACTAAACCACTTTGGATTTTCAGGCCCCTTTATTCATGCCCTCCAAGCCCTATACTCGAAGCCCACCTCCCAGGTACAACTCTCCTCCCATCTGTCCCGTCTGTTTTCCCTTAGCAACGGTACGAGACAGGGTTGCCCTCTATCGCCATTGCTCTTTATCCTCAGTCTGGAACCCCTAGCTGCGGCTATACGGGAATGTTCAGATATTAAAGGAGTCTGCCTCCGCAACGCAGAATATAAAATATCCTTATTCGCAGACGATGTCCTCCTAACTCTCACCCACCCGCACACATCCCTACCACACCTTCACCACCTACTATCCACTTTTGGTAGCCTCTCGGGTTTCAAAATTAATGATACTAAAACCGAAGCATTACCTGTAAACATAACCCCGTCCCTCTTATCTTCGCTTCAAAGTAAGTATAATTACCACTGGTGTCCTCACTCACTTAAATACCTGGGGGTTCGCATTACTGCTTCCTATGATACTTTATATAAGGCCAATTTCCCCCCCCCTGTTCTCGGAAATTAATCGCTTGCTGACATACTGAACATCTCTCCCCCTATCCCTGTTGGGCCGAATCAATGTCCTTAAAATGTCTATCCTCCCTAAGTTATTATATTTGTTTGAAACTCTACCTGTGGCTATCCCTATGTCACAGTTGAAATCCCTTCAAAGGAGAAGCCTCCGTTTTGTTTGGAATAACGCTTCCCACAGGTTAGCGGGGACAGTGGTCCTGGCTCGGAGGAATAGGGGGGGGCTCGGAGGCCCAGATTTTATTAAATACTATTATGCCACACACCTGAGAGTTCTTACCTCCTGGACCTCCCGGAAGGCCCCAAATAGATGGTCAGAAATAGAAATGAGTGTTACAGCCCCGGTACATCCTTGCTATATGCTTTGGCCTTCTACTGCCCTTCATATGCCCCAATTACGGCGCATATGCCTAGCTCCCATGTTGTTCACGTTGAATATCTGGAAAAGGTACAATGACCGCTTTTCCCTATCCTCACCGTGTCCACCGCTTTTAAATATCCTATTTAACCCAGACATCCCAGATAGCCTGTCCTATGATCGTATGCTACCATGGACCCAAGCGGGACTCTTTCAACTCCGACACTTTGTTAACCCGGCGACACGCCATTTATTGACTTTTCCCACCTTGCAAAAGCAACACCAGATCCCCCAAAGGCTTCTACATTCATACTTACAGATCAGACACTTTTTTCTCTATCAGGTCCCCTTCTCTGACTCTGGACAAACCCACAGACTTTGAGAGCCTATGTGCTAAGGGTCCTTACGAACCCAGACTGATCTCTACTATTTACATGATATTACATGACGCCATACCTATGACGGTGAACACCCACCACTACATGAGGAAATGGTCTCAGATTCTACAACACGATATTTCCCTGGTGGACTGGGGGAACATATGGGAGCACACTTCCAGAATATCTCGATGTGTGACCCACAAGGAAACTGCTTACAAAGTTCTAATGCACTGGTATAGGACTCCAGATATTCTACATGCCCGTAACAGGTTAATTTCGAAACAATGCTGGAGATGTGGTGGGGAAGTCGGCTCTCACTACCATATTTTTTGGGACTGCCCCCTAGTCCACCAGTTCTGGCTCCAAGTCCAAAATCTGTTAGAAACACTGGCTGGCACTCCTATTCCCCTGACGCCCATGCATTATCTGCTAGGCCTCCCTTTCTCTGGTATTTCTAAGGCCTTGCGCAGATTGTTGTCCTTTATCTTATTGGCTGCTAAAAGGGTCATACCCAGGTTATGGTTGTCCACCTCTCCACCTACACTTCCGCAATTGATCACCACTGTAGCTGACATACGCAGAATGGAACACTTGACGGCCATAGTGGAGGATAAGATGCAGAAATTTTCTAAAATTTGGTCAACATGGGATGAGTCTACATATTGTTCTGATGGGATTGCTCCTACTTAGATAAACCTGGATACATACATGTCCCCGAGAGAAGGTCTGAAATCTATTTTTATTTTTTCCTTAAAGCTCTCTTTGAAGTTACATAGTCTGTTTACAGATTCTGTCTATAACCCCCTTAAAGATACGGTGGAAGATCACTACTTTAATCACATCGCTATGCCTCTATATGTTTAGATTTTGTATGCCTTGTAATCAAAGTATACCTGCATTCTTGATACGTTAATATTAATATCTCATGTATATTTTCTTCTGTATGATGTTGAAAATTTAAAATAAACAATTACAAAAAAAGAAAAGAAAGCAGCAGCTGTGAGCGTAGTATTGATTTTTGCAGCCAGTGAAGGCCTATCAAATAAAAGTAATTCAGGCAACTCTTAGGGGGCTCCGATGGTGTTACCTCTAACCCTGACACTATTTCTGTATGTCCCTAAAAAAAAAAAAAAAAAAGCAGCTCACATCCTCTCCGTAGCAGTCCCTGCCGTACATCTTCTCCACTACAAGATGTCTTCAGTCTTTCAGGATGAATGTCACACGGGGGTTTATTTACTAAAGCTGGAGAGTGCAAAATCAGGCTCATGTCTGCATAGAAACTAATTGGCTTCCAACTGACACTTGTTCAATTAAGCTTTGGCAACAAAACCTGGGCACTGATTGGATTCTATGCAGAAATTTGCCTGATTTTTGCGCACTCCAGCTTTGGTAAATATACCCCCAGTGTCATTTAGCCTGGAAAACTGAGGCCTAGCTATTTGTACAGGCCTTCATAATTGTCATTTGAGGGGATGTCCTCAAGAAACCCTTCACTCTTTTTAATGATACAGAGGGTGGTGTTGACATCTCCGTGACCTCTCGGCTGTCTGTATCATTGAACTAAAATCATTGGATTTTTGCAGCACTTTTAACCCACTAGCAGCCGAATAAAGGGTTAAAAGTGACACTGCTGAGGCATGTTGTAGCTGCTTCAGTGGCGCTGCCCGTTGATTTCAATGGGCAGGGGCGCTTTAGGAGCGGTGTATACACCGCTCCTAAACAGCCTCAAAGAAGCTGCTTGCAGGACTTTTTTTAAATGTCCTGCTAGTGCAGCGCCCCAGTTTGAAAGCACTCGGGATTACACACCGAGATTGCAGATGAGGCTTTTTGCAGGAGCTACACTGAAACTCCTCCAGCGTGAAAGGGGTCTTACTGCCAAACCTTTTTTTTTTTTTTCAGTTTTGGATAGAGTGGTGAGGGATTGGAAAACCTGTCAGTTTTTATTGCTGTCTGTGCCCCCTCTGGGGAAATTCCCACTCTCAATTTTTCATATTTAGCATTTCCCCCAAAAGTGCTGTGCTGGATCGCGTAACTGTCACGTGATCAGCACTTCTGCCTGCTGCCATTTTTACAGCACAAGCTGATCAGCTGGTGCCTGCCAGTAATTGATTGCTGGCACCCACTGATCGGCTCTGTTATTCAGGGAAGGGAGCTAAGTGTAAACAACACAGAGCTCCGAATACTGACAGGTGATCTTGCTGTTTTATTTCCTGCAAAACAGGGGAAAAAAAACAGCAAGTTCGCTTAGTAAAAGCACCACATAACACACGCAGTAAACCTTGTTAGGCACACATTTAACTCCTTGATTGCCCCTAGATATTAACCCCTTCCTAGCCAGTGTCATTAGTGCTGACTATAACACGGTCACTGTACTAATCACTGTATTGGTTTCGCTATTGACAATGTCAGGATACCCCCATGCCAGCTTTGGCTAGTATCCGCTCGCATTCCATACTATCACAGTCCCACTATAAGTCGCTGATCACCGCCATTAATAGTATATAAGGAAAATCCAGTATCTTTACCAGATGCTATAACGTTCATGCAAACCAAATATACAGTTATTTTTATTTATTCATTTGGGATTTTTTTTTTTTTTTTTTACTGAAGACATGTAGCAGAATGCATTTTGGCCTAAATTCATGAAGAATTTGAATTTTTACATTTTTTATTGGATAGGTTTTATAGCAGAAAAAAAAAATACAATTTGTTTTCAAAATTTACAGTCTTTTTTTCGTTTATCATAAAACATAAAAAAAAAACAGCGGTGATCAAATACCACCAAAAGAAAGCTCTATTTGTGTGAAAAAAAGAAGTTAATGCATTCAGTGTTGATCGTGCAAATTTCCAGTTAAAGTAGTGCAGTGCTAAATAGCAAAAAATCTCCCGCTCTCCAAGACTCTGGCCCAGCCGCACCAGGAGTATGCTGTCCAGTTCTGGGCACCAGTCCTCAGGAAGGATGTACTGGAAAAAGCGAGTACAAAGAAGGGCAACAAAGCTAATAAAGGGTCTGGAGGCTGTTATGTGAAAAGGTTGCAAGCACTGAACTTATTCTCTCTGGAGAAGAGACGCTTGAGAGGGGATATGATTTAAATTTACAAATACTTTATGGGTTACCCCACAATAGGCATATAACTTTTTTGCAGAAGGGAGTTTAACAAGACATGGCATCTCTTTAAAATTAGAAGAAAAGAGGTTTAACCTTAAACTACGTAGAGGGTTCTTAACTGTAAGAGCGGCAAGGATGTGGAATTCCCTTTCACAGACGGTGGTATCAGCGGTGAGCATTGATCATTTTCAAGAAACTATTAGATAAGCACCTGAATGGCCACAACATACAGGGATATACAAGGTAATACTGACATATAATCACACACATAGGTTGGACGTGTGTCTTTTTTCAACCTCACCTACTATGTAATCTTTCAACAGGGATAACTATTCTTTTGACAACAGATGATTTCTCTCTCTTTGGAGAGATACCCTCTAACGTCCTATAATGTCTAGAGACAGGAAATTGGGGATAATCTCCTGAATGATCCAGAGACAACAAAATAAAAAAAAAATGGCAGTAGTTTGAATGAATATACAGGTCTGTGGTGCTGACTCAAAGAAATTTATAAATACATTTTTATTTTTTGGGGGGTTCATTGTGGAGTATTTTCATGTTTTGCATTTATATATCATATTTTTGTGTACAGTGCAGGTTCGTTGACTAGCGATGTTCTTATGCCATTGTACCTATGGTAAATCGATCAATTAGAATACTTGACAGTGTCTCATTTTATTTATTGGCGCCAGTCTAGGTTTGGGCATTATTTATTTTTATTCCCTATTCTATGCTCAACAAAATATCAAGGGGGGGGGGGGAAGAGTTCCATTAAATTTACATGAAGGACAACATTTGTCTGCTTTAATGGAATTTGAAATTAAATGAAAATAACAAAAGTCGGCAAAACTTTCAGAATGAAGGCCAATGTTCATTTTGTACATTAATTGTATTGTGCGTTAGGCAGAAATCCTTGTCCTGATGGACCTACGGAATGAACAATGCCTTTTCAAACATGTATGATGCAACATTAATCATAACAGCTTTTGTCTGTAAATCTTTATATTTGATGGACATTAGGTGTTACATTTTATGTTCAACTTTGTCCTGATAGAAGCGAGAACCTCCTTTGAAAATATGTATTATGAAGGAATGATCAATGACAAAAACTGAGACAAAAGCCATAGCCGGGAAGCCACCCTGGCTGGGAGAACACACAGTTTTTATTAAAAAAAAATAAAAATAAAAATAAAAAAGTCAGCGCTACACCCGTCAATGTTACAAATGGCTGCTTGCAAATAAAAAGCAATATACTCAACCTTCTGTGATACATCAAAACATATACATGCAGTGCTTTAAGTACTACAAATAAATTGGTGCTCAATAAAAAAAAAAGATGTATAGAGCACCCTCTAGTGTGATACTAGTGGTAGTGGTAGTGCAGGGCCAAGTCATGAATCTGGGTCAGGGTTAGTAGAGATTAGGCCAGCATGGCTCATACAGACAGGCTTCTGGTACCTCCCTCTGCCTCTGAAAAGTTGGAGAACATTCTGGATCTAGAGGGCGGAGGTGAGGGGGAGCTGTTTTGCATATCTAGGGTCCTTTAGCCAATGCCCAGGAAGTGGGCCTGGCAGGGGACTAAGGAGCCTTTAAATTGACATTGGTCATGCTGGGAAAGGAGTCAGATGGAGAAGCAGTGCTGAGGGAGTCTGTTGGTGGCCCTTGAGGGACCCCTGCTGGGGAGCGGTTTTACCTCGGGCCAGAGCTCGGCTGGCTGGCCTGGAAGAATCCTACCACAGGAGGCGTTTGGGACAAAGCTTTCCAGAGAGGCAGCGGGAGCAAGGAGAGACAGAGTGAGTAGATCAGCACAGTGCAGTGACACACAAGGCGTTAGACTGCCACATGCAGCAGGTCTCTCTTGAAGACAGCACTGTGCTTAAGTCTTCAGCCTTGCTCTGGGAGATCTCCTATGTGTCAGTCAGGAAGACTGGGAAGAAGAAGCAGCCAAGTGGGCTGGTGAATTGGCAGCCAGGTGGGTTAGCATTTCTGTGAGGAGTAGTTCTGGAATCATTCATATTTTTGCCACCCAAATGCATTATTTTACGTTTTCTCTTTCGTTCATTGACGGGCACAGCACTTAAATCTTGACTTTAGGGTTATATCGCCACCTTCAGGAGAGGAATAGGCAGAACACTTAAAAAACAACACAGCACTGCCCAGGGGATGGTCCTACTGGCTATAACCCAGTTTTTTTTCTGCCTAGTCTAGAAGGACCTGGCTCCCTGTGGGGACCAATGGTCCTTTGGAATTTTTTCTTTTTTGCTGTTTTTGGTTCCTGTGATCTACAATCAACAGCTGGGCTGGGTGACAGGCTAGATAAACAAGATCCTGGATGTCTCCCCAGCCTGGTCGTGCAGACCTTAGCTACGCGTTGGCCGTGACATGCCCCATTCTGGTCCAGGGGCGGCCAGTGATCGATATGCTCCAGGACACACATATGACTGGGCTACTGCTGTCCGAGTCACAGTGTGCCGTGGCCGACAGCCACTTCGTACTGCTTGGTTGATGGATTTGTCTGCAGAGTGCATCCAGCAGTCCTTGCAGGAGGGGGGTAAGTATGGCTCCACCTGTTTAGACAGGATGGAGCAGCTGGGCATTCCCTGGGAGGTCGATTAGGGGGTTCTCTCCCTTTATCCTATCCCTGTCTTTTTTCCTTCTCTTCATGCTAAGGGGCCGCTGTGTGACTGGGCTTAGGGGGTGCGGAGCATGTACCTGGCTGGGGGGTCCTCTGGGTGGTCTCTGGGTCCTGGCAGGGGGCTGCGCTGGGTGGTTGGTGGTCTGCTCGTTTTTTCTGTTTGTGCCGCCATGTGGGGGGACTGGTTGCCGGGGTAACCGTGGGAATTTTTCTTTAGCCGCGGCCATTTTCCTGGAGTCTGACGGCCATTTTCCTGGGGTTTTCAGATGCTTTTTGCTGAGGCAGCCATTTTCTGGTAGC
This sequence comes from Lithobates pipiens, assembly GCF_037356315.1. Taxonomy (NCBI): domain Eukaryota; kingdom Metazoa; phylum Chordata; class Amphibia; order Anura; family Ranidae; genus Lithobates; species Lithobates pipiens. Next base: position 549,949,251 of record NW_027507758.1, on the reverse strand, counting down.
CTCAGGTCTGTTGTGCTCTAGCGCTGGGCGGCTGGTTTAGATTGGTACAGCGCGAAAACATACACAGGACACCATGTGGCAGACAGGGGAGAGCGGACGACGGCAGCACAGCGCAGCACCTGGGTCAGGGTGGTGAGTCCTGTGGGGGGCCCCTCAGTCTGTGGCAGCTAGGAGGGTGGAAATTTGCTATTGCTTGCCTTAGGTTTCTAAGGGTGACAGGCAAGCGTGGGTCAGTATGGCGTCAGAAGGTGGCGATTCCTCCCCAGGCACCCGTGTTTTAGCAACCGGTTCCCCTGCATCTGCGGTGCCAATGGATGCTCTGTCGGTGGTCCTGGAAACATTTGTTGCCAGGGTGGAAGTGGCGTGCGGGTGTAAAAAAAGGCCCCCCCCCCTCCCTCCCATCTTCTGGGGAGAGCTCTGATTAAGATTTGGGTCCCGCTGTGGCAGGCATCCCCTGTTCCGATGTTTCAGAGGACGCAGACCAGAACCATTCAGACAGTGAGGAAGACTCCGCGTCCGGTTTAGCGCAGGAGAAAGCACTAGTAGGAGCACGTATCACAGCGGTGCGGGATACCTTAAAAATAGAGGCTATGGCATGGGCATCTGCAGAGGCGTTGGCCCCCTTTGGGTCCCGCAAGTTGGCCCGCACTGCTAAGGTGTTTCTGTATTTAACTTATTTTGATACTTTATTTACAAGGAGTGGGGAAGTGTCAGGGAACTCACCGTGGGAATGTCCATCCCCGTGTAGCAGCAGCATATTTTCGTTCCAAGGGCCATGTGCGGTGTCCCCGTCAGAGGCGAACGAGTTCCTGGCACATGTCACCATATATAAACAGGGTCCTGACCTGATACCAGTGCTGGATCGTCTTTAGCTCGTTCCTGAGATACCTGATTGCTGTTGTACCTGTTACCTTGTTCCTGATTACCCGGCTTGCTTGACTACTCTTCTGGATCACCCCTGCTTACTACTTCCTGGATTTATTATACTGACTTCGGCTTGGACTCTCTATTTTGGCTTGCTTCCTGACTTTGTACCTCGCTGCCAGCACGTTACCAGACCTCTGCTCGTCCTTGAATATGAACCTGCCTTCCGTTCCTGTACCTCGTTGCCAGCCAGTTGCCAACCTTGCTTGTTCCTGACGTGCAGTGTTTTCCACATACCTGCTTGGCTTCCGCTGAACACCTCCAGGTGACCAGTCTACACCGCTTCCTCCGTGAGGATCCAGTGTCTTGAAGCCTCTTATCTTCAACCTGCAGGCACCTGCACCCTTTCGCTGCCTCAGCACTCCCTGTCTCCACTTCCAGGGGTGTTGAGACCGGAACCATGCAAGAGGCCACCCCCAGCATTCGGACTCCACTGTAAGGTACGTGACAGTACAATACAGCCAGAATGGAGTCCGACAGGGGGGCCTCTCCGTTTGGATGCTTTGTGCCAACAGATCTCCGCCCTTACCCAAGCAGTCCAGGGCCTGCAAGATGGCTATAACCAACTTGAGCAGAGAGTGGAGTCATTGACGCCAAGCACCGCAGCTTCTCAAGGGGCCACAGCATCCCAGTCCTCTGGTACGGCAGTCTCAGCATCTGCACCTGCAGTAGTGGTGCCACCCCCAGAGCCCCGAGTTCCTACTCCAGAGAGGTTTTCAGGAGACCGCAGCCCGTATTTCTGGAAAGCACAAAGGTGGGATTCATCATTTCATTACTTCAGGGGGAACCCCAAACCTGGGCTCACCGCTTATTGGAACAGGCCAGTCCTCTGTTAGACACTATGGACTCTTTCTTGAATGAAATTGCCAAGTTGTATAATGATCCTCAGTGTACCACAACTGCAGAGGCCAGTCTCCATGCTCTCCAGCAGGGTCGTAGGCCCGTGGAGGACTATGTAACGGACTTCAGGCGGTGGAGCTCTGATACTCAATGGAACGACGCCGCCCTCTGCTACCAGTTCCACATTGGACTCTCTGAGGCTCTAAAAGATGAGTTGGCCCGTGTCGGAATTCCCAGTACTTTGGAGGACCTGATCCAAGTATCGATCCAAATAGATCGTCGTCTAAAGGAACGGAGATCTGAGAGAATCGGTCAAATTCGTCCCACATGGATGTTGGCTAAGGTCCCAAGCCATCCTCCCATTCCTATGTCCCATGTACCTGCTACCACCTCTGAAGCACCAGAGCCAATGCAAATAGGCCTGCTTCGTTCACCATTATCACCAGAAGAAAAGCAGCATGGACGCCAGAACAACCTCTGCCTCTATTGTGGAGAAGCTGGTCATTAAGCAAATACGTGCCCGAACAAGACCCATAAGTCCAACCCTTTGCCTCTTGAACCCAATGCATTGTCTTTGACAAGATCTGTTCACATCTCTGTTCCTATTTCCTTACAGCTTCCAGAAGGAACACTCCGGGTCCAGGCTATAGTTGATTCTGGCGCCTGCAGCTACTTCATCGATCATGCTTTTGTTCTTCAACACAACATTCCATTGATACCCAAGCAACATCAACTCTCCATACGGCTAGCGGATGGATCAAACATCAGATCTGGCCCAATTACCTATGGGACCTAACCATTATCCGCCAACATACGACCATCAGGAGCAACTCCGCCTGGACGTTATCTCCTCACTATTATTTCCAATCATTCTGGGAATGCCATGGCTACAAGCCCATAACCCCCAAATAAATTGGGTGACTGTTGAGGTGGTTTTTGAGTCTGCTTACTGCCTCCAGAACTGCCTCAAGGTCTCCCACCATTTGGTCCCAGTCATTGCCTGTCTATGACCTATATCTGAGACTTAAAGACTGGTCCCATCTGCATATCACAGTTTCTTAGAGGTTTTTCGACAAACAAAAGGCTGACACTCTTCCTCCTCATCGGGTTTATGATTGCCCAATTGTATTATTGCCAGGAGCTGAAATTCCTTTCGGAAGGATTTTTCCTTTGTCAGAACCTGAATTTCTGGTCCTTAAAGAATATATCGACGAGAATCTCAAGAAGGGATTCATCCGACACTCTTCTTCTCCAGCTGGTGCCGGGATATTCTTCGTCGAGAAGAAGGATCATTCTCTCCGCCCATGTGTGGACTACAGGGACTTGAACAAAATAATGATTAAGAATCGATATCCTCTCCCATTGATCCTGGAACTATTCCAGAGACTTCGCTCGGCAAGGATATTTACAAAGCTGGATCACCCCTGCTTACTACTTCCTGGATTTATTATACTGACCTCGGCTTGGACTCTCTACTTTGGCTTGCTTCCCCCCAGTATCTAGGTTGAAGAAGGTAACCACGATTCCGGTGGAAGGATTCCTTGCTTTAACGGACCCTGCTGACAGAAGGGCCAAGGCGGTTGCCCAGTCCATGTTAACGGTGGTGGGGTCAGCATTGCGGCTGGTGTTAGCCACGGCCCTAGTGTCACAAATGCATACTGAATGGGCTAAGTTGTTGCACCGTAAGTTGGGGAAGGAACAGATTTCCCCAGTCTGTGTGGAAATGGCAGACCAGTTGGTGCATGGCCTTACGTATGTCTGTGATACAGCCCCCTTGCTTTCTAGAGCCTCAGTATCAGCGGTGGTGCTGTGTCGCTTGATTTGGCTTAAATGCTCTTCCCTTTGGCCTAGCGATGGCGCCAAGGGTCCTCACCAAAGTGCTGGCCCCAATTCTGGCATTGCAGAGACAATGAGGGATCGCAATTGTGGGTTACCTGGATGACATCCTCCTGAGAGCAGCTTATGGATGTGGCGATAACCATACAGAGTTTGGTTGGGTGTTGAACCTCCAAAAGTCTGTGTTGGTGCCGACTCAATGCCTGGAGTACTTGGGGCTGATTCTGGACTCCTCAGAGGCGAGAGTCTTTCTCCCTTCGGACAAGCTGCAGACTCTTCAATCTGCGCTGCAGTTACTGATGTCCCACAGGTGGTCTCGCTGTGTTTCTGCATGCGAGTTCTGGGTCTCATGGTAGCCACTTTCGAGGTGGTACCGTATGCTCAATTCCACACTCAAGTCTTGCAGAAAGAGATCCTGTCCAAATGGGACAAATCTCCAACATCCCTGGACTGTCAAGTTCAGGTGAGCCAGCTAGTCAGGACTTCGCTTCTCTGGTGGCTGAGGTCTCCGGTCCTTCGGTCCAGAAAGTCATTCCTTCCTTTTCATTGGACGGTGATTACGACGGACGGCAGCCTGACCGGCTGGGGGAGGGGAGGGCTGTCGGGCATCCAGTCGGCCCAGGGTCGCTGGACGCAGGAAGAATCCCCCCTGCCGATTAATGTGCTGGAGCTGCAGGCGACCAGGCGGTGCCTATCCGCATGGTCACAGAGGCAGCAGGGGCATCCGGTCAGAATCCAGTCAGACAATGCCACAATGGTGGCATATGTCAATCAAGGAGAGACAATGAGCTCAGCTGCAGCACTGGAGGTTTCACATCCTACTGTCGGCAGAGCAGCTTCCCCTCTGTCAACTGTATACATTCCAAGCATAGAAAACTGGCAGGCGGACTACCTCAGTTGTCAGCTGCTTGACTAGGGGGAATGGTCACTGTATCCAGAAGTGTTTCAGCTCCTTTGTCTAAGGTGGGGCATGGCGGATGTGGATCTCTTAGCCTCTCGGCTCAATCGGAAGGTACAGAGGTTTGTGGCCAGGTCAAAAGATCCCTGGGCGGACGTGTCAGACATGTTGGTGGCCCCATGGGGGCTTTATCGGCTGATTAATGCCTTTACCCCTCTAAGACTACTCCATCGTCTGCTACGCAGAATGAAGGGCGAGGGGATTCCAGTGATTCTGATTGCCCCAGATTGGCCTCAACGTACTTGGTACGCCGACTTAGTAAGAATCGTGGTGGATGTTCCTTGGCGGCTGCCAATGCAGGAGGACCTGTGCAAGGTCTGATACTTCATCCTGCTTTACCGTCGCTGGTTTTAACGGCATGGCTGTTGAAAGCCAGGTGCTGAGGGACCGAGGACTGCCAACTTCGGTGATTTCCACTATGCTGAGGATGCTGAACTCTTCTTCCCCGAAGATTTATCATCGCATGTGGAAGGCCTACATCTTCATGTGTGAGGAGATGGAGTGGCGTCCGCGTACATATTCAGTTTCCAGGATCCTGCTGTTTTTGCAGGGAGGAGTGGATCAAAAACTTGCATTGAGCACCATTAAGGTGCAGGTATAAGCTTTGGCTGTCTTTTTCTTCCACGACCATTGGCAACTCACTCATTGGTGCATACATTTGTTCAGGGGGTTCAGCATGTGGCTCCTCCGGTACGACCGCCGCTGCCCCGTGGGATTTGAATCTTGTGCTCTCGATGCTTCAGAAAACGCCATTTGAAAACATTAGGGAGATCCCCTTATTGACACTCTCTCAGAAAGTAGTCTTTCTAGTGACTATTACATCTGCAAGGTGGGTTTCTGAGTTGACGGCCTTGTCATGCAAGTCTCCCTACTTGGTACTTTACAAGGATAAGGCGGTGCTGCATCCGCAGCCTTCTTTTCTTCCAAAGGTTGTTCTGGCCTTTCATCTTACAGCCCGTTCACACCTGAACGTTTTGTAGCCCTACGCCTGAAGCTACAAAACGCTGGAGGGGAAAAAATACATTATTCTCAATGGAGATGGTTCACATCTCCACTCCATGTCGCCTGAAGCTCAAACAAGTTCCGGACCCTTTTTTGTCGCGCGAATTGGGCTGATTTGGGCGTTTTCATTCCCATAGAAACTAATGGAAACGCTCGATTTGAGCGTTTAGCGCGACAACGAGCGTTTCTACGGGCGTTTTGACGCTGTATCTGCTCAAGAAAAAATAAGCAGATGAAAAATATTTTTCCTATTGGCTGAAAAAAAACGCCGAAGTTAAAAAACGCTCGTTGTCGTGCGTTGTAGTGGGACAAAATGCTCGTTGCCGCGCGTTGTAGTGTGACAAAACGCTCGTTGCCGCGCGTTGTAGTGTGACAAAACGCTCGTTGTCGCGCGACAAAACGCCGGTAAAAACGTTCAAACACGCTACGCTCAGGTGTGAATGCAGCCTAAATGAGGACATTGTGCTCCCGTCTTTATGTCCTCGGCCGTTGCATCTCAAGGAGGTTGCTTTACATTCTTTGGATGTGGTCCGAGCTCTGCAGGTGTATCTGTCTGCTACGGCTCCTTTGCGGAGGTCGGACTCCCTGTTCGTATCGGCTGGTCCGAAGAAGTGCCTGGCGGTCTCGTCGCCCACCATTTCTCGGTGCATCAGACAGATCGTGGTTCAGGCTTATGGAATCATCAGATTTTCCGGGTGTTTTTAGGTGGCTGTATAGATGCCCGGGGTCTCCATACAGCATCCATACAGCCACCTAAAGATCAGACCATTATGATTTTCCGGGCCTCTTTAGGTGGCTGTATGGATGCTGTATGGACACCCCGGGCATCTATACAGCCACCTAAAAACGCCCGGAAAATCTGATGATTCCATAAGCGTTAGACTGCCACATGCAGCAGGTCTCTCTTGAAGACAGCACTGTGCTTAAGTCTTCATCCTTTCTCTGGGAGATCTCCTATGTGTCAGTCAGGAAGACTGGGAAGAAGAAGCAGCCAAGTGGGCTGGTGAATTGGCAGCCAGGTGGGTTAGCATTTCTGTGAGGAGTAGTTCTGGAATCATTCATATTTTTGCCACCCAAATGCATTATTTTACGTTTTCTCTTTCGTTCATTGACGGGCACAGCACTTAAATCTTGACTTTAGGGTTATATCGCCACCTTCAGGAGAGGAATAGGCAGAACACTTAAAAAACAACACAGCACTGCCCAGGGGGCGGTCCTACTGGCTATAACCCAGTTTTTTTTCTGCCTAGTCTAGAAGGACCTGGCTCCCTGTGGGGACCAATGGTCCTTTGGAATTTTTTCTTTTTTGCTGTTTTTGGTTCCTGTGATCTACAATCAACAGCTGGGCTGGGTGACAGGCTAGATAAACAAGATCCTGGATGTTTCCCCAGCCTGGTCGTGCAGACCTTAGCTACGCGTTGGCCGTGACATGCCCCATTCTGGTCCAGGGGCGGCCAGTGATCGATATGCTCCAGGACACACATATGACTGGGCTACTGCTGTCCGAGTCACAGTGTGCCGTGGCCGACAGCCACTTCGTACTGCTTGGTTGATGGATCTGTCTGCAGAGTGCGTCCAGCAGTCCCTGCAGGAGGGGGGTAAGTATGGCTTCACCTGTTTAGACAGGATGGAGCAGCTGGGCATTCCCTGGGAGGTCGATTAGGGGGTTCTCTCCCTTTATTCTCTCCCTGTCTTTTTTCCTTCTCTCCATGCTAAGGGGCCGCTGTGTGACTGGGCTTAAAGGGTGCGGAGCATGTACCTGGCTGGGGGGTTCTCTGGGTGGTCTCTGGGTCCTGGCAGGGGGCTGCGCTGGGTGGTTGGTGGTCTGCTCGTTTTTTCTGTTTTTGTGCCGCCATGTGGGGGGACTGGTTGCCATTTTCCTGGAGTCTGATGGCCATTTTCCTGGGGTTTTCAGATGCTTTTTGCTGAGGCAGCCATTTTCTGGTAGCCTCAGGTCTGTTGTGCTCTAGCGCTGGGCGCGAAAACATACACAGGACACCATGTGGCAGACAGGGGAGAGCGGACGACGGCAGCACAGCGCAGCACCTGGGTCAGGGTGGTGAGTCCTGTGGGGGGCCCCTCAGTCTGTGGCAGCTAGGAGGGTGGAAATTTGCTATTGCTTGCCTTAGGTTTCTAAGGGTGACAGGCAAGCGTGGGTCAGTATGGCGTCAGAAGGTGGCGATTCCTCCCCAGGCACCCGTGTTTTAGCAACCGGTTCCCCTGCATCTGCGGTGCCAATGGATGCTCTGTCGGTGGTCCTGGAAACATTTGTTGCCAGGGTGGAAGTGGCGTGCGGGTGTAAAAAACGCCCCCCCTCCCATTTTCTGGGGAGAGCTCTGATTAAGATTTGGGTCCCGCTGTGGCAGGCATCCCCTGTTCCGATGTTTCAGAGGACGCAGACCAGAACCATTCAAACAGTGAGGAAGACTCCGCGTCCGGTTTAGCGCAGGAGAAAGCACTAGTAGGAGCACGTATCACAGCGGTGCGGGATACCTTAAAAATAGAGGCTATGGCATGGGCATCTGCAGAGGCATCAGCCCCTTTGGGTCCCGCAAGTTGGCCCGCACTGCTAAGGTGTTTCCGTATTTAACTTATTTTGATACTTTATTTACAAGGAGTGGGGAAGTGTCAGGGAACTCACCGTGGGAATGTCCATCCCCGTGTAGCAGCAGCATATTTTCGTTCCAAGGGCCATGCGCGGTGTCCCCGTCAGAGGCGAACGAGTTCCTGGCACATGTCACCATATATAAACGGGGTCCTGACCTGATACCAGTGCTGGATCGTCTTTAGCTCGTTCCTGAGATACCTGATTGCTGTTGTACCTGTTACCTTGTTCCTGATTACCCGGCTTGCTTGTTTACTCTTCTGGGTCACCCCTGCTTACTACTTCCTGGATTTATTATACTGACTTCGGCTTGGACTCTCTATTTTGGCTTGCTTCCTGACTTTGTACCTCGCTGCCAGCACGTTACCAGACCTCTGCTCGTCCTTGAACATGAACCTGCCTTCCGTTCCTGTACCTCGTTGCCAGCCAGTTGCCAACCTTGCTTGTTCCTGACGTGCAGTGTTTTCCACATACCTGCTTGGCTTCCGCTGAACACCTCCAGGTGACCAGTCTACACCGCTTCCTCCGTGAGGATCCAGTGTCTTGAAGCCTCTTATCTTCAACCTGCAGGCACCTGCACCCTTTCGCTGCCTCAGCACTCCCTGTCTCCACTTCCAGGGGTGTTGAGACCGGAACCATGCAAGAGGCCACCCCCAGCATTCGGACTCCACTGTAAGGTACATGACAGTACAATCCAGCCAGAATGGAGTCCGACAGGGGGGCCTCTCCGTTTGGATGCTTTGTGCCAACAGATCTCCGCCCTTACCCAAGCAGTCCAGGGCCTGCAAGATGGCTATAATCAACTTGAGCAGAGAGTGGAGTCATTGACGCCAAGCACCGCGGCTTCTCAAGGGGCCACAGCATCCCAGTCCTCTGGTACGGCAGTCTCAGCATCTGCACCTGCAGTAGTGGTGCCACCCCCAGAGCCTCGAGTTCCTACTCCAGAGAGGTTTTCAGGAGACCGCAGCCCGTACTTCTGGAAAGCACAAAGGTGGGATTCATCATTTCATTACTTCAGGGGGAACCCCAAACCTGGGCTCACCGCTTATTGGAACAGGCCAGTCCTCTGTTAGACACTATGGACTCTTTCTTGAATGAAATTGCCAAGTTGTATGATGATCCTCAGTGTACCACGACTGCAGAGGCCAGTCTCCATGCTCTCCAGCAGGGTCGTAGGCCCGTGGAGGACTACGTAACGGGCTTCAGGCGGTGGAGCTCTGATACTCAATGGAACGACGCCGCCATCTGCTACCAGTTCCACATTGGACTCTCTGAGGCTCTAAAAGATGAGATGGCCCGTGTCGGAATTCCCAGTACTTTGGAGGACCTGATCCAAGTATCGATCCAAATAGATCGTCGTCTAAAGGAACGGAGATCTGAGAGAATCAGTCAAATTCGTCCCACATGGATGTTGGCTAAGGTCCCAAGCCATCCTCCCATTCCTATGTCCCATGTACCTGCTACCACCTCTGAAGCACCAGAGCCAATGCAAATAGGCCTGCTTCGTTCACCATTATCACCAGAAGAAAAGCAGCATGGACGCCAGAACAACCTCTGTCTTTATTCTGGAGAAGCTGGTCATTAAGCAAATACGTGCCTGAACAAGACCCATAAGTCCAACCCTTTGCCTCTTGAACCCAATGCATTGTCTTTGACAAGATCTGTTCACATCTCTGTTCCTATTTCCTTACAGCTTCCAGAAGGAACACTCCAGGTCCAGACTATAGTTGATTCTGGCGCCTGCAGCTACTTCATCGATCATGCTTTCGTTCTTCAACACAACATTCCATTGATACCCAAGAAACATCAACTCTCCATACGGCTAGCGGATGGATCAAACATCAGATCTGGCCCAATTACCTATGGGACCTAACCATTATCCGCCAACATACGACCATCAGGAGCTACTCCGCCTGGACGTTATCTCCTCGCCATTATTTCCAATCATTCTGGGAATGCCATGGCTACAAGCCCATAACCCCCAAATAAATTGGGTGACTGGTGAGGTGGTTTTTGAGTCTGCTTACTGCCTCCAGAACTGCCTCAAGGTCTCCCACCATTTGGTCCCAGTCATTGCCTGTCTAGGACCTATATGTGAGACTCAAAGACTGGTCCCATCTGCATATCACAGTTTCTTAGAGGTTTTTCGACAAACAAAAGGCTGACACTGTTCCTCCTCATCGGGTTTATGATTGCCCAATTGTATTATTGCCAGGAGCTGAAATTCCTTTCGGAAGGATTTTTCCTTTGTCAGAACCTGAATTTCTGGTCCTTAAAGAATATATCGACGAGAATCTCAAGAAGGGATTCATCCGACACTCTTCTTCTCCAGCTGGTGCCGGGATGTTCTTCGTCGAGAAGAAGGATCATTCTCTCCGCCCATGTGTGGACTACAGGGACTTGAACAAAATAACGATTAAGAATCAATATCCTCTCCCATTGATCCTGGAACTATTCCAGAGACTTCGCTCGGCAAGGATATTTACAAAGCTGGATCACCCCTGCTTACTACTTCCTGGATTTATTATACTGACCTCGGCTTGGACTCTCTACTTTGGCTTGCTTCCCCCCGGTATCTAGGTTGAAGAAGGTAACCACGATTCCGGTGGAAGGATTCCTTGCTTTAAAGGACCCTGCTGACAGAAGGGCCAAGGCGGTTGCCCAGTCCATGTTAACGGTGGTGGGGTCAGAATTGCGGCTGGTGTTAGCTACGGCCCTAGTGTCACAAACGCATACTGAATGGGCTAAGTTGTTGCACCGTAAGTTGGGGAAGGAACAGATTTCCCCAGTCTGTGTGGAAATGGCAGACCAGTTGGTGCATGGCCTTACGTATGTCTGTGATACAGCCCCCTTGCTTTCTAGAGCCTCAGTATCAGCGGTGGAGCTGTGTCGCTTGATTTGGCTTAAATGCTCTTCCCTTTGGCCTAGCGACGGTGCCAAGGGTCCTCACCAAAGTGCTGGCCCCAATTCTGGCATTGAAGAGACAATGAGGGATCGCAATCGTGGGTTACCTGGATGACCTCCTCCTGAGAGCAGCTTCTGGATGTGGCGATAACCATACAGAGTTTGGTTGGGTGTTGAACCTCCAAAAGTCTGTGTTGGTGCCAACTCAATGCCTGGAGTACTTGGGGCTGATTCTGGACTCCTCAGAGGCGAGAGTCTTTCTCCCTTCGGACAAGCTGCAGACTCTTCAATCTGCGCTGCAGTTACTGATGTCCCACAGGTGGTCTCGCTGTGTTTCTGCATGCGAGTTCTGGGTCTCATGGTAGCCACTTTCGAGGTGGTACCGTATGCTCAATTCCACACTCAAGTCTTGCAGAAAGAGATCCTGTCCAAATGGGATAAATCTCCAACATCCCTGGACTGTCAAGTTCAGGTGAGCCAGCTAGTCCGGACTTCGCTTCTCTGGTGGCTGAGGTCTCCGGCCCTTCGGTCCGGAAAGTCATTCCTTCCTCTTCATTGGACAGTGATCACGACGGACGGCAGCCTGACCGGCTGGGGGAGGGGGGGGGCTGTCGGGCATCCAGTCGGCCCAGGGTTGCTGGACGCAGGAAGAATCCCCCTTGCCGATTAATGTGCTGGAGCTGCAGGCGACCAGGCGGTGCCTATCCGCATGGTCACAGAGGCAGCAGGGGCATCCGGTCCGAATCCAGTCGGACAATGCCACAATGGTGGCATATGTCAATCAAGGAGAGACAATGAGCTCAGCTGTAGCACTGGAGGTTTCACATCCTACTGTCGGCAGAGCAGCTTCCCCTCTGTCAACCGTATACATTCCGAGCATAGAAAACTGGCAGGCGGACTACCTCAGTTGTCAGCTGCTTGATTAGGGGGAATGGTCACTGTATCTAGAAGTGTTTCAGCTCCTTTGTCTAAGGTGGGGCATGGCGGATGTGGATCTCTTAGCCTCTCGGCTCAATTGGAAGGTACAGAGGTTTGTGGCCAGGTCAAAAGATCCCTGGGCGGACGTGTCAGACATGTTGGTGGCCCCATGGGGGCTTTATCGGCTGATTAATGCCTTTACCCCTCTCAGACTACTCCATCGTCTGCTGCGCAGAATGAAGGGCGAGGGGATTCCGGTGATTCTGATTGCCCCAGATTGGCCTCAGCGTACTTGGTACGCCGACTTAGTAAGAATCGTGGTGGATGTTCCTTGGCGGCTGCCAATGCAGGAGGACCTGTGCAAGGTCTGATACTTCATCCTGCTTTACCGTCGCTGGTTTTAACGGCATGGTTGTTGAAAGCCAGGTGCTGAGGGACCGAGGACTGCCAACTTCGGTGATTTCCACTATGCTGAGGATGCTGAACTCTTCTTCCCCGAAGATTTATCATCGCATGTGGAAGGCCTACATCTTCATGTGTGAGGAGATGGTGTGGCGTCCGCGTACATATTCAGTTTCCAGGATCCTGCTGTTTTTGCAGGGAGGAGTGGATCAAAAACTTGCATTGAGCACCATTAAGGTGCAGGTATCAGCTTTGGCTGTCTTTTTCTTCCACGACCATTGGCAACTCACTCATTGGTGCATACGTTTGTTCAGGGGGTTCAGCATGTGGCTCCTCCGGTACGACCGCCGCTGCCCCGTGGGATTTGAATCTTGTGCTCTGGATGCTTCAGAAAACGCCATTTGAAAACATTAGGGAGATCCCCTTATTGACACTCTCTCAGAAAGTAGTCTTTCTAGTGACTATTACATCTGCAAGGTGGGTTTCTGAGTTGGCAGCCTTGTCATGCAAGTCTCCCTACTTGGTACTTTATAAGGATAAGGCGGTGCTGCATCCGCAGCCTTCTTTTCTTCCAAAGGTTGTTCTGGCCTTTCATCTAAATGAGGACATTGTGCTCCCGTCTTTATGTCCTCGGCTGTTGCATCTCAAGGAGGTTGCTTTACATTCTTTGGATGTGGTCCGAGCTCTGCAGGTGTATCTGTCTGCTACGTCTCCTTTGCGGAGGTCGGACTCCCTGTTCGTATCGGCTGGTCCGAAGAAGTGCCTGGCGGTCTCGTCGGCCACCATTTCTCGGTGCATCAGACAGATCGTGGTTCAGGCTTATGGAATCATCAGATTTTCCGGGCGTTTTTAGGTGGCTGTATAGATGCCCGGGGTGTCCATACAGCATCCATACAGCCACCTAAAGATCAGACCAATATGATTTTCCGGGCCTCTTTAGGTGGCTGTATGGATGCCCGGGGTGTCCTTGCCATTAGTTGGGCACCCGATTCACTGCACTCGCGGTGTGCGTGCCGTTCGCTGTTCCTAGTCTCTTTAACCCGTTGGTTTCGAGAGAGATTCTTTGTTCCCCCTTCCATTGCTAGAGGGCAACTCACCTCTAACATCCAACCAAGCCTTAGGACCCGGCAGAAGAGGACGAGTGAGCTGGATTGGCGAGGCTTGCGCATGCGCACGCGCACGCGCGGCACAGTCCTTGTGTCCGCATCCGGAGTTTACACCGGATGGATGGTCTAAAACACTTAGCAGCGTGAGGATGCTGCAAGAGCCAGGACACACATGAATGTTGCTCTTTATCACTCAGGTATTTATATCCAGTTTATCACTCTTTTAATATTCATTTTTGGCGATTCTTTGATTATTTAAGATACTTTATCTTCAGTGCTAACATTGAACAGCAAGTTACAAATGTTTCAATTGTGCCCAATAGATATTTCAAGTGACTAGACTTTGGCGGTGTGTCACTCCTGGTGATAACCTGCTGCAGAACCCGCCCTTGTAATTGACCTTAGTTTTTTGTTTCGCTGTTATTTTGAGGGATAGTCCATCATTCCCTCTGTTAAGGGTTATTTTTGTTGGTATTTTTCTTTTTCTTTTTAGCTGGTCTTTTTATACCATCTATGGCCACCTGTGGCAGCAATACATCTAGGTATCCTGACAGTCTCTGGTCTTCTTGTTTTTAGGAGTTATGGGTAAGCATTGACACCCTTACAGTGGAGACGCGACTGCAGTCAGAGTTATTTTTGATGTAAATATTCATATATGATTCTGTGATGTTATTTAATTTGTTGTTTTTTTTTATAGAAATGTACGCTGCGAACGACAAGCATCCCCTGAGGAAGCCCGTTTTAGGGGTGAAACGTGTTGGGAAGTCCATCATATATATGGCTGTGTTGTTTAAGCTGTAAAATTATTTGCATTAGCCATAATCTGTATCTCCCTTTTTTTAATTTGTTTTCTGTAATAAATGAATTTTGATCTTATCTCTTAAAATAAAGGAAAATCTTTTTATATCAAATTATTTGCACCTATAAATATCCCATGTATATGCTTTTCTTCCATTCAGAGTATTCATCATTTATCACCATCCCCTAAACTCGCCCTTGTAGCCAGTTTTCAATCCATGTACTCACCCTATGGTCCATGCCAACGGACCTTATTTTGTACAGTAAACGTTTATGGGGAACTGTGTCTAATGCTTTTGCAAAATCCAGATACAACACGTCTACGGGCCTTCCTTTATCTAGATGGCAACTCCCCTCCTCATAGAAGGTAAATAGATTGGTTTGGCAAGAACAATTCATCATGAATCCATGTGGATTATTGCTAATGATACCGTTCTCATTACTAAAATATTGTATATAGTCCCTTATGATCCCCTCCAAGAGCTTGCATACTATTGATGTTAGGCTAACTGGTCTGTAATTCCCAGGGATGTATTTTGGGCCCTTTTTAAATATTGGTGCTACATTTCTCCCATCAGCTGGTATCATTCCAGTCACTAAAAATTAGGAACATTGGTCTGACAATTACTTGACTGAGTTCCCTAAGTACCCTCGGGTGCAAGCCATCTGGTCCCGGTGATTTATCAATGTTACATTTCCCAAGTCTCATTTTAATTCTGTTCTCTGTATAAACACTGCAGTTTTGGTTACTGAAGCCCTCTGATTCCATGGTGAAGACTGAGGGGAAGAATAATTTCAATATCTTCGCCATCTCCTCATCCTTTGTAACCAGATGACCTTCCTCATTCTTTATGGGGCCAATATGGTCTGTCCTCCCTTTTTTACTGTTTACATTCTTGTAATTTTTTTTTTGCTTTACTCCACTATGTGTCTTTCGTGTTCTATCTTAGTTCTATCTTAGAACTAATTGCACCCTTACATTTCTTGTTGCATTCCTTATAAAGTCTGAATGCTGATGATGATCCCTCAACCTTGTATTTTTTGAAGGCCTTCTCTTTTGCTTATATATGCATTTATGTCTTCTAGCAAGGTAGTTTAGGGAAGTTGGCTCTTTTGAAATTCTGTGTCTTTCTATTCCCCTTATGTTTCCTATTTGTGTGATTTATACTGAAGCCAATTGACCTGTGATCGCTTTTTCCTTAATTGCCCTGTATTTCCACATTCATGATCAGCTCTGTATTGTTAGTAATCAGTAGATCCAGTAACACTTTATTTCTAGTTGGTGCATCTACCATCTGAACCATGAAATTGTCCTGCAAGACATTGAGGAACTGGCGAGCCTTAGACAATTGCGTGGTTCCCTCCCCCCAGTCTATGTCTGGATAATTAAAATCCCCCATTATGATAACACTTCCCATTCTTGCTGCTAATCCAAATTGTGATAGGAGATCCATCTCCCCCTCCTCCCCCAGGTTAGAGGGCCTATAGCATACTCCCAGTATTATTTTTCCCTTAACTTCATCCCTTTGAAGCTTTACCCATAAGGATTCCACCTCCTCCCTAGCTCCCATAGTGCCGGTTCACACTTGTGCGAGTTGATAACGAATGCGATGCGTTAAACAAAAACTAGATTTGCATGTCATCCAAAAAGTAATTGTTTTTCATTACGGTCGTTTACATATATGCATTGCGATTCCTCTCCGAATGTGATGCGTTAAAAAAAAGGGTCTTGTGTGAGTTTACAGCGTTGCGTTGCGAATCTAGTTTCCATAGACATCAATGTAAAATCGTTCTGGAATTGCATTGTTGGTTCAGATATATGCAAATTCTTCACCTCCAGCTCCTCCTTCCAGTTCCGCCCCCTCACTTCCTGTTTCCTGTCTCATGTCCATCTGTAATCAATCAAGATGGCTCCCAAGCGTCGGAACAATGTAGACAATGAGGAGCTCATCAGACTCGTCCGTGACAGGCCATATATATGGGACAACCGGATAGAAGAATACAAAAATAATGCCAGGAAGAGCTGAGGCTGGGATGAGATTTGCAGGAGTCTGTATGCAGACTGGGATGACTTCACACCTCAGGTTCTCAAACATAAACGTAAGTATATTTACATTTACTCATCCCACTGACCACCAATCCCACTGACCACCAATGTAAGGGCATGCATCCCACTGACCACCAATCCCACTGACCACCAATGTAAGGGCATGCATCCCACTGACCACCAATCCCACTGACCACCAATGTAAGGGCATGCATCCCACTGACCACCAATCCCACTGACCACCATCCCACTTGCTATCTCTTTTCTCCTTTTACTAGAACTCTTGCCTCTTAGCATTCAATTTGATTGTGTGTATGTGTTTTTCCTGGGGATGCATGTTAGTGAGAAGAAGGAGGGAGGAGGAGAAGGAAGAGAGGTACAGTTACTAACCTATTTACTGACATCCAAGAATAGTTGAAGAACTCCTCATGCTGCCTGAGATCATTATAGAGGATCCTGAACTGGCCTCTCTCTTCCCTATTTTGGATAATTGGATGGACCCAATATCTTCTTGTACTCATCAGTCTCTTCCTCCTCCTGCTCCTTTTCCTCCTGGCTTTGTTCACCAGCACTGCAGCAGTAGCAGTAACAACTGCTGCCATGATTAACGGCATATGATGAAACATAATGGCCAAAAATCAAAATCCTCACTCACTACACACAAAGAAACCACACTCCTCAACGACAATACTCTCCCCACAAAAGAAAACCGGGAGGAGCACAGGAAATTAACACCCATTTTTTTCTTGCCTTTTTGATTGGCCTGAGCACAAAACGCACCTGTACCTCATTTACATTCTAAGCGCATTGAATTCGCATTAAATTCACGATACAATTGCGCTGATAATAAACACGCAATGAAAAAATTACCATCACAATCGCATCGCACAAGTGTGAACCGACACTTAGTGATGTCATCTCTCACATTCACTTGTACATTATTCTTGATATATAGGCATACCCCCCCGCTTTTTTTTACCCTCTCTATCCCTGCGATAAAGGGTATACCCTTGAATGGTTGCCAGCCAATCATAACAGCTGTTGAATCAGGTCTCTGAAATTCCCACAAAATCCAAATCCTCCTCGTACAACAGTATCTCTAGTTCACCCATCTTGTCCGCCAGGCTCCTGGCATTGGTGATATAGATGCATGCATTGCATGGATCTAAATAAAAACAAATCTACCAGCGCAACATAAAAAACCTAATACAGCAGCTGAAATACTGAGGGTCAAAATATCAAATGCCCAAATTAACAATAAAAAAGGTAGTACAGCGCAAACAATTAAAACAAGACTAAGATAATATCAGAATCGATAATTATGGCACAAAAAACAATCCTTGATCTTCAGCATAAAAAACATGTTGGTTAAGGAGAACACCAGCAAATATCCAGTGCGATGAGTGACTGTCAGAAACCATGAATCAGACCAAGACAGAAGTACAATTAAATCACAATTGTTTATTAAATAAAAATAAAAAGGTAAATAGAAAAAGCGTAGTCAAAGCATAGCCAGAGTCCAGTAACCGGCTCAATAGCTTGCATACTATTTCAATAACCAGATCAGGTAGTCAGCCAGGCCAGAAGTCAGGGATCCAAATAGAACAACAGCAAGCAGGATAAGGAACCAGAAGGGATGTCAGCAATCCAGTCTTTCAACAGAATCGCAGGAGATGGTTTCTTGTGATGTGACCAAGGCGAAGGCAGAGGTGAAGTGAGCTGGACAGCTTTAAGTAGGCAGGTCAGACGAGCAGGATCAGGAACAGCTGGTAACTGTGGAAAAAGATGAGAGCTGGCAATTAGCCACCAGCTGAGCAATCAGCCCAGAGAAGGAAGGGCTAAGCCAGCCCTGACAGTGATGAGCAAATCATATAAGGTGACTTATATGACAACCTCCACCATCAAGAGAAATAGCCGCTCACCTCATGCGGTGGACCCCTGAGTAAATCAGTCAGGTCAAAACAGCAGTTCCCTTTAAGCTCTCATAAAAGTGTTGTAAACGATGCCGGTATTTATAACTGCACATGGAATCCCTCATCAACTCCAAACTCGCTACATAGAAAAAAAGCAATAATATCTAGTGCTCTCTGAATAATCACAACGTATTTATTTATAAACGCAGTAAATTGCACTTACAAAGTGCTAAGGATGAATGGCATAAAAGTTAGTGGTATGTATCCATGGAGATCATCGTGTAGGATGCGGATGATGTCACGATCAGGGTCACGTGGCTTCCGTATGCGTTACATCCCTAAAGGGGCGGGACTTCTTCAGCAGCGACGGCATGGTGCAAGCCACCGTTTGATGGCACGGTGGCAGCATTTGATGGCACATTGTCAGCTTTTGATGGTACAGTGGCAGCGTTTGATGGCAAAGTGGCTGTGTTTGATGATTTTTTTTTTCAAATTTTTTTCAGTTTGTTTTCAGCACCAGCCGCCAATGGTTGGAACGTTCCTGCGGTGTGCAGCTGTTCTTTTCTTCCTATTGGTGAACATGCCACGTAGTTTAGAACAGTCACATACTATCCTCTTATTGGGTATGCCGAGGTTGCAACTAGGATTTGTTACTATACTTACCTTGGGTTTATGTGCTTTAGTCAACCTACCATTAATGCCCCCAATACTACCCTCTGGAATATGTTCCACACTGACTATCTCTGGGCCCTCTCCCCTGTTGCCTAGTTTAAAAACACCTCTAAACCCACCATCTTTACTCCCAGCTGATCTGCACCCTCCTCATTTAGGTGCAGTCCGTCCCTTCTATAGTACTGGTGATCGACTGAGAAGTCGGCCCAGTCTTTCAGGAACCCAAACCTCTCCTTACTACACCAGCTACTCAGCCACTTGTTTACTTCTATAATCTCCCTCTGCCTTTCTGGTGTGCCTCGATGTACCAGTAGTATTCCTGAGAATACTACCTTGGAAGTCCTTTTCCTCAATTTAGGTCCCAAGTCCCTAAAATCGTCCTTTAGGACACTCCATCTGCCTCTGACTTTGTCATTGGTGCCAACATGCACCATGACAGCAAGGTCTTCCCCAGCCCCTCCCACTAATCTGTCCACCAGATTCATGATGTGCCGATCCCGAGCACCCAGTAGACAGCATACAGTTTGGCGCTTCAGGTCTTTGTCACAGATTGCCCTTTGTCCTTCTAAGAATTGAGTCCTCTACCACCAGAATCTTTCCTTTCCCTTCCCACCCACTCTTACTGTAAGACTTCTTCCCCCGGCAGCTAGGGGAGTCCCTCAGCTCCAGCAGTGCTGGTCCCTGACTGGTTTCACCAATGTTACTCAATGAAGCATACTTATTGGGATGCTCCAGCCCTGGAATGGCCTCCCTGGCACTTCCCCCTCTACCATTCCTGACTGTCACCCATCTACTCTTTTCTAGTGCTTGCACCTCTTTGTCTCCACCTGCCTCTGTGCTGGCACCTGCCGGGTATGTTCCCGGCTCTCCTTTAGTAGGGAGGGTCTTCCTCAGATTCAGAACCTGGGCTTCCAGGGAAACAACATCCTATTTCTGAAACTAGTTTAAAGGCTTTCCATCTGTATCCCAAGCTTATGCTGAGTATGCCTTAGGAATTTTTAATAGTAGAAGTGGGGTTTATATTATTCTATTGTAATGTTTCAGTGTTTGGTATCTGGATACAGGCTGCTGCATTAAAGTCTATATTCAACATATAGGTGGAACAATGTAGCTCATCCTCAAACAATAGCTAACAGAGCATTATACATTGACTGGTCGCATTGAAAAACCACACTATGGGGGTTATTTACTAAAGCAACATCCACTTTGCACTGCAAGTGCACTTGGAAGTAAAGTCGCTATAGATCCAAGGGGGACATGCAAGGAAAATAAAAAAAATGGCATTTTAGCTTGCACATGATTGGATGATAAAATCAGCAGAGCCTCCACTCATTTCAGATCTACTCCTTTGATTTAGAGCGACTACATTTCCAAGTGCACTTGCAAAGTGCATTTGCCTCTCATAAATAACCCCCTATGTAACATGTCGCTTCTTTCATAAGACCGCTGAAAAAAGTTATACAAAATACCAACATAAAATATGGCATCATTTAAAATGGCACATACATATACACTCATCGGCCACTTAATTAGGTACATGTGTTCATTTGCCTGGTAACACAGATTGCTAATCAGCCAATCATATGGCAGCAACTCCAATAGCCAGTTTTGTGGAGATACATGCCTTGTTGATGTCAGAGATCAGAGGAGACTGGACAGACTGGTTCGAGATGGTAGAAAGGCAACAATAACTCAACCACTCATTACAACCAAGGTATGCAGAATATCATCTCTGAATGCACAACACATCGAATCTTGAAGCAAATGGGCTATAGCAGCAGAAGACCACACCAGGTGCTACTCCTGTCAGCTAAGAACAGGAAACTGAGGCTACAATTCACCAAAATTGAAGATTGAAAATATATACAAGAAGTCACCCTGGGACTTTAGATGAGGTGGCATACTTTGGGCCCCTTAGTACCAATTGAGCATAGTTTAAATGCCACAGCCTACCTGAGTATTGTTGCTGACCATGTCCATCCCTTTCCCTAGAGTGTTTCCATCTTCTGATGACTACTTTCAGCAGGATAATGCACCATGTCACAAAGCTCAAATCATCTCACAATTAGTTTCTTGAACATGACAATGAGTTCATTGTACTCCAATGGCCTCCACAGTCACCAGGTCTCAATCCAATAGAACACCTTTGGGTAAGATAACCAGATTTTTAAAATGAAATCCAAGGACATATTTTTTTTTTCTAGTAATGGCAGCAATCAGCGACTCTTTGCCCGCTGACACCCACCTCACAGCCTGTCAAGTCTTACTCTCCGGACCCCGGCTACTACTGTGCGGGGAGCGGAGGAAGATCACTCCACCAGAGAAGGCAAGGAGATAAACAGGCAGGCGGCTGGCCAGGACTTGAGCCAAGACAGAAGGACATGCGAGCGGGGCTGAATGGGCATGTGCCCGAAATTGAAGACATAGTTCCTCTGCTCCACCAGTACATGATCATCATAAAGGGGCACAGATAATGGGGGAGGGATGTAATTCAGATTTTTTTTATTATTCTGCATTGGCTGTCTTTGAAATTGTCCCAGCCCCTGTCAAATTCAATCCGGGGACAAAACCGGGGACAGACTTGGTCCGGGGACAGTGCCCTCAATCCGGGGACTGTCCCCGGAAATAGGGGATGTCTGGTCACCCTACCTTTGGGAAGTGGTGGAACGGGAGATCCACATCATGGATATGTGGCCACAAATCTACAGAAACTGTATGATGCTATCATGTCAATATGGACCAGAATTTCTGAGGAATGTTTCCAATTGAAGATTGAAAACACATCTACTGTGATGAATATTGGTTACAGCTATTATCTTAGTCTGAAGTTCCTTACTTAGCCTTTTGACAGTTTGCTATGGAGATATTTCTTTCATTATTATCTGCTGTTATACCCATACCGCCAACAGTGCAACACACTAGGACAGGGGTAGGCAACTTTAAAGAGGTGGAGATCTACATGAACAACATGGGAGAAGTCAAGGATCACCGGGCACAGTTTAGCACAGTGTCGGCTCCTCACACCTGATTTAAACCTCTAATTGCCATACTACCATGTCACAATTGCATGCAGTGCTGGCCCAAGACATGGTGCTGCCTGGGACAAAGAATGAAATGCTGCCCCCCCCCCCCAAAAAAAATAAAAAATCACGCCCACCAAAAGGCCCCCACATTCATTATTTTATATCATGATTAGTGATGGACAAACTTCCGGCGGAACGTTTCGCGAACGCGGCTAAAAGTTTGCGAACCGCAAGGTTCACGGCGGACCCCATTGACTTTAATGGCAGGCGAACCTTAAAAACCTGCAGGTCATATTTTCAGCCACAAAATACTTACTAGCTGTGCACACATAGTCCCACAACATGGACACTGACATAACAAAAGTATTAAGTGAATCTGGGATCGACAACGACAAGCATTCTTTTTTTATCTGTGACATTTTGACAATTCAGGAGTGTATGAAGGCCATGGAGGAGAGGCAAGGTCAGGGCAGGCTATGAAGGGGGTGCAGGAGATGATCAGTGCCACAGTCAGGGCAGCGCAGTCCTGTGCCAGTGTCCCAGTGTGCCAACCTGTGCTTGAACCCCTCCCTCTGCCTGGCCCTTACCCCCACCTATGCAGGGCTCCACTGCGGTGGTCCGGAGGTGCCAGTCCAGTGCTGATCCTCAGCCATGGTGCTGGCACTGCCTGCTGATTGGCTTCTCCGCTGCTATCTCCCTCACTGTCTGAAACCAGCACCACGATAGAGACTGAGCACTGACACCAGCACCGTGATAGAGACTGAGCACTGACACCAGCACCGAGATAGAGAGCACTGACACCACCACCATGAGAGCACTGACACGGCCACCGTGAGAACACTGACACCAGCCCCGTGATAGAGAGCACTGACACCAGCCCCGTGATAGAGAGCACTGACACCAGCACCGTGATAGAGAGAGAGCACTGACACCAGCACCGAGATAGAGAGCACTGACACCAGCACCGTGATAGAGATTACTGACACCAGCACCGAGATAGAGAGCACTGACACCAGCACCGAGATAGAGAGTACTGACATCACACCAGCACAAGATAGAGAGCACTGACACCAGCACTGAGATAGAGAGCACTGACACCACACCAGCACCGAGATAGAGAGCACTGACACCAGCACTGATACCAGCAACTCGCTGCGGGACCCAAAAATATAACACAGCTCAACCTCTTCAAACAGGAGGGTACGGGCATATAGTATGGCTTTTTTTGTACAAGGAAGTGAGCCAAAGGTAGAAAAAAGGTCCGTGTGCTCGATTAAATAAATAGTTTATAAAGTTATGCATATACATGGTCTACTGGTCACATGTGTTGAATTCCTCCGAGATCCATGCCTCGTTCATTTTTATAAATGAGGTAGTCAACACTGTTGTGAGCTAGGCGAGTGCGCTTATCGGTCACGATCCCCCCTGCTGCGCTGAACGTCCATTCGGACAAGACACTGGACGAGGGGCAAGCCAACAGTTCCATTGCAAATTGGGCAAGCTCTGGCCAGAGGTCAAGCCTGCCCACCCAGTAGTCCAGGGGTTCATCACTTCTCAGAACGTCCACATCTGCCGTTAACCCGATGTAGTGGGACACCTGTCAGTCTAGGCGTTCCCTGATGCTGGATCCGGATGACACCTGTCGATGGGTCGGCTGAAAGAATGACCTCATATCAGAAGTCACCAACACATCTTCAAACCGCCCTCTTCTTGAAGGCGCTGTTGGATTGTTACCTGCAACTCTTTCTCTGGGAGTGGGAATTCCTCCTCTGCCAGCGCACGCAAAAGCAGAATGCAGCATTTCTCGAAGCAAGGACTGTAAGTGCTCCATTCTGACAGCCTTCTGTGATGGTGGTAACATTTCCGCCATTTTTGTGTTTGTACCGGGGGTCTAAGTACGTTGCCACCCAGTACTGGTCCTTGACCTTTATACGGGGGTCCCTGTTAAAACACTGGAGCATGAAGGCCCCCATTTGCACTAAACTGGAAGCGGTGTGGGGGCCTGGCTCCTGCTCATCATCCAGGATAATGACGTCCTCCTCGTTCTCCTCTCCCCATCCACGCACAACAACAGGGATCCCAGAAAGGTTTAAAGCATGCTCTTCTTGCTCCTCCTCACCCGCCCTGGCACCATCCTCCTCTAACTCCTCTTTAGACTCCTGTTGTTGACTTGTCTCAGATAGAGTAGCCCCCCCAGAAATTCATCCAGCATTGCGACTTCCTCATCTTCCTGCTCCTGCTCCTCCATGGCTTGATCAGTGACACGAGGCAATGCAGGCTCCATAAAGAAGGCATAAGGTACGATGTCACTGATGGCGCCATGGCTGCGACTGACCAGTTTGGTAATCTCATCAAATGGCCACAGAAGTCTGCATGCGTCGCGCATGAGCAGTCACTGGCGCAGTGAAAAAAACCAAGCTCCCCAGAACCTGTTCTGCCGCAGAGTTCGTACCGGTAGTCCTTAACTGCACGTTTCTGCTGGAGCAGCCTATCAAGCATATAGAAGGTTGAGTTCCATCGCGTCGGGCAATCACAAATAAGACGTCTGACCGGCAGATTGTGTCGCCGCTGAATGTCAGCAAGGCGAGCCATGGCCGTGTAAGATCTTCTGAAATGGGCTGAGATTTTCCTTGCCTGCCGCAAGATGTCCTGGACCCCAGGGTATTTGACAACGAATCTCTGCACGACCAAGTTTAAGACGTGTGCCATGCATGGCACGTGTGCAATTTTGCCCTGTTTCAATGCACTAAGCAGATTGGCACCGTTGTCACACACCACTTTACCAACACTTTACCAACTGTCAAATTGAGCGGTGTTAGCCACTGTGAACGCAAAGCTGAAAGGAGTGCAGGGCCAGTGTGGCTCTTGGCTTCCAGGCACAACAGACGCAGCACAGCATGGCAACGTCTCACCTGACATGTCGAATAGGTTCTGGGGATCTTGAGCGGCGCAGCAGAAGAGGCGCTAGCAGCGGAAAAGGAGGAGTCAGCCGAGGAGGAGAGGGAGGAGGATGGAGTAGGAGGAGGAGGAGAAGAGCCAGGCCTGCATGCAATCCATTGCGGTAAAACCAAATCTACACAGGTGCCACGGGTTACATGCTTGACGGCCGTCAGAAGGTTCACCCAGTGGGCAATAAAAGTTATATACCTTCCCTGCCTGTGTTTGCTATACCACGTGTCTGTGGTCAGATGTATCTTGGCACCGACACTGTGTGCCAGAGATACATTCACTTGCCGCTAAACATGGCCATAGCTCTGGGATGCCCTTCTGTGTGAAATACTTCCTTCCTGGGACCTTCCATTGTGGTGTTCCAATGGCCACAAATTTTAGAAAGGGCTCCGAGTCCACCAATTTATGGCAGTAGTTGGCAGGTTATCAGTTCTGACAAGCCAGCGGTCAACCATTGGGCAAGAGGGTTATCCAGCGTCATCATTTTTTTACGCTCGAACATTTGGCCCACAGAAGCCTGCCTTTTTCCAGGAAAACGTGAGGACGGCATGATGGAAGGTGGAGTGGAGGACAATTGCGAGGAGAGAGGAGAAGTAGAAGACGAGGCTGGATGGTGAGAGCCTGGAGTGTGGCTTTGTGGGTTCCGTTGCTCCCACTGGGCTCGGTGATGGCAGCTCATGTGCCTTCTTAAGGTGGTCATCCCTAGGTGAGTGTTGGGCTTACCGCGACTTATGCGTTGACTGCAAAGATTGCAGATGGCAACACCATTGTCAGCAGGGGACGCGTTAAAAAAAGCCCACACTGCGGAGCCACGTGCCCGCATCCTGGGAGCGCCAGATGTGACTGTACATGGTTGATGCCTCACTCCTGATACATTAGCAGTCTGGTTTGTCCCTCCTGTGCAATGTAAGTTCCGCCTGGTGCCTGCTTCTCCTCCCTATCTGCTGGTCATTATCTCCCTCTGAACTCCCCTCCTCTTCCTCTCTTGTGGGCACCCACGTGACATCACTAGACACGTCATCATCGACGTCACCTTCCCCACCGCTATAATTAGAGATCTCGGAGTAGGCAGCAACACCGGGGACCAACCTCCTTGGGCTGATCTGGGTACTGTCATCAGACTGCTGAGTGGCGGTTGTTGCTACCTCCTCTTCCTGATCCAATGGCAAGAATGGCTGCGCATCGGCAATGTCTTGTGATGGATCTGAAAATAATTCCTGTGACTCAAGCGGAGAGTATATAGTGGTGGTGGTGTTGGTGGTAGTGTCTTTGGGGGTGCACACAGCAGAGAGTGAAGAAGAGGGTGCAGATCGAGAGGATGAGGAGGGTGCAGAAGAGTAAGGCTGAGTGAGCCACTCAACCAAGCCTGGTGCGTCCTTTGACGTAATCGAACACACCTTCTGCAATTTCTCACTTTGGCTCAAGCCTGTTGCTCCTGTCCTACCCCTACCACCCCTGCGGAAGGGCCTGCCTCTTCCTCTGCCTGTCATTTTTTAAATGACCCAGTGACGAAAGTCTCTAGAGAAGAGCAGTATGTATGTGGAAGAAGGTATATAACACCCCGCTTCAATCTGTTGTTTTTGGGGGCCACTGGTCTATCACACCAGTTATAATACTTTTTTTTTAATTGTGTCTGTCACTCTTTGTAGTATCACTGCAGAACCGCTCAGCAGTCACAATGCTGCACAGTGGAAATGCACTATACTATGCTTTTCGATATTTGCAAGTATTTTATACATGTATTACACTCCTATATACTGCACACCAAATAGTACATCTATAACAGTCCTTAAAAGGACCTTTGTGGACCTAATAGTAGCTAGCTAGTAGCTAGTGAATTAACTGGTGATTAAACTGACTGTCCCGGCTCCACACAGCGTCCTGTCCCTACACTGACAAAAGACAGCTGCAGAATCGGTCAGCAGTGCACTCAGCAGCACAGCAGTCAGCAGCAGTGCACCAGAATATACTTTGTATCTTTGAAAGAAAGTATATTTTAAGTGTATTACAACCCTATATACTGTACACCTATACCAGTCCTTAAAATAACTTTTGTGGACCTAATCGTAATAGCTAGTGGTTAAACTGACTGTCCCTGTTCCACACAGTGTCCTGTCCCTACACTGACAAAAGACAGAATGTAAAATGGCCGCCAGATCAGGTCTATTTATAAGGTAGGGGGGTATGTCCAATTGTCCATGTGCTGAAATGTCTCAATTGGCTGTCCTGTACCCCATGATGGATGTGTCATCATGGGTCAAAGTTCTTTCACAATGTAAACACATATGTCCACCGCGCAAACAGCGCCAGAAGTCCGCCGGTTTGGCGAATCGCGAACAAGCAAAATTTGCCGCAAACCGACCGCCGGGCCAACTGCAAGGCCATCTCTAATCATGATAACTAAAATTTAATTTATATATTTTATTTAATTTGTATGTAAAAAGCATGTTTCTTTTGTAAATCTGTAGGATCATTTACAAACAGTACAGAAGAAAAGGCCTCATCAAAGTATTTCTAGGGAAAACACGGGTACAATAGAAAGATAAGTCACACTCAATCCAGCTTGAGTCCCAAATCTTAGAGAGAAATCACTTGAAGTTGTCTAGGTTGGTGAACTACCAACCAACCTAACTGAATGCTGGGGCGGCCGTGGCCTCTGATGTTGCTAGGTGCCGGGCGGGAGGCGATTCTACAACCAGTGAAGGAGACAGCGCACAGTGCACAGCCGACCAGCATCCGCTCCACTCTGCTCTGCTCCTGAGAGTCTTACTGACTGATCCAGGATTCCTGGCAGTAACTTCTTGACGGACTGGCTGCTGCCCCTGGTATATGCCACCTGGAGCCATGGTCCCATGGTAGGGTTGGCCCTGATCGCGTGCATTGCACGGCAATCATGGGTTTAAATACTGAGGTGAGAAGGCAACATATTGCCCCCTTACCGCCTGTCAAACACACTCGGATTGCTTTTCAGAGGAGCAGCAGTGCCTGCTGCACTTGTGAATAAGCTCTTAGTTGCATTCCGCAGCGGCACCATTAGGGCTTGTTCACGCGTAAAGTTGGGAGGAAGGGGAGTTGGGTGGTTAAGTTTACCACCCCCAATTCCTACCCCCTTTAGCTGTTGAGGCAGCAGCCAAAGGTGTACACATGCTGCAGCAGAAATTAAACCCCGTTTTTTTTTGTGGGTGCTACTGGCTGTCAATCGCAACCCATTCAAGTAAATGGGGCTACTCTGCAAGAACCGCACAACTGCATGCTTCTGTGGGGTCCAATGGGTTAAAGCAGGTGGCGAGAAAGCATCACAACACTGCCTGCTATAACCCCTTGTTTGCTGTTCTGCACAAGGTTGCAGGACACTAATTTGCAGAGTGGCCTCATTCACTTGATGTGTGGTGTGGTGCAGGTGTGGTGCACTTTCTGAAAGCGTAACAGAACTCCTGCATTCAGGAGCTATCGTGCGCTCTCAAAAAGTGCACCGAACACACAGGATATAATAAAAGTCTATGGCTGAATGCAGGAAAAGCTGCAGGTACACTGCACTGCACCTGCTATGTGGGTAAACCCCAGCACATCAGTGTGAAAGCAGCCCTATACTATTATGCCCAGTACATTGCTTCACTCTGACCTGAAGATCTTCTTTCCTACTGCTGACACCACTCCGGAGATCACCAGACGGGATAAGAAGTTGAGTGCCGTTGGTATCATTTAGAGGCATTGGCTTATGTAGGTCTTTCTCACTACTACAGCTCCAATTTTACAAGTAGTCCCTCTGCATTGCACTCTGTTTGATGCTTTGAGATAGCTGGTCAGCAAGCCCCGACCTCCATCTGCCAGTTACCTGTCTGCTATCTACTGGTAGATCATGATCTACAGGTTGCTGACCCCCGCACTAGGGTTTTCAGTATTGGGGTGTATTGCACAGCCTTTGCACAGATTGCACAGTCTTTGCCCAATCATGGCTCAGTGCTCATAGTCCCACCCCACACTATAAAAGGTTCCCTCCCACAGGAACCTTTTGCGGTGTGTTGTTGGAGTGGCGATAGAGCAGGGCTCAGTGATAGCTAGGAAGTGTTATTGTATAGTATAGTGTCAGTGCAGTGCAGCATTACATTTAGTGCTGTATACACACACACTTTTTTTGTAACCCTGCCCCCCTTTTTTTAAATTTTCTTTAGATACAGTTTGTCTTACTGCAGTCGTGTTCCCCTTTTTTTATAAATATATATATATATATATATAGATAGTTTTTCATTTTGTGTCAGAGGCACAAATGTCTGATGGTCTTCCATCATGTCTGGAAGGCCAAAAAGGAGAGGCAGACTTTCCCATGACACTATGAGGGGGCCAGCATATGTGTCCACAGGCAAAGGTGGATGTGGTCCGTCCTCAGGCAGGGCATGTTTGTCTCTTTTTACTGATGTTGGCCATGCTATCCAGCCACTGCATTCAGGGGAGGTGGTAGACTGGCTTACTAAACCATCCTCATCCTCTATCATCCAAGCAGACACTAGTTGGCAGTCCACCACAGCTGCCAGAGCGGCCCATTCTGCCTCATCCACAGCTATTCCTCTCATATCCCCAGCATCATACACGGAGGAGTCAGCTGAATTTCTTAAACACAGCGTCAGCCAGTTTCTTCTTTGAAGATGCACAGACATAACTTGATTCTGATGTTGGTTCTGAGGTAGAGGAAAGTGGGAACATGAGCCTATGAACTTGGGCCTGAGTGTACTATAATTTGGCTTCTTCATACGCTTGCTCAGTGTGGTGCAAAACTTTATTTCCATCCAAAGTATGCCAAAGAGACACCAGAATTTATCCAAAAATCTCGAATCTTGTTCTGAATGCACTAAAATGTGGCCTCATCATGCAGACTGAAGGTAAATTGGGTATCTGGTGCACCAGGAGGCAATGCCCTTAGTTTGTAATAATGTACATTTGATTAGTCAGTCTTTAGGTAAAAACAAAGTTGAATCACGGTAATGGGGTGGTTTAACCACTTAAGCCCCGGACCAATTGTCAGCCTAAGGACCAGACCTGCTTTAACTGGTAATTACCCGGTCATGCACTGTTGTACCCAAATGAAATTTGCGTCCTTTTCTTCCCACACGCTTTCTTTTGATGGTATTTGATTGCCTCTGCGATTTTTATTTTTTACGATATAAATGGAAAAAGACCGAAAATTTGGAAAAAAAAGATATTTTCTACTTTTTGTTATAAGAATAATCGAATAAACTAAATTTTAGTCATACATTAGGGCCAAAATGTATTCAGCCACATGTCTTTAGTAAAAAAAATGTCAATAAGCGTATATTTATTGGTTTGCGCAAAAGTTATAGCGTCTACAAACTAGAGTACATTTTCTGGAATTTACACAGCTTTTAATTTATGACTGCCTATCTCATTTCTTGAGGTGCTAAAATGGCAGGGCAGTACAAAACCCCCCCAAATGACCCCATTTTGGAAAGTAGACACCCCAAGGAAATTGCTGAGAGGCATGTTGAGCCCATTGAATATTTTTTTTTGTCCCAAGTGATTGAATAATGACAAAAAAAAATAATGTTTACAAAAAGTTGTTACTAAATGATATATTGCTCACACATGCCATAGTTATATGTGGAATTGCACCCCAAAATATATTCTGCTGCTTCTCCTAAGTACGGTGATACCACATATGTGGGACTTTTTGGGAGTCTAGTCGCGTACGGCACCCCGAAAACCAATCACCGCCTTCAGGATTTCTAAGGGTGCAAATTTTTGATTTCAAGGTAGGTATAGAAAAGTATTCCTGCGCCTAATCAGGGTAAAAAAGAAGGACGGTACTGCTGCACACACTGGAGTGGGGTACCTGAACCCCTGCAAGAAGAACTAGTAAACGGGAGGTAGTGGTGCACTGTACTATGACAGGGGCGGTCCAACCTCAAGAGGTGGTGGACTGTGTGGGCACTTAATATTATACACTAGGAGGTTATTCAGATGCTAATTTGACGTCACATAAAAGACTGCTTGTAAAATATGCAGAACGTATATATAAATCGGTATATGCTCTTATAGGGGAATCATAATCAATTATAGGGTAACAGCATGTGACATGTATATCCTCAGGGTCCTTGGTGCTCTTTGCCTTTAAGGTCCTGCTGTGGTGTCCCCAGATCCTGGCGTTAGTGTCCTGCCTATTGCGCTGTATGGCCCCTTTAAATGGTAGCTCAGCAGTATTCAGCGTGGGGGTCCCCCAGCGATTGGTATATGTATAGGGTTAAAGAGATGTAGAGGAAGGATGCCCCATAGTGTAGTAGTTTCAACCATAAACGTTTTATTAAAAAAGTAAATAAAGTACTCACAAACATAAGTTATTTAAAAACGCTGTACAAACGAGCAACGAGCTCAGTATGCGTCACTTCCGGTAGCTCTCGTCCAGACGCGTGTTCGTCACGGGTCACGTGACTTCATCAGGGGATGACTAGTGCTATTGGAAGTGTCTTTAAATAGAAGGAGCAATTAAAACATATCAAAAGTGGGATCCGGAAACTAACAAAGAGGAAAGACCTAGTCATACGACCAGCAGACAAAGGAGGGGGTATCGTGATACTGTCTAAAGAACAATGCAACGCAAGTATGAATTCCCTGCTTGAAGACGACGAAACATACGTCCGACTCATGAGCAACCCAATATTTAAGTTCAGGAAAGCACTCGAACAAGTTGTACACCTAGGCCTAAAAAAGGACATATTAAAAAAGAAAGAAGCAAAATATCTAATACCTGAGTCATGCAGAACCCCAATCATTTACTCACTCCCAAAAATTCACAAAGACAAAGAGAACCCACCCCCCAGACCAATAGTGAATGGCATTGATTCGCTGACAGCGAGAATGGGGCAGTACTATCAAAACTTATGGCCTTTCTGGAGAAGCTAAACAGGAACGATAGAAATATTAAATTATCGTGGGAAATGAGCAACAAGTCAATCACTTTCTTGGACTTGGAAATAACACAAGATAATAAAAGACTCTTCTCCAAACCACATTTTAAAAGCGTAGACCGTAATAGCTACCTACCGCTAGAAAGTTGCCATCACAAAAACTGGCTATATAACATACCGAAAGGCTAATTAATGCGCCTGAGAAGCAATTGCACACAGGAAGAACAATATTTTGATCAGGCTAGAAACATGCAACAGAGATTTATGGAAAAAGGCTATGAAAAGGAGTTCATTAATAAAAGGATAGCAGAAGTAGCAGAGATGAACCGCAAAGACCTCATCAAAAGCAAACTTCGCAACAAGACATCACAAGACAATGTCCCGATTATCTTGGATTTCAATGTGCAATTTAAACAGATAGAAAAGATCATTAGACAGAATTGGAATATATTACGAGCAGACACACGCCTAAAGGACATTCTACCTATCCGTCCAAACTTCGTCTACAGGCGAGCCCCCACTATCAGGGACAAAATAGTGAAAAGTATCCCAGACCCACCAGGTAGAGGATTGTCTTTCTTTACGGGAAAAGGGTTCTTTCCCTGTAAGAGATGTTATGCCTGTACCAGAACAAAACGCCCCAACGAAAGGAAAAAATAATTCACCTCAACCAGTACAAGCAACACTTATGATATCAAAGAATTTATTTGTTGTAATACTGTCGGAGCCGTATACGCGTTAGAATGTAGCTGTGGCCTCCAATACATAGGCCGTACCAAGAGACCACTTAGGGTACGTGTGAAAGAACACGTACAAAACATAATAAAGGGGTTCGACAAGCACAACGTATCAAGACATTTTGCATTACATCACAACAAAGATCCATCTCAATTAAAATTTTGGGGGATTGAGCCCTATGTAAAACATTGGCGAGGGGGACACAAAGTAAAAACTCTCAACCAGCTTGAGTCCAAATGGATATTCACACTAGATACACTCATGCCAAAGGGTCCCAACGTTGAATTTGACTTGAATTGTTTTATCAGTGACTTTTAACCTCCCTCTATCCTTCGCTGATTTTAATATAGTTTCTATATTCTTATGTGAGAACTATGTGACAATCATAGACCCCTCCCCCCCCCCCCCCCCCCCGCAATCTCCTTGTTCTACCACTTACATCATATTATAGCCGAATATAGATCTTTTGTGTCTACTTCGTACTATATATCTCACTTATCCAACATGATATGTTGCAAATCAGCCCTCCCTAAGGTGAAGAAAAAGAAGATTGAATTAATTCCCCCGTGCACCTAAGGTATCTCCCCTGATCCCTATATTAGGCAATACATACTACTATAGTTCAGGTTGGGCGCTGACCCTTAACCATCAACACTGTATGAGTATTAGTCCCCCGAGAAATATAACATTCGACCACCCTCTCTCAGGGTACCCTTCTCTTGTTTTCCTTTCGATATAAAAAATGGCCTCGGAATGTAGGTCTACTCCACATCTCTCTATCCCCTACACTCCCTGGCATATGTTTAGGAATCTCTCCTTCCTCTATTTTTCCCCATAGGGACCCTTGCTCCTTTATTGATTTGTAATATGTACACACACACATATATATATATATATATATATATATATATATTTTTTTATTTTTTATTTTTTTTCTGTATTTTTTATCTCTGTATTTTATCATCCTTGATGCATTTTTTATGGTATGGTTCCATACGTCATTTCCGGCAGCATTTGGTCGTGTTCTCTCGTAATTTAACTTTTTATATATATATATATATATACAACAATAATTTTTTCCGTGGCTTTAAAATCACAGTTTTCTTTTTTACTAGTAAACCTGATTAATTTTTACTAGCGTTATTAACCTTTTTTATAATTTTTTTATACTTCGTTTATTATCCATCATTTACCATGTATCTGGTAAAAATTTTTTTCATTTTTCTGCCATGTCTACGCCTACCATTATAGGCATTCCCACGCCGGGTTCCTATATTGTTTTGTTTTTTTTCCCTATTCCCCGTTTTTTCCATCTAATCACTTGTCCGTGTGCCGGACATTAATAATTTTCCATATTTTGTGTCACACATTGCAGTTACCATTCTTTGTTTTTTCCCCTTCCTCTCCAATTTTGGACACACTACTGGTTTGTTTGTTTCACCATCCCCCCCCCCCCCCCCCCCCCTATTTTCCGATTGGTTTAGTAAGGCTTGCTATTAGCGGGGAATCCGCACTGTAGCCATAACAACCAAAGAGCAAAGGGGCGGCGACATTTCCGTGGGATATAAAACCGGATGTTTTATCCGTTGGTGACACTAAAAATGGCCACACATTCATTTCCGGCAATCGGGTAAATGAGATGCGCCTAGATAACAAAAAAAATGTCCGCACGCACACTTCCGGCGACCAGATAGACCGCAAAATGGCCACCGAGGTACTTCCGGGTCTTCACCAAAATATCCGCTATAGAATTAAT
Organism: Lithobates pipiens; assembly: GCF_037356315.1. NCBI lineage: Eukaryota > Metazoa > Chordata > Amphibia > Anura > Ranidae > Lithobates > Lithobates pipiens. The sequence continues at coordinate 549,914,943 of NW_027507758.1, read as the reverse complement.
TGCTCCTTCTATTTAAAGACACTTCCAATAGCACTAGTCATCCCCTGATGAAATCACGTGACCCGTGACGAACACGCGTCGGGACGAGAGCTACCGGAAGTGACGCATACCGAGCTCGTTGCTCGTTTGTACAGCGTTTTTAAATAACTTATGTTTGTGAGTACTTTATTTACTTTTTTAATAAAACGTTTATGGTTGAAACTACTACACTATGGGGCATCCTTCCTCTACATCTCTTTAACCCTATACATATACCAATCCTGAGGGACCGCCACGCTGAATACTGCTGAGCTACCATTTAAAGGGGCCATACAGCGGAATAGGCAGGACACTAACGCCAGGATCTGGGGACACCACAGCGGGACCTTAAAGGCAAAGAGCACCAAGGACCCCGAGGATATACATGTCACATGCTGTTACCTTACAGCTGTAAGGTAAGGGGACACCCATAGCCAGATCAAACAGGATCACGAGAGATATACCCACCATCACTAGCATCACCATCGATTGCAATCTGTTCACCACTACTTGCACATGTTATATTTAAGCACTGGCACTTTATGCGATTTTTTGGATGTAATCACCACATTTTACACAGTGTAACGGACATTTTGTTATTTTAATTTTTAGTTTTATTTGCATTGTTTCAACATTGTATTATGGTGTAGAGGGATTATTCACTTGCATTATATTCTCTAGCACTGGCACTTCATGCAATTTTTCGACAGTTTTAACAAATCGCATTTGTAATCTGTTTGTTTTACACATGTTAAGACACTTTGCATTTTTTATCCTCATTTTTTATATATTTTTTTCTTATATCAGTGTTTGCCTTTTATCTGTAATGAATGTCACAGTGTTGTTGAGGGTTTGCGCTATTCCCCTATAAGAGCATATACCGATTTATATATAAGTTCCGCATATTTTACAAGCAGTCTTTTATGTGACGTCAAATTAGCATCTGAATAACCTCCTAGTGGACCCTCAGGATCCAAACAACCGTAGGCCGATTACAAGCCTCAACACCATTTCTAAGATCATGGAGAAAGCTGTAGTACATCAGCTACAACTTCACCTGGATACTCACAAACTCCTGGACCCGCTGCAATCAGGCTTCCGCCCGGGTCATGGAACAGAAACAGCTCTCCTCAAGATTTGGGATGACGCCCTCGAAGCAGCAGATAACGGAGAGCCGTGTCTCCTCGTACTGCTAGACCTAAGTGCAGCGTTTGATACAGTAGATCACAATACTCTACTCGTCCGCCTCACAGAAGTAGCCGGAGTCCAAGACATAGATCTCCATTGGTTCGCGTCCTTCCTAGGAAATCGGTCACAGACAGTGAAACTAGGAAAATTCCTCTCCGAAACTCGGGCAGTCACCTGCGGAGTCCCTCAAGGCTCTCCATTGTCACCCGTTCTCTTCAACATTTACATTCGCCCACTCCTTCAAATCATCAGATGCTCAGATCTCTGCTTCCACTCTTACGCTGACGACACACAACTTTATTTCCGGATCAATGGAAAAAAAGATCACCAACAACAACTTGAAAACTGCCTCAAATCAATAGAGGACTGGATGACCACCAACTCCCTCCAGCTGAACCAATCAAAGACAGAGCTTCTTATCTTACACCCAAATCATAAGCCCGCAACCAAAACCTCCTGGTCTCCACCAACCGTCTTTGGGCAGACTATCTCCCCAAAGACCAAAGCGAAGAGTCTCGGGGTTATTTTAGACGCACAAATGTCAATGGATGCGCAAATAGGATCTGTAGTCAGTCGATCTCACCATCTACTGCGCATGCTTCGCAGACTCATCCCTTTTATCCCAAAGAATGACAAAGCAGTGGTAGTTGGAACAATCATTAATTCAGGACTGGACTACGCAAACTCGCTTTACATAGGATTACCACAATATCAACTTGCGCGATTACAACTGATCCAAAACACGGCGGCAAGGCTGATAACAGGAAAAAAACCCTGGGAATCCATTTCTCCTTCACTGAGGAGCTTACATTGGCTAACCGTAAAAAATCGGATCACGTTCAAGACCCTTTGCCTCACCCACAAATGCGTGCATAGAGAAGCTCCGCAATACCTAATGGAGAAAATAAATCATTACACACCAAACCGCAGTCTTCGATCAGCCAACAAAAACCTCCTCCTCGTGTCCAAAGCCCGGTATAAATCCAAGGGTGATCGGAGATTCGCTGTCCAAGGGCCTCTGCTATGGAATGCTCTACCAATCAACATCCGCCTGGAAGAAAATCACCTGGCTTTTAGGAAAAAACCCAAGACCTTCCTCTTTTAGCAGATGATCAAAGCTCGCCACAGCGCCTAGAGGCGATTCAGTTCGCATTGTGCGCTATATAAGTATTTCATTCATTCATTCAATATTAAGTGCCCACACAGTCCACCACCTCTTGAGGTTGAACCACCCCTGTCATAGTACAGCGCACCACTACCTCCCGTTTACTAAATTTTTGATTTCACTCCTCACTACCTATTACAGTTTCTAAGGCCATAAAATGCCAAAATAGCACAACCCCCCCCAATGACCCCATTTTGGAAAGTAGACACCCAAAGCTATTTGCTGAGAGGCATGTTGAGTCCATGGAATATTTTATATTTTGCCACAAGTTGCGGGAATATTACAAACTTTTTTTTTTTTTTTGCACAAAGTTGTCACTAAATGATATATTGCTCACACATGCTATGGACATATGTGAAATTATACCCCAAAATACATTCTGCTGCTTCTCCTGAGTATGGGGATACCACATGCGGGGGACTTTTTGGGAGTCTAGCCGCGTACGGGACCCCGAAAACGAAGCACCGCTTTCAGGATTTCTATTTCACTGAGCCTGAATCTGACAGATGAGTGACTTCCTCTTCACTATCTGTCATGCTCAGAAGCGTGTAGGCCTCTTCACTAGTGTACCTTCGCTTTGCCATTTTGGGCTCTAAATTTAGTGGTACACTAGTGAGATTCACAGGTAAAAAAGCATCTAGGCTGTCAGCGACTGTATAAAACGCTACCAAAAAACTATTAGCGATCGCAGGGATCAGGCCTGACTCTGTTAACGCTGCAGTTATGTGTTTAGTGACAGTGATCGATCGATACTGCACTTGGGTGGGCTGGGCGGAGGGGCAAAACGCAGGTGCTAGCAGGTATCTGGACTGATCCCGCTAACAATGCGTTTTTTGGAACCCTAAACTACTGGGGACGCTAGTATAGATCTGATCAGATCAGATATTGATCTGTTCAGATACTATACCACTACGGGAGGTGTATGCTTTGCACGTGGGTGTTAGCGGTACTGCCACTAACCTAGCGCTGCCTGGGGCAACGCAGACCCTATCTGACCCTAAAACCTAATTGATATCACCCACCGGGTGATCAGGGGGTTAAACCTTTATTGGGTAATAAATGGTGGGTGCCCTGATGCTATAAAAAGCAAACTAACTAACCAGCGTCACACGTAACACTTATACAGTGATCACTGGTGAAAGGGTTAACTAGGGGCAATCAGGGGGTTGAAACCTTTATTAGGTAGTATATGGGGGTACCTGATGCTATATAAAAACCTGACGGGGAACCTAAATAACTAACTGGCTAACCAGCGTCACCAGTGACACTTTTACGGTGATCACTGGTGAAAGGGTTAACTCTAGGGGCAATCAGGGGGTTAAAACCTTTATTAGGTAGTATATGGGGGTCCCTGACGCTATATAAAAACCTGACGGGGAACCTAAATAACGAAATAACTAACTGGCTAACCAGCATCACCAGTGACACTTATACAGTGATCGCCGGTGAAAGGGTTAACTCTAGGGGCAATCAGGGGGTTAAAACTTTTATTAGGTTGTATATGGGGGTACCTAACGCTATAAAAACCTGAACCTAAAAAATAACTAGCTACCTAGTGGCATCAGTGACACTAATGCAGCGATCAGAAAAACGATTTCTTAGTGACAATGGCAAAGGAAGGTGAAAGGGTTACCTGGGGGGCAATCAAGGGGTTAAACCTTTATTAGGGGGGGTAGGGGGCTGCCCTGGACCTAACACTAACTGCCCTGACACTTTAAACAGTGACAACTGACACTAAATGCAGTGATCAGTAAATAAATGATCACTGCAATCAGTGACACTGTGACTGAGAGGGGGTGATCAGGGGGTGACTGGGGGTGAAAGTGTGCCTATGTGTACCTATGTGTCAGTGTAGTGTTGGTGCACTTACTATGATGTCTTCTATCCTCGCTGTCCGGTCAAAAAGACCGTCACGAGGAGAGTGACATCACTGGAAGGCAGTAGATTTACATGCGGCGGTCCTTAAGTGGTTAAAAAGAGGCATCCATCCTCAGAGTGTGTCCAGCAACTCTGAAAAACATATAAAAGGAACAGGGGGGGGTGCCTTTCTAAGGCCTCATTCACACGAGGTGGATCCGCTGCCAAGGAGTCCACCATCCCAGTGGGAGATCTCTCCGTTGATCTCAGATGAGCCGGCGGATGATAGGTTCCTCTCTGCTCACTAAGCAGGGAGGGGCTTGTTGAGCGCCGCTGCTTGCTATGGAGAGATCGGATGAAAACGGACAGCATGTCCATTTTCATCCGATCTCACTCGATCTGATCCGCCAGGGTCAGATGCAAATGTAGGGCCATCCGTCTGATTTTAGCGGATCGGACCGGATTGAATGTCAGCGGACATGGTCACCGCTGACATCCGTCGCTCCATAGACTTAAATGGAGTGCCCGTACGGTCTGCCCATGTGAAAGGGGCCTTAATGTATTGAAACAGTATAATTTATTGCACAAGATTAAAAACACAAGATATAAGTGGGAGTCATGCTCGTCATAAGTATGTAGTCCAGGCAGTTCTACTGCATCCCGCAGGCTCCTCGCATGATCCGGGTAGCTGGGAAAGGTTCTGGTGTGATGTTATGCTGAATCTCTTAACCCCTTGTCACACATGCTGCCTCACAGAAGTGGGTCTTTTTCTGTTAGGCCACATATATGTGTACATGTCTTTGTGGTGCTGGGAGCAAGAGTCTTGGGGTCCGCACTAACAATCAGGAACCTAGCAGCCTGGTTGCTGATCACTTGATTACTGCGATGGCCTCCGATTGGTGATCGATCACTGTAAAGCCTGCCCGTGTATGCTTTCTCCTCTGTATGGGGAGAAAGATACATTGAATATTTTTCTCCTCGTTAGAAGAGAAAATTATGAGCCAGGAAGGGGCGTGGTGTGGAGATGAGACACGCTGTGTGAGCGTGCGGTGAACCTCCGGGCTTTGGGGAGGCTGAGCCGACCAGTGCAGAGCTGGAGTGAGACGTGAGACGGTCCTCCCACTTCCTGAATCCAGGCTCCTTCCGCCCACGAGACTGGAGCTGGACATGGCGACACGCCGCCGCACCGCCCCGCAAGCTAACGGTAAGGGGAAATCTCAGACGGGACAGCAGACAGGTGGTCTGAGAGCATACTTGTCCCCTAAGAGCGCGGAGCAAGGAAAAGCAGCCCGGAAAGGACTAGAGCCAGACATGAAAAGCGCTGGATCTCCGGAATGCAAGGTCAGCCAAGGAAGGCTCAGGTATGATAAAGAAATGTTAATGAAGGGTCAAGGCCCGCCGGGATTTGAAAGGGGAAGTTTAACAAGTCTAACACTGGCTAGAGATGGACTGATTGGTGTGCTGGGGATGGAGGTGCAGGATGGCTTGGCTGGGAGGGAGAAGCATACGAATACAGCCGGGGTCTGTAAAGTAACCTACCAAGGTATAGACACTGAGTCTATTAAAGAAGCCCAGGAGCAGCATGGGACACAGGATATCCCGGGAGAAGGGACTAAAGGGGTGAGAAAGGTAGACCCCTTAAAAGAAAATAAACGAGGGGCGGACTGTGAGGGGAGCCGGACCCATTAAAAAGTCCCCAGAAGGATCCCCAGGAAGGGATATAAGCAAACAAACATCACAAGCTATATTACAACCCACAACACTGGTACAGAGTCCCTCATTAGAGCAAATAGTGTCCCAATCAGAGGTAATAGGGGTGACAATGGATAAAGAACTAAAGGAGTTACTGAGGCCGCGTACACACGCGGGGACTGTTCGCCCAACTTTGTCCGTCAAACAGTTTCAGCAAACAGTCCGCTCAAAATTAGCATGGACGGACATGGCCACACACGACGAACGAACAGTTTGCTGAAACCGTGCGCGATGACGTGAACGGCACGTACGACGGGACGAAAAATACGACGTCCTATACACTGCATTATAACTTTCGGCGTGTAAATCCTTTCTGAGCATGCGCGGAACTTAGTTTGACGAACAAGCCTACACACGAGGGGACTGTTCGCTGAAACAAAGTTTCAGCGGACAGTTTTTCGGAATTTCCGAAAAACCTTGTTCAGCGGACTGTTCGCTGAAACTGTCCGCTGAAAGCCCACACACGGGCGGACTGTCCGCCGAAACACTGTTCAGCGGACAAAGTTGGCTGAACAGTCCCCGCGTGTGTACGCGGCCTGAGAGCTCTTCCTACAAAAACTGATATACAAGCATTAATTGCAGCTGTAGAGCTATCTTGTAAACAAATGGATGGATTAAGAGAGGATATAGTAGCCCTGGGACATAGAGTGGAAGAGGTGGAGACAGACCAAGACGGCATTAAACTGGCAGTGGCGGACACACAAGAGATGGTAAAACATCATGAGGGAGTAATAAACTCTCTACTAGACCAATTAGACGATCAAGAAAATAGGGATCGAAGGCAAAACATCCGTATAAGAGGTCTGGCCGAGGATAAAGGGGGTGCGGACTTATTACAGACAGTAACAGAATTGTTTAACCAGATGTTGGGGCCTTTGACAACAGAAAAGGTGGAAATAGACAGGATACATCGGTCCCTGTCCCAATCCTTCCAGAGTATGGATAGACCCCGAGACATCATATGCAAATTACATAAGTACACTATGAAAGAAGCAATTATGAAAGTAGTCCGTAACAATTCAAATACAGAGTTTAAAGGCTGCCAGATCTCTCTTTTTCCAGACCTATCACACCGCACACTTATGCAATGTAGGACTGTCCGGCCTCTACTGGAGGTGATGCGAACCGCGGAGGTGAAATATAGGTGGGCCTTCCCTTTTTTGGATAACAGCCTCTCGAAACGGAAAGACAGCAGTCCTCAGAACGAAAGATGACTTAAAGAATTTTACAGAGATATTAGGTCTACCAGCAGTGGACTTTGTAGATTGGAGACTGAACAGTATTAAATCTCCTATGCAGCGCCCGGAGCAATAGAATCAAGTATCTAGGAGAGGAGGAGGGAGGAAGATATGATAAAGATGGAAATGGACGTTGGCAGAGAATAAATCAGGGAGTGGGGGAGGATTGGGGGGGGGGGTTGGGGCCGGAGTATGAGGGAAATATGGGGGGGTGGTAGGGGGGATGGGGGGAATGGGGGAAATCCCTTTAGAAGTATTATATTTCCTAAAAATGGAAAGGGATCCCTTCCCTCTGCCCTGTCCTGCACCCTGATCAGTGTGCTACCGGTATTATCTGCCTGTTCCTATCCCTCTCTCCCCTTTTTTTTTTTCTTTCTCTCTTTGGTTGTGTGTACCTCTCAGTCTCTCTCATTTAGCAAGTATTAATTTTTCTTTTCGGTTGCTCTGTACTGGTGGGTGGTGCCTCTCGGGGGCTCGGGGGGGACACCGGGGTTACCCGCACCGATGGTTATGTTGCCCCCAATAGGATGGTCTCAAGAAGGGAGACCTCTAATTTCGCAGGTAGGCGGGAAGGAGGTGAAATTCAGGGGTGGGCAGTATGCCCACCCAGGGAGGGATCCCCCGATTAGTGGAGGGTATTAGGGTAAAATAAGTACATCCAGGAGAGGGGTGGAGGGGGTTTTGGGTTTTGGGTGGGGGGGTTCTTTTTTTTTCCTTCTCTCTCTCTCTCTCTTCCGTCTCTCTCTCTCCCCTGCCCTTGGTGTCTCAATGCTTTGATGATGTCAGGTATGACCAGAGGAAGCCAATGGAGCGGGGGGGGGGGGGGTAGGAGGAGGAAGGTGAAGGGAGATGGAGGATGTCAGGATAATATCTTATAATGTAAGGGGACTGGGCTCCCCATGTAAAAGGGGTAGGCTCTGGTGTGAGCTGCGTTCCCTGGGAACAGAGATTGTGTTCCTTCAGGAGACGCACTTCGCGACAGGGGCAACCCCACAATTGCCATGTTCATTGTTTAGTCAGTGGCATCATGCGACTTCCCCTATTAAGGGAGCAAGAGGAGTTTCAATAGCGTTCCATAAGCAATGTCCTTTTTCTTGTATGGAAGTAGAAGAAGACCCAGAGGGACGTTATCTGTTTGTGAAGGGGAAAATTTATGGGCAGTGCTGTACATTTGCAACAATTTATGCCCCTAATAATCGCACGGTAGATTTCATATCAAAAACGTTGAAAAAATTAGGGAAGTTTAGGGAGGGGATATTAATATTGGGAGGAGATTTTAACCTCACATTAGATCCTGAGATGGACACATCATCTGGAAAAACACCATTATCATTTAGAGCACAGAGACACTTAAAAAAGAGTTTAAGAATGTTACATTTGATAGATAGTTGGCGGACACTACATGCACGAGAGAAAGATTTTAGTTATTACTTTAAGATACATAACACATACTCACGGATAGACCTATTTATGATAGATCAGTTTAATCTACATAGGGTACAATCCTCTAAAATTAGATTAATCACAATTTCAGATCACGCCCCAATAGAAATAAATATGAGGATGAGAACGGTAGGGAGTAAAGGGAAAACGTGGCGTTTAAATGAAAATATATTGGATGATAAAAGAGTTTTTGAAAAATTATATAAAAGGTTAACTGATTATTTTGCAGATAATGTTCCAGGTGATGTGTCCAACCAGATGGTGTGGGAGGCCCATAAGGCAGTAATGAGGGGGAAATTAATTGCGCAGGGCTCATATATTAAAAAGGAACGGCAAAAGGAAATAGAGGAACTTTTAGAAGAAATACATAAATTAGAAATTCAACATAAAAATAATCTACAATGTGTAGAGGCGAATAAACTGGAGGAATTACGATTGAAATTAGTCCAATGCCTAGATCTAAACGTGAAAAATAAACAAAGGTATTATGCACACCGTTTCTATGAGCAAGGGAGTAAAGGAGGAAAGTTACTAGCTAGACAGTTAAAGAGACAACAAGAATTAAAGCATGTCCATAATTTGGTAGTGAATAAGAAACAAATAATAGATACCCAGAAAATTACAGTAGAATTTCAAAAGTATTACAAGTTGTTGTATAATATAGAACCGAGCCTAGTGAAGAATGGGGAGGGGGGATTAGAGGAAAGGAAAAAAAAAATTAGAGAATATTTAAGAGCAGCAGACCTGCCGACTATCCCGAAAAAAGCATTGGAGGAAATGGAACAAATAATTATGGAAGAAGAACTAAATAGGGTGATAATGAATTTAGCGTTAGGGAAGAGTCCAGGACCGGATGGCTTCACAAACGCATATTATAAAAGATTCCTGCCAATCTTAAGCCGCCCCCTATGTAACTACTTTAATACGATTAAAATATCTAACCCTTTACCACCTGAGGCGCTATTGGCATATATAACAGTATTGCCAAAGGGGGGGAAGGACCCCCAACACTGTGCGAACTACAGGCCCATCTCCCTGTTGAACTCGGACACGAAGATCCTATCTAAAATACTGGCCCTTTGAAAGCAAGAACAGGTAGCAAAAATAGTCCATTTGGACCAGACAGGATTTATAAAAGGCCGTGAAACTAGAGACAATACCATCAGAGCCTTACACATTTTGCACTGGGCGCAAAATGGACCGGATAAAATACAGAGGGTAGTATTGTCGATTAACGGCGAAAAGGCGTTTGATCAAGTTAATTGGGTCTTTATGTCCGAGGTTCTCAGGGAGGTGGGACTGGAAGAGCGAATGATGGGATGGGTGATGGCATTATATAATAGCCCCAAAGCAAGGATTAAGGTGAATGGGGGGTTGTCGGAGTATGTTAATATAAAGAACGGGACCAGACAAGGGTGTCCTCTTTCGCCTATGTTGTTTGCTTTAGTTCTGGAACCTTTTTTTATGTATGATTAGGAGGAATGGGGGAGTCACGGGGATTCGGATTTGGGCAGTGGAGCACAAGGTCTCCGCATATGCGGATGACCTTCTGTTCTATCTCTCCAACCCTAAGGACTCACTAAGAGAGTTGATGCAAGAGGTGGACCGATTTGGTGATCTGTCTAATTTTAAAATAAATTTTGGGAAATCACTCATGATGCCAATTCATGTTCCTAGTAAGATGAGATCCTATATACAAATTTCCCCTTTATCTGGAGTCCAAAATCATTGGTATATTTGGGGATACATATAACGCATAATTTAAAAAAATTATACGAACTAAACTATGACCCCCTATTAAAAAAAGTAATAAAAGACCTACAGAGTTGGAAGGGCCTTTCTCTGACGTGGTTTGGAAGAGTGAATGTTATTAAAATGAATGTGCTGCCAAGAATTATTTATGTATTATCAACAGTACCTGTGTCACTCCCACAGTCTTTTTTTAGGCAAGTGAGGCCCTTACAAACTTTGTGTGGGGGAATAAACACCCTAGGGCAGGGGTGGCCAACCCGCGGCTCTCGAGCCGCATGCGGCTCTTTGATCGGTTTCCTGCGGCTCTTGCGTTCTCGCGCTGGTTCATTCGGCTTTTGCGTTCGGACTGGGCCGATGGTTCAGTGGGCTGGTTTAGTGACAGGCAGCCCGAGTCTCTGCACTCCTCCGCTCCTCCCACACATCATCAGCCAATCAGCATGTAGTGTCCCCAGCCCGCCACATTTGAATACATAGGCGCTGGAGTGAGGCTGAAGGGGGGCAGAGGAAGGAGAAACATGCTGTATCTGAAGCCGATGAGATACAAAAAGGTATGACCACAAGTGTGCAGGTTACTGATCTGTCCTCCCTCTGTCTTGCTCTGTACTTTTTTTTTTTTTAATAACTGTTTCACCTGAACACTGATAAGATCTGCTCAGCACATTCTCTGTCTGTTGATAGTGTGACACACGGCTGGCTGTTAACCATTTCAGCTTCTTTTCACTTATTTATCCAGAGCTCTGTATGTGCTGCATGCTTTCTGTGATGTTTTTTGGAAGAATTTACTGCTAGTTCAGGCTAGAAGACCCATTAACTGTTTATTGTTATCCTGACCAGTTCACTGTTTGTAAGACAATTTGTATTTTGGAAATTAGATGAGCTGCTGTCTTCTGTCACATGGATGTACTTTCAAAGGAAGATTACTGACTTGATGAAAATGACTGGCCTGTGATCTTTGTAGTGTTAAAACAGTGTGTGCAGTGTGTGTGTGAAAGTATGTGTGTATGAGGAAGGGATGGGGTGATGTTCATGTGTGCCCATGCGTATGATGTGGCTCTTTGCGGTAACTCGGTAAAAAATGTGGCTCTTGGTCTTCGTCTGGTTGGCCACCCCTGCCCTAGGGTGTCATATGACACACTAAGGAGACCAAAACTAGAGGGAGGGCTTGGATTACCAGATATAAATATATATTATAAAGCAGTGGCTCTAGTAAGAATAATGAATTGGCGTCATGATTCCTCAAACAGAATATGGGTGAACTTGGAAAAAACAATAGCAGGCAGGAAGCTAGAGGGGGCCCCGTGGATACCAACTGCGAATAGTGGGTTATCAGAGTGGATATCACCATTAACTAAGTCAACATTATCAATATGGGATAAGTTGAATATTCAGGGCAAGTTTGCCCCTATGATATCCCCTCTAACACCAATAGAAGGATACCCTTCGTTCTGTCCAGGGGAAGATGGGAGGAATTTAGGGAGCTGGAATAGAGAGGGAGGGGCCACATGTGCTAGAATAGCCCCAAAGGGTGTGGTGGTACCCATAGCAGAATTGATATCGATATGGGGGGAAATTCCAATGGCCACTTGGAGGTATTTCCAAATAACGGATTTTTTTAATTAAAGGAAAAACATGATGAGGCCACTGGACTCGATTACCACGTTTGAATCATGGTGTATAAATAATCCTGAGGCTAAACATGTATTATCAAGGATGTACAAACTGATACTTAAGACGATGAACATGGCAATACCTTATTATATAAGAGAATGGGAGAGAGAAATTGGGCAGAAGTTCATGACAGTACAAATACAAAGGATGATAAAAGTAACACATGGCTCTTCTATTAGCTCCCAAACCCAGGAGATGGCATATCAATTTTTAATTAGATGGTATGGTATCCCACCACGTTTAATACAGATGTTTCCGAAAGCGGATGCAAGATGCTGGAAGGGATGTGTGCAGAAAGGCACATATCTCCATATTTGGTGGACGTGCCCTAAGATTAAAAAATTCTGGGAGGCAGTGGCCCCGTGGATCAAGAGCTTGACTCTGAAGCCTATAGAATTTTCGATTGATCACTTTCTGTTCCACGGGATGCCATTAGCAAGTAAAGTCTATAAAAGAAGCATCACTGCCATCAATAATAGGATAGATCTGGTGAAGTTCTACATATCGAAAGGTGCTATAGTAGACCAACTTGGTGGGGATTTAAATTCTACTCCTCTGCACTGGGCAACAAGACAGGGGCCTTTGTCTATGGTTGTACAACTAATGAAGTATGGTGCTGACCCCTCACTGATTGATGGAGAAGGTTGCAGTTGTATTCACCTAGCCGCTCAGTTCGGACATACCTCGATTGTTGCATATCTCATAGCTAAGGGACAGGTAATAAACTATTTCTAATCTTGTTTGCTCCCTATGTATGGATAATGCGGGACATTTACACATTCCAAGAGCCAGGATGCCAATGCACCAGAAATATAAGGCATTTTTGTACAGCAATGTAATTGTCAAGGTAATGAATTTCCTTTTATTTGCATTTATCTGCATTATTGTGACTTTTCAATAAATCTGTGCAGCTGATGAAAAAAAAAAAAGAAGCATCACACCGCATCTATTGAACGCAGCTAAGGTAATGATACCTAGGTTATTGAAACAGACTAAATGCCCCACATTAGTAGAATGGAAAAAGGAAGTAGATAGAATAATGGAAGCTGAGAAATGGTTACATATAATCAGAAATAAACAAGATGATTTCAATGATATTTAGGAAGGTTGGAAAGAGTACTCAACAGAGATAAAATAGGGAGCGGGGGGAGGGGAGGAGAGGGGAAGAGAGAATTGTTATAATTAAAATGTGGGTTGGTTTTTTTTTTTTTTTTTTCTTCTGGGATGTACATGGGTAAAGGGATAAAGAAAATGGAAAGAATGTATATTTTATTAATTGATTGTTGTAATTAACTGATATGATTAAAGAAGATAAAAAAAAAGAAGAGAAAATTATATAAATAAACAAAATTGTGTGTAAAATAAAAAAAGAAAGAAAGAAAAAAAAGAATAAAAAAAAGCTAGATCAAAGTATGATTTAAGTCAATGTTAGGGTTAGATTTAGGGTCAAGGGTCGAAGTCAGAGTCAAAGGTTAAGGTCAGTGAGTATATTTTAGGCAGGATTTAATAAAAAAAAAAAAATGGTATCAGTAGTGTCAGTGTGTTTTACAAAAAAAACAAAATGCGCACTATTGTTTCTAGGCCATAGTATAGGTACAAACAACAAATAACATACACATAATGTATAAGGTATCGCTGCGATCATCAGGAGCAGGAAAATTTATTTTGAGTTGTTCTTTGATGGTAGGTTATGGTAATAGCAAAAAAAAAAAAATACAGCTAGGTTAAAAAAAAAAAAAAAAATATATTATATTTTGGGACAGTTTTTCACTTGATGATAAAAAATAAATAAATAATAAAAATGATATGCATAGTTGTACTAACACATGTCAAAGTTGCAAGATTGTGTAAAGGCGTTAGGATTTGTTTTATCTTCCGTCATGAAGGGGTTAAGATGTGTTTGTATGTTTGAGTCCTTTGACGAATCTGTTCCATTTCAAACAAGGACAGTGTGAAATTATGGCTCTGCAATTAGCAGCTCAGCACCGACCTTGCAGGCACACACAAGCTCTTGGGACTTTTCCACCTCCGGGCAATGTTCTTTACTTGCTGTCAAAGTCACATGAAATGTCTTTAGAAGTCGTCTTGCTGAGCCATTTATTTACTTCTTGTTACTTTTATCTGAGAGCCCCCTATATCAAGAGTCCATCTTATCGACTGTTCGTGGTACATTATATATTAGGATTCTAAAACCTTTGCCATGTGGGCCCATATGAACAGTTTCAGGATTGTGGGGGACAAATGAGAAACAAAAACACAATTGCCTGAGTATATCTGTTATATATTTATCTAAATGCAAGCAGTGTAAATACCTGGATGTGACTTGGTATTAGCCTGTTATAATACAACAGCACTTAGAATGGGTAAGGCTGGGAGAGGACTGGAAGCCAATCAGATATACTGTGTGAACAGGTACCATAATCGATGGGTTTACTTCCACTTTAAGTCGCATCTGAAATTACACTACTGTGAATCAGACCTAACACCTGGTTTCCAAGCTCAAAGCCAGGTTTTGCCAATTTGGACAGGAAAGGTTGGTGCAAGAAGAGTGTATGTGGTGTTTTTTTTAGGCATGCCTCCTACACAAAAGTATTTAACAAGATTAGAAAATGATGCAGCTTGTTTTTATGGATTGACCAAAACCCCAAGGATTGGATACCTATCCCCCTATCCTTAGCAAAACACAAAGTGGGAATAGGCCTACTCAATTTTCAAAAATATTTTCTTTTCATACATCAGGGGACACAGAGCCATAGTAGTTACCAAGTGGGTTATAGGCCACCTTCAGGTGATGGACACTGGCACGTCCTAAATTAAAAAGTCCACTCCCTATATAACCTCTCCCACTGGTGGGAGTACCTCAGTTTTTTCGCCAGTGTCTAAGGTGTTGCTCACGAGTAAAGATGTGCTGTGCTCCACTGTAGCAATCTTTGCTGGGGCTGGCTATGCAGACAGATCCATTCAGAGTGTCTAATCTTGGCCGTATTGAATGGTACCCGGGCCTCATATCTGAATAAACAAGGTTTTTGCCTGTGAATGTTCTCCTTTGGGAAGCTGGACTCTGGGGTGCAGTACTTTTTGGTATTAAGGCCATAAAGTTTTTATTGCCAGGGTGCTATTGCAGGGCCAGGATTGTGGGTTTTCCTTTTTGGATGTCCAGCTCCTGAAGGTTTAATGGAACCCACCGTGAAGGGTGAAGATTGGGTCTGTTGGTTTACCACAGAAAACCCTGCAGCGGGAAAGGTAAGTGGAGTTTTCTAAGAAATTGTAAAAAAAATTCTCATGAAATGTCTCCTTTAAATTTAGTAAATGCTGTCATGCCTATGTGTCACCACTGGGGGGTGTACTGAGTATTCACATCTCATGCTTTTCAGAGCCATGTTGTGTCTTGAAGCAGATGCTTCTTCCTCCAGCCAAACGACAGACCTCCGGTAAGTCTGGGGGGTTCTATCTCCCCACACATGCCCCCCTATTCTGAATTTCTTCCCCTCTTCTTTGGGGAAAGGAAGCACTGCAATTTTTTGTGAAAAAAAAACACCCCCATTTCTCCTTCCTCCCAGGGATCCCACAGGATCGAGAGCTCCCGCACGGGAAAAAGGCTCTTTTTGAAAGGGGGGGCCGTAGATGATGCGGGGGAGGGCGTGGTTTAGCGCGGAATTGGCACCCTCCGGCGTCCTTCGCAGGAGGGTTTGTTTTTAAAAGAACCTTCATGTGTATTTTGTAAAACTATGGAGGGACACAAGACAAAAGTGGCATTTAAGATTTGGTGACACAGGTTTTTTTCCTCTGACACATTTACTGCTGCATCAGGCTGAGCCTTAATAGCGGTGTTGAAGCTGAACTATTGCTCAAGCAGTGCATGCGATTTCTTCTGATGGTACCTCTGCTTTGTGCATCGGGCTAAGGTCAGAAGGGGGGTAAAAACACCCCCAGAAATAGAGCTAAAGGAATCCCCCTTTAGCTCTGGTAAGCCTACTCATCTCTACAGATGGAATCCTCCCCTGAGGGAGGAGTGAGCATCAGGGGCATGAAATGTTTACAATTGTTTTCAACACTGCAGCCCCTGTGCATTTTACCAAAGGTTCTTTTTTCCCTCAGCCATGATGGGTTTAAAAAAAAAAAAAGTTTAGCGTCTTTAATCGCACAGGTTCTCTGGCATTGCCCAGGACCCTCAAACGGGGGAACTAAGGACGGGAGAAGACGAATCCCCTCAGGGGACCGTGGATGACTCCTCTTCTGAGGTGTCAAATATGAGAGAACCAGCTGGTTTCAATGTCATGCTGAATGGTCCAATCCACATTTATGCTCCCTTAACTGAGTGTTTGGGTTTGTTAAAGCCTCCTCAGACTATGACTGCTTTTTCCTTTCCATTTATTGTCAGAAATGCCTTTTTTCTCTGGCAGATTGAGCAGCCTGGCTGACAGTAATTGCTTAATCGTTGTGAGGCCAGTTTAACGGGTGTTCTAGGTGTCCTGCTCAGCAGGCCCAGAATTCTGGCAGCTTTATGCTTGCAATAATTGCTTGTGAGTTCCTTTTGCAGAATTTCCACAAGGTCCTCAGGCAGGTGCTGGCTTATAAACTATCCAAACGCACAACTGCTGAGATGCCTACGGTGATTTGTACCTGTAGGAGACCGCCTGGGAATACCAGGTGCTATACACATGCACATTGTTGCTAAGCACAAACAGCTAAATGCATGAGTGCAGGAACGCACATCAGCTGAGGATAAACTTCCTTTTACCATGCAGAAACTCCTGGCTAGTCTTCCTTTTGCGGTGGAACAGCTATTTGAGGATGTTTGGATAATTCATCCGAAGAAATTCTAGTGGGAAAAGTACCACCAGTTATCAGGAGGCACCCCCTAGCTCAATAGCGGGAATTCTTCTGCAGTTCTCATAGATTTGACAGGAAGATGAATGGGGGATTTTCCCAATAGCTCCAATCTGGAGTTCCAAGAGTTCCTGTCTCCTCTTTTTTTCTCAGATGAAACGTTCCTAAGGATCCAGAGAAAAATAAGTCTTTCTCTCCGCATGGAATTTATCTGATCAGTAGTCTTCTTCCTACAAGGGGAGAACTTCTGGCGTCTATCAACATCTAGGATGCTTATTTCCATGTGCCGATCTTCCCCGCTCACCAGAGATTTCTACGCTTCGAGGTAGAAAATCTTAATTTCCAGTTTGTAGCTCTACCTTTTCGGGCTAGTTTCTGCACCTCAAGTGTGTATAAAGATCCTGGCCCCTCCTTTAGCCAGGTTAAGGGCTCAAAGTATAACGATACTAGCCTACTTAGACGATCTACTCATGATAGATCAATTGGTAGCCCGTTTAAACCAAGGTCTGGTTATCACAGTCAGCTACCTGGAATACTTGGGTTGGATCCTCAACCTAGTAAGATCCTCCTTAAAACCATCAAGGAGTACTTGGGCTGATCATAGATACAATACACTAAGGGGTATTTTTACCCCAGGAAAAAATCGGTTCTTTAAAGGAACTGATTTGTTGGGTCAAAACAAAGCAGAATCCTTCTATTTATCTTTGCATGTGTTTATTAGGAAAGATGATGGCTTCTTCAAGGCTGCTCCTTATGCGCAGTGCCATTCAAGACTGCTGCAAAACAGTATCCTGTCAACTTGGATCAAGAAGATCCAAACTCTGGACTTTCCATTGCGTTTATCTGCCAAAGTGCGGGAAATGGTCCAGATCAGAGATGACCTTGCCCATTAATATTCTAGAGATTCGGGCAGTACGCCTGGCCCTGGAGGCTCAGACTATTGTCCTGTCAGGATCCAGCCTACAGCCACATTACCCTAAAAGTGCTCAATCTTGTCTGATCTCAGAGACTAACCAGGGTCGGGCCTAGTTAGTACTTGAATGGGAGACCACCTAGGAATACCAAGTGCCGTAGACTCAATCCGACAATGCCACAGCTGCTGCTTATATCAATCACCAAGGGGGCGCGAGAAGTCGTACGGCCCAGAAAGAGGTGAATTATATTTTTTTTTGGGCAAAAAGCAACATTCCTTGCCTATCAACAATTTCATTCCAGGAATGGAGAATTGGCAGGCGGACTACTTGAGTCGTCAACTATTCTTTCCGGGAGAATGGTTCCTTCACCCCGGCATCATTCTGTCAATATTCCAAGGATGGGAGTTCCGGTCTGTTGGCGTCCGGGTTCAACAACAAGATCGACAATTTTGTGTCAAAGACAAGGGATCTGATGGCATACAAAACAGATGCCTTGTTATTTCCATGGGATCCGTTTTCACTGATCTATGCTTTCCCTCCTGTTCTGCTTCCGCGCCTTCTTCGCAGGAGCAAGCAAGAAGGAAAGGAGGTGATTCTTGTGGCCCAGGAGATCTTGGTTTGCCGAGATCATAAAGATGGTGGTAGGGGACCCTTGGTCCCTACTAGGGATGAGCTTGGTGTTCGAGTCGAACGCATGTTTGACTCGAACACCGGCTGTTTGCCCGTTTGGCAAATACCGAACGTTATGGGCCATTCGCGCCAAATTCATGTGGCGCTCACAGCCCACAATGCACTGCGCCATCGCAGTGCATTGCTGGCTCATGATTGGCCAAGCATGCACTGTGACCCCGTATGCTTGGCCAATCACAGCGCCGGCAGCGAGGAGAGCCATAATTGGCCATAGGCAGGATGCCTGTGGCCAATTATAGCTCAGGGGGTTTAGTACACGCCCCACACTATATAAGGCCGCCAGTGAGGCGGCCTTGTGTAGTGTGTTCCGGCGTGCAGGGAAAGAGCAAGATAGGCAGGGACAGTGTGTTCTTTTCTCAGGCATCTGCAGGAGTTAAAGTAGGTGTTGTGTGCCTCCAGCACAGTATACACCTGTATCTACCCTTTATTGCCGGTGTTCTCTAATACAGGCATCTGCAGGAGTTAAAGTGGGTGTTGTGTGCCTCCAGCACAGTATACACCTGTAGCTACCCTTTTTTGCTGGTGTTCTCTAATACAGGCATCTGCAGGAGTTAGTGGGTGTTGTGTGCCTCCAGCACAGTATACACCTGTAGCTACCCTTTTTTGCTGGTGTTCTCTAATACAGGCATCTGCAGGAGTTAAAGTGGGTGTTGTGTGCCTCCAGCACAGTATACACCTGTATCTACCCTTTATTGCTGGTGTTCTCTAATACAGGCATCTGCAGCATTTACAGTGGGTGTTGTGTGCCTCCAGCACAATATACACTACCCAATTGTTGGTTTTCCCATCTCCCTGCAGGCCATTACTATGTCTGGAAGGCCAACAAGGAGAGGCAGACAGTCACCAGCCAATAAAAGAGGGCAAGCAGGGGGCGTAGCCTGGACCAGCATGAAGTAGGTTGCACTGGGTAGGAGCTCCATCCATTAATCCTGGAACAAGCTTATCCTACGCAAATACAACACCTTGGGCACTGGCAGCGGACTCGGGGGACATTCACAGTCCTATCGTGCTATGTCCCTGTCCAAAGCCCAGAAGGCAGCTGCAGCTAAACTAGCTCAATTCCACAGAATGGATGGGGAGACCGCGAGGGAAGATGGCGGCGCCTCGTGTGCCAGCCCGCCCTTGGCGAGGGGAGACACTGCTACACTCCTAGAAGCCATTACCTTTTGCCAGACATCGCTGACGGCACAGATCGAGGAAGTCAAAGTTGATATCTCATTGATCCGCCAGGACTTTCAGAAGCTTCGCGACAGAGTCACGACTGCGAAGATTTTTCTTATAAGCGGCCCCTCTGGGCAATTTATCCCGCGGGGATGTGACGTTCCCCTGAGCCGTGCTATGATTTTACAGAAGGTACTCTAACTAAAGACTCATTAGTGTCCAGACACCTATTTTTTTTCTCTTTTTCCCCCCTTTTATCTCCCCCTTTTTGTCATTTTCTATTATTTTTGGTGTACCACAACTTAAACACATGAAGGCTCCTTCATTCTCCTTTTCGGAGGCTCCGGTTTTGCTGCGGACCTACCAGAATAGTGCAAAGTGCAGCGTGATTTCGCTCGATCTTCCATCAATACGCAGGACTGCACCCAGGGGGCTGGATATGGAACCTGGCTAGATGATTTGTTACTGGTAAGAGCATTGGTGCCCCGTTGGCGCCTTTTACATCAGTCATGTTCTATCACTTTCCTCTTTTTTTTTCCCTTGACACGTGCATTGCAAGAGATTGTGTTGCGTATACCGAACACTGTTTCCAGCCCTCACTACCACCTGCTGGATGGAAGCAAGTTGTTTTGGGTTGATGCCCGCGCCAGTTTGGGTAAGCGCAGGGCGGGGAGGGGGGTGGGTGTTTGTACTTGTTGGTTTGGCAATTTTATGTTCTGTGTGGACATACGAATGGCATGGGACATTGTTATGTACGTTATCTTTAATAACCTACCAGATAATGCGGGTGAGATTTCCATGTTGAACACTGTCTTACATATGTATGTTTTAGTAGTGCGATATGATGCAACTCCTGTCGTGTATATGATGTTACCTGGACTATGGCCAATATAAAGCTTTTAACTTGGAATGTGAGGGATCTCCGTGATACGGTTAAGAGATCGGCAGCCCTTCACTTTCTTAAAAAACAGGGGGCAGATATTGTAGTGCTGGTAGAGACACACGTGGAGGGGTGGCTACAGCTGGCACTTTGTCGGTCCTGGGTTGGGTGGACCTTTCACTCCACCCACACGTCACATGCCCGGGGAGTCTTGATCTTGGTGTCCAAAGCACTGCAATTTGAGGTTTGCAATGTTGTATCAGATATACAGGGGCGTTACATTTTTTTGCATGTTAAACTATATGGAGTCTATCTTGGCCTTCTAAGTTCCGCCTCCCTTTTTTGCTACAATCATAGTAGAGGGCTTTGTGTTTATGTCTAGATACCCAGCGGTCCAAGCGATATGGTTGGGGGACTTCAATGAAACACTTAATCCCAGTATGGATAGACTTAGGCCCTCAGATTCAACGATAGAGGTTCCTTCAGCTACGAGGTTCTTTAGACTTCTTACTAATTTTCAACGGACACCTGGAGGCATCTTAATCCCCAAGTCAGGCAATACTCTTGCTTCTCCTCCACACACAACACTCTGTCATGTATAGACCTTATTCTTCTGTCCAAAGCATTACTACCCCGCTTACAGTCAGCAGCATTCGGTCCACGTCTCCTTTCTGACCACTGCCCATATTGGGTCACTATCAGGGCTAACACTCACAAACCCCCGAATCCCTGGCGCCTTAACCCCTTTTGGTTATCCCTGTTGCCAGAATACAATACCCTCTTGGAGGATTTCCAACACTACTTTACAGATAACGACCCCTCGGCATCCCCCGTGGTGGTCTGGGAATCATTTACATTGCATGCCCGTTCATGTCTCAAAGCAACAATTAATAAGATAAAGGGGGACTCGGCTGCTGCTTTGGAGAAGGCCGTGGCTGAGCAGGGCGACCACGGAGGTCCAGTATGTGACAGACCCCTCCCCTGCTCAGGCTGACCTCCTTAAACTATGTACCAGAGTAGTAAACCACCTTCAATATGAAAAGGCTAGACGTAAGCTCTTCTTCTCCCGTCAAAAACTTTATGAGCATGGAGAAAAAGCAGGTAAACTATTAGCCTAAATGATACACAGCGAAGACCGACCCCTGGTTGTGATATCCCTACATGATGGGCTAGGGGGACACATCCTGGACCCCCTGAGTGTTACAGCCCGGTTTCAAACATTGTTTGCAGAATTATACACGTCTAGGGCCCCTGCGGATGGAGATGTGATGCAGAACTTCCTTACGGGGATCCCATTCCCAACACTGACTAAGGGCCAGGTGTCCATGTTGGAGGCGCCCCTTACGTCAGATGAAATATCCACGGCCATAGCGAGCTTTGCCAGATCAAAAGCTCCAGGGTCCGATGGTCTACCCATTGAATTTTATGCACAATATTGCGAATTACTTACCCCAAAACTCCTGGCTCTATATAACTAGCTCTTTGAACATTTTGTACTACCCCCCTCGATGAAAGAAGCCACCATTATACTAATCCCCAAACCCGGTAAGGACCTGGGACTCCCAGAATCATATAGACCCATATCGTTGCTCCAGGTTGATATTAAAATTCTGGCAAAGGTATTAGCTAACCGCCTTAATCAAGTTCTTTTATCTCTGGTGCACAAGGATCAGGCTGGATTTATGCCTGGACGAAATACTTTGTTCAATCTTAGAAAACATTTTATTAATTTGCAGGCTACCCACAACACTGTCGGCGAACGTGTGGTGGTGACTCTTGACACCGCCAAGGCGTTTGATTCCCTGGAGTGGAGGTATTTGTGGAGGTGCCTTGAGGAGTACGGGTTTGGAGATCGGTTTATTAGATGGGTTAGGCTCCTATACCAGGACCCCATAGCAAGAGTTGTGGGCAACGGTTGGCCCTCGGGGCAGTTTAGCCTTTCTCGAGGCACGCGGCAAGGCTGTCCACTATCCCCCTTACTCTATGCGCTCGCGGCGGAGCCACTGGCTATTTCCATACGAGGTAACAGTGGGATTCGAGGCCTTAATCGGGGAGCGTTAATGGAGAAGATTAGCATGTATGCTGACGATACCCTGTTGTACCTGGCAGACTCTGGCCCCTCCCTTACACTAGCTCTAGACACGATAGAACTTTTCGGGTCATTTTCGGGACTGAAGATAAACTGGGGTAAGTCCCAGGTCCTTCCAATTGACTACTTTCCACCCTCTGAGGCACAAGGACGGTTTCCCCTTCTTAGAGTGAGTAACATAAAGTACCTTGGGATTCATATATCCAGAACTCCAGCTGACTACATTAATCTTAACATTGAACCGCTATATATCCTTCTTAAATCCAAAATCCAACTATGGTCCCGCTTACCGCTGGGCGTCTTGGGGCAGATTAACTTGATAAAAATGGATCTCCTTCCTAAACTACTATATGTCCTCCTGTGGCACTCTCCAATATATATTCCCCTCAGGTATTTCCGAAGCTTTGAAGCCCTTCTTAAGCCCTTTGTTTAGGGCAGCAGTAGGCATAAATTAGCCTGGCGCACGCTTATTAATCCCACGGACTTGGGGGGTACAGCCATGCCGGATATCAATTTATACTATTTAGCGTCCCAACTATTTCATATTGAAAAAACTGACAAGGAAAGGTTCACTGCCCTTCTATGCCCAAAGGAGATGCAACATACCACAGACCCTATTGGTGTAATAGCAGTGGGAGCGAGAGGAACTCAACTGGCGGGGAGACACACTGCCTTATACCACTATAGGCGGGTCTGGGATATTGCTATGGCAAAACTGGGGATCTTACCCCTTAATGACTATACCCCACTGTGGCACAATAGGACTTTACCTGAATTGTCTCAAATTCCCAACCCAGACCTCTGGTACATGAGGGGCGTACACTACCTACACCATCTAATATCAGACGGAGCAATTAAACCATTTCGCACCCTACAAGAGGAATTTGCACTCCCAAATTCTATGTTATTCCAGTAACTTCAGATCCGACACGCTCTCTCTGCCCAGTTTCCGGATGCACTCCTGCAACCCTCCCCTAACTATCATAGCCATAGTTAAGAGTACAGACCCCCAAAAACTTATATCATCATTTTACAATATACTTATTACTCCCTCCTCCATGAAACTAACATATGACATGAAGCCACGGTGGGAAAGGGAGGTGGGTGCAATGGAGGACGAAGAATGGAACGAGGCTCTAGATACATGTAAATCAGTGTCCCCGAAACTCTCTGACAGGCTGACACAGATATATATCCTACATCGATCATATCTTACACCTCTACGTGTGTCTCGATACAAAAGGGATAGCTCCAGTTTATGCCTGATCTGTAAACAAGACACGGCACGTTCTTCCACTTAATATGGACTTGTCCTGAGATCCAAGAGCTTTGGAAAACGGTTGTAGATTTCCTACATGACACCATGGGCTCCCCTCTCACTCTAAACCCAAAGCCATGCCTATTAGGGATATTACCAGACTCTGAACCGGACAAATTCACCAAAATATTTCTACACGAAACCCTTTTCGTGGCTAGAAGAATAGTAGCAAGGAAGTGGATGAGAGCGAGCCCTCCCACCATGGCCGAGTGGAAAATAGAGGTCAATAAAAGTCTCCCGTACAAAAAATTTCTTTATATTAATAGGGGATGCCCAGCTAAATATCATAAGATCTGGGATCGCTGGCTCAATAACTCTGCTACTTACATTTTTACAAATTGTAGGACATATGGAGGTTACATAGACACCACCTGATACCTCTAGGGAATTCGCCCTACCGGTACGATCATGTTCCCACCCGCTCTATGATCTAGATATTAACTGTTTAAACTAACCTTGTCTGGTCTTGTTCCTCATGTTTTCCTCATTTTCTTTTATTTATTTTTCTTTTTCTCCCCTATACCACTGTTGAGATATGACAAGTGTACACTGCATGTATAAGCTGTATGTTTTTTATTGCCAAATAAAACGTTTTTCGACTTAAAAAAAAAAAAAGGGCAAGCAGGCTCTTTGTCTAGAGACAACAGTGCTGGTCGTGGATGCGGTGCATCGTCATCAGCACGTGGCCATGGGACATGCTTGTCCTTATTTTTAGAAGCTGGACGTGTTGACCTGCTTCATGCCGAAGACTTGGTAGAGTGGATGACCAAGCCCTCCTCATCCTCTCTCACCCAGGCTCAGGGTACTAGCAAAGCAGCTGCCAATGCATCCTCTTCCCTCATCTCAATGTCATCAATCACTCCTTCCCTAGACCCACCATGTCCTCCTGAGGAGTCCCCCGAACTGTTTGAGCACAGTGTTGTGTACATGCTCCAGGAGGATACCCAGCGTTTTGAAGGCTCTGATGATGATACCCAGCTAGAGGAAGGCAGCAGTGTGAGCGCAGAGAGAGGGGATGCTCAAGAAGGACAGCAATCTGGCAGTCATGTTCCACCAGCTGCAGCATACTACCAGGTTTGCTCCAGTGATGAAGAGGCAGGGGATGATGAGGTCACTAACTCCATGTGGGTGCCTGATAGGAGAGAGGAGGAGGAGAAGGAGGCACATCTCCAACTAGGCAGGATGCCCTCCGGGGGCCAGCTTAGGTGCAGCACACCGACTGAATCACACCACAGAGCTCCACCTGTGCAGGGCGCTGCCTCTGCGCGTTATTCCAAAAGTTCTTTGGTGTGGGCCTTTTTTGAGACAAGTGCATCAGATACCTTCTGGCGTTCTAGGAGCATAAATTACACATCTCATTTCGTTCCTACCTATCACACTTTTGAAGGTCCTGGAGCACCAGGACAATAGAATTACCCACAAAATGACCCCATTTTGGAAAGCAAACACCCCAATGTGTATTCTTTGAAGCATGGGCTGCAAATAGGTACTCGGATACTCTGACGGGCTGGTGACAGGTGCTCTGTTACTCCGACGGGGTACTTCTTCTGCCTTCATTTTTTTTTAGAACTGTGTTCTCTGAAAGAAAGGTCACTACATTCTCTTGATGTGGTGAGAGCGGTCAAGGTGCATTTAAAGTTGACCGCTCAGATGCATAAAAACAGATGTTTTTTGTTTGTGTTGCCTGACAGTCCTAAAAGAGGACAGGCAGCATCTGAATCTACGATTGCTAGGTGGATTCATCAAGTGATTGTTCAAGCTTTTGGCTTAAAAGAAGAGAATTCCTCCTTTTTCATTTTAAAGGCACTCCACCAGGACCGTTAGTGCTTCCTGGGCAGTGCATCACCATGCCTCAGATCTGCAAGGTCACAACTTGGTCTTCAATCCATACATTACCAGATTCTATCAAGTAGATGTAAAAGATCATGAAGATATCGCCTTTGGGCGCAGTGTACTGCAGGCTGCAGTATGAGTACTCTAGTCTCTTAAGGCTCTACTATTGTTGTGTCTCCCTCCCTTCAGTTGGCATTGCTATGGGACATCCCACATAGTAACTACTATGGCTCTGTGTCCCCTGACGTATGAAAAGAAAACAGGATTAATAAAAACAGCTTACTTGTAAAATACTTTTCTTTGAAGTACATCAGGGGACACCGAGGACCCACCCTTCTTTGGTATACACCTATATTGCTTTGCTACAAAACTGAGGTACTCCCATCAGTGGGAGGGGTTATATAGGGAGTGCACTTTTTAATTTAGGACGTGCCAGTGTCCATCACCTGAAGGTGGCCTATAACCCACATAGTAACTACTATGGCTCTGTGTCCCCTGATGTACTTCAAAGAAAAGGATTTTACAGGTAAGCTGTTTTTAAAAATCCTGTTTTTGGGCATGTCATCTTACTAAAATAGATGTTTGGAGCTTGCAGGGTAGGTCCAAAACATGGGTCTTGTTAGAGCAGCACTGTGTGATGGGACTGATGGGGTTCCTACTTTGGATCCAAGCTTGCTTCGTTCCCGCAGAATTGAAGGCTCAAGCAATTTATTGGGGCAACGCTCCACTGTTTCCGTATTTTTAGCGTTTGTAAGGAAGTTTGTGGAATACCGGACCTTGCGAAAGAAGGTCTGGCCACATTGGTAGGGACCAAGGGTCCCCTACCACCATCTTTATGATCTCGGCAAACCAAGATCTCCTGGGCCACAAGAATCACCTCCTTCCCTTCTTGCTTGCTCCTGCGAAGAAGGCGCAGAAGCAGAACAGGAGGGAAACCATAGATCAGTGAAAACGGATCCCACGGAAATAACAAGCTGGGGATTCCCTTGGAGGCAGAAGATCATGTGTGGGAAGAGAAGGATCTTTGCTGCTATCTAGGAAGTCCTCACATCTAATCACAGGTGCAGGGCCAGGCACTCCTCGTGGCTGCTGTGGTGGATCAACGGCCATCTTGGAACCAGGCCGGCATCCAATCCGCCTGCCAGAGATGTCTTCTGGGCATTTTGGGCACAATGATAGCTGTGGTGGCTCATTGGGGAGGTTGAAGTGGGCCAGAGTTGGCAGCCGCGGTTCAGAGCTACCCGGCTAGGCGGCCGTTTTTCCAGAGCCCAAATATGTAGCTCTTCTGTCTTCATTTCAGGCTGAAAAGCAACAAAATGTGATTCTTTTAAAGGGGTGATTCTTTTATATACCCACTGTATAGCCCTGGGAGGACGTATATAAGATTATAGTCTAAGTGACTATATTTGACTTACACTTCACACCTGCCCACTATCACACTTCCTTACCCAATAGACAAGTCTCAGCTATGCACATGGTTATACTGTTACATTGGAAATGTACTAGGGTCCCAATGGTTGCTGAATGATTCTCCCGCCTAGACAGGTCCTCAACAATGGAGGAATTAGTACACATCTCCTGAGTATAGATTGAACAACTATACACCTGCTGGCTTCACTTTAAAATCATCCTATCAGTAACATCTGCCAACGTGAGGGAAAACTCCATAGAGGAATCCCAAAATGATTCAAACGCCCCCACTCCCCTTTTTGTGCTTCTCTTCTCTTATGGCTCCCACCTCCTTTACTGCTAAAAAAGTTTTAAATCTTAGTAATCAAACAAGAAACTGTGGACCTGTGGGGGGTTTGGTAGTTTTAGACATGAGCAAAATCCCTTTTGGGGAAGACCTTAAAGTGGCTCTAAAGGCTCAATGTTTTTTACCTTCATGCATTCTATGCATTAAGCGTGTGATTTTTTATTTTTTTGAACAGATTAAAAAAATATTTTGAAAGCAATGGCTTTTTTTATTCTACTACTTTCCTTTTAAAACTGACAACACATTTTTAATGTTTGCCAACGTGTTTCCTATGCTTTGTTTGGAGATCTTTGCACCTAAAATTTTAGCCTCTTCCATTTGCCAGTGTAAGGGTGTCTCAACTTTCTCTTCCTATCTCTTCTATTGAAAATATCTCAACATTCAAAGCCCCAAGAAATCGAAAAGTTGAGTAGCCAAGTAAATTCTCCACACTTCATTAAAGACATTCATTTTAGAGTGAGTGTCTTCTGTTAGGAAAGAAATCACACATGGTAGAACAGGTTGTCAATTTTCTGAGTAAAAAAACACACCACACAAGTTATAAAACACAAGGTTTTTCATAAAATTTATTGTTTTGTTTCTTATATATATAGATCTGTATATAGGTACTTAAAGGAGAGGCTTTGTTTTGATCAGCAGCAAGCAATACGTACAGGTTTGAGTTGGTGTGGTACGGCAGATAACCCTTAGCTAATGCCCATTTGCGCATGGGTCGCGCACAGATTTTTCCAAGCACCTCCTTTCCTATGTGTACTGTAAGGCAGTGGGTTTATTTATATTTTTTCTATTTTTTTAATACAAGATTATTTGATTTAGTCATATTGTGAGTTATGTCACATGCAAATTAAAATTAAAAAACAAATCTTGCCTCCAGACAGCACAGCAAAGCTTCAGCAAAACATCATTGAAGTGTGTCAGTCTCAAACAGTGCATGAGGGCAGCCATTTTGTGAGTGGAACCAAGTCGTCCTGAGAAAGCAGCTTATCAATTCGCTAAGAATTTGTGACATCGAGAAGGCAGAAAGTAATAGCACAAACCTGATACTACAAAGCACTGGTACTATTAAAATAAGTGGTCTTTAAAATTAAATGTGCCTGATGAACTGTTAAAATTTCCCCTGAATGATTCTGATTGGTAATTGTATGTAACAATTCTACCTCCAAAATCTTACAAAATGGCTGCTTTCAATGTGTTTAAACAACATGCACACTTTTATCCATCTGGAAGTAAATCTTAAAACATAAAATGTACAACTTATAGAGTGTGTTATAGCCGGAGTAGCAGACTATTTTTTGTGTTGGTGTAGTTGAGTGTTTTTTTTTTATTTGCTTATCTTTCTGGAAAGCAATACAGTTTTAAGCTTTAAGACAAAAAACACACACAACACTTTAGAAAGTGAAAATGCCAGTAACAGCAATGAGTACTCCCTAAATAAGGAGCAGATTCATGATTTTTTTTTATAGGCTGAAACCAAGATCTGGGAAGATACTTTGATGATTTATAAAAAGGTGGTAAGGTAGTGATCCTTAGGGCTCTTTAAAGATGCAGTCCCTTGAACACCAAAAATAAGTGGTAATAAAAAAAAAAGCCTTCATGTCCTAAAAATATACCTCAGATATTACTCCAGAAGACAGGTAACCAGCAGGAATCTGCCACACCCCACAGATAACAGATTTCTGCTCAACAGGGCCAAATGGAGCATTCATGTTTGTGTAGTTTTACACCAAATGGAAGCAACAATGTATGAAGAGCTTCAAGTACCCCACCAAAAAACGATTTTTTTGGGGGGAAACCTGAAGCTGTCATTACTTCCATTTATTGTCTTGGAATTAAGGTGGTTTCCCTGTCTTTTTCCACCCCCCATTTTCCCGTTTTTGTCTATGGGAGATTATGTTGGGGATTTTTTGTGATAGGGACTGATTTTGTTAGTTGAACAGTTTGCCTCGTGAATTATAGCTTTACACTAAATATAGTTTTAAAAGTGTCTGTCATTTTGCTCATTATCCAACCCACTGACATTTATCGTTGCAATGCTCCCCAGCTTCTCCTTCCTCTATTGCTGCTAGGTATGGGCATGTGACTTCCACCCACATGATAGTACTATGGCTTAGTGAGCAATCACCAGGCCTTATTGCATGATAAACAGAGGTGAAATTATCAATTTCTATAATTTGTGGCAGCTAAATGTACGAATGAGATTATAAAGGGGTAAAAGTTGGGCATAAAGTGACTCTATCACAGTCTTTTTAACCAAGTTCCTACTTTAAGGTCTAGGCAATGTACAAAAAAGTTGTATCCTTAAAAACCAACCAGCAATAGGTAAAATCTGATTGATTGCTGTGGTTTTGCTCCCTGATAAATATGTATGTCACACTTGTACAGTATTGTGCAGTGTAACTTTATTCCAAAAAGGTTACAAAATGTAGGCACAGTGCACAATTCTGCATTTCCCTGCCTCAGTTGATTTAATTAAAAAATAAAGGTGTTGTTTAAACTACATCTATGTGACTGCAAAGCCAATATCTAATAATTTAATTTTCATATAGCTATGGAGGAGAGACTTTATAAAACAAAATTACCTTAAAAAGAAAACTGGCGAATGTAGAGTCTCATGACACTAACATCTTCGCATTTAAAAAAAAAAAAAATGTTCCTCTCTCTGGTGCGTGTTTCGTGGCATGTTTCGCCTCCTATTGGGGTTTCATTGTAGAGTTGTTGTCTCTGCTGTTGCTTGTTTTATAGAGTTGAACCCACAGCTTTGCCCACACCCACTACAGAAGAAGGGTGTTGGGTACTTGAGCAATAATTTGGACATGTGAGTAAACTCAAAAACAAAGAAAAAAAATTACCACCTAAATGAGCAACGTGTGTCATCCTGGTGTTCTGAAACTGCCTCTATAAGTTGCCAGAAACAGGACTACTTAAAAGGCCCAATACATACTGCTTAAAGGGCAACAGATAGCGTTGCCTATTTGGCATGCCATTTATAGCATCCTGACCATACGGTGCATCCTCATTCACTGACTTTTTGTTAATGCACTTTCACAGCTTAAGTTGGTGTCCCCGCCTTTTGTAAATCATCTCTCCACCCAACTATTTGTGGATGGCGGTGGACACCGTTTTCATGCATCTCTCTGGGATTCCAGATTTGTTGAGAGGTCTAACTCCTACTGTACCAAGGAGTCTCAAGGTTCCAGTGGCAGTATGTTTAATCGAAAATAAACATACCATGCAATGGGAAGAGTACAGCCCTTCTCATAATGACAGCAGCAGATAGCTTATGTCCCCCAAACATCAACATTTCCTCTAAACAGAGGCATCATTTTTGGATGACTGACCCTTTAAAACTCATATCTAGTGCATTTTATGGTCAGAACACTTCAAAGAGCTCAAGTAAATGAAGGCAGCTCCATTTGCCGCAAGAAGTATGTACAAGATCTAACTGTAAAGCTTTCAGTTCTTATGGCCAGGAACAAGCCAGATTTTGGATACATTCATAAGTGATCACAAGCCCTGTGATTTTGTGCTGAATTGTTAGGCAATTTGAATTCTGGTCTGTGAATGGCCAGCAATGAAAGCCAATGGTCTATCAGAAACCTAGGGTCCCTTTGTCTCTTTTAAGTCTTTCAGCTCATTTGTATACTGTTAATGTGTGGAATGTATGTTTTGCTGGCAGGAACTACATGATTTTAAGTCTGGGATCTACAAAAAGCAATCCCCTAACTGTAATATTTGGTGCTTTCAGTCTACCAGGCTTATTTATTAAGACAACCACAACCACAACGACTGCATGGCGCACTGCATTACAACAAATCATACCAATTGCCATTAACTACCATTCAGTCTTTGCATTTTGGTACTGTCTTATTGAAACAAGCTTGTATGAGCTTATGATGTATAAATAATTTGGACCTTCTGTGTTTAAGTGCAGCTATCATCTTTGCCCTACAAAAGCAGCTACTTTATGACTCGAATGGACATTCAAGCTTAGCAGTTCACTGGTGACATCATTAAGCCACAAAATGTCTACTTCCTTTATGAAGGCATGACAGGTACACTTAAACTGCTCAGTATTATTAAGAAAAGAGACGTGACCTACATAGGTTGACTGAGGATCACTTTGAAGCAGTCCTGTTATGATGTCCCTTTTTGTTGTCAGAGAAGACTGGGTTTTTAGCCACTGCAGTCTTCTCTGGCAGTGCCGAAGGGTTAATGACAAAACTGGTAACCCCACTGCTGAAGCGGTCCTTCTCAATCATACTGACTTCTGCAGCAGTGAGGGTAGTGTCAGTTGAAAGGAAGAGGAGGATGATGGTTTTGGAGATCTTTTGTCAGCCTGCCCCGCTACATGTTCATTCAATCTTCAGCAAATCCACATCGAAGATCAGAGTAGCGTTGGCGGGTATGACTCCTGGATGCCCCGTGGCTCCATATGCAACATCAGGTGTGCAGGTCAGTTTTGCTCGCTGGCCCAAGCTCATCTGGAGGCACAAAGGAAATAAAGGTTTTGAAATCTGCAATGTCAATGGACTGTATTGTTAATGCTTACACCTAAAGTTTATAATTACATATGTACAATAGAGACAGCCAACTGTGATCATTCCATATGAGAGCCATGCTCAGTGATTAGCAGTGCTGTACTTTGATTTTGTTTACTAAATTTGCTTTCTCTTCAACAGCTGAAAACATATGCTCTTTGGGGTCAGCTCACAAACAAAATCACGATAGCTACTGTTCCCTAAAGGATATATATATATATATTTTTTTTTAGGCATCTTTCTTAGCCCTTTTGAAACAAACGACCCACACCAGAAATGTTTACAGCCTGTGGCTGTAGTCTTCTCTTTGCTGGCCACATCTTTACAGTTAAACTCCTTATGCCCCATACACACGGTTGGAAATTCAGATGGAAAAAGTCTGATCGGATTATGTTGTCATAAAATCCGATCGTGTGTGGGCTCTATCAGACTTTTTCTTTCCGAATTTCCGACGGAAAAAGTTTGAGAGCTGGTTTTAAAATTTTCCAACAACAAAATCCGATCAGACTTTTTCAGATCGTTTGTAGAGAATTCTGACGCACAACGTGCCACGCATGCTCATAAAAATTTTGGAGACGAAAGCTATAGGCTACTGGCCTCTACGTAGATCGTATGCTATGAACGTCCCCTCGTTCTGAACGATCGGATTTTTCGACAACTTTGTGCGACCGTATGTATGCATGACTAGTTTCGGTCAAAATCCGTCGGAAAAAATCCGACAGATTTTGTGGTCGGAATGCCCGACCGTGTGTATGGGGCATTAGACATCTATGAGAGAAATCAACTGCAGGTCAAAAGCACCTTATAGTTAACTCTTTTTTTTAAATCTGAATAATCTCAGATATGCCTTAGGCCCCTTTCACATGTGCGGAATGGAAAAACTGACAGGCGTTGACCCGTTCAGACCCTCCATTGTCCTCTATGGAGCAGGGCATGTAAAAACTTCCCCATCTGTCTAGCGGATCGGATGGCAGTTGGGTGTAAACGGACAGGAGGTCAGTTTACATCCGACTGCCCATAGAGAAGAGCAGACTGTGTCTGTGTCCGATCTGCATAAGCGCAGCGGACACGGGCCTGTCATCTGCCTGCTCAGTGGGTTTTAGAGGACAGATTCCCCGCTAACATCAAATTAAAACATTAATATTAGACAGAAAAAAAAAGACTGTGAAAAATTATAGTGGTCCATTGCATTGATGGTCATTATAGAGGTTTTCTTTTACATTGGTGGTCAGTGTAGAAGTTTTCATTTTCACTGCTGATCAGCGTAGAAGCTCTACCTTACACTGGTGATCAGCGTAGAGGTATTCCCTTATACTACTGGTCAGCAGCATCAGAGATTACCTACCTGTGAAATAAGAGGACAGAGTCCTCTGGTGCCCACATCGCTGCCTCTGCCAGATGAGGACAGTGTTGAGGCCGGATGCTAATCACTTCTAATTTTCAAGGAACACCCTAGCAATCCCAGGGGGTAACCTAGGGTCCTTAGAAACTTAACCATGTTGGCTGTCAGTGGCATCGCTAGGGGGTGACTTTCGGGGCTATAGCCCCGAATCTGGAGTCCATAGCCCTGAGTCTCTGCAGGGGCCTCCAAGGGGAGGGGAGTCTCTCTGGGGACCCTGATGTAAGTGGGGGGCTCTCTGGGGACCCTGATGCAAGAGGGAGGCTCTCTGGGGACCCTGATTTTAAGGGGGAGGCTCTCTGGGGACCCCAATTTAAGGGGGAGGCTCTCTTGGGGCCCTAATGTAAGGGGTGCTCTCTGGGAACCCTGATGTAAGTGGGGGGCTCTCTGGGGACCCTGATGCAAGGGGGAAGCCCTCTGGGGGCCCTGGTGTAAGGGGGGCTCTCTGGGGACCCTGATGTAAGGGAAGGCTCTCTGGGGACCCTGATGTAAGTGGGGGTCTCTCTGGGGACCCTGATGCAAGGGGGAAGCCCTCTGGGGGCCCTGGTGTAAGGGGGGTTCTCTAGGGACCCTGATGTAAGTGGGGGTCTCTCTGGGGACCCTGATGCAAGGGGGAAGCTCTCTGGGGGCCCTGGTGTAAGGGGGGCTCTCTGGGGACCCTGATGTAAGGATGGGCTCTCTGGGGACCCTGATGTAATTGGGGGGGACTCTCAGGGGATATATATATATACACACACATATATATGTATATTACTGTATATACATGTGTAAGCCTGCCCAAGCATATGACTTTCTTAACTACGCTGCTATGAGCTCTAGCCCCAGATCTTTTGTAGACCTAGCAACGCCCCTGTTGGCTGTTCTAAAATATCTTAATGGCAGGAAGCAAAAACTAACCACTTCCAACAGAAAATAATGGTCAGCCCAAAGACATGCATTAGAGAACAAGATGGACAACGCACATTTACTAAATGGATTATTTTGTGACCCCACTTCCCAAAAAGCTTGTTAGAAAAGTGGAAAGTCCTAAAAATGCAACGCCACAGTGTCCAGAAACACATATAGCTTCTATTAGAGGCATTCCAGGAATGACATAGAGTCTGTGTCAGCAGCAGCGAGAGACTGGATTATGAGAAAATTGTGATGAAAATAAACACAGAGAAGGAAGGGGTTGTAAAATCTTCTGTATTAACATTTAAAAATAGCACCCTTATTTATAAAGCTGCCACTTTGGTAGCAGCAAGTGAGTACATGTCTGTAAATATAGACGATAAATTACTTTTATGCTGTACAAGTAATAAAAAAATAATCTCAGAGGGATAAAGTGGGCAAGAGATGTGCATTACACGATCTGATTTACAAGACAAAATTGTTGTTTTATTCTAGCTATAAGTTGCATAAAAATGTGCCTTTCTTTCACCTTTTTTTGGGACAAGGACACGGCTTCCAAGCTCATTTTTCATTATTTAGGAGAGGTCCAAAAGTTCAAATAATTTTATGAAAATAATTCCTGGTACATTTTACACAGAAGTCACCAAAAATGCATCATACACTTATTTAAAATGTATTTGCAGGAAAAACTCTTTTCAGCTTTGGAAAGAGTGGGGAAGGGCGAGAAACCTATTTTCTTGATGAATAGACGATGATGTATTGGTGAAAAATGTGGGTGAGATGAATGATGAGAACTAAAGGCCTGGACTATTCCTAATTATACATAATATAACTGGGTACTAACATTTATTGGTAAAGTTGATCCGGGGAAAATCCGATTGCCTCTCGGAGGATCAGGAAGGAATTTTTTCCCCTACTTTAGCAAATTGGATCATGCTCTGGGGGGTTTTGTCTTCCTCTGGATCAACTGTGGGTATAGAATTGGGTATATGTGATTGTATGATAATTTTTTTTTTTTTGTGGTTGAACTGGATGGACTTGTGTCTTTTTTCAACCTGACTATCTATGTAACTATGTAGCTATGTAACTTCTCAAAGGTTTCATAGGCTTCTTTTGTTATAGATTTTCCCATATACCCTATTCGGGTGACACCATTGCCACCCAGACTGAAATTATGGGAATCTTTTTTAAAAGAGACATCAGACAGTAATACAAGTAAGGGTCTTACCCTTCTATCCCTATCGTGATTTTGACTCTTGCTGTCAAGACAACAGAGACATCTTATACTTACCTCTCTTGTTGCCTGCACTGCCAATCTCTGCTATAGTCAAGAGAAAGTGCCAGAAAATGTCAGAAACCTGCCCCCTCCCATGCTAGTCTCAGAAGTTTGATCCACTGGCCCAGGTTCATTAGTGTCATGGTGGCTGGTGGAAGGAACCACAGAGCACAATAGGGAACCAAGAAACACTAGAAACATTGGATTCTTTGCTTGGCACACGCACCATGAGAGGTAGGTTGTGAATATCTACTTTTCAGGGGGCTTTTGTTTCCACATACAGTTTACCAGCAGTTTTTATTAAAGCGGAGGTCCACCCTAAAGTGGACCTTCCGCTCATTGGAACCCTCCCCCCCTCCGGCGCCACAATTGGCACCTTTCAGGGGGGAGGGGGGTGCAGGTACCTGTACAGTACAGGTATCTGCACCCACTTCCGCCGTAGATTCTGCAGAAGGTACGCCCCTTTTCACAGAATCTACGCCCCTTTCCGAAGGTCCCCCGCTGCCTGCTGGGAAACACACGGATCCCAGAGACAGCGGGGACCATCCTTATTGCGCAGCGTGACTCGCGCACGCACAGTAGGGAACCGGGAAATGAAGCCCGAAAGGCTCCACTTCCTGATTCCCATACCCAAGATGGCGGCGGCAGCACCCGAGAGACGATCGAGAGATCGGCTTCGGGTGCCGACATCGTGGGCACGCTGGGCGAGTAAGTGTCATTATTTTAAAAGTCAGCAGCTGCAGTATTTGTAGCTGCTGGCTTTAAAAAAAAAAAAAACAGCGGACTCCCGCTTTAAATGTTATATCACATTTTCAAACCCCTTCAAAGATACATTTTTTTTCTTAATTTTTGGGGGGCTTGCTTTTTGCATGGTTTAAGAAACAAACCTTGCACCCTGGAAGAATGAACTTCTGCTTTATGTCCACATTCATATACCGGAAGATGTTTATTAGGATCATCTTCATCTTCAAACTTGAGCTAATCTGCAACTTAGATGTATACTTGTATAATACAGGTGGTCATGGAGAGTTATGTCAGTCGGGCTATCAATTGATTTATGGAGACTTGAAGGTCTATGTATAAATACATTTACTATGCGAATATCTCAAGCATTTGCATAGCTCTAGTAAAAAAATCACCGTAATTTGTCTTATACATTTATTTCATATGATCCATCTAGTGGCCTATAAGTGGATCTTCACCCTGTTTTCTATTCTAATGCTCACTGGAATGCTCAAGCACTCCTATTTCATGTTTGGATAGAAATTTTTTCCTAAGTACCTTTTTTTTTCACTTGGGCAATAAGCTTCTCTCTTTGACTCCTGAGATAAAAGCATCAGCAATCCCCAGTCTTCAGCCATGTTTTTTTGTGATATTACATGATTTTGTAGCAGAAAATATGTTTTCCGCGCTGTGTGAGTACAACGCAGGTGCAACATTTTAATGTACATGCTGGGTAGGCAGCTGCACAATATCCAGGAAGTAATCGGATGCTAGTTTCAGATCCCCTTATTGTGAATGGCTGACTGCACACTGCAAGGATGCGTTGTTTTAGAGACCTCTTATGCCCCGTTATGTTAAAATCCGTTGTCGGAAATTCTGATCATGTGTACACAATTCCGACGCACAAAGTTTCACGCATGCTTGGAAATCAAGCAGAAAAGCCACACTGGCTATTGAACTTCAATTTTCTCGGCTCGTTGTACGTCACCGCATTCTTGACGTTCAGAATTTCCGACAACATTGTGTGATCGTGTGTATGCAAGACAAGTTTGAGCCAACATCCATCGTAAAAAATCCCATTGATTTTGTTGCCGGAATGTGCGATCGTGTGTATGCGGCATAAGTGTTTTTTGGACACACATACTGTAGGTCTTGTGTAATTCTTGCATATGTATTACCATCATTTATATCCCTTCTCATCCTGATAATCAGGAAGATCATTAAAAAAGAATTTAATACAGTGCCGTGAAAAAGTATTCATACCCCTTGAAATTTTCCACATTTTGTCATGTTACAACCAAAAACATAAATGTATTTTATTGGCATTTTATGTGACAGACCAACACAAAGTGGCACATAATTGTGAAGTGGAAGGAAAATGATAAATGGTTTTCCAAATTGTTTACAAATAAATATGTGAGAAGTGTGGCATGCATTTGTATTCAGCCCCCCTGAGTCAATACTTTGTAGAACCACCTTTCGCTGCAATTACAGTCTTTTTAGTTATGTCTCTACCAGCTTTGCACATCTAGAGAGTGACATTTCATATGACTGGCCTGAAGACAGCTCAAGATCAGTATTTACAACACTCGTTTTTTTTAAATGACTTACATAGTGTGCTATGCCAGCCTCTAATAGAGGGGCTGGCATAGACTTAAAGAAATGGGTTCACAAACACTTTAAGTTCTTCACTTTGACTGGGCCATTCGAACACATGAATATGCTTTGATCTAAACCATTCCATTGTAGCTCTGGCTGTATGTTTAGGGTTGTTGTCCTGCTGGAAGGTGAACTTCTGTCCCAGTCTCAAGTCTTTTGCAGAATTTAACTGATTTTCTTCTAAGATTGCCCTGTATTTGGGTCCATCCATCTTCCCATCAACTGACCAGCTTCCCTGTTCCTGCTGAGGAAAAGCATCCCCACAACATGATTCTGCCACCACCATGTTTCACAGTGAGGACGGTGTGTTGTGCAGTGTTAGTTTTCTGTTACACATAGCGTTTTGATTTTAGGCCAAAAAGTTCAATTTGTTCTCATCTGACCAGAGCACCTTCTTCCACATGTTTGCTGTATCCCTCACATGCCTTCTCACAAACTACAAACATGATTTCTTATGGCTTTCTTTCAACAATGGCTTTCTTCCTGCCAATCTT
Source organism: Lithobates pipiens (assembly GCF_037356315.1). NCBI lineage: Eukaryota > Metazoa > Chordata > Amphibia > Anura > Ranidae > Lithobates > Lithobates pipiens. Next base: position 549,876,411 of record NW_027507758.1, on the reverse strand, counting down.
CCATTAAGGCCAGATTTGTGGAGTGCACAACTAATTCTCCCATCTAAGCTGTGGATCTCTGCAGCTTCTCATGGGCCTCTTGGCTGCTTCTCTGATTAATGCTCTCCTTGCTCGGCCTGTCAATTTAGGTGGACAGCATGTCTTGGTAGGCTTGCAGTTGTACCATACTCTTTCCATTTTCGGATGATGGATTTAACAGTGCTCTGTGAGATGTTCAAAGCTTGGGATATTTCTTTATACCCTAACCCTGCTTTAAACTTCTCCACAACTCTATCCCTGGCCTGTCTGGTGTGTTCCTTGGCCTTTATGATGCTTTTAATTCACAAAGGTTCTCTAACAAACCTCTGAAGGCTTCACAGAATAGCTGTATTTATACTGAGATTAAATTACACACAGGTGGATTCTATTTACTAATTAGGTAATTGCCTAATTAATTAGGAAATTGGTTCCACTAGATATTAGTTAGGGATATCAGACTAAAGGGGGCTGAATACGAATGCACGCCATACTTTTCAGATATTTGTTTGTAAAAAATGTTGAAAACCATTTATCATTTTCCTTCCACTTCACAGTTATGTTCCCCTTTGTGTTGGTCTATCACATAAAATCCCAATACAATACATTATGTTTTTGATTGTAACATGACAAAATGTGTAAAATTTCAAGGGGTGTGAATACTTTTTCAAGGCACTGTACACTTATGTGTCCTGATTGGATTCTGACCCCACCACCCTATAATTTATGGGAAAACATGCCACTTCCAGGGCAATCAGAAATACATATCACACCTTATAGGCTCAATTCAAAAATCTTTACAAAAGCATAACAATCTACTTTAAGCCAACGTGACTTCAACTTTTAAATCTCATTGGACTCCGTTCAAATTAACTACACTCTTTTGAAAATAAGGATTCTTATCACAATGTTTAAGCTTTGTGAATTGAGCCTTTAAAGTTTGTGTATGAATTTTATTATCGGTGTTATAGCTCCAAAATATTCCCCAAGGAGGCAAGTCCACCAACATGGCATGTCAAAGTGTGTAATGTAATGTAACTGCGTGAAATGTTTTCAATGTAGGATACATTATGTGTTTTTCATGGATATGAACTTATTTTATTTTCACCAAAAAAGTTTTTTGTTTTTTTTTTACAAATCAATATCAAAATCCCCTGGGGCTTCTGTGGACATGCGCTGATTCTTTTCATGCATCATTGGTTTTTGTAAGTGAATTCTCATGCATATAGTGATTGGTCTGTACCTTCTTCTTTGTGTATATTACTAGAATTTAGTGTATGTATATTTATATCCTAGATTTATTGTTCATCTCCTGATGAAGACTCCTTATGAGTTGAAATGTGTTGAGGTTTAATACCATTGATAAATTATCATTGAAGACAATTTTAAATGATGGAATCCAGATATGAGATGTGCCTTTGCTGGTTTTAATTTGTATTTAATAAATAAATATATATATATATATATATTTTTATAGTTATGAATGCCTTTAGAAAGTCCAATTCCATATTCTTGTACTCAAGACTTCTCCTATTACCTTAGCGTTCACCTGAATTGAGGTCTATAGTTCTGTGTCTTCTGAATCCATTTGCTAGGCTATACAACATCTTTTTATTTCTATCTACTGTATTTCATGTTCTCGTTTCCTACCTAGTTGCATATCTATCAATTTTCTCAATTTATTTCATATATATCTGCCACAGTCGATATCTTGGTCTCCAAACTGTGGCCCACGGAACACAACCGGCCCCCAGCTAGGGTCAGTGGCCTATCCTTAATGTGCACTGACTGAAGGTTTAGGTCAGCAGAGGCTGCCTCTGGTCTCTGCTTCTGATGTAAGGGGGGATTTTGATGAGGACCCTGACGTAAGGCGGTCAAATTTTGCTAAATATTTAATGTGTCTCACATACTGATAAGGATGCAACATTACAATCAAGCCATTTCTAGTGAAATGCATTAAGGAGGGGTGGTCCCTGGGTGGGGACACTATGCGTGTAGCTATACAGTTAGCTGAATAAGAAGAATAGATATTGGAGTACGGCTCTTATTCATTAATAAAATATATAAGTTGCTAATGTTCTCCAATATGTTCCGTCCCATCAGTGAGCAGTGCATGCTAACCTGCTGGGAAAGATGTGATCTGTGCTGCTTTTTCTTTTATATGTATTTATTTGCATGGCTCTGTATGAGGATGTAAACATCTAAAGTAAGCTCTGCAGATGGTCATAAACTGCAGGAACCCGATTAGAACACCAGAGGGAGCACCAGGGAAGAGACATGCAGACCACGCGTCTTTTATGATTTACCAGCTATGCAGCTGTCACTGCCTGAAAGACACGCATTATAATGTGGAACTGAATAAGCAATGATCGCTGACCCTGTCAAGATGGGCGAATGGCTTTTACATATATTGCTCCTTGCTAAAAATAACTTTCATTTCTGTTTTCAAAGAGCGGTGAGGGAATTTTTAAATGTCACTGTGAACCAGCTCTGTGCCTCACTGGGGAACCCGATTTAATATTGTGCAAAGAGAACTAGGACATGATTTGATGACTTTGTAGCAGTCTGAACGCACATATTACCCTTGTTATGTATACATTAATAAAAACCCTAGCAAGTCTGTAAACCCAAAAGGTTAAAAATGGATCACTCAATTATATTGCATTCAATTTCTGACTTTTTTTTTTAACTCTTTTTATTACAAGTAAAATACCTGGTGATGCTGCCAGTTCAATCCTCTTTCTCGCTGCACATGGCATTGCTCTTGCTTCACGGCTCTCCCTTCCAGCACTGTCAGCCAACATCTCATATTTCTCCAATTCACATCATGTCTATATACAATGTGCTCTCCATGTCCTCTACTTACTACAGTGAGGGAAAAAAGTATTTGATCCCCTGCTGATTTTGTATGTTTGCCCACTGACAAAGAAATTATCAAAAAAGTTATAAATTGATTTGCATTTTAATGAGTGAATTAAGTATTTGATCCCCTATCAATCAGCAAGATGTATGGCTCCCAGGTGTTTTCTATACAGGTAACGGGGCTGAGATTAGGAGCACTCTCTTAAAGGGAGTGCTCCTAATCTCAGCTTGTTACCTGTATAAAAGACACCTGACCACAGAAGCAATCAATCAGATTCCAGTCTCTCCACCATGGCCAAGACCAAAGAGCCGTCCAAGGGTGTCAGGGACAAGATTGTAGACTTAAGCAAGGCTGGAATGGGCTACAAGACCATCGCCAAACAGCTTGGTGATAGAGTGACAATAGTTGATGTGATTATTCGCAAATAATTCGCAAAACATGAAGTAACTGTCAATCTCCCTCGGTCTGGGGCTCCATGCAAAATCTCACCTTGTGGAGTTTCATTGATCATTAGAACAGTGAGGAATCAGCCCAGAACTACACAGGAGAATCTTGTCAATTATCTCAAGGCAGCTGGGACCATAGTCACCAAGAAAACAATTGGTGACACACTACGTCATAAAGGACTGAAATCCTGCAGCGCCCACAAGGTTCCTCTGCTCAGATAAGCAAATGTACAAGCATGTCTGAAGTTTGCTAAATGAACATCTGAATGATTCAGAGGAGAACTGGGTGAAAGTGTTGTGGTTAGATGAGACCAAAATCAAAGCTCTTTGGCATCAATTCGACTCGCCGTGTTTGGAGGAGGAGGAATGCTGCCTATGACCCCAAAAACACCATCCCCACCGTCAAACATGTAGGTGGAAACATTATGCTTTGGGGGTGTTTTTAAGCTAATGGGACAGGACAACTTCACTGCAGCAAAGAGACAGTGGACTGGGCCATGTACCTTCAAATCTTGGGTGAAAACCTCTTTCCTTCAGCCAGGGCATTGAAAACGGGTAGTGGATTGGTATTCCAGCATGACAATGACCCAAAACACATGGCCACGGCAACAAAGGAGTGACTCAAGAAGAAGCACATTAAGGTCCTGGAGTGGCCTAGTCAGTCTCCAGCCCTTAATCCTATAGAAAATATGTGGAGGGAGCTGAAGGTTAGAGTTACCAAACGTCAGCCTCGAAACCTTAAAGACTTGGAGAGGATCTGCAAATAGGAGTGGGACAAAATTACTCCTGAGATGTGTGCAAACCTGGTGGCCAACTAAAGAAATGTCTGACCTCTGTGATTGCCAACAAGGGATTTGCCATCATTTTTGTTGATATTCGGTCTCTCACTGTTAAAGTAACCCTACCATTAAAATTATAAACTGATAATTGCTTTGTCAGTGGGCAAACGTACAAAATCAGTATTGGGTCAAATGCTTTTTTCCCTCACTGTACATACTGCAGGCAGCAAGGGTTGGGGACTAGTAACTGACTGACAGTGGCTCTGGCAGCAAGCAGCACTGTCATCCTTACAGCAATAAAGAAGCATCAACACAAGGCTCCCCCCCCCCCCGAGAAAAGAAAGGCACATAGTGGTCACATGACCACTAATAAAGATTCATGGAAAACCTTTTTTAAGGTCTATTTGCACCTTTAGTAAATCAACCCCCTACATATTTTCTAAAAGCAAAAACCTGTAGAAAAATTAAAATAGTGCATTGTGGCAAGTAAATAGACACCAGATATGTTAGATCTCAAAATTGCATGCGACCAACTACTCTCTAGACTGGAGTTAACCATAAAGGATGGTCATGGAATTATTCCTCTCACACTGGTGTGTGCAGCAATATCTAATAGGTGTTGTGGCACTTTTTTGAGCTTTAGGCATTTTGCTTCAGATGACAAAATGCTCAGATTTGAACAGGGGCCATTGAAACAAATGGGATTTGTCTTGTTGGGCGTTTTTAGAGCTGAGGCTTACAGCAAAAAAACACCTCAAAACGCCTAGGTGTGAACAGAGCCTTACAATTTATTTTTGTTTATATTTTTAGGTTTTATTCTTTTTTTTTTAGACACTTTTTTTTAGTAGACTGTATCATCACAAGGCGGCTTACAAGCCTTCTATATGCTAGCATTATGCAGGTGACAGGTCCATCGGATCGGGCATCAGATCTTTCCTCTGTGCTCCCCACATGGTGGGACCATGGGTTTCATCTATGAGCTTGTCTGAATCCTATTAAAGTGGTTGTAAACTCTTACAACCAACTTTACCCTACAGGTAAGCCTAGATTAAGGCTTACCTGTAGGTCCAAGAAATATCTCCTAAACCTGCACGGTTTAAGAGATATTTGCCGAAAGACAGGCATGCGCCGTAGACAGCGGCGTGCAGGCGGACTGAGCGCGCCGCAGTCAGCGGCGATATGCCGCGAGTGGCAGCTCCCGTGCGCATGCGCGGGAGTGATGTCATCGCGGCTTCGCCGAATGACAGCGGCGGAGCTGCGAGACTCCACCGAGAAGATGGCTGTGCCGGACTACAGGGGACAGCGGTGACTTCGCTGGCTCCTGTGTCAGGTAAGTGACACATAATGGGCTACTATGCGATGCATAGTAGTCCATTATGCTTTACCTTTGCAGGGAATGAAAGAGGAAGTAAACCCATCAGGGTTTACTTCCTCTTTAATGCCATGACATGTGGTACATGAAAGAATTAAAGTCTATGCAAATTCAAACAATCAACTTCTCTTATTTGCTCACTTATTTATCTATGCAAAAAATGTTGTTATATCTGTGAAATAAGTGAAAAAATATATGTTGATCAGGTCAGAAATGTTGTGAGCTGATAATTTCTCTGCCTGTGAACAAGGAGGGCTTATGAAGATGACGAGGTGAAAGAAGATGCAGAGGGGTTATAGAGATGATGAGCGAGGAAGAGATAAGGAGGGTTATGAAGATGATGGGGGGGGGGAGATAAGGGGGGTTCTGAAGATGAGTAGAGGGGGAAGAGGGAGGAGATAATCCATCAGAAAGGAATTAGGGCAGGGCTGACACCACAGGCTTAGAAAGTCATACCTGTGGTGTGATATCAGGGAATAAGATAGGAATATTCCAAATTCTGACACATCAGTAGTAATTTTTCTGCACTTCCAGCTTGTTTTTAAGGGATAAAACATGGGAAAATGTGTATGTATTCCAGAGATGTATGAAATATGTCTTATTTTTTCATTTAGCCTTGGTATACACTTTTATTGCAGTAATGCCCTGTACACAGGGTCGGACAATCCAACCACAAAATCTGTCAGATTTTTTAAGACGGATTTTGGCCGAAACTTGTCTTGCATACATACACAGGGTCGGACAAAGTTGTCAGAAAATCAGATCGTTTGGAACGAGGTGACGTAATTCACGTATCACGGGACTATAAAGAGGCCAGTAGCCAATAGCTTTTGTCTCGTAATTTATTGTGAGCACGCGTGGCACTTTGTCAGTCGAAATTCTCTACAAACGATCGGAAAAAGTCAGATCGGATTTTGTTGTGGAAAAATTTTAGAACCAGCTCTCAAACTTTTTCCGTCGGATTTTCTGACAACATAATCCGATCTGACTTTTTCAGTTTGAATTTCCAACCGTGAGTAAAGGGCATTATTCTGTGAATCTGGCAAGTACCAAATCAATAATAAAACTCTTACTACAGTGCAGCTAATTGAAAAAGCCTTATGTTTGAGAGGCCATTGAATCAAATGTGCCTGCAAATTCTATGCAAATGTTTCCAGTGTTCTTCACTCACTTCCCCTTGGCAGAATGTACTCGCATGCAAATAAACATACAGAAGCTTCTATGTGTACACTGTGGTTGGCTAACCAGTGAACACAAAGGCAAAGAAGAGTGCAAGTGTTGTTCCTGACAAACATTTTTCAGATATGATTTTAGGGCAGTAGAGACAATGGGGGTTATTTATGAAAGGCAAATCCATTTTGCACTGCAAGTGCACTTGGAAGTGCAGTCGCTCTAAATCTAAGGGGTAGATCTGAAATGAGTGGAAGCTCTGCTGATTTTATCATCCAATCAAGTGCAAGCTAAAATGTTGTTTTTTATTTTCCTTGCATGTCCCCCTCAGACCTACAGCGACTTTAATTCAAAGTGCACTTGCAGTGCAAAGTGGATTTTCCTTTAGTAAATAACCCCCAATGTGCTGTCTCTAAAAAACATACAGGCTGTGACTTGTGGGCCACCTGTAATCCCTCTGTGGGGCAATACTGAACACATCTGGATGTTGGAAGTGCAAAATAAATATAAACCTCTGCCTAAGTAGACACAAAAATCCTTGCACTGGCCCTGAGTACCCAATCCTTCCCAAAAAGGCAGAAACATGAAAAGCAGGACTAAGAGCAACAAGAAAGAAATCTGCTCCGCATTCCTGTTTGAATCCATGCCTTCAGAATCATGAGCTATAACGATGACTTCTATATAACCTGTCACAAACCTGGACAATTTAAAATAACTCAGTCAAAAGAATTCAGAAGTGTCTGTTGCATTTATTAAAAGCCGCAAGTTAAAAGAATCAGTGGATCCATAGATACTGCTGAATTTACATGGAAATCTTTACTTTGCCAGCTTAAAGTGTTTGTAACCCTAAAAAAAAAAAATAGATCCTGTTCCTTTAAAGCATGTTATACAGCATAGTGCTTGAGCTGTGTAACTTAGCCCCCTGTATCACCTGAAATATCTGGCTGATCCTTCCTGGTTCTGCCCTCCCCTCTGTAAACTGACCACGGTTTTTCATGGCTGCTAATCCCTGACACCGTGGTCAGTTTACCTGCCTTCGTCATCTGCAGCTCTCCTCTCCCCTTCCCTGCCTGTCAGTTCCCTGATCCTCCCCTCCTGATGATAGAATAACACTGTAAAGTCTCTCCAATCCCCTCTGTTAGATAATGCTATGTTCCCCACATCGTGTGAGTTAAAAAAAAAATGCTGTGTACCTTATTCCATAGCGCCTATCGGTGCCCATGTGACTCCCCGGCTCTCTCCTCCTTTCCTGCTCCTGGCTGATATCAGTGGGATTTCTTGGCCCCTCCCACTGTAGCTGTCAGCCTGGGAGAAGAGAGAGCCAGGCGGTCATGTGTGCGCCGATCAGCACTATGGAAAACAGGTACACATCGCCTTTTAAAAAAAAAAAAATCACACACACTGGGGAACATAGCATTATCTAACAAAGGGGATTGGAGAGATTTTACAAGTGGCTTTACAACCACTTTAAGCTTTACTTTTGCTGCCACATTGAGAAAAAATGGTGGGCAGGAGGACATTAATTCTGGAGTACAGTATAAAAATAGCATTCTGTTTACTTTTTGTGCATGTACCAGGCATAAGCACAATGCCTGTGATTACAATGTCAGCACAAATTACAGGCAAAATGTATAGAGCCAGAGTGGCTTTGTATGTTGTAATTGCTGTGATGGTCAATCACAGTAATTACAAATGTAAACAAAAAAAACCTTAAACGCCCCCCTTCTGCCTTACTGCTGATCCTATGTAACTGCTATTGCTCTCAATGACCAATAATGAAAGGGGAACACAGTGGGGGCATATTGACCACCAATGAGCAGCAGAATGTACACAAGGGGCACAGTGACAATAAGAGGGGCACAGTAACTATTTATGACCACCACTATGCAGCAGGGGGATACACAGGGGGCATACTGACCATAAAGGGGACACACTAGCATCCAATGAACACCACTGAGCAGCAAGAAGATACACAGTGGGCATACTGACCATTAGGGGGTCATACTAACAACCAATGACCACCACTGAGCAGCAAAGGGGACCACAGAAAGCATACTGACCATAAAGAGGGCACAATGACCACCAATGTTATGGGGGGGGGCACCATTGACTATCAACAGTAATAGGGCACTTATCACCAACATTTAAGGGGGCATATACCATTAACCACCAGTATTTAAAGGGACACTAACCACTGACCACCATCATGAGGTGGCAACTCTGCCTGAGCATTTGTTTTCTTGCGCTCGATAGGCCCAGTATATGGTGGGTTCATTTTAACAAGGGTCACATCTTATCTTAAAGAAAGAATATATTTATACCTGTGCGATGCCATCATCCCATCCTTTGATCACTTCCTGTCGTCCTAACCTGAACTTGAAAGGCTTGTTTCTATCCCTGGATGAATCAAACTTCTTTCCATTCTGCAACATGCCTAAAGAATAAAAAAAAAAATCATCATCAATATTGCAGAAAAACCAGGGCACAGAAATAATTAACATACAAACATAGATCATTTGCAGAGAAAGGTCATGTTAGATCAGCCTTTCCTAACCTCTTCAGCTTTGGAGGAGATGTGAAATAATTTTCAGTTCCTGGGGAACCTCTGCTAAAAATGATTATACCACCAAATCAAGGTATATACAGTATATCAGTAAGTTGTAGAAAGTATTAAATATGAGCCTAAAGAAATGCAGTGTACCTAGAGTATTTCACACCCAGGGTCTTTTTTAGGTCTTTTTTTTATCACCACCTGCTATATATGACCATATTATTTTCAGTAATAATCTTGAAAAAATGAATATTTGTATGATGAAAACAAGTTTAAACTGTGAAAATGGTGGTGACCCCTAACATTAATGGTTAATGCCGAAATTATCCCTTTTGCTCATATTTAATGGAAAACTGCCACCCCAACATTGGAGGTCTTTGTAGTGGAGGGATCAATTCACCACTGCACACAGCTCAAGGAGCGCATAGTACCCTAATGAGGAGCCCTAGTTGAGAAAGGCTCTGTGGAAACATGCATATATTTGAAAAATGTACTAACAATTTTTTTTTTTCATTTTGCCTTGATATACTCTTTAGGTGCAATAATTCTGTAAATGTGGCATCTATATAAAAAGCAAGTACATAATTAATAATAACATTAAATTAATACAGTACAGTAATACAGTACAGTAAAGTATTGATACATCCTTATGTTTCCCCTTGGCATATTGCACATGCTTTGACAACAATACATGCAAATGAGGAGCCCTAAGGGTCCACAAAAACCTGGTTGAAAAAGGCTCTCTTGGATCATCTCCAATAACTGAAAAAACCCACATTTGTTTTGTCCCCTGGACAGCGTGGGCGGCTGGTACCCCGCCATTTGGTAAAATAAGGATCCTGATGGCCAAACCATCTGCAATATGTCTCTATTGGCCTGATCTCCAGTTGTGAGAGTAAGATGGAAATATGTTATCCTGTATATTGCTCTAATTAATGCTAATCAAGTGGATTATGCAGAGCAAGAAGTATCAGTAAATACGATACAAAAATTTGCTAATAATTTTTCTTCTAGGGTTCTTGTCTTCTAGAGAAGGCCTCCTGAAGTTCAGTCAGAGAGGATGCTGGTGGTGTGTGCATGTGTGGATACATACACATTATATTGATGACCACATCTATATGGTCAAATTTAATATACAGGTAGGGGTAAGTAGAAAGCCCAGAAAGCCCAGTAGATGAACTTGTGAACACACTGCTTAACAGGTCCTGTTAAGAATATTCTTCTGGAAACAATAAGTAGTGATGATCCAAAAGCCCATGACCACACAGTCAACAGCCGGTCCACTGCAGTGGTGCTGATAGATGTCAGTGAACAGCCAGCAGTGAGCCTTGGACAAAGTACAGAAAGAAGCCCAGGGCCAGATGGAGACGTATTTCTAAATTGGAACGGATGAGTGCATATGGATCAACAGTGGTATCAGCCAAACCCCGTAGGTGGCCTTAGCCAATAGTACTGGAGACCTACCACAGTTAGAAAACAGCAGTAATAACTATCAAAAGTTTCTACATTTTTAATAACATAGTTCTAAAGGATTAGAAACTATCCAATTTTAGAAAATGTCTGTTCCTTTTTTAGGACATCTCTCCACCCTTCTTGTCTTGGTGAAAGACGGTCACTGGGACAGAAGGTTAGGGGAAACCTCTTCAATAAAGACAGCAAGTAAAAATTTTTTAGTATATCATGTAAGGTTTAAACATTTTGATGAGTTTACATTTTTGCCTGCAAAGCACCGCCATCACCATCATGACAATAAGGCAATTCTCTTCAATTAAATATTCAGAAAATAAGTCAGTTGATACCTCATAACGAAGAGGAAGGTTTGCTATTAAAACAACTAGACAGTATACAAAGTGGTCCTATTATTAGCCTACTCACACTAGGATTGTAAATGCCTATTCCCTCAGGGTTGCTATAGTTCTTAACATCAGCAGGCCATAAGCTACACAATTAACACTTGAGGGATTCTTTTTTTAATTGGCTGATCCCAGCATGGTCCCATCAGACACAAAAGAATGTTTCTATAACTATTATTCCTATCACTATAAGAGTTACAAAAGCATTTTGGTTAATGGAAAATATTATAATAAAGATGGCTGGATATCTGCATTCTGCATACTCAGTGGCCAGGGTTGGGAAGAAGCAATGTAAAATCAGGGAAGCTGGCTCGAAATTGACATAACCAACAATATCTGTGTTGGACTGTTGAAGGTCACATCCAACAAACATGGAGTTGGGCACTAAACCAATATCTGGAGCCCGTCACATACTGTATTTTTGTAAATGTTCATGTAAACATAGAAAGCTACCAAAGATGTACACCTTCCTTGCTGCTGTTGTCACTTACATTGAAGTACATCAGCTAAACTTCTAGGCTCAGAGAACCTCTAAGCCACTTGTGAGGGCACTGCAACAGGTAGTTCAATGCTGCCATTATTATAAAATAATGTCTAGGGACATTTTGAGACTAATATTGTGAAGCTCAGTCAGGCACTGCAAGGTGATTAAGACCATTTTCCCATTTCCACCATACTGAATACATCAGGGTTTGAAGATCTTCCCAAAACCTAAATGTCAGAATCAATTGAAACGTTCATCAGTGGAACAGAGTGGAGTGGGCAAATTTGGAGTTTAAAGCGTACCTTGCATTTCACGCAAGTTCTGCTTATTCAATGAGGTGCCCAGCCCCCTTTCTTAAATAAAAAGAACCCGTGGAAGGCAAAATTTCGAATAATCTGACCTTTTCCTGACTACTGTAGTACAGGGAGCAGGGGGTGATGTCATCCTTCTGCCGACAAGATTCCTGGGTATTCTGAGTGGCCTGAAAGGAGGATGACGTCATACTCACCTAGGTAATGCAGAAGGAAGCCAAAAAAAAACAAGTATATTATCTTCTCCCACAGGTTTTTTAATTATGGTTTCATCTAGTATTTAAGTATGGGGGATATTGGAACTGGAAGCGTAGGGGAACTGCTTGAAGAACGGTGTAGGCAGCAGAGTTGTGGCCGTGAGGGAGAGAGAAGGAAAGGAAAAACCAGCAAGGCTGACTTCAACGCCATTTTTCGTTTGTTTCCAATGGATGGATCTTCAATGATGTTTTTGAATCCATGCTTTACTAGGCTCCTATAATGTGGAGTCTAGCTATCCGGTAAGAGTATATCTTTTATATTTCATGGTGAAAGGTGCACTTTGGGTGTTTTTGTCATCCATCACCCCAAGAGTCACGAGGAGTGTTTGGACACTTTATGGACACTTTTTGGACTAATTATCATTATTCAGTTTTTATATCGTTCTGTTGTGTGATTGCCAGCTGCTTTTTTTTATCATTCATCACCATTTTTCACCTGCACAATTACTATATCTCTTTTTTAATAAAATAATTACACAAATTTATACATTAACTTGCAACAATTTTTTTCTGTGTATAGTATTTAAATATTTAACGTACACTTTGGCAGCCATATTCTTCATCATAAAAGCAGGCTTTGTCCTTACTAGTGGAGCAAATTACTGTGCCTCAATGTTCCACTCACTCAGTGCAAATCTATAGGTGTGACCAGACTGGAAATAACAGTCTTAGCCCTTGTACACACGGTCGGACATACCGACGGAAAATGTCCGATCGGACCATGTTGTCGGATAATCCGACTGTGTGTGGGCTCCGTCGGACTGTTTCCGTCGGAATATCCGACGGACAAAGTTTTAGAGCTGGGCTATAAAACTTTCCGACAACATGATCCGATCGGACTTTGTCCGATTGTGTGTAGAGAATTCTGATCGGATAAAGTGCCACGCATGCTCAGATCAAATTCCTAGACCAAAGCTATTGGCTACTAGCCTGAATGTAGTCCCGTTGTAACAAAATAACGTCATCACGTTACGTACGATCGGATTTTCCGACAACTTTGTCCGACCGTGTGTATGTAACACCAGTTTCGGACAAAATCCATCGGAATGTCCGACCGTGTGTATAAGGGCTTAAAGGGTCAGGCCACCTAAATGTAGATAAGAGTGTTAAATGGCATAATGGTTGTATACATCCCTTAGTGACTACAGTAATGAGATCGGTGCTTATGCCATGTTATCTTGATACACCCGCATGTGTATTTTGCAAATGGACAATTGCTCCTTATAGGAAGTTGTGTTTTTGAAGTATTCACTTGTACAAGACTCTGTAGGACCAAGGAATCTTTTGTTTATGGGTAGTAAAGACAGCATACTCTTTGGAGGAAAATGGCCACATCCACACTTTGCACTAGGAATTGCTGGTGGGTCAATAGAACATTCTTATCAATCAAATTTTCCTGTTCATGGCAATGAAAAGGAAGAGGAGGAGTTAGTGATGCCAACAAGCAACACTGTCCCCAGGAGAACAAAAAGGATTTTGGCATGTTGTGTTTTTTTTTTTTTAACTTGGTTGATTAGCAGTTTTACCCTGCAAGGCAAGAAAGCTTCCCATAGACTTGAGATCACCCAGCTGAAAACAAAGCGGCGGTCTTTTCATGTAGGAACGTAAACTACAACGACTATGATGGAGTGCCTCCAGCTCCAAATGAACTAACATGTTCAGTACACGGTTCTGTTTTTAGAAAAGGTGGATGAATCACGTTTCAGTCTCTGTTAAGGTTTACACTGGAAGACGTTACAATATCCATCACTGCAGCTATGTCAGATTTTCCGTCTTCTCTGGCTCCTGTCACCCGCTCACAGCATCTGCTCTTTTTGCTACAAACCTGCAGGTCTGGCAGCTGCTGCTGGGAGGTGAGCCAGACATCTTCCTTAACGGCCGACTCTGAACTTTCCATCAGGAAGTTCATGAACAAGCCAGCTACAGTAAGTGGGGTCCTCACGCTCCACAGCAAGGGGTTCTCAACCAGGTCTACGGGAGTTATTTCTATATATGCTACATATTGTATTCATAAACAAGTTGTGCACATGAACTTTATTACTACTATTATTATACAGGATTTATATACTGTAGCGCCAACAGTTTGCGCAGCACTTTAAAACACAATGGCAGACAGTACTGTTACAATACAACTCAATACAGGAGGAATGAGAGGGTCCTGCTTGTTAGAGCTTACAATCTAGGAGGGTCAAGTGATACAAAAGGTAATAACTGTGGGGGAGGACCCGATGAAGAAAATAAAAGTACAGTTAGGTGGAGGCAGGATAGGCTTCTGTGAAAAGAAAAATTTTCAGGTATCGCCTAAAAGTGAATAGAGTTGGAGATTGTCATACATATTGGGGTAACAGATTCCATAGGATAGGAGAGGCTCGGGAGAAGTCCTGGAGGCGAGCATGGGAGGTGGTGATGAGGAAACTAGAGAGCAGATCTTAGGAGCAACGAAGAGGATGATTTGGTTGGTATTTTGAGGCTAGCTTAGTGATGTAGCTGGGGGCAGAGTTTTGGATGGTTTTATAATTATTGTTATTTTTAATTGAATTTAATTTCAATTAAAGTAAAGTATTTTTAATTGAATTAGTTGGGTAAGTGGCAGCCACTTAAGGGACTGGCCAAGAGGAGTAGCAGACGTGTGCGGTTTGTAAGATGGATGAGTCTGGCAGCAGCATTCATGATGGACTGAATGGGGGATAACTTATTTAAAGGTAAGCCAATGAGGAGGGAGTTGCAGTAGTAGAGGCGAGAGATAACCAGGGAGTGAATCAGGAGCTTTGTGGTTTCATTGGTTAGGAAGGGACGTATGTTGGAGATGTTGTGGAGGTTGAGGCGGAAAGCTTTGGAAAGTGATTGGATGTGGGCCCGAAAGGAGAATTCAGAGTCCAGGATTACACCTAGCACCCTGGCATGCATGGATGGGTGGATGCCATTGCTCTTCTGACAGAGAAGTCAGGGGAAGAGGCAAGTGGGGGAGGAAATAGTATTACTACATTCTCAGTGAGGTTTCCTTTGCACTCTGACTATGAAATTCTGTTGGAGTTTTATAGTGAGCTATGTACTTTACTGTGAAAAGCATTAGTTTCACTTAAAGGGTAATTCCACCTTTTCATCAAAAAATTTAAAATTAATTCCCTGCTCTTCTTTTGTTCACACGCACATATACCTGTTTTGCTGAGAATCATCAGCTGCCCATGTATGCCAGTGTACTGATCCAGCCCTAGAGGCTATGTAGCAGCATAAAGCCAGAAATGGTTAACAGTCATTGGTCCTGCTGCTGTGTCTCAGCCAATCGGGAGGAGTGTCCCGGATGGCTTAGACATTTGTGGACATCACAGGAGAGAGATGGGGCTCAGGTAAGTAATTAGGGGAGTGCTGGGGTGGCTTCTTCACACAAAAGTTTTTTTTAATCTTAATGCATAGAATAAAAAAAAGCCTTCTGCCTTTACAACCCCTTTAAACACTATCTATTTCCTGTCCACCAGTTAAAGGGGTTGTAAAGGTAAAAGTTTTTTCACCTTAATGCATTCTATGCATTAAGGTGAAAAAACATCTGACAGTGCCGGCCCCCCCAGCCCCCCTGTTTTACTTACCTGACCCCTCGAAAGTCCCGCGCTCGTCCCCCGACATCCTCTTCGCCGCTCAGCCTGGCCGTTGATTGGCCAGAGTGGATGGATTGAAAACAGCGCAGCTATTGGCTCGCGCTGCTATCAATCACATCCAATGACGTGGCGTGCCGGGGGGGGGGCGGGGCCGTGTGATACAGTGAGCTCGCATGAACGTGAGAAGTACTTGCGGGGGGAAGCCGAGACAGCCGCCGAGGGACCCCAGAAGAGCAGGTTCGGGGCCACTCTGTGCAAAACGAGCTGCACAGTAGAGGTAAGTATAACATGTTTGTTATTTAAAAAATAAATTTAAAAATTCTCTTTACAACCCCTTTAACTACCCCACATCCAGCATTCCCGAAAAATACCTCATATGGGGGAAAATGCATAAAACATCCCCTAGGTCTGCATAATACAGTACTTAGAGTAGCCAATCTTCAGGCCCAATACACACAACAGTAGAAATAATGTGCAGAGCTCAATGTAAAGCAGGTTAAACACATTCAGTTTTTCTTTCGTTCAACCATCGGCAGAACTAAAAAAAAACTGACTGATCCACGCATCAACACAACGATGTGTGATGTAGGATTCTCTCCCATTGTGTTATTGTATTCTGACTGGGGGACTTCCCCCCACCAGAATACACTGATCAGCACTTGTAGCCATTGGCTGCCAGTGCTGATGGAATTCTGGTTTTCTAGTAAGACCATTCAACAGACGCCAGCCATTAGACCAGCTTCTGTTGAACAGACAGTGGTACACATGAAATGGAAGTCAGACAGTTCCTGCTTACTTTTGGTACGTGCGTACCAGGCTTTTGTCTCACCTTGCTCAGTCTCCTGCATTTCAGTCATTTAGGCTTCACGTACACTGCTGCTAGTAAACTGACATTTAGGAGCAGTTGGGTGTTTTTTTCAGCTGCCCCCGAACTCTCCTCTGTTATCTTATCAGTACATGTACACAGGGTCCTGTATAGTCATTTCTAGGCAGTTGAGTTTAGAAGCATTTTTTGGAAAGCAGGACGGATGTTCAGAGACATCTGAAATGCCAACAGCTTGTAAATGCGTGTAAACGCGGTAACTCGTGTTTAGCCGCATTTCGTTTACAGGTGTTTTTCATTTTTGACTATTTGCACAAAAAAAGTTTCTAAATGCAAACGCGACTAAACGCGGCATGTAAAAGTGGCAAACGGACGTTTTTAAATGTTGTTTACTAGCTGTCAATTTAAATCGTTCAGGGGAGGTTGTAAAACGTATAGTTTGAATATAATAAAAGTATTAAAATATAATGAAATCATCATAGTTAAAGCACATCCAAACCCAAAACAAAACAAAATAGATATGCTTTAACTTTTAAAATGTAATAACAAAAATAATACACTCATTGACAGGTTATCTTACAACAACTTGTTTCTGTGTATAGCATAATGTACCCTCAAGCAGCCATATTTCTCATCATAAAAGCAGGCTTTGTCCTTACTAGTGGAACACATTACTGTGCCTCAATGTTCCACTCACTCAGTGCAAATCTATAGGTGTGACCAGACTGGAAATAACAGACTTAAAGGGTCAGGCCACCTTAATGTAGATAAGAGTGATAAATTACATAATAGTTACTTACAGCTTTTAATGACTTTGGTAATGCGCTCTGTACATATGCCAAGTCTGCATAGTAGCAATGGCCAGATCTGAACTCTTAAAGCAAAGGTTTTGGGCCTGATCTGAGGTCTAAAGGTGAAGGTTTTGGGCCTGATCTGATCTCCAAAGGTGAAGGTTTTGAGTCTGATCTGAGGTGTTCAAAGAGAAATATGGCATTTTCAAATCACTGGCTCTCTGCTTTACTCTCGTTCACTGGAGTGCTGGGCTGGGGAGGGCTGCGGCTCGCTGAGGGTCTGAGCCAGCTGCCACTTCAGACATCTGGGTGATTCCCAACATTAAAGTCTGAGCCTGGACCGACTCAGTGACACCAGACAACAGTGGGCTTTAGCCCGCTATTGGCTGAAAACAGGTCACAGGAGTGCAGAACAAACTGGTTTTGGGCTTGATCTGAGGTCTTAAGGTGGAGGTTTTGGGCCGATCAGAGGTCTAAAGGTGAAGGTTTTGGGCCTGATCTGAGGTCTAAAGGTGAAGGATTTGGGCCTGAACTGAGGTGTTAAGGTGGAGTTTTTGGGCCTGATCTGAGGTCTTAAGTTTAAGGTTTCGGGCATGATGTGAAATCTTAAGGTGGAGGTTTTGGGTTTGATCTGAGCTCCAAAGATGAAAGATTTGGGCCTGATCTGAGGTGTTAAGATTGTTTGGGGCCTGATCTAAGGTATAAAAGGTGAAGGTTTTGGGCTTGATCTGAGGTCTAAACTTGAAGGTATGGTCTTGATCTGAGCTCCAAAGGTGAAAGTTTTGGGTTTGATCTAAGCTTCAAAGTTTAAGGTTTCAGGCCTGAGCTCTGAGGTCCTAAGGTACAGTATTTGGGCCTGATCTGAGGTGTAAAGGTGAAGGTTTTGGGCTTGATCTGAAGTCTCTTTTGAAAGTTTCTGATCAGATCTAAGCTCCAAAGGTGAAGGTTTAGGGCTTGAACTAAGCTTCAAAGGTTAAGGTTTTGGGCCTGATCTCGGTTCTTAAGGTGGAGGTTTTGGGCCTGATCTGAGGTCTAATGTTGCTGATATGGTCTTGATCTGAGCTCCAAAGGTGAAGGTTTTGGTCTGATCTGAGCTCCAAATGTGACGTTTTTGGGCCTGATTTGAGCTCCAAAGGTGAAGGTTGCATGCCTGATTTAAGATCTAAATGTGAAGGTTTCGGCCCTGATCTGAGCTTCATAAGTGAAGGTTTTGAGTCTGATCTCAAGCCTAAAGGTGAAAGGTTGGGGTCTGATCTGAGATCTGAAGGAGCAGAAATGAACTGCTGCAATCTTTATACTATGCTTTATGTTACATATTCCTGACCAAAGTGTTTGTTGTTTCAACAGTTGCCATTTACCAAGTAGCCCAGTAGTAGTAGTCTATTTTGTATGTAGAATTCAGACTCTATTTCACGGTACCGCTTTAAACCATGCCTGATTTACAGTCCGATGTAGTCAGTTCCACTTTTTTGCCCCTTCACGCTGAAAATGCTGCATCTGGGATTTGCAATTTTTTTTACAAACATTACACAACATTGTTTCCTGCCCCTGCACTGTAGCTTCTACTAAATCAGAAGGGCAGGGATGCAATGTGCCCCTGATGCGCAGTGTGCCTGTTGCCAAGCCACACAGTTTTTTCTCTGGTAGTACTGATACAGACATGTCTGCAACCTTAAAATGGGCAGACACTCCAATCTACTTTCATTCTAACACAATGTAAATAATTTAGTGAGTACCTGTTTGCCCCAAATCTTTCAGTTCAGTTAAATCTCTTCCTTTGAGAGCTGGGGAGCGCAAAAATGATATTCAAGAATACAAATGCTGACAGTCAAATATAATCTACTTTATCTTTCACCACTACTCTGCCTAGCCTCCCTCTGGGATAGGGAAGTACATTACCAACAAATAAGGAGCCTTGTCTATAAAAACACAATGATGGATGAGCCAAACCAATTGTTCTGCCATGTGTACCCGAGTCATCTCATCAGCTACATGACGGATGCGCAACTTGCTGCAAGCTGCCACCAAGCAGCCGACTCCTATCAACAACCTTGAGTCACGTGCTTGCTCCATCTCCTGTCCTGTCCTGCTGTAAGTGACAAGTGCCATCGAGATCTGGATTACCTCCTCTGCTACTATTTTCTCAAAGTAAAAGCTTAGAAGATATAGGTGTGTATGCAAGGAAAGGATAAATATTAACCGTACCGATAGTCACTAAATGGAAAAAGGTGACACCACAACAGATTTTCACATTGAAAAATATTTGTTTCAATTTGAGTACAGAGTGGTGGTACAGGTGTGCAGCAATATTATACTTCAAGTATCTAGAGCAAAAAATGGCAAGTATCTAGAGCAAAAAATGGCAAGTATCTAGAGCAAAAACGTTTTTTTTGTTTGTTTTTTATAGGGTTGTTTTGGACAGAGTATGGAATGGTTATTTTCTTTTCCTGTGTATCCACTGGGGAGATTTCCCTTCATGTCCTGTTCAGGAAACACAACAGGAAGTGAGAGGAAATCTCTGCTCATCTCTGTTTTCTAATGTCTGTGAAAGCGTATTCGCTGTCCCTACGTATACTGACCTAAATAAGAAAGAACAAAAAGGTGTTATCTGTAACATCCTAATACAGCAGCCTTTCTCAACCTTTTTAACATGAAGGAACCCCTGCTAATAATTACTATATCTATAGCTCATGGTACTTTAGTATGATGGTCAGTGGGGACAATCCTCCCATTACTTACCTGAGAGGCAGAAAATAACTCCTTGCTCAAGGAAGTTACATGTGTAAATGTAATAAAAATAATACACTCATTTACAGGTTATCTTACAAAAACTTGTTTCTGTGTATAGCATAATGTACACTCGAGCAGCCATATTTCTCATCATAAAAGCAGGCTTTGTCCTTACTAGTGGAACACATTACCGTGCCTCAATGTTCCACTCACTCAGTGCAAATCTATAGATGTGACCAGACTGGAAATAACAGACTTAAAGTGTCAGGCCACCTTAATGAAGATAAGAGTGGTAAATGACATAATGGTTATTTACAGCTCTTAATGACTTCAGTAATGAGCTCTGTACATATGCCAAGTCTGCATAGTAGCAATGGCAAGATCTGAACTCTTAAAGCAAACGTTCTGGGCTTGATCTGAGGTCTAAAGGTGCAGGTTTTGAGTCTGGTCTGAGATGTTCAAAGAGAAATATAGCATTTTCAAATCACCGGCTCTCTGCTCTACCCCTCCAGCGTTCACTGGAGTGCTGGACTGGGGAGGGAGCAGGATCAGCTGGCTCAGGCTCTCAGAGAGCCTGAGCCAGCTGCCGCTTCAGAAATCTGGGTGATTCCCGACATTAAAGTCTTCCCTGCGCCTGGACCAACTGAGTGACATCAGCCAACAGCGGGCTTTAGTGACGTCCTAATACACCAGCCTTTCTCAACCTTTTTAAAATGAAGGAACCCCTGCTAATAATTTCTATATTTATAGCTCATGGTACTTTAGTATGATGGTCAGTGGGAACAATCCTCCCATTACTTACCTGAAAGGCAGAAAATAACTGCTCAAGGAACCCTTTGCAATCTCTAGAGTTTCATGGAACTATGGCTGTAATACACTAGGCTTCTGTCTACTTTATCTCTTTAGATCAGGGGTCTCCAAACTTTTCAAAGGGTCAATTTACTGTCCTTCAGACTTTAGGTGGGGCCTGATTGTAGCTAGCCACCGTAGAAAATGTTAGAAAATCCCCCCGGTGCCGCACATCCATGCAGGTATTCGGTAGTAAAGTGACAACCTCAGCCTGGGCTCCCACAAGGCCACGTCCCCAACATGTTTCGCCCCGACCTTCGTTTCCAATGACTAAGCTCAGAGGGGTGGAGTGAAAAGCACTGGGGGCATGGCCAGTCTAAGGTTGTCACTTCTCCGCGGAATACCTGCGTGGATGTGAGCACCAGAGGATTTTCTCCTCTCTCTCTCTAGCTGCTACAGGAGCCGGGACGAGCTCCACTCCCCTGCTAGTACTCTCGTAGCAGCAGATACTTCCATCCTTCATTTCACTCCCCGAACCAGCTGGGCCTGTGCGGCACAACTCTCCATCCAAGGGTCACCATAGCAAATGTCCAAGGGCCCAGGATCAATAAGAATAAATATGGCCCCAAGGTTGTTGGTCAGTAGGAGGAGGTATAATACCCAAGTGGTATCAGTGGAAGGTATAGTGCCCCATCATTGGTATTAATGGGAGGAATAATACCCCATAATTGGTATAAGTGGAAGAAATAGTGCTCCATTGTTGGTGTCAGTGGGAGGAATAATGCCCCATTATTGATACTAGTGGGAGGAATAATGATTCATCATTAGTGTTGGTGAAAGGAATTATGCCCCACTGTTGGTATCAGTGGGAGGAATAATGCCTCATATCACTGGGAGGAAAAGTGCCCCAAAGGCCGCAGTTTGGAGACCACTGCTTTAGATGAATATAGGACCAAATGGTAAATGATCTTTTGTCTGTCGGACTACAGAACAGCCATGCATGTTTAGTAAGGAATAGATAGACTTGTCCAGCCATCTAGAGCAGGGGTCTCAAACTTGTGGCCCTCCAGCTGTTGCAAAACTACAAGTCTCATGAGCCATTGCAAGGCTGACAGTTAAAAGCATGACTCCATCAGGCAGAGGCATGATGGGACTTGTAGTTTTGCAACAGCTGGAGGGCCGCTAGTTTGAGACCCCTGATCTAGAGTCTATGGGTACTCTAGGGGCTAATTTATAATGGAGTGCAGATATTGTACACACAGCCTTCAATGCAACACAGCTTGGTAAAGCCTATACCTCCATTACTACTGATATGACAATTTAAAGTCCCTAATGAAGCCATCACTCTGCTCTCTCCTCCTGTCAGCCACAATTTGCTTGCTAGTGCTGGCCCTGCCTCTCATACTCTGACTCCTGCTTTAGGAGGCTGAGTCAAAGATAAATTCACTTAGCAACGTTTAAAAGCATACAGAATGATTTGGCTTTAAAGTGTTATTTAGTACATATTTCAGTTTTCAGGAGGCTATGTTCACTTGCAGGATATCTATGGGGACCTGTTGTAGCCACCGCAATGTGTGTGCTTCTCCGCAAGAACACAACGATACGAAGCCACTCTGCACAGGCGGCACAGAGACTCTGCTTAGTGTAACTGATTTAGATGAAACACTGATCTTTTCATTCTGTTTCAGCAGAAGAACCACTTAAAAAATATGGGCAATAAAGGTGACACGCCTGCAAGGTAACCCCCTTGGGGAATCGCTCATCTGTCAAGCGGATCCAGCTGTTCAGCTGTCTGTGCCTGTGTCCCATGCCACCATCTTGGTCCTCTTCGGCTGGCTGCTTCTTCTGGCTTTAGGAAGCCTAGGCCTCAATCACACCAAGGTTCTGTCCCCAGACATTCTGTGAATGGGCTCCTGAAGTCTCCCGAGATATGTCCCCGAGATACCCTGGGCTAATGGGGCAGCCACAAAAAAACATAATTATATTGCACAGGGGTGAGGGAATAGTTTCATGATTAATTTGCAAAGTAAAGTTCTGTTTTTTTTTTTAAAAAGGGACTGCTGTAATAATTTTATAAAAAATATAAAATATTTTGGCTAATTCTAGCTGCTGCTGGCAATTTGCTGGCTAAGATGCTGTCTATTGAGCATTATGGAATTGCTCCCTATGTAGCTGAGGCAGCCTTCTAGTAGCAAGATCCAGCATAGATATGGACATTTTTATTACACTCGTATGTATGAGCCCTAAGTTGAATCAGTTACCAATAAGGTAAAATAAGTCAGAAGTAGCATGAAATTCGCAGAGAATGTGGTCAGTGATGGGCTCTCCAGAAAATGCTGACTGCCACTGTCTGCGGTCTTAAATCGGATTATAGTTGCCGTGCCTAAAGAGTGATGAGTGAGACCACCAGGACAAGTGGTCATATCTTAATCATGGGAGTCCCTTTAATAGATGGCACAGAACAAAAGGTTCACACTTGTGACAGAAAAACAAAATAAACACTATAGGGTCTATTTATTAGTCAATGAATCAGTTTTGGACGGATGGACAGCTATGCAAATGTTTAAATAATACACACAAGTGTGCAAACATGCATTATTTTAAACTTGCAATTTCAGAGTGCATAAAAAAATAACAATTTAGTTCTGCTTTAACCACTTTTGCTAGAAAATTATTTAGAACCCCCAATCATTATATATTTTCTGAAAGAAAAGGCCCTGGAGAATAAAATGGTGGTTGTTGCAATTTTTTATGGCACATGATATTTGAGAAACGGTTTATCAAACCCAAACTTTCAGGAAAAAAATGTACTTTAAATGTACTTTAAAGGAGAAATACAGCCAAAGCTGGTTTGGCTGTACTTCTATGGATCACAGGAATGCAGTTCATTCTGCACTCCTGTGACCCGTTTTCAGCAGAGAGTGGGCTGATGTCTACTCTCCACTGAAGTCACAGAAGACGGTCGCTCCGTGTCATTATGATCCGCCAGATCCTTGGACCAAAACCCAGCTCTGCCTCTTAGTGAGCCGATGAGAGGCTGAGCCGACCGCCCCCACCTCCTCCACAGTCCAGCACTCCAGTGAGCAAGGGGGGGGAGGATTGGGGGGGGGGGGCAGAGCAGAGAGCTGTGACTGGCAGCGCTCTGCTCACAGAGCTGTGAAAACTGAGTGATCAACGGTGTTCGATCATTTGTTTCTCAGTGTAGAGGCGCTGGGGGACAGATGCAGCATCGGACCACCTAGATAAGTATGAATCTTAAAAAAAAAAAAGAAAAAAACTGAAACCCATACTTCTCTTTTAATTGATTTTAATGCACACAAAAACAATATAATACCCAATTTTTCAGCCGCAGCAAACTCATCCAGAAGTTCAGCCCTGCTTCTCCTTCCCTTTGCCGCCCGGCCATTCACAAAGCACAGCACGCTTGACGCATGAGCAGTAGGGAACCAGCTGTGAAGCAGCAAGGCTTCACTGCAGGTTTCCCTTACCTGAGATGGTGGTGGCAGCACCCGAGAGATGACTGAAAAATCGGCTCAGGTGAATACACCGCTGGATTCGTGGACAGGTAAGTGTCCTAATATTAAAAGTCAGCAGCAACAATATTTGTAGCTGTTGACTTTTAATTTTTTAATGTTTAGACATTAATGGCTGTGTGTTGAGTTATTTTGAGGGGACAGCAAATTTACACTGTTATACAAGCTGTACACTCACTACTTTACATTGTAGCAAAGTGTCCCACTCAAGTGGTGAATACAATAAACGTTTCTCTGCCTTTTGGCTAAGATTAAGGCCTCTTTCACACCGACGTGCCGTTCAGGCCCGCCTGTCAGTTTTTCAGGCGGACCTGAACGGGTGCTCCATAGAGCTCTATGGAGCGTCGGATGTCAGCGGTGACATGTCCGCTGACATCCGACCCGCTCCGATCCGAAAAAGTGTGACGGAGGAAAAAGCTATTTTTCCATCCGTCTGCGGATCGGATGACGACGGGCACTGCGGTCCGTCGTCATCCGATCTCCCATAGGGGAGAGCGGCGCTGTGACAGGTCCGTCCCTGCGCAGTGTGCAGAGACGGACCTGTCATCTCCCTGCTCAGCGGGGATCGGCGGAGTGATCCCCGCTGAGCAAACGGACATCCACGGGGCGGATCAGAACTGATCCGCCCCGTGTGAAAGGACCCTAAGTGTAGTATCTGTTCTTATCAGTTGCCAGACGAGGCACTGTGCTACTTCCATAGGGGAGAGCTATGCAAATCCAATGGCGTAATTGTGCCTGGAAGGGTAGTTTCAGCAGGGGCTGCCCGAAGGATACTGGGGACCGACCGATGGTTTTGTCTGAGCCATCTGGAAGGGTGCTCCTGGTGAGGATGGGTGCTACATTGGGTCTGGCCAGAGGGTCGGGTCCCTGGCCTTCATAGGTGTAGTCCTAGCTCCAGTCAGTTATTCGGGAGAGAACAACGGCTCCTCTTTAGCGCGGGGGGGAGGGGGAGTGGTTAGTATCTCCTTAATGTAATTAGGTAGGAGTGATGGGAGCGAGCCTTAGTGGAGTGATGGGAGAGCGAGCCTTAGGGGTCAAGGGCTCTCCCTAAGCTCTCAGAACTTCAGGCCTTCCTGGCTGGGGTGGGGGTTGCGCTGACTGGTCTGTTGGTCAGGGTTGGGACGAAAAGCCTGTGGTGAACGTGCCCCTGAAGTGGCAGTTCAGGGGTGCCGTACAATCACTGTGAGTGAGGGTCACTTTGATTTATGGCACCATGGTCACTTCACCATACACACATTTTTCACACCTGTCTCTAGGGCCAAGCCTTTTGGCTAGGACCAGGGGAATTTTTTATTCCTGGCCGAAGGGCTGGTCATTGTATTGCACAATGGCCACTTTTCACTTCTCCCACTTCCTTCTCCCCCACTTTCTATTTATTTACCCTTTGTTTGTCACTTTTTTGTATTTTTTTGTTTGATGTTGCATGTTTATCACAGTGTGATGAGTAGGGTGTGGGTCCTTGGGCCTACCCTTAAAGTCCTGGGAGGAGGTGGACATGGCCTTCTGGCTTGGTTCACCCTATCTCATGGGGTCTCCCTTCAGGGTAGTCCCACCGAGTACTTGGGTGGGTCTGTTTCGGCAGAGCTTTTAGAGAAAGGGGGTCTGTCTGGTTTCGGCCAGATGGACCCAAGTGAAGTACCTCAGTCCCCGTGTGGAGCCTAACACCCCAGGGGATCAGGGTAAAGTCCTTCCTAGGGAGGATCAGTGTAACACCCGTTGCATGTTTTGTGTCACCTCTTTATGTGTATGCACTTTTTTGGCACCAGGTGGAGTTTTTGGGTGTGTTTCACACGCCACAGTCTTTAAAAAAAAAATAAAAAAATACAACTGTTATACAAGCTGTACATTTACTACTTTACATTGTAGCAAAGTGTCACTCTCAAGTGGTTAATACAATAAACGTTTCTCAGCCTTTTGGCTAAGATCAAGTGTAGTATCTGTTCTTATTAGTAGCCAATAAACGTTTGATTGAGATAAAGAAATACATAAATGTATAGAATGAGAAAATAACCTCAAAGTACACCTTGATAAATTCACTAAGGGGATTCTGCTCCAAAAAGACAAAAAGTTTTGGAGGGTGAAAAAAATGGATATTTATCTTGCCCCAGT
Organism: Lithobates pipiens; assembly: GCF_037356315.1. NCBI lineage: Eukaryota > Metazoa > Chordata > Amphibia > Anura > Ranidae > Lithobates > Lithobates pipiens. Next base: position 549,849,942 of record NW_027507758.1, on the reverse strand, counting down.
TAAAATTCCAATTTAGCTGCATTTCTTAAACTCACCAGTAGAGATATACAAGCTCTAAAAATTATTTCCCACCATGACAATTTGTCATCAGGGGAAATATAGGCCTTAATTGACCTGATTAATCAAATGGCTAATACAGTGAAACCATCAGACAAGGGTAACAATACAGTAATTATGGACAATGACCACTACATACAAATGTGCATGAACAGTCTCTGCAACCGTGACTGGTATCGTCCTATCCCTATTTCTTACATCAATAAATGTAACAATAGTTTCTATGAGAGGTTGATTTAGCCTAGCTCAACAATATAATTCCCAAACACATATAGGAATTTGTACGTACCACATTTCCAGCGAAAATCCCTACTTTCTACACCCTTCCAAAGGTACATAAGAACAAAAACAATCCCCCAGGTAGACCCATTATATCGAGGAATGGATTTTTGACTGAGAATATAAGTCGCTATGTCGATGAGTATCTCAGACCTTACGTTCTCCCCCATGACAAGGGTATTGCTGTTATCAAACATCTATTACAACAGAAATACCAGACAGAGTGGAAACTCTATGAGTTCATAGTCACGGCTTTATAATTCATACTTACCCATAATGTCTTTTTGTTCCAGGGCTCCCACTTCTTCCAGGTAAAGGGGGTGGCTATGAGGACCTGTTGTGTCCCCTCATATGCTAACCTGTACCTTGGGGAGTAGGAACGGAATTTTTTGTCTTCTGACGACCTTTTGGAATTCTCTGGCCATATCAGTTTATGGTACAGATACATAGATGATATTTTGTTGGTGTGGGATGGACCCATTGAGACTCTCCACTGCTGTCTACAGGCAATGAATTCTAATGAATTTAACCTCACTTTCACAATGAATTTCAGTCCAACCTCTATTCCTTTTCTTTACATTACCATCTCCAAGGATTCGGATGGCACAGATTCTAGTGGCCTTTTCTGTAAACTCACAGCAGGGAACAACAACATTCTTAATTTTTTCCAGATTTCACCCCAGACCCCTTGTAAATTCCATCCCCTATTGCCAGTATCTATGCATCCGTAGAAACTGCTTGAGTGACAGCTTTTTCAAGATTGAAGCTGATTCTCTACATGATAGACTCTTGGCTAGGGGGTACTCAAACTCAAACACTTGCCTTAAAAAGCAAACAAATGTGCCATTACATCTACAAGACTTTACTTTATGCCCCCAAAGAATTCTAAAATGGCCAATACTATTCATATTGTAACCCAGTACTGCAGCCAGCACTCGCAGGTCATGAGGATTATGTACAAATATTGCCAGCTTTTGAGCATGGACCCTGACATTGGTCCTTTTTATCAGACAAAACAGCTATTACATATAGAAGGGACAAATCTATTGGTGATCAGCTTGTTCACAGTGAATTCAAAAGGAAGTGCCAGGAAAGATCTGTGTAAGCATATGGGCACTTTTCAATGTGGCGACTGCAACTACTGTCAGTTCATGCGGACCGACAAGAAAGTAAGCCTACCCAATGGTATCATCTTTAAGCACTGGAATTATGCCAATTGTAAAACAGGTGTTTTCTACATACCTCCTGACCTGCAAGTGTGGCTGTTTCTACGTGGGTAAAACTATCCAGGAATTCTGCAAGCAAGCATATCGCCACATATTAAGCATGAAGTCTTGCAAACCTGATTTGCCGTGGGGTAGCCATGTTACTTGTGTATACAATGGCAAATTCCCTCGTATTCAGTTTCTTATTTCGGATAGAATCCACCCCCTCTTTGGGGTGGTGATTGGAATAAAAAATTACTTCAGTGTGAATCACGTTGTATTTACCATCTGCATGCCACATCCCCCCCTGAGCATGACTAAAGCTACCAATTTTAACCCTTTTTTGGAGGGTTTTGTCTCAGGGGGTCGAGAGAAGTGAATACATGCCCATTCTGCATTATTGGTCCCTTTTTTCTGTCGACACCTTCTATGCTTTACGACCTGCTGTATGAGATGCATTTCAAGCATTGAAAATATCTCTGCTCACTTTACCTCTATTGGCATTGCAATGGTTTCCAAGCCATATACGTATAGTGTTTCTTATAAGTGGTGTAATTCATTTATTGAATATGTCCTATATTGGCAAATAATATTTTCCGCCATTATGACGGCATCATTGCTACATAAATTATTGTTCTGTTGTATTTATGGTAAATGTAATGAGGGATTTCGCTACTCTGCACTTTAGCACTGTATTATTGTATGTATATACCTTATATATTTACAATTATTTTTCAATTTAGAATATCTATTTATTAAATTTTTCTAAGTTTCAGCTATTGCCCATCCACTGAGGTCCTTTTTCATTATTTATTTTACCATCCTCTCTTGGCTCGCCGTGCCCCAATGACCATCCACCCGACACTTGTGGGCCACTTCAGTACATTAGCACGGAGTGGCATTGTTTTCATCTTGGGCTGTTTCCATTTTGGCTGCATTCCTCCCGGTTCCCTCTGGTAACCTGGGAGCGGGTCTATGCTTTGCCGTTGGCCGGTCCGCATGCACGTCAGTGGGCGTTTGATGTGGGACGCTGCCCTGGCAGGGCTGCGCCCGCGCCATTTGCCCAGGGACTGGGTGGAAAGAATACCAAACCCGGCAGGACGGAAGTATACCGCAGCTGTAGTTTTGTTCACATTGACTGCCACTATAAAAGAAGCCCACTGGCTTCCATCCATCCTTCTGGATCCAGACTGCTGGATGAATGCTGTCCTGTTCATGGTGTGAACCATACTTGCTTGTTCTCTGGATAAATAGCGACTTTATTACTCTCCTAGTTATCTCCTAGTTATCAGTATCCATGTCAATAAAGCTAGAATAATAAAATTGCCATATAGTCATGGTTTCATTTTTGTTGCTATATATATATATATAATACAAAAATATATATATATATATATATATATATATATATTTTTTTTTTTTTTTTTTTCTGTCTTCATTCCCTTCTGTTTTATTATTTGGTATATTTCTTTATATTTGTATAGCTTGTGAACCTGTCACGGTTTATACTGCTTGCTTTGGGGGCATTCCATTGCCTGGTCTCACTCGGACACTACCAACACTGTGAGTAATTTTGGCTTTCTTATGCCGCGTACACACGTAGCAGACTATCCGCGTGGGGGTACCCCCCAGGTCCATATCAGACCCTTATCCGAGCACGCTACCCGGCCGGCCAGGAAAGGGGGTGGGGACGAGCGAGCACCCCCACCTCCTACTGAGCCGTACCAGGTTCTCTTCTTCTCTTCTGGAGATGTTGCCTCGTCGCTCTCTCCAGTCACAATGACAGAGAAGCAGCATGCGGCGACTCATATAGGGACATCCCGGATGATGTCCCGGCCCACTATGATGATGTCACATTATGATGATGTCACAGTCCCAGAGGATGCTGGGACTGTGACATCATAATGGGCGGAGACATCATCCAGTGATGTCCCTATATAAGTCACCGCACGCCGCTTCTCTGTCATTGTGACCGGAGAGAGCGACGAGGCAACATCTCCAGAAGAGAAGAACAGAAGAAAAGAACAGAAGGCCAGAAGACAGTCCCGACAGAAGACCGGGCCACCGCTTGTAAAAGAGCTAGAAGAAGGCACGGTGGCCTGGCAAGAAGAATCGAAAAGGGGGGACAAGACCCCAGAAGTCGGAAGAAGAGGGCGGCAGCGAAGAAGAAAGCCGGGCTCCTACCCTAGTAAAAGAGCTAGCAGAAGATAGCGGAGGAGTCCGGTGAGAAGACCCCAGAAGACGGAAGAAGACCCCCGGAGCTGTGCAATAAACTATTTTAACCCTTGTGTGTTGTGTTTTTTTTTTACTTTTTTTCACAGGTGAATGGGTAGGGTTACATTGTACCCCATACTCATTCACATAGGGTGGGGGGCCGGTATCCGGGGGGCCTCCTTATTAAAGGGGGCTCCCGGATTCCGATAAGCCCCCCCACCCGCAGACCCTGACAACCAACGGCCAGGGTTGTCGGGAAGAGGCCCTTGTCCTCATCAACATGGGGACAAGGTGCTTTGGGGTGCCCCCCCATGTTGAGGGCACGCGGCCTGGTACGGCTCAGGAGGGGGGGGGCGCTCGCTTGTCCCCACCCCCTTTCCTGGCCGGCCGGGTAGCGTGCTCGGATAAGGGTCTGATATGGACCTGGGGGACCCCCACGCCGATTTTTCGGCATAGGGATTCCCCTTTAAGTCCATACCAGGTGACGGTGCCAGCGACTCCTCCTTCGCTGGCCCCGGCTACCTGGAGACGCGCTCAAAATGAGTAGACTTTTCTCCAGGCGGGAAAAGTCCATTCATTTCAAAATTACGGCGGACTGGCACACACGCGGCCGGATTGTCCGCCGAAATGCGAGTCCGGCGGACAGATTGGAGTGCAAAAATACTTTCTTAGTCCGCTGGACTTTTGGGTAAAAAAAGTCTGCCGGAGCCCACACACGGCGGACTTTTCCACCGGATTGTTTGATCGTGTGTACGAGGCATTAGAATCCTTGTATGGACATTGCTGACTGTTTTTAATCATTGTGTGGCTGCTGCCTTTGTTGTTTTTTTTATAAACTTTCTGTTAACATGTAAGTTCGATTTTGCACTACATATGAACAAATAGTGGATGCAATATTGGTCTTTTGTGATCTATTCATTCTTTGTTCATTTTATTATAGAAGTAACATGCTCTATCAGTATATACACCCCTGAAGAAAGAAGGGATGGACTTCCGCCTTGGTGTTTTCATCACGGCAGTCCTGGGACATACCAGTAGTATACCTCCAATGTTTTGTATTATGTTGACTTATATGTCCACCAGCCACCACTGTTGCTCTTTTTTTAGCTTTGTGTTTAATAAAATTTGTATCAATTTTATACATTTTTCTCTTTTGTTCTTCTATGCTATCATTACATTATTTTGGTTGGGCCATTAAAGTCTCGTTAAGGGGGAATCTTTACCACATTGCTCAACCTTATCTCGACATTCTCTTTTGAAATGGACAAGAAGACAAACAGGACTCCTGTGCAATTCGCTCTGCAGCCGTCCTGGAGCTTTGGGAACCACCTCCATTGAGAGCCGGTCACAGGCTCCTGTCATGCAAATTGGATGCAGGGAAACCCGCATTGAATTTGCAATAATGTGAACCCAGCCTAAAAGCCTATATATGTTACCAGTTTAGAGTTAAAACAGGAGGTCTTGCACTAGAATTATTGCTCTCACTCCGACATTTGCAGCGATACTTTACATGTGACTCCAAAGACATGCTGGTAGGTTAACTGGATCCTGTCTAAATTGGCCCTACTATTTATGAATGTGAGTAAGGTACCTTAGATTGTAAACTCCTTGAGGGTAGGGACTGACATGAATGTTTAATATATATATGTAAAGTGCTGCGTAAACTGACAGTGCTATACAAGTACCTGAAATAGTAATAATAATAATGTGTGGTGTGATCACCGTTTACATACAATTGTGCTCATAAGTTTACATACCCTTGCAGAATTTATGATTTCTTGGGTATTCTTCAGAGAATATGAATGATAACACAAAAAAATTTCTTTCACTCGTGGTTAGAGTTTGGTTGAAGCCATTTATTATCAATCAACTGTGTTTTAAAATCATAGTGACAACAGAAACTACCCAAATGACCCTGATCAAAAGTTTACATACCCTGGTGATTTTGGCCACAAGTTGACACAAAGGGGTTTGGATGGCTAATAAAGGTAACCATCCTCATCTGTGATCTGTTTGCTTGTGATTAGTGTGTGTGTATAAAAGGTCAATGAGTTTCTGGACTCCTGACAGACAATTGCATCTTTCATCCATTGCTGCACTGACGTTTCTGGATTCTGAGTCATGGGGAAAGCAAAAGAATTGTCAAAGGATCTGTGGGAAAGGGTAGTTGATCTGTACATAACAGGAAAGGGATATAAAAAAGATACCCAAGGAATTGAGAATAATAATCAACAGTGTTCAAACTCTAATCAAGAAGTGGAAAAGTAGGGGTTCTGTTGAAACCAAACCACGATCAGGTAGACCAACTAAGATTTCAGCCACAACTGCCAGGAAAATTGTTCGGGATGCAAAGAAAAACCCACAAATAACAGGTGAAATACAGGACTCTCAGAGACAGGTCCTCTTTAGGAGAAATCTGGGGTCTCTGCCCTCAAAAGCATTGAATCTTGCAACTAAGCTTGGTCAAAGGTCTGCATGAGCATATGGGATGCGATCAGTGCTAGCAGCTGTCCATAATATTGATTTGGATAATTATATGGTAGCTCGCAAGAATTTGTTTATAATAAATAAAAAATGATCCCTTGTAGTGGGGCTGTGCTTGCACTGCAAAGGTTAATTACTCATTTACACCTAGGGGAGCAAAAAGAGTGGATTTACTTACCCTATCCTCCTCTCCTCTCTGCAGTTACACCAGTCCCTGCAGTGTTTGTACCTACAAGTTCCACTGGTCCATGGTCCTGACATCATGAGGACCAGCGCAGGGCCCATAGCCCTTAATTGGACACGAGGATGCCAAGGGACAATCTACCACCAGATCAGTTGAGTATAACTGTTTCTCCTCTCCCCTAGACAAAATGCGCACTTAAAGAGGAAGTAAACTCTCCCACTCTGATGCTTCTTTTCATTTAGTCCATTATAATAAGTAATTATCAAACTATAGCCACTGTAATCCAGCCCAAATCACATATTACTTACTGTTTAACCACTTACTGACCGGCGCATGATGATGTACGTCGGGAGAATGGCACGGGCAGGCAAATTGGCATACAGGTACGTCCATTTGCCGCCTTGCCATCGCATGCACGTCGCCGGTCCGGACCCCCGTGAGTCCAGTGGCGGGTCCCGCGAACTCGATCGCCGCTGGGATACCCGCGATCGTCTCAAGGGGAGGCTGAACGGGGAGATGACGATGTAAACAGCATCTCCCCATTCTGCCCAGCAACAAGTGATACTGATCTCTGCTCCATGTGATTGGAGCAGAGATCAGTGTTCACTAACACACAACCCAGCCCCCCACAGTTAGTAACATGCCCCTAGGACACACTTAACCCCTACAATGCCACCCCCTGGTTAACCCCTTCACTGCCAGTGTCATTTACACAGGAATCAGTATAAATGACAATGGTCCCAAAAATGTGTCAAAAATGTCCGATGTGTCCGCCATAATGTCTCAGTCACAATAAAAAAAATCGCTGATCGCCGCCATTACTAGTAAAAAATAAATATTAATAAAAATGCCATAAAACTATCCCCTATTTTGTAAACGCTATAAATTTTGCTCAAACCAATCAATAATTGCTTGCGATTTTTTTTACCAAAAATATGTAGAAGAATACGTATCGGCCCAAACTGAGGAACAAAAAATGTTTTTTTTATATATTTTTGGGGGATATTTATTATAGCAAAAAGTTAAATTCTAAATTGTCGCTCTATTTTTGTTTATAGCGCAAAAAATAAAAACCGTAGGGGTGATCAAATACCACCAAAAGAAAGCTCTATTTGTGGGGAAAAAAGGACGTCAATTTTGTTTGGGAGTCACGTCGCACGACCATGCAATTGTCAGTTAAAGCGACGCTGTGCCGATTCGCAAAAAGTGGTCTGGTCTTAAACCAGCAAAATGGACCGGTCTGAAAGTGGTTAAAGAAACTTTAAAAAACTTGTTTCCAGGGGTTAGGCAGCGCCTTCTTAAGTATTGTTTTCTGAGTCCACAGTGGAATGTATTTCCGCCCTTACATTGAGCCCTTCCTGTACTGTTAACCAAGTCATCCTCTCAATCCAACGTTTCTATGGCAACCCTGCTTCCCTGTTCATAGCTGACTTGTTTTATTTCATAGTATTTACTTGTGACGATTGTCTAATGTTTGCCTTTGTCAGTCTTATCAGCTTCAACTGATAAGACTGCAGTAATGGCCAGGTTTACACTGCATGTGATGTCGCATGGTCACATGGTATGTAGGAGGAAGCTATGAATGATTCTGCAGCCTCCTGGAATATCAGTGGTGTGCCTTAGGAAGTCCTGATTACAGATAGAAAAGCACATAGAGAGTGTGCCGTAAATCAGGGGATATCTGGGCATGCTCAGTGACGTAATTCTAAAAAACAAAAAGGATTACAACAATACTAAGCAAGTAAGGAGATATCTACAAGCAGTGTTCATTAGGGTTTTTTATGCTGATTTACATGGGACAAAGTTGTGGGGGAGAGCTTACAACCACTTTAACCCCTGCAGTGTGGGCACAGCCCATTTGTAAAAGATAATTTCTAGTTTACCTAGAGTTGGGCTTTAAAGTAAACCTGCAACTGGATTAAAAAACTGAGGATCAGCACAATACCAAGTGATATGCATTGTAACGTGCCAGACTGCTCTCTTTTGTAAGAGAAACCCTCCTTGCAGAATTTCTTATCCGGTAAAGACTTCCAAGGGCTCTTCAGAAGCTTAGGACAACCTGGCAGTTCTCAGAGCTGGAGGTCAGTTGCCCTTGCACACATAAATTCATTATGGGATGGGAAGAGGACATTTCTGGAATCTCCATACGTAGAAATGTATGTATTCTGGTAGTTTAGGCAGGGGGATTTCTTTTACACAAGAATTACAATCTACCCAATGTTCTGTTTACTTAAAGTTCCCTAATCTTGACCAGTTTTTGGCCAATTTGTACATGAAACCATGGACAATTTTTACACGGTGAAGATGTCTGCTGTTAAAGCTGCTATGAAAACGGAATCAAAGTTGATGATGATCATGGCCGTTCATGCTGCTCGACCCACGACAGTGCTGATGAAGCAGCTCATGGTACAACTTTACAGGGCTTCAGTCAAATCAGATTAAGCCAGCGGTTTCTGCTGTACAATCCAATAAAACTGGCATAGAATGTATTGATGAAACACGTGTAATAGGGGCTTAATACAATTCAAGAGCACTTTAACTAGTCTGTGAAATAGGTCTGATAACCCTAAGGGACGTGTGATGTCAGGACATTGCATTCTGAGTACTGCAGAGCTGTCTGGTCTTTGTAATGGAGGTGATATTCAATCAATGTAAAAATCTGATTTACGTAAAGTGACCCATCACTCAATGCAAAAGGGTAGTGGTACGCTAGAAAGACCTTGAAGCCAGCACCTAGAGGAGCCTTTGTACACCTTTACATGACAGGGAGTTTTGGGTGCATTAACAAGGAATGGCAGGGCAAGCGTTATGCACCTTTATGTGCAAGTTTCATAAATGGCCACAAATTTGCAATTGAGTTTGTCACGCTCAGTGTGAACAGGGTCTAAAGACAGGTCTACCCCCAATACTCATCTACTGGCTCCTAATAAATGGACTTGCTGCATAAAACTTGATGGCAAGCTTGTTGCACAGGCACTGGCATCCCAGACAATGACTTTAGGTCTACTACAATTGCAGTTTCATCATTAGCTCAATAGTAATAGTAAAATATCACAGCGCCCTGGCTCAGTGCTGCTTTCAAGAGCCCTCAGCCCAGATGCAAGCAGTGGGGTGACTCTTGGGGGAAGATATGCAAAAAGCCTTGAATGGTAGATGCTAGTCTGGAGGTGTAGGCGTTCCTAGGTAGACTGAATTTGCATGCCAGTGCTATCATCTTCACCTAGCATTCCTTCCGGGTTACTGGGCTGTCTGAATGTCCAGGCCACAATGACGTCACTCCTGCACATGTCCATGGGAGCCATCAGCGTGGCACAGTACTCTGCATTCTCATCACACACAGCATGCACAGCTATGAATATGAATATCCCCTAAACATCTCCTAATAGTCAGTATACCTGCAGGTAAGACTTACTAGAAGCTTAATTGTAGGTACAAATGTTATATCAACGTTTACCACCATTTAAATGTTCTGTTTTAGGTGGAAAACAAAACCAAAGAAAATTTGCAGCTCAACTTACTAACCAGCCTACAAGCAACCTAAATATTCTGTCTAACAGTATGCATTAAAAACGAGGGTTTCGTTTGCACACATTTGCAAATACATACATAAATTGCAGAGCCACTTCATGGGACACCACAGTATTATCTGCAGTCCTAACTCTAAATTTTGAGAGCCTCCATAGTAAAAGCACATGCATTATAATGGATAAGCAGAGGGCAGGTGAGCCTGGAGGGGGCTAAGTTAAAGGCACAGGGGTGCACTGGACACCCAGCATATAGCACAATGGCAGCAAATGTGTCCAGTGGGTCCCCTCACTAGTATTCCAACAGTACAAACAAATGGCCACTGCCCTCACCTATAACTGGCCTTTACAGCAAGCAGCACATAGAAGGGCAATGCATGCAAAACCAAAAAAAATTCCCAGCTCAACTTACGACCAGCCTTTAACCACTTCCCACCCGGCCAATCTATATATACGGCCGGGTGGGAGCCGCCTGCTCCTGATAGGACGTTCAGGAACGTCATTCAGGAGCAGCGGGATCGCGGGCGCGCGCCCGCGCAGCGGCGCGATCCCGATGTGCTCGTGTCACCCGGACACGGCACATCTCAGATCGGCAGGAGGGCTCTGTGATTGGCCCTCCTGATCACATGACGGCCGTGTCCAATCACGGCCGTCATGTGATGTAAACAAACAGCCGGTTGCTAGGCAATCGGCTCTCCTCTCCTCACACGGAAGTCACCGCTGAGAAGAGGAGAGCAGAACGCTGCAGCCGGCTGATGATCAGTGAGTATGGGCTGCTTTTCACAGCTTTTTACTCACTGATCATCAGTGTAGTGTAAACACACAACACACCACACAGTGAAAACACAGTCCCCACATATGTCCTCAAAACACACATGTCCCCAAAACATACATGTCCCCAAATAATAAAAACACATGTCCCTAATAATAAAAACATGTCCCCCACATATGTCCCACTAAAATCACATGTCCCAATGATTATCTGCACACATATGTACGTGATCACCTGCACACATATGTACATGATCATTTGCGTACATATGTCCGTGATCACACAAACCAATTATTATACACTTAACGGAATTTTTTTTACCAAAAACATGTAGCAGAATACATTTTGGCTTAAATTTATGACAAAATTTGATTTTATTGGATTTCTTTTCAAATAGAAAAAAGAAAATATTGTTTTTTTCCCAAATTTCCGCTTTTTTTGCGCTTATATCGCAAAAAAAAAAAACGGAGTCGTGAATAAATAACACCAAAATAAAGCTCTATTTGTGCGAACAAAATGATAACAATTTCATTTGGGTACAGTGTAGCATGACCGCGCAATTGTCACTGAAAGCGCTAGAGCGCTGAAAGCTGAAAATTGGGCTGGGAAGGAAGGGGGTGAACGTGCCCTGTATTGAAGTGGTTAAACAACCAAATTATCCTGTCTAACAGTATGCGTTAAAAATAGGGGTTTAGTTTGCACACATTTGCAAATAGATGCATAAGCTGCAGGGCCACTGCATGGCACCCCAGTATTTTCTGCAGCCCTAACTAAATTAATTATTGAAATACATTTGCTTCTACTATGGAGGCTCTCAAAATGTAGTTAGAACAGACAGGATAATTTGGTTGTTTGAAGGCTGGTTGGTGAGTTGAGCTGGAGATTTTTCTTTGGTTTTGTTTGAAATGCTTTGCCCTTCCATGTGCTCTTTGCCAGTTATAGGTGGGGCAGTAGCCATTTGTTTGTACTGTTTTCGAAGACACTCAAAATGATATGTAGCATTTGCTGACATGTATGTATGTATGTATGTAGGCAAGAAGCAGCTGCAAAGAAGCTGCAGAAGATCAATAGCATTGAGTTAAAACAAAGGATATAACAGAGGTGAATGCCGCAAAAGAAAAAAGTCATCGTTAATGATACACTGTACTTTGGCAAACTAAATCTATGTTAGGCTTTACAACAGTCAATCACACTTCTACACTGGGGTTCCTCTTCATACCTGCCTATATTTGTCAAAATAAAAATGACTGCTGAATCATGCATTTTATTAGCTATGCATGATAGTATGTGCCGGTCCCAGTAGGGAAGACACTTGAGAATTAACATACTCTCCTGACACTCCTGCAGGATGTAGGGATACATCTGCGGTTAATGTCTGCAATGCTCCATGTCCTGTCTGTCCTGCAAGTGGCTGCGGCTGCCAGAGCAGGTGGTGAAGAAAGTCTTCCCTGGAATGTCCTCCTTCCCTTACAGGCTGCCCAGCAATTTCCCAGCTGTTCTGTCCCATAAATCACAAGCCCTGCACGTCAAATCTTCATACAAAGAATGCCAAGGCAACACATGCCCCTGGGTAGTAGACGTTTGTAATTTTATAATGTATGGCTAATAGAAAGACTTGAAAATGAGCCAGAGAATTGACATGTGTTCCCTGGTTTAAATGAAAGTCCAACTGCCTCCAGTTCAGAAGCTTCCAGTCCCTTCCTGTGGTACCTGACTGGACTGGTCAACTCTGGGAATGGCAAAACTTGTACCTGTCACATGATAAGTGGACTGCATAGCCTTATCAGAAGATTCCATAATGTTCAACCTGCTTAGTATAGAGGGCCATTCTCAAATCCATAGAACAATAAAGTGCAATTTCAAAGGCAGAGTCAGAGGCTTTTAGGAGGTGAGGACACCATCAACCACATTGTGGTGTGAACCACCTTTTAAAGTCAAATAAAATAATAACATGAAATAAATATCTTGGTTGCAGAAAACACAGCTTTCGGATCCCATGGCGGGGAGGTCAAGAGATCCGTTATCTCTTCTAAAGACAAATATCTACGGCCTGGAAGTATAAAAAATATACTTATAATATACAAATATCTATCTACCTGGAAGTACAGTACCTGATATGGTACTTCACTTAGAGCTGCTGGAGAGGGTATGATTAAAGTGTTTGTAACCTTAACGGAGAAGCCCAGTCTTAGCTAGTTTGGCTGGACTTCTCCTATGGGTCACAGGAGTGCAATTCGTTTTGCACTCCTGTGACCCGCTTTCAGCAGAGAGCAGTCTGAAGTCTGTGCTGACATCATTGGAATCAGTCCAGGCAGTGCGTCACCCCGACTTAGGAAGTCTGGATCCGCCAGCTGCCTGAACTGATGGCAGTCTCAGCCTCTCAGTGAGCCACTGAGATGGCCACTCCCTGCCCCTCCACAGCACAGTTCTCCAATGACTGCCAGGCAGCAGCTCTCTGCTCAGGGAAATGAGAGAACCGAGCCATTGGCGGTGTTGGGTGGCTCAGGTCTCAGTGAAGAGGCAGCAGGGGACAGATGCAGCATCGGATAGGTAAGTATGAATCTAAAAAAAGAAAAAATCCCATACTTCTCTTTTAAAATAAAATGTGACTGGCAGTCTTTCTGTTTTATGCACCCATAACACTCTAAGTATTTTTTTTAAAAGTGCAGCCTCTAAATACCTTTTTTCAGAGATCTTCAGGCCTGTCACATGCCCCTCTATTTTATGCAGCCATAAAGCCCAGTGTGAGTATTTTTTTTTAAAGTGCAGCCTTTAAATACCTTTTTTCAGAAATCTTCAGGCTGGTCATGTGATTCCCGGCTGCTGTCCACCTCCGATCCAGGGCTACAGTGGGAGTGGCCAAGATCACCCTGTGACGTCGGCCAGGAGGTCACGTGACCGCTATGCTTGCTGCTCAGCCCCTCCCACTGTAGTCCTGTAACTGATGTGGAGAGCGGCCAGCCTAAAGATCAGTTACATTTCGCAGGTATTATGCTAGGATGATTTAGAGAATTTGTATTATTGGATGTGTCCAATTATTTCAGAAATCCTGTCCTGTGAATAATGTATCACTTTGATGATCCACATCACCACTGCCATTTACTGGCCCTTTTCTATAAATAACCAGATCCCGTTTTCTTATTAAACCAACAAGTACAGGCAAAGTGATGAATGTGCCCCATTTTCATGTGTAAGCATTTCTTTTAGAAGCAAACAACAGAAAATATTCCAAACTTCCAAGCATCTGTACTGTTTTGCTTTCAATGTCGCTTTTATGCAATTGGAGAACAAAAAGCTTTAAACTCCTTTGGACTTTGCTCGGTTGTAAGCTCTATCGTGCATTCTTCTTCAATAGGACACAGCGGAGAGAAACATTAGCAGCAAAGGTCTGCATGGAAACCATGTATCCAACCAGGTATAATTAGCCAGCGTTAGACGCTCTTGTACTCTGGAGGGGGGTCTTTCTACTCTGTTCTCTACCACTCAGCTTGACAATAATTATGTGCACAGCATAGAGTTGGAGCAACGGGACCGAACAATGAAATCAAAGGCTTTTGTGCCATTTTCTTACAGTGTGCAACTTCACGGTAACATCTAATTTTTTAATTTTTTTTGTCCTTCTCGTTTCTGGTGTAAGAAAAAGGACAAAACGGTTATGCTAATTGGCCTGTACAGAAAAGCAAGAGCGTAATATGCACGCCTTTGCAGAAGAAAAGTAGAATATTTAAGAGCTTTTTATCTCGACATTTCAGAAAACAACCCTTGTTAAAGGGCGTGAATGCTTAAAAGGGCAATGTGGCAGGTACTGTCTGTCTGCCAGTGAATTATGAAAGGGGCATTTATGAAAATCTATTTGGATAATATGGGACTTATTTTGTACAATATAAAATAAATAAATATGCCAGTGCTGGCTGGGACTAAATTTGTACTGATATATCAGGGTCAAACTCTTAAAGGTTCTTTAAGAAAGAGACCCTTGCTCACTGAAAAATACTCTTCAGTATTATGTTAACAAATAGGAGCCCCTTGGATCTAGAGCAGGTGTCTCCAAACTTCCTAAACAAAGGGCCAGTTTACTGGGGGGGGATTTGGCCATTGGAAGTAAAAAACAGTGCATCTTTGGCATTGGGGGGAGAAATTGTGCACCATCGTTGGCGACGGTGGGTGGAATAGTGTCACATTGTTGGTGTAAGGGGTAGAAATGGTGCCCCATCATTGGTGTCAATAAAAAAATAGTGCCCCGTTGTTGATGTTAATAACAGTAATTATTCCCCTTTGTTGGTGTCAATGGCAGGAATAGTGTATTGCATCAGTGGCAGCAAAAATGCCCCAAGGGCTGGATAAAAGCGAGCAAATGCCGCCTTCAGGCCCCCAGGACACAGTTTGGAGACCACTGATCTAGAGCACTAAGGCAAGATCTGATCCACAAGAGCAAAATGCTCTTTTAATACAACCATCCTGAGAATGGCTTATAATGTTCTTTTGGTGATATTGGATACAAGCTCGAACAATTCGTGCCATCCAGAATTAAAGTGACAGCTGCTTCAGAGGGTGTGGTCAACGCAATGAGGTATTACATATTTTGTGGTCTTACCTGAAGCTGACCATGTTTAGTCCAGTACATGTGGCCTCCTTCAATACGTTTCATATAGTAGCCTCCAAGGACGCATGAATGGTCCTCCTCCATCATACAATTCCAAGCCTCTTTTCATACCAACATGGCTACATATTTATCCCTTTGCGGCTAAACAAACAATATCCATAGCCTAGAAGGAGCCCATAATCCATTAAGGATCTGAGAATATAGGGCCATCCGTGGCCATGGCAGACCCTGCACCCCCTGCTGACTGTTGCTGGGCAAATAGCTTCATCCTCTAGCCCTTCTGCCACTGAGGATCTGTGCGTGAAGCTGCTCGAGCATAGGCCCAGCCCTCGGTATTCCCGCGATCTGCCACCATCTTGTACACCAGGCCACAAACAGCACTGTGGATTGAGAGGTGAGTCTACTCTGCTCTCCTGGCTCCATCCTACTAATTCTGCCTCCCTAGGGGCCCAGCTGGATCATGGAGGAACAGCGGTGTTGGCGGAAGGTGCCTCTGACCCCTGTGATCATACCCTGCCTGGCTTCCACAACATCCCCTGTTCAGAGGCCTGGGTGAGTGTCTACTAATATCTCACGTGTGACTGAAGGCTATATGTATGGAGTGACTCCCTGAGACCCTTGCTGGCTCTCTGACAAATAAACCACAGTACTTCCCAATCTAGAGCCTCTCTTTGCAAAGACAGTAGGAGTTGGTGTGGAGTGGGGTGAACAGCCCCAGATCTGTGAAGTGCTCCTTTCCCCTTTAACCTTTAATGACATCCGTAGGCGCTTACATGAAAAGAACATTAAATACAGCATAATGTTCCCTAGCCACCTTAGGGTCCCACATAGTGGCTCAGTTTGTTTCTTTGACTCCCCGACTGACATGTATGACTGGTTGAATACCTTGGGATGAACAAGTCCCATTAATTTAACTTTATGAAACGCCTTCTGGAGTCGCTAAGGGACAGGCCTTTAACTTTAAGATCCACTATTTTGAATGCTTTGTACTCAACTCCCAGTCTTAAGTTATCTGATCACCATACTCCCATCCTGCCCCAGGCTGACTCATGGTTACCCTCATAAAGCCACCCCAGCGTTCCCTTGGTGTTGTTGGGCTAACCCGCAGGGGCTGCTACATTAGCCCCTTGGCTCGACTAGACAAGCCTTCTTTACTGTGCACTGGAAGTAAGCAGTCATTATACTCCTAGTTAGGTTCCTTTTTTATTGGAGCTACCTTGCTAGTTAAGTATTAGGTTATGCACTTAATCCCTCAAGTTCTGCCTTCCTAAAGAAGCTTAAGTGGCTACAGCCTCTGCACTACGGACTTCTTTGGGAAAGACTGAAGTCTAGTTAGTTCCAGTATCAAACTGACTTGCACAGTTATTGGGGTCGCTGGTCGGTAGTGTGTTTGCTATGTTTAATATGTTCACTAGGTTAATGTTTTTTGGTAACCAACTGCTTTGGTTAACGATTATCCTCAATTTCTGGAGTGTCCTCATCGAGGCTACTTTCCTACTTGCTGTCATCCATGGAGGTGTGCCGACTCCTCTGGAGGACGGGTCCCCTTTCTCTCCTTACGGTTGGTATCAGGGTCCCTCCTATACATCTTAGTACCCAGCCCCCACCCACATACTTTTTTTAGGGCATCCCTATCGAGTTAAAACTATTTTCATGGAACATAAGGGGTCTCAATAACAAAGTTAAAAGAGCTCTCATGTTAAATTCTTCAAATTCCACAAACCACATATTCTCTTTCTACAGGAGACATACCTCACAGGGAAAAAAATTCTCTCCCTCAATAGAGCATGGGTGCAACAAGAATTTCATGCAACGTACACTAATTATGCCGGGAGGGTCACCATTCTTCTACATAAATCTCTTCCTCACAAGGTGATACAGGTATGTTTGGATCCGTGAGGCAGATACATCATCTTAGTTCTGGAAATAGGTACTGTTAAATACGCATTTGTCAATGTTTATATCCCCGCCCTTTTCTCCTGGCATACTGTAAACTATCCAGGAGAAATTAGCACCATTACAGCTCTCTAAAGTTATTTGGGCTGGAGACTTCAATGTGGTCTTGCAGGCGGACTTGGATTCTTCCTTCCCCAGCGGACGTCCTGTCTGGACCTTGAGTCCTGGGCGCACATCTTTGACTTAACAGAGATCTGGAGATACAAATTCCCTTTAGATCATTTCTACTCTCATTACTCTGCCTCACACAAATCTGGCTCCCGCATTGATTTGGCGTTTGGCTTGAGACTTATGCTATCTGCTATTCGGGGTGCTTCCTAATTGCCGGCTGGCATTTCGGACCATTCCCCGATGGAAATTACGGTGCAGGTGGGAGTGGGTAGATCCCCAGGTGTCTGGCGCTTGGATTATAAATAGATACATAACGGGAGGGTGCAGGAGCTGCTGCAGGACTGAGGTCCTCATTTCTGATAGGTGAATGAATCTGCTGCATCCCCTCAGTTGGTGTGGGATGCCA
Source organism: Lithobates pipiens (assembly GCF_037356315.1). NCBI lineage: Eukaryota > Metazoa > Chordata > Amphibia > Anura > Ranidae > Lithobates > Lithobates pipiens. The sequence goes on along the minus strand of NW_027507758.1, from coordinate 549,832,147 downwards.
TTAAAGCTTTTACCCGTGGTCAATTTATCTCAGCCATTAAAACTGCAAGGGTCGAGTATAACTCACAGTTGTCCTTACTGGAGCAAGCCGAGTCAGACGCAGCTTCTGAGTTCTTGTCCTCCCCCATTGGGGACAACTACTCTACACTTGCACAGGCTCGCAGGGACCTGGAACTTCACCTCACCTCCCTCACTCACGCAGATGCTGCCTTACAGGTTGGCAGGCTGTTTGAGTCTGGGGACAAAAATGGCAGATTACTGGCAAACCTTGTAGCGGACTCCAGACGTCTGACGTTTTTTTCCCAAACTGCTTTCGGACACTGGAGTATCTATAACTAACACCACTGACATATTACATGAGTTTCAACATTTTTTCAATCCTTATATCACCAGGGCCCTTCCCCAGATCTCTCATCCCTGCTGGACACTCTTTCCTTGTCGACCATGTCTGATGAGGAGGCTGCTTCACTAGATGCAGAAATTTCTATCCACAAAATAGTAAAAGCAGTTAACTCATTTCCCCCTAATAAAACTCCTGGAACTGACAGGTTACCGGGAGTTGGTATAAATTACAAATTGAACATCTAGCTCCCAGGCTATGCAAGGTCTTCTCAGAGTCTCTATGAGTCCCAGTCCCTACCCCCATCCATGTATCAGGCACATATTATACTCATAACCAAGTCAGGGAAAGACCCCAAGTACTGTGCTTCTTAAAGGCCAATTTCCCTGAGAATATGATGCTGGTTAATGAGCAAATATCTAGTATTCTCAATGACTCACAAGCTGAATTCTTTAGAATATGGAACTGTGGCTTACCTATGCTTTTCCATCCCTGAACTCTTCTAGCCTGAGTTATCTATAGTTTATTGAGCCCAAAGCCATGGGAGATACTTTGTTTTGTATCCCTACCCCCCCACACATCCCTCTGTGTTGTCCTTACTCTCCAAGCTCAATTTCTGCCCTTCTCCCCCTTTCCCTGGCTTTTACCATTTCCCGTCCCCTACCAGTTTTAACCAGAACTTTCCTTTTCCCATCCCTCTTTCTACACCCCCATTTCTCCTTGTCCAGGCAAACTTTCTTAACCAGCAGTACACACCATCTACCTGTGATTTTAGGCCCATGAAGGACCCTCTAGCAGCACTTTCTCTTGAAAATTTCAGGTCCTGAAAGTTTACTAATGCAAGTTCTAGCTCCTGCAAGTTGTGCCTTTTAACTCCTTCTAAAAACCAATAACAATTATCGTGAAGAACTTGGCTTCAAACTAGCCTAAAAGATGAGCGCTGTCTGAAACCTTAGGCTGGCCATACACGGTTTGAATCTCGGTCGGTTCAGCAGGAACCAGTGGAGATTTGAACCATTAATGGGCAGCCTGAATGTACCAAGTTATAGCCACTAGTGATAATCTTTGTCTCCTCCCAGTGGGGACTGCCCCGCCGCTGGGAGAAGACAATGGCCTGGCAGGAGGGATTCCTCTGTCAGTACTGTCTGTGTTAATGGGGGAATGAAACAAATTTCTTTCCTGCAACCCATAGTTGCAGGAAAGAAATTCACTCCATGTATGCCCGGCCTTATGCCGCGTACACACGACCGGACTTTCCGGCAGAAAAGGTACAATGGTCTTCCCGACGGAGTTCCGACGGACTTTCGACAGAGTTACGATGGACTTCCGAACAAACGGACTTGCCCACACATGAACGGACTAAAGTTCATTAGTTTTGAACATGATGATGTAGGACGGGACTAGAAAAGGAAGTTCAATAGCCAGCAGCCAATAGCTGCTCATGCGTCCTATTTGGTCCGTCGGACGGTTTTCCCGATAGAAATTGATTCCGTCGGAAAGATTTGAATCGTGTTCTATTTCTAGGTCCGTCTGAATTTTTGAAGAAAAAAAGTCTGATGAAGTCCACACGCGATCGTAATATCCGACGGAATGATTCCGTCTGACCTTTTCTGCCGGAAAGTTCGGTCTTGTGTACGCAGCATTAGACCCGATTCTAAGGGTCCAGTCATACCTATCTTTGATGCAGAATAACGCAAACGTTATCACAATGAATAGTGTGCAAGAGTGCTAACTAGCTCTAGCATCTTTGTATAAAAAAGTATATAAACTTGATTAACTAATGTATATCATGCCATTATTAACATCTAAAACTATAACTTTACTTAATATTATTTAGAATGATCCTTTATTGGAAGTTGATATGCAGAGCAATTTGATGAAGTCTAAAAGACACAAAGAGCTCCAGTACAGCAGCCATAAAGCTTCTTGTGGGTTACAGCAGGCTGGAGCAGTTGTGTGAATAATTTATATCTGAACAATCAAAAGTGTGCATAATTATCCTGCAGATAGACTTTAATGGGTATAGGAGAATTTCATCATCACACAGAATCAAAGAAGACTTCTAGGTGGTCCCAGAACACTGATTTACTGCCAAGCAGAATATTTTACACTGTGAGATGGCCTCATCTATTGAATAAAGCTGAGCAGTAGAACAAAAGACCAGAGCAGGTAGGGCGAGTCCCTTGTATGCGTTTCAATGCTAAATTCTGAAAACCTAGTGGCAGAAAGTGGTTTTAGGTCTACCTGTACCCCTTTTCCATCCCCCTCCCGTCCCCCCATATGTTGCCATATTCAACTAAAAGTTTATACATGGCTACTAAAGAGCCAGTCACTGTCTCAGCCTTTCTCACTTCTTCTTCTTCGTAGAGGTGTTAGGAGAGTAGTAGCAGGGAATCACAAGCTTAATTGAAATGCATAGGAGAAGCCTGCTTACGTGCTCAGTGCTTTAAAGTTTCATCAACTAATAGCTGTAGTGTACCAGGCAAACCTGCTATCTTTTGTTGGTTGTTTGAGAACATTCACTACATATTTGTAATACTGGAGAGCAATTCCCAATCCCCACCAGGTTCCATGCTGATTCTCACATACAGAACAGTGGCAAAATCAAATGTTACACTATTTTGGGTAAGCATCATTCATTCATACAGAATGGAGTGATTTAGGAAAATACTGCATTAATGGCCAGTAGTTGGAGCTGATAATCATAGGAAATAACTTACTTATTATGGTTGTCAGCTCCATCTAGTGGCCATAATGCTGTAAACTATTTTCCCAATTTTTTTTATGGATGAATAATGTTTGACCTGGAGATTAAATAGCCTAATAACCTTCAATTTTGCCCTCATTTGCACATGCAGCTTCACAGAACAGCGAGCTCTGAGAATTTTTATAAATACACCATTAAGTGTAGGTTTCAGTTTAGTAAAGCTGTTTCATTACGCCTGCTCTGCAGATGTAAACCTGCCCTGTAAAGCCGACAAGATGACTGATAAAGAAGCAAACAGGTCTTGTCTCCAATGCCAGGATGCAGGGCAGTTTTGGGGCGTTTTCTGTCACTGAAACCCCAAAACTGCCTCCAACAATTGTGACAATGCAGTTGGTAGACAAAGTATCTATGGAAACAAGAGCAATGGGGCACGTAAAACCAAAAAAACCCCCCCGAAAACAGTGTTGTGTTTAAGAGCAGAAATACAGGCCAACCTTCAAATTTTGTGACACAAGGGCGGCCACACATGTTCAAAAAACACACATAAATGCTTCAAAAGGGGCATGTTTTCAAAACCTTTGTGAGCATTAAATATGTAAGTGGAGCCCTTACAATTTACAGGTAGCAGATCTTACCATCCAAGATGTGAGGAGACTTCTGGAATCTGGCTAGAGAAGACTACACAGAATTGATATTAAATCCAGTTCAGGAGAGTCATTATACTGTATGTGTTGTTACCCAGAACAAGGATAGGTTAAGAGAATATCTCTTGATATCACCTTTCTGTGATCACCTGTGAAGCAGCAATCAGATTGGAAGAGCTCTGTTTCTTTTTATAGTGTTGTTGGTCACAACTCTGAACATGCTTATGGGAGGGACAGCAGACTGATGGGGTTCTACTTATAAACAAAAAAAAATCTGAAAGTGCCAGTGCTAGAAAAAAATCAATTAATTACCCTTTATACATAAACCACAATGCTTCTCAAAATAAGTAAATACATAAAGTGCCGGTGCTTAAATTATTCAAACAGGCAAAGACTCCTGATGATGTCTGAATGATAGACGAAACCCGTACGTGTAGAGGTGAGTGGTACTCTCGGGTTTATGGAAACTGGATGTCAGTAAGCTGGCTCCTGCAGCAGAGCGGCTGCAGCTTTATATCACCGGCGGATGATCCTTGGGTGCCAGGGAGGCATCCTAAAATGTGAGTGGCTTTTATAGTGTTTTTAACATTCATAAATAAAGACAGTTTGCAGTATGAAATCCTATTTTGTTTGACCCTTTCTCTGCATGAGAGCTGTAACCAGGGTTCTGTGTGAGAGGAGCAGTAAAATTGGAGACAAGTAGCCACGCACAGCGGAGCTGTGGAAAAGCCTTTATAGAGCCCTTTCTGGCATAAGCCAAAACAGGTCAACTTATTCTGAGGAGCATTGTGGTTTATGTATAAGGGTAATTAATAGTTTTTTTCTAAAGCACTGGCACTTTTAAATGTTTTTTTGTTAAGATCTAGATGATTCTTAGGCACCACGGCATGTGCTTGGTTACTGAATCCCTTGGCACCTACTAGTGTAGAGTACTAGGGGACCTCCAGGCACCTCCCTAGAGGCCTAAGAAATGGGTTCCTGAACCCAAGGCTGGTCACATTTTGCCTTGTTGGCTAATCATTGTTTTGTGTGTGTGGGGCGGGGGGTGTTACACCCCTAATTTTATTCTGGTTGCATTTTGGCTGTTAACTCTTCTCCATGCATTTGTATGTAATTTACAGGTCTTGCAATGGTTTACTATCCCGTATGTTATCATCTTGACGCATTTATATTAATAAACTATTTATACAAAAACTTTTGATTCTCTGAATGCACTTTTTTCTCATGAATGTGTAGAGGATAAGCGCACTAAATTACCATATTTTTCCAGACAAGCCCTCTCCAAGGTTCTGTAGGGAGGTGTCATCAAGAATTCCATGTCATATCATTAGTAGATGTTGTTAGTAAAGGTCTGCTTGCTAATGTAGATATTACTACTATTACTACTATTGTATTTTTTTTCAATATATATATAAAGCTGCCCACATAGTTCCACCCACAACTTCAATAATAATCTCATCCAGGCCAGCTAGCAAAGCCCATGAGCAAGCCTCCGAGTCTATGGAGGATGATGACTAACAGGAAGTTTAGGAAGAGCATTCTGCATGATGAAAGTAGCATAGTACGCTCTTAGGTCTCCTCCCTCCAGTCCAACATGCAATCAACCCGAAGGAGAAGGATAGCGACATCACAGCTAGATAAGACTTTATGTCAACTACACGAGACAACTAAAAAATTTTTGCCATTATTACAGAATATACTAGGTGACAGTTTAGTGTGTATATAGCTGGATAACCATACTTGTACTGTAACTGCTGTGTAGTCTTCAAAGAGGACCAAGACCTGGCTCTGCTGTCTAGCAGGGGTCTTGGATCACAAAACTGACTGAACAGGATTACAGAATCTCCTACAGTTATTATTTTATTATTAATATACAGAATTCATATAGCGCAAGCAGTTTCTATAACAACCTACAAAGTAAAGGGAGACAATACAGTTACAATACAATTAAAAAAAAGAGTATAAAGCCAGCCATACATGGATCAAAATTCAGTCAGTTCAGCAGGGACCCAGCGAAATATTGATCTGGGCAGTCTAATTGTATCCAAGTTGATCCATAGATCAACTTGGATATAACCAGCCTGTCAGATTTCTGGCATGCAATTACTGCCGGCAGCTGTAGGCTCTAGCGGTAATCATGTTCTGATGAACAGTTCCTTGTGCCCACCCCTGGGTCAGCAGAACACAATAGCGCTGACGTAGGGGGACATCAACACTGACTGTTTTGAAAGAGGAATCAAGAATTTTTCTTTCCTTCCACCCATGGTGGAAGGAAAGAAAGTCAAATCGTTTATGGGTTGCCTTAAGAGGGTCCTGCTCGTGTGAGCCTATAATCTAAAAGGGAGGGTAAAGTAATAAAAAAGGTAATACCTTTCAAGATGCGCTCATGAAGAAGGTAGATACTCAGCTTTTAGGTGGAGATAGGATAGGCTTGGTCTCTGCAAGGGAACTTAGAAAACAATTGTTTCCTTTGTGCCCCCTTCATCCTACAGAGTAGAGAGGTCCAGACTGAGGAAATGACGAAAAATGCAGCATGTCTGCAATTTTCCATACCATAACGGAGCTCATCTTAAAGGAGGACAGAGAAGGATATAGGCATACGGGTTGGGAGTTCCAGAGGATGGGAGGGTCTCTAGAGAAGTCCCTTGAGGTGACCAAGGGAGAAGGTGATGAGGAAAATAGACAGCAGGAGGTTTGGGTGATATGAGAGATGAGGTTGGTGATGTAGCTGGGGGCAGAGTTGCGGATGGTTTTACATGTTGTTAGTATTTCGACTTTTGTATGTTGTCCGATCAGAAATCAGTAGAGGGATTGAAAGAGAGACACAGCCGCCACTGAGTAGTTGGTAAGGTGGCTGAGTCTGATAGCAGCATTCATGATAGACTAGAAGGAGTATTTCCTATGTAGAGGTAGGCCAACGAGGAGGGAGTAGCAATAGTCAAAGCTTGAGATAACAAGAGAGTGAATTAGTAGCTTGGTTGTGTCATTGGTTAAGAAAGGGTGTATTTTCGAATTTTTACAGAGGGTTAAATCTGGACAGGGAGATCTGGACATTTGCACCCTGGCATGAGACCTCAATTGATTAATCTCAATATTGATCTCAATGGAAAAGTCTTTATAAAGATTTAGCCACTAACCTCTAGTTCATCTTTAGAGCAGACTGAATAGACAGTCAGGGGAATTCATAAAGGGTATCTACGGCACTCTTTGAAATCCTATCTTGCCTCCACATAACAAATACTGATGTGGGAGACAGATTCATGTACCCTTTGTCACTGCTATGTAGCCAATAAAGTCTTCAATACAGATATCAGAGTTGGCTGGCGCTAAAATTTTTTGGTGACCGGTTGTAGACAGGTACATGAATCTGGGGCACGTGTGTTAAGGCGCAATGAGGCTGGAGTGTGCATATAGACCACATGTGTCAAACACAAGGCCTGTGGGCCTAATCTGGCCCACCAAGTAATTTCATGTGACCCTCACACTACTCCTGCAGCTGGGGAACCCCCCATCTCTGCCCCCACCCTTGTCTCAGCAGACAGGAAAAAACTTCTCCGTGCAGCTGAAGCACCCCCTTGTCCCTGCCCCTCCCCTGGTCTCAGCATTTAGCAGACTCTACCAGCTGACTCAAGCCCTTCTCTGGTCCTGCACCAGACCCTCGCACTTTCTTATTCCCAGCTCCGCCCCCAGCTTCTTCCCGGCAGCAGCACGTGGTAAGGGGGCTGCACTTTGAATGTAAAGGAGGGTGGAGAGCTCTTGACTTTGGATGGTGGGGGCGCCTTGACATCTGATGTAAGGGGGGTGGGGTGCTCTGGATATCTAGTCTTCCAGATACAACAGGCCCTTTGATGGCAACCATAATGCTGATGCGGCCCGCAATTAAATTGGGATTGACACCCTTGATATAGACAAACTGCGATTCCCTGCCCCCGACTGCACGCCAAGTTGTGTTAGGTTTATTTATCCTCTAATTTCATTATCTATTAATTATTTATGAACTCATCTCTAAGATTCTGTCTGTTTTCCTAGACACTGTATCTAAGAATATAACATATTTCATTTTAAGTTAGGATGTATTGTAACAGGAAGAAGGCTCTGATAGAAATCTATGTTCTCCTTCTGCATGTCAATTTCCATAAACACGCAACATAACTGCAGAGAGTGTGGCTTTTATTTCTCTGTATCTAATCTGACAAACAATGTTCCTTATGCATTATCCAAGGTCACTCGGTACACAGCGTGCTCCATATACAATGCCATATGTTACTCTGCATGCATACCTACACAGACCAAAGGAACGGTTTCCCTGAGATAAAAAGGACTTGCATTAGATTTATCAAACAAATAAGATAACGTTGTAATAGAATTACACTCGTATAGCACATAAAATCAGCTTGGCCAGGAGCTCATTATGAGTGTCTACTACAAATAGGTCTATAGAACTCGATGAAGGAGAACAAATGTTACGCAAATCAGAAACAAAGCAAAACTAGGAGACGTATTTAAGTAGACAGTGATGATGAACTCAAGGGCTTTTTATGCGATGGCCAATACATTATTTTAATTATGTTCCACACTATGCCATTTATTTGCACTGTTTTTATAATGCATACAGTAAGCAGTGGTTTACAGAATGTCAAGAACTATTAAAGGGAATGTAAGGAAAAGGGGGGGAGCTGTTTTAAGCCCCCCTTGCCTCATGGGATTGCGGCAGCGGGGTTTCTAGTATGCCCTCAGGTTAAAAAATGGCGGGAAGACTTCCCATTGGCCCTTGGCCTCTGGAAAGGTCAGGTGACACTGTATCTGGGCAGTTTAAGGGCATTGTAGTGTAGAATTGGAAAAGATCCCCTCAAGTTTAAAAAAAATTGCGGGAACACTTCCCATTGGCCCTTTTTAATCTGGGTAGATTAGGTGACCACTCTATCTGGGCAGTTTAGGGGGTTTTCTGTGTGGATTTTCATATAGGGTTTACAAGCCCCAGAGGTTCAGTCGCCTCAGTAGCAACACCTGTGCTGTTCCCTCCCACCCTGCCTAAGTTGCGGCATTTATTATGTGGCTAGTGTCACCTTTCAAGGACAGTTTAACAGTTTATGTTATACAAAGTTAAAAAAGTTACCGTATTTATCTTCATATAACACGCACTTTTTTCCCCTTAAAATCAGGGGGGAATCGTGGGTGCGTGTTATATGCCGATCCCCTGCCAATTGTGAGCCTCTCTCGGCGGCTTACGGCTGCCCTTGCAGTCCTGCATGAGCCGCAGAGAATGGCCAAAAGTCGCCGAGAACAGCCGAGAGCTACTGAGTGCCGCCGAGATACACAGGACATCCAGCTCTGTATCTCGGTAGCGCCATTTTTAAACGGCAAGGCTACACTGACAAGTCTGCAAATGATACTGACAAGGCTGCAATGACAAGGCTGCAAATGACACTGACAAGGCTGCAAATGACACTGACAAGGCTGCAAATGATGAACAAGGCTGCAGATGGACACTGATATAGCTGCATTGATGGGCTTTTAAATGTAAGTTTTTTTCCTTAAATTTCCCTCCTAAAAGTTGGGGTGCATGTGATACGTCGGAGTGTGTTATACGTCGATAAACACGGTATTTAAAGTTGTTAGTTATATGTTAAAAGTGGGGAGATTCCCCTTTATTTGATTATACAGCTTGAGCCGTAGTAGCTGAGCTGTTTTACGTGTTCTAAAGTTTAACTTTTTTTTATATTATTTATTAAAGCCAATCAAAAAAAGCCGCGGCCAAATATTTATCCAATCAAAGGTATTGATGTGTTTTTTTGTGTCAAATTCTGCTGACTGCTACAAGTGGTAATCAGGGAAGTGTGGTGAGTCTGAATGGCTGGTGAGGCATTGGCTAGTATCAGAGCCAGATCCACACAGGTTACATATGCCGTGAACGTAGAACAATAATTCTAGCACTAGACCTCCTCTGTAACTCTAAACAGGTAACCTGTAAAAAATGTTAACGCATCGCCTATGGAGATTTTTAAGTACTCAAGTTTGGCGGCATTCCACAAATGTGCGCAATTTTAAAGCGTGTAACATCTTTCATAGTATACACAAAAAAAAAAAAAAAAAAAAATCAGGCTAACTTCAGTGTGTTTTTTTTTAATTCATGAAACAGTTTATTTCCAAATACCGTGTAACATAAAAAGTTGCAACCAGCACCATTTTATTCCCTTGGGTGTCTGCTAAAATAATATATATAATGTTTGGGGGGGGTTCTGAGTAATTTTCTAGCAAAAAAAATAATGATTTTTACATGTAGGAGGGAAGTGTCAGAACTGGCCTGGATGGCAAGGGGTTAATTACGGGGTTAAGTAAGTAATATACAAATTATTATCTTCAAAAACTGTACTCAAGCTGGTGGCTTAATGGACAAATTACTGAAGCTGAAGTTATAACTTTTCCAACCAGTAATTTCACAGTAAATAGATAAATAATAAATTATTATGTTATAACGTGTCATATAGCTTAAAGAGGAAGTAAACCCTGATGAGTTTACTTCCTCTTTGATTCCCTGCAAAGGTAAAGCATAATGGACTACTGTGCATCGCATAGTAGTCCATTATGTGTCACTTACCTGACACAGGAGCCAGCGATGTCACCGCTGTCCCCTGTAGTCCGGCGCATCCATCTTCTCGGTGGGTCTCCTGCTCCACCGCTGTCATTCAGCGAAGCCGCGATGACGTCACTCCCGCGTATGCGCACGGGAGCCGCCACTCGTGGCATATCGCCGTTGACCGCGGCGTGCTCAGTGCGCCTGCGCGCCGCTGTCTACGGCGCATGCGCTGTAGACGGCGGCGCCTATCTTTCGGCAAATATCTCCTAAACCGTGTAGGTTTAGGAGATATTTCTTGGACATACAGGTAAGCCTTAATCTAGGCTTACCTGTAGGTCAAAGTTGGTTTTAAGGGTCCACAACCACTTTAATATATGATTTAGCTTATACCTTTTCAGCAGCAGCGGATTCTTATTCTCCCTCTTAAGACCCATATTACACCGTAGCGCGGCCACGTCAGTGGTAAAGCGCCGCTAGTTTTAGCGGCACTTTACCATTGTCTTAACTGTGCTTTTCAGCCACTAGCGAGGAAGGGGTTAAAAGCTCACGTGTTGCAATAGGCAGGGCGGTTTGGGAGCAGTGTTTCAAACCACCCCAATGATGCTGCTTACAGGACTTTTTCTAACATCCCGCAAGCGCATCACCCCAGTGTGAAAGCACTTTATAGGCGCTATTTTTAGCACTAAAACACCTGAAAAACGCCTTCAGTGTAAAAGGGGTCTAACTGTGTGAGAAAAACATGGGATTGTGGGTAAATCTTATACACATAAACACCTTTTTTTCTTGTAGTTAAAGTGTTGTTCCACCCACAAAAAAAAAAATGCTTAAAATTCTTAAAAAAATAAATAAAAAACATTTAGAATTTTTTTTTAACTCACCTCTAAATGCCTGTTGCTAGGGGGACCCTCATAGTCTGCCTCCTTCAGTGCCTGGGCTCCTGACGTCACTTCCCCTCAGTGCAGAAAGGGCTCAGCTCCGCCCTCCCTCCTGTCAGTCATCTGGGACACGTGACAGGTCCCAGATGACTGCACGGCCAATTACGGCGCAGCTCGCTCATGCGCAGGGGGTGCCCGGCTGTGGCTTCACACAGTTGCAATGCCGGCGCCGCCAAGAGGAGGGGGGTGAGTGGGGCTTCGTTCCCCCGCATCGCTGGACCCTGGGACAGGTAAGTGTCCGATTATTAAAAGTCAGCAGCTGCAGTATTTGTAGCTGCTGACTTTGAATTTTTTCTCTTTAGGGGAATCTCCTATTTAAGAGGGCTGGGCTGGAAGGGAGTATTTGTCTTATATAAACATGCCCCTTCTATGACACTGCAGTGAGAGGCCAGCCTCCACTGCAGCATTTTCACTGGACAGCTTGGGCCAATGGTACTTTACCATCGGTCGAGGACTCCAAGCTGTCCATTGAGCTCAGACAAGAAGTGAGGAGAGGCACTGTGAGCTCATCCTCTCAGTCTGCTGCAAATAGAGTGTGCCATTTGAACTGGCCGCTCTGTATTTAGCTTCTGACAGGCCACGCAAGGAGCCCTGTATCTCCGGAACCATGGATGATAGGAGCCCCAGTGGTGGGGTAGGACTTCAGTTACCTACCACCCATTTGGGGTCTCTGTGATCTCTGCTTGCCGAGCTACGACCCCCAAAGTCAATCGTTGTTTTTTTGGGGGTTTTAATTTCTTTCTTTTTTTTTTATATGCTCATCACCTGCCTCCCTGCACATTCCTGGTGGTAATTCTATGTACAAGTACAAGTGGTAATTTTGTATGTCTATGGGGGGTAGCCATAAATGCTCATTACCTAAACAGGCCCTTTTTTCCTGCAGCATTGCACAATGGTTCTACTTTACTGCTCCATGTCTACAAGTCCATGAAATAACTAAATCGATGCACTGCCTAAGCATCAACGTGTTTTTGGGTTGTGGGAGATCATACAACTTCTTCAGTTCATTCTATAGCTATTGTGCAACTCATCTACACAGCAGTGAAATCAGAATGCAAAGTCACGCAGCAAAGAGATCAGATTGCATAGACTGCAGAGTAACACACAAGGGAGATCAGATTGCATAGACTGCAGAGTTACACAGCAGAGAGATCAGATTGCTAAAATTGCAGAGTAACACAGCAGAGAGATCAGATTGCATAGACTGCAGAGTCACACAGCAGAGAGATCAGATTGCAAAGTCACACAGCAGAGAGATCAGATTGAATAGACTGCAGAGTGACACAAAGAGATCAGATAGCAAAGACTGCAGATTCATGCAGCAGAGAGATCAGACTGCAGTCACAAAACAGGGAGATCAGACTGCATAGACTGCAGAGTCACTCAGAGGGGAGATTAGATTGCAAAGATTGCAGTCATGCAGCAGAGAGATCAGATTTCATAGACTGCAGAGTCACACACAAGGGAGATCAGATTGCTAAAATTGCAGAGTCACAAAACAGGGAGATCAGACTGCATAGACTGCAGAGTCACACAGAGGGGAGATGAGATTGCATAGACTGCAGAGTCACACAGAGGGGAGATGAGATTGCATAGACTGCAGAGTCACACAGAGGGGAGATGAGATTGCATAGACTGCAGAGTCACACAGAGGGGAGATGAGATTGCATAGACTGCAGAGTCACACAGAGGGGAGATCAGACTGCATAGACTGCAGAGTCACACAGAGGGGAGATGAGATTGCATAGACTGCAGAGTCACACAGAGGGGAGATGAGATTGCATAGACTGCAGAGTCACACAGAGGGGAGATGAGATTGCATAGACTGCAGAGTCACACAGAGGGGAGATCAGACTGCATAGACTGCAGAGTCACACAGAGGGGAGATCAGACTGCATAGACTGCAGAGTCACACAGGAGGGACACATCCATCTGTCTCTTCTAGCAGCGAGGGGATGGTCTGGCCTAAAGCAGAACTCCAGACATATTTAAAAGGCAGACTACTGCAGCATAAATTTGTATTATTTTTATTTTAATGCTAGTAATGCAAGTACCGGATTTTGGCCTGGAATCTGCCTCTTCCAATTCCCTGTACAGCTGAGCTCAGACTAGAGATGCAACACAAAGAGGCAACTGTGCTGCACTGCTGACATGTAGCAGGTAACATGCTGATAGGAGGAGAAGGCACAGTGACAGAGAGTGTACTGCTTCGCATTTCACTGTCTAATTACAGGCTGGGGAAGGTACAAGACCTGTAAGTGTTCCTTAAAGTGATACTAAAGGTTCATTTATTTTTTTTTAATAACAAAAATGTCATACTTCCCTCCACCGTGAAGCTCATTTTGCACAGAGTGGCCCCCGAACACCATCTTCTGGGGTCCCTTGGCAACTCTCTCGGCTCCTTCCCGCATCAGATAACCCCCTGGGAGAGGCGATCTCCTGGGGGTTACCTTGGGGGCACACTCCCGAGTCCAGCATTTGGCATCCATAGGTGCCGAATGCAGGACTCAGCCCCGCCCCCCGCATCACTGAATTTGACTGACAGCAGAGGGAGCCAATGGCTGCGCTGCTATCAATCTATCCAATCAACAGCTGAGAACCCCCTAGCAGAGAGACGGCGTGTCGCTCCCAGGGACAAGTTTGAGGGTTCAAGTAAGTAAAACGGGGGAGGGGGGGTGTTCTGGGGGCCAGTCACTGACAACCCCTTTAACTGCAGCACAGGAAAAATTATTATGTTTCATGCCCTGCTAGACAAGAGCTGTGCGAATCTCAGAACAGAAAAATAATAAAAGGGGGGAGGGGTGGTGAGGGGAGGTTTGAATAATAAAGAAAATTGCAAAAACAATAATTAAAATATGAATATGTATAAGGAATATATATATATATATATATATATATATATATATATATATATATATATATATATACACCTCCAAATCATATTGGCCATCCAGATTGGTAGGAGGTTTATCATTGTGGTTGCTATAAATAGGTCCCATAACATGCATATATATATCCAAAATAATAATAACTACATACAGACATGCATATCACAATTGTAACATCCCTAAATGGGTAGAAAGGACTTGAATGAGGTGCCCTCATTCAACCCAGGGACAGAAGTTGCCCATAGCAAATGTATCCATCTCATTTCCTTTTGAGGATAACTCTGTCCCGGTCTCCCCCTCAAGAATCCTGGGGAATATGTTCCAAACATAAGGACATCCAATTTGCCATAGGCATAAAAGTGAGCCTCATGCCTACTTTGTCACCTATGTAGGTCCCCCCCCCCAAAAAAAAGAAAGAAAAATTCTTATAATATACAGAAAGGTAGTAGATTAGCATTACATTAACTTTCTAACTCTAAAAAGGAAACCTATGACATCAATGGCTGTCCCACTGGTCTACCCCTATTTGGTTTGGTACCCATGCATGGTATGTTCCCAAGTAATGCCCTGATATTATTCCATGGTGGACAGAGTAATAAACTGGGAGAAAGAGTGACCCTAAAGAAAAGTCCAGAATCTAAACATATGATTCCAAAATGTATATAATCAGTAAACAAATGTATATATAAATATGCATACCCTTATCACAGTAGCTCAAAAAAGGGGAGGGCTTGGTGTCTTCCACCATAATGTAACATAGACAGACAATGAGAGCTAATGTGAGAAGGGTTGAGGTAGTGTCCCAGTCCTAAATTCGTATGTACAACACAGAATCTGTATTAAAGCCAAACAGCACAGAGACAAGCCTCAAACCTTCTGGCACAAGTCATTTGGAGTGATGAGACCAAAATTTTGCTTTTTGGCGACAACCATAAACGCTACATTTGGAGAGGAGTCAAAAAGGCCTATGATGAAAGGTACGGAGGTGGATCGCTGATGTTCTGGGGATGTGAGAGCTACAAAGGCACAGGAAATGTGGTCAAAACTGTAGGCAAGATGAATGAAGTATGTTATCAAATAATACTGGAGCAACATTTGCATTCATCAGCCAGGAAGATGCACATGGGACGTACTTGGACATTCCAACATGACAATGATCCAAAACACAAGGCCAAGTCAACCTGTTATTGGCTACAGCAGAATAGTGAAGGTTCTGGATTTGCCATCTCAGTCTCCTGACCTCAATATCATTGAGCCACTCTGGGGAGATCTCAAACGTGCAGTTCAAGCAAGACAGCCCAAGGATTTACAGGAACTGGAGGCTTTTTGCCAAGAGGAATGGGCAGCTTTACCATCTGAGAAGATAAAGAGCCTCATCCACAAATACCACAAAAGACTTCAAGCTGTCATTGATGGTAAAGAGGACAATACACGTTATTAACTAGGAACCAGCTTCAAGAATAAGCAAAAGACAGCTGGCCCCCAATGGTGGCAGAGAGCAAGATGAAAAAGCTTGATTGGGTAGGAGCAGTAGATCAATACAGGATGATCCTGGATTTGCTGGATGCATGAGTATGCTTACTGAGCATAACCCAGCAAACCAGGTAAAAGGAGGTTAGGGAGAAAAAAAACATGGGTAAAATGTCTCTTTACCCCTAGAGCCTTCACTACTTCATGCCTAAAGCTGTGGTTGAAGCAAACCTCACCAACTGATCCCCTGAAACCTACTTTTTCCTGCCTAAAGTGGAGGATGATCAGCCAGACCAATCAGAGGGGCACTGACTAGCTGCTAGGGGCAATTTCTGGCTTGAGGTTTGTTGTAAGCTGGTCAAAAATGGACAGTCCTCTTTGGAGTAGAATGACACCCAGTTCACTTAGGGCTCGTTTACACTAGCTTCAAAATGTGGCATTGGACACGCTTTTAAGAAAGCACTTCCGGATGCCAATCAAAGCACCTATCAAAACAGTTACCTTACTGTCCCATTCACACTGTTGTGTTTGCATAGCTCTGCTTCAAAAATTATACCTCAAGTCACTTTCTTGGTGCTTCAAAGCATCTCTAAAGCCTCTGTAGGAGTCTATGACAAAGCTCACTTACAGCACCTGAAGCTTTTGAAGGGCTTTTATTCAACATTAGAGTCGCTTTGTTTTGGAAGTACTGCAGGTATGAGATTATCCAGGATGCACTGGGAAACCAACAAGAAAAGCTGACAGATGTGATCTGCAGTCATGTCTGGACGTCTGGTCCATGTGTATTTGTATTGTATATTCTGGAAGTGTCTGGTATGCAGGAAGGTGAACGTGGTCCATACTGGAAAGGTGCAACTAGCAGATGTCACATATGGTGAGTAAGCATGGGAGCAATATAGCAGAAGGTGAGCAGGGACTAGAGAGGGAGGAAGATCAGCAAACCACAGGATCAGCAGAGCTAAGGGTTACTACTGAGTCAGGAATCAGCAGAGCTGGGGATGCTTTCGAGCAGGGAATCTGCTAAACGAGGGTACCAATAAGCAGGGGATCTGCTGAAAAGGGGTACTAATGAGCTGGGGATCTACTGAGTAGGAGGCACTACTGAACTAGGGTTCTATTGGGCCCCTTTAAAACAAATAGAAAAATCAACACACGCAGAGCATTTGCCAAGCTTCAGAAAAGCATCACCGAAGCAACAAAAACAAATAAAAAAAGCATGTTGAAGTGGTAGGCATTCGACTTTAACACATGTGTGTTAAAGTCGAAGCAAATGTAAATGAGCCCTTAATGTAAGCCCAAGGTGTCATGAACATATCCCCTGGGGATGTATCATTAAATCAACCTGGGCCCCCAGCACAGTGTTGCAGAGAACATCACTAACACCACAAAGTGAGCGCCATTCTTGGCAGCAACCAGCAATGCAGTTGGAGAAAATTACTTCAGCTTCTTGTCACATGATCTCGCGCTGTTCAGACTACCCCCCCCAATGGTGGTCATACATGATTCGATTTTATTATCTAGTTAATATGCAATTTGGCCATAAAGACTGAATAGGCATAATTTCCATTTTCAATTCATTTAAACACAATTTCAATTGGTCAATTGGAAAACTTGTCCTATCAACTGACCACTTTGATCCTAATATCCACTGTATTTCAATCGATCAGGTTATGAAACTGTACGATGAAAACAGAGATGTAATTGGTAGCTTCTTAATGTATTTTCCAAAGAAAAGTCGGAATTCAATTTCCTGCATGTGGCATAATGATTAAATGGATTGTATACAATTGATTAATCATTCCCCATGGGAGAGATCAATCAAAAAAGAAAATTGATCATTTATCGAAGTGCGTATGGCCACCATAAGAGCCATAGAAGGTGCCGCTTAGAGCCAGGAACATTTGGCCTAGTTTTTGCAGGCTCAGGCACCCATGGGGACTGGTGATCAGGTCAGCCAACTGTACATGATAAATGCCAGGGTGAAAATGAGATGCACGCAGCGGGTAGACAGCCGATGCTAATTTGTCATGTCTGTGTGCGCCTATAATGTACTCCGGCAAAAAAATACATTTAGAAGTAATATTAAGTAAATTCATATTCAACATTTCACTACAAGGATAGAGCCGAAAAGGCTGCTTAGTCATTACAATTCATTTACTAAACAATCGGGGACATGGTTGTGAGACACTACAAACAAAGCTGCTAATTACCAGGAATTTTTTTTTTTTTTTTTTTCTATAGCTAGAGAGATTAGAGGGCTTAATGCTAATATAACAGCATGTGCAAAGAAATGTCGAGCGATGTGTGGGTTACAGCTTTACAGAGAGGGGGAGGGAGGGGGGAGAACTAGAACAATGGAAAGGGATGCATGCGGCTGTCACTCTACCAAAGGTACCGACGTCACACAGACCCACATAATTATTAGTCACTGAGCAAGTAGGTGTTGTGCCTTATGGAGGGAGCTAGGCTTTGCCACTGCTACCCAATATATACACAATTTTCTATGTAAAACCCCTTCACTGCCAGCATCTGAAAATACACTATGAAACAAATTGCCTTCCTCGATTACGAGCGAAGGGCTAATTAGCTGCAGTGACCCAAAGTAAAATAAACAGAATTCATCTTCTACTGGTCTGGCTTTAGAAAAATGAATTCAGGTTGCAATGGGTCCCTGTACTTAAAGTGGACCTTCACTACCCATGTCTCCTTTCCCTAATATGTATCATTCCTCCCCTCCCTCCTTTCACAAAATGGGAAAACAATTTGAAATGGAGGCTCTCAAAAAAGTACAGAGTTAGGGCCGGCAGATAATATGTGGGGTGCCGTGAAGTGCCTCTGCTGCTTACGCATGTATTTTCAAATGTGTGCAAACTAGACCCCTATTTTTACGCATACTGTTTATTTGGTTGATTACAGGCTTGATGATAAGTTGAGTTGGGAATTTTCTTTGGTTTTGTTTGACATGTGTCACCCTTCCATGTGCTCTTTGCTGTAAAGGCCACTGAGGGCTATGGTCATTTGTTTGTACTGTTGGAATACTAAGGGGACGCATTGGATACCTTTGCTGCCATTGTGCTATGTGCTGAGTGTCCAGTGCTCCCTTGTGCCTTTAAGGAAGGGTGGGCTCCATCCAGGTTTACCTGCCCTCTATCTATCCCAGCCTTTTGTAACCTTTTCAACACAGAGGAACCCTTGAAATAGTTCTCAGCCACAATTTTTCCTGCTTGGCTTATCACACCCGAAGATGGCCAAGCCGTCCAGAAAGTTGCTCCGGCACATACTCACAGCTGCCCGCTGCCTGATAGCTCTAAATTGGAATAAAAATACACCCCCATCCCAAGAGGACCTGTACGCCAGAATTAAGGATGTTGAATTGATGGAAAAGCTGACGGCTAGGGTGAGGGACAAGTTGGACGAGCACGGTGTGATCTGGGAGCGCTGGCATCTTCGGGAGGACACGAGGTGAGATGCCCTGGAAGCTGAGCTCCTAATCTACCTACCCTTCTATTCTCTCCCCCCCCTCCTCTTCCCCCCCCCCCTCTTTTTTTTTCTTCTCTCTCTTCTTCCTCCCCATTCATTTCTTCTTCTTCTCTTGTTACTTCTGTTTGTTACTAATGCCGTGAGCTACAAGTTGGTACTCAGTGTTCCCTGCCTACTGTTTCGGTGGGGCCTGAGGTGCCAGTGATTGCTGATTTTTTTTATCTCCTCAACTGGGCACAGTGGTTTCCACATTTGACAGTTCTATTTTGTATGCCTATACTGCCGCTGTGCCCTCGGCATGTAATGTTTCTGATTTTGTTGTTGTATAGTCTAATAAAAAACGTTAATTGGAAAAAAAAAGAAATAGTTCTCAGCTCTTAAGGAACCTCTGCTAAAAATGTTAAATCTACAACTCATGATACATTAGTGTGATGGTCATTGGGAAGAATTACATCCTTACAGATAGTTTAAAAGATCAATAGTGTCAGTGGGAACTTATCTGAGAGGCAGAAATTGCCCAATGCTGAAGAAACCCCTAGCAACCTCTGGAGAAACCCTAGGGTTCCATGGAACCCTGTTTAAGAATCACTGATCTATCCATTATTATAACTGTGCTTATACTGTACTATGGAGGCTCTCAGAAAATGTATAGCACTAAGACTGCAGATAATACTGGGGTGCCGTGAAGTGGCTCTGTAGCTTACACATGCAAATATGTGCAAACTAAACCACTGTTTTTAACGCAAACTGTAAGACAGGATAATTTGGTTGGTTGCAGGCTCACCGGTAAGTTGAGCTGGGAATTTTCTTTGGTTTTGTTTTCCACCTAAAACAAAAGCTTAAATAGGTAGTAAACACTGATATAAAATTTGTACCTATAGGTAAGATTCTAGTAAGTCTAGGAATTGTCTTTGGTTTTGTTTGAAAAAATTGAAATACCTTATTTTCGGCATGCAGCCCCCTACTTCCAGATTTCTCAGCATGGTGTCCTGGAATACTCAAGTCACACATCTCTGGAGGCTTTGGGTCAACAATCGAAAGTGTGCATGAGCCACAGTGTATCAATGTCATCAAAGGGTTGGCTGCAGGAACCAGGAAGAGACGGACAGCTCTTGATGACGTCAGAGAGCAAGAAGACAGCGTGGGAGTAGGTGAGAGAAGCGGATTACTACAGGATGCCTTTGGATTCACTGGGGGTGTGAGTATGCTTATTAAACATAACTCAACACATCAGGTAAAGCCAGCCACAGATGGATTGGATCTCAGCCGATTCATCAGGGACTGGCCAAGATTGGATCCATCTATGAGCGGGCTGTTTGTTGGCATGTTGGTTTTTAAGCTCCCGGCAAGGACAGCTCCCTACATCCCAGCTCTACCGGACACAATACCTCAGCTGAAGCAGTTCCCTCATCAACACTGAGTGTGTTGATAAGGGAATTATGCAATTCTCTTTCCTGCAACCATGGGGAAAATCGCATAATCTATGGCCTGCCTATGACTGCATAAAAAAAACAGGGGTGAGAAGTTCATCTTTGATGCAGAATGGTACTCCAACAGCCACATACTGTAGCTACCAACGCACCTGCATCACAGCACTCCACAATCTACATACCACCCTTTGGTGGCATAAATGGCACAGGTCTGATGGTTTGTGATTAAATGGGCTGCCTTACCACAGAGTGCCTCATCCCATGAAACCATGCATGTATGGGGCCCTAGGAGTGAGCAAACCTCCCATATGCCTTTAGATGAAATGTCTGCCTTGAAATATCCAAGGACAGGGCGGACTGTACAATTGGAGAGCCAGGAACATAATGGCCAACTGCCTGAACGGGGTACTTATGGCAGTCCCAAGTTTAGGATCTGTTCCTAAAAATGGATTTACAGAGGAACTATATCATGACCCTATCCTTTTCTGTCTGTAAATGAAATTCTCCACTTCTAATACGTGTTGTAAATACGTGTATGGCTTATGCGGCATGATGGGACTTGTAGTTTCACAGACATGGCAGTACAGGATGCCTGCCTTTCAAGAGCATGTATGGAATGTATACTGTCTGCATGACTTCCTCTCTCCCAGAACAATCCTCTTTATGCAGGTTAAAAACGGCACGCTGCACTGAACACAAGTTTCTGCTCTGTCTGGGTTTCAAGTGCTACGTTATTTAAAGTAAGCCGATCATTAGAAAAAGACATAAGCTGGCAAATAACAATTATATCTAGTGGAATTTTTTTTTTTTTTTTTAGGATAGAGTAGAAAATAGTTAGGGCCACTCTATGTCTTCTCTTTTTTTTTTTTTTGCTGCGTCCTGTTGGGTCTGATCAATTTATCTGTAAAGAAGGGAGATTAACTTTCCTCCCGCTGTAAAAAGTCACTTCCAGCATCAAATGTGATGACACCTGACTTCTACTTGGGGGACTTTATTATGTCATCTCCAACATTTCAGATCAATAGCCAATCTCCCGTGAGAACCATGAGACTGGACCCCAAGCCAAGCATGCCCCTGCATCCATTGAAAGAACCCCTCATACTCACATTAAGGGCTCATTCATTTCCAACATCTCCATAATACGCCCCTTCTCAACCAACAATACCACAAAGCTTCTAGTTCACTCCATTGTTATCTCTCTCCTCAACTACTGGAACTCAGTCCTAATTGGCCTACTTTTACATCTATCCCCTCTTCAGTCCATCACAAATGCTGCTGTCAGACTCGTCCACATTACCAATCATTTAGTGTCTCCAAACCCCCTCTCTGCCAATCTCTCCATTGGCTTCTGCTCACCCAACAAATTCAATTCAAAATACTAACAACAACTTACAAAGCCATCCACAACTTGGCCCTCAGCTACATCACTAATCTAGTCTCAAAATACCAACTAAATCGTTCTCTTTGCTCCTCCCTAGACCTCCTGCTCTCTAGCTCCCTCATCATCTTCTCCCTAGCTCACCTCCAGGACTTCTTTAGAGCCTCTCTTTTACTTTGGAACTCCCTACCCCAATTGATCAGACTATCTCCTACTCTATCCACCTTTAGGTAATCCCTGAAAACCCATCTCTTTAGAGAAGACTACCCAGCCTCCATCTAATAAATACATTTATTTTTTCTCCATCAGCTCATCCCACAGTTATCACCTTTTGTATCACTAGACCCTCCCCGTTAGAGTGTCAAGCAGGGCCCTCTTATTTCTTTTGTATTGAATAGTATTGTAACTGTACTGTCTGCCCTGACTTTGTAAAGAGCGGAGCAAACTGTTGGCGATATCTACATCCTGTATTATAATAATATTAACACAGGGACACCAAACCATACACTGTGAAAAACAAGCGTATTTCCATGCCAAGGAGTGACAGAAGTTACGTAAAACAAAATCTGGATAGAAGCTGCACTCCTCGCAGTGATGACGATGTGATGATGGGTGCACATATCTACCACCCGTGTCCTCCAGGTATCTAGGACCTGGCAGAAACCGAAAGTGCATCTGCACACATGGGGTGGATTTCTGTGCGTGAGCACAAATGCTGCCAACTTCTGCCAGATTGGCATTATACTGCCCAGAGGCATTTTTGTGCACGTGCAGAAATCTTCCACATGTCCACAGTTGCCCCACTGAATGAATGAATGAATGAAATACTTGTATAGCGCACAATGCGAACTGAATCGCCTCTAGAGTGGCTTGGTAACACACTGCCTTCTGGGAGAGCTGTGACGTAGCAATCTTAGAAGTCACCCTTGGGAACCTGGAGGTGCTACCTCGCAGCACAAGAAAATGAAAAAGTAAGAATCTGAATATATATATATATTTTTTTTTTTTAACAATTTGTGTAAAAAGGAAGGGGGGGGGGTAAAATTAAAAAAAGGTTAATGTAGTAAATTTAGTTCCCCTTTAATGCAAAAAAGACTGTCTTCACAAACATGCAAAATGCATCTATTTGGAATGCTAGTGTCTTTGCATCTTTGAATTGGGTGTAGCGTACAGCCAGCTCTACAATCAATGACAGTCTGTGCTGTATGCTGGTATCTGCACATTGGAGAATTTTCTTGTGTACAGTGATGGATGTGCACCGCAAGATGGAGACAATTTGCATCTAGGACTGCTCTTTCATGCCTGTACACATGCAGTTGTATGCAGTTACCAGCATACAGTTTGCAGCCTGTCATTGATTGTACAGACAAATGTACAACGTCTCCTGGGGATGTTGTTGATGGTGTACGACTCTCTGCAGCGGTGTTAATGAGTCCTTACTATAGCATGCCTGTGTCTGCTGTGGAATTTGGAGCAAGACAATATTAAAAAGAGCCAAGTTAGTGGAGCTGGAATCGGGAACATACCTGTCTACATTTTTACCAAGATTCAGACCATTGAGATAAGAACACTGACAACTATAGGGATTTTTTTTTAGCTAAGACATTTTTATGATTGGTTTTGATTCTGAGGGTAAAAAGTGGAACCCTTGACATTTATTTTAAACTATTGGATACAGTAAGGAAGAATTAGAACCTCTGATGAGTATGAGTATGAGCTGTTTGCATCCCCATCTGGCAACCAGCACAAAAAGTACATCCCATATCTCAATAGAGATCCTATCGTTGGAGGGTTAATCACTAGAAGAGCAAACAAACTACATACATACCCACCTCTCTATGGCATTCTTCCATCTCTGGCTGGGTCAGTGACATATCAGCTAGCGAGTGAGATTTTGGCCAGCAAGGGACTGACACCATAGAAGTGGGCAAGTGTTCCATGTAGTACCCTTGTTACTGGTAAGCTGCTGTCATCAACAGAAACGCTAATGTGACATGGGAGCTTTCTCCAACATATACAAAAAAAGTTGGAGATAATAACCATATAGTCTATGAAAGCTCATGGTGCAGGTGCAACAAGGAATAATGGGGGTGGTGGCTGGACAGGATAAAATAAAGCTGTGTACAGCCAGGTCAAGCTGGTTTCTGCAGGGAAGCAACCAGCTGTGATAGGGCATCCTGTAGGGGTGGAGAAGGAGAGTTCATGAACCTTTACTGAAAGTAATGTGGAACTAAACCCATGCACATATGTGCAATATAGAATCTTGCACAGCATTTACAATCATAAATTATTACCTAAAGTCATCATTTCCACCATATATTTAGAATTTTCAGTAAAAAAAATGGGTGATGTTGCATATGGCCCTCTGTTTCTAAAGCCAGTGCCATATCTTTGAGAAGTAACTGGTCTTCTTTTCCGGGTAGCCTCATCTGCCCACAGCCAACGTAACAAAATATGAGCACTCATTATTACAATCTAGGTTGTCTATTCATGCATTCATGTCAAGACCATTATCGTGAAAGGACGCAGCAACCGGGGACGGAGAGCAACATTATCCCCGACAATGTTGTTAGATGATGAAGTGTGCATGAATGTTCAACCCCACTGGGAGAAAATTTAACAAAGCGGCTTCCTACGTGATTGTTGGGGGCTGCAGTGTGCAGGCCCCTAAATCTTTAAAGGTGGGCTAAAATTTTACCAAAAAAGGAATTTAGTGCCTTTAGTTCAGCAAACAATGCAACAAATAGACAATTGTAAGTATTCGCTGATGGGAAACCAGCAATTGTGACAAACCACCATCATCGTTATAAGAGCCAAGGTCATATTCGAAGCCAATGAGGGGCCTTCCTGTATATATTTTAAGATTACATCTAGAAGTCTAAAATTAGGGTTGCACCGATACTGATGATCGGCCACTTTGATTGGCCAATGATTGGCCATTTTCCCGAGTATTGGTACTTGCAAAAATACTCAGATACTGGAAATCGATACCTGAAGTGGCGTTGCTTGGGAGTGGACCGCCTCCTCCTCCCCTTCGAACAGTGACAACCCTGCCTCTTCCTGTCAGTGGCATCACTAGGTGCAGGCCCGTCCGTCCTAACAGCCCACAAGCCTTCACTCCTTCGCTGCATACCTCCCTCCTACAGCTCTGTCTCCCGGCCATACAGAGCACTGGATCTGGGCTCTCCCTGGCGGAATGCTGAGGCAGAGAACAGGAAGATATGAAGACACTGCATGGGCGGTATCCTGTTGTACTGAGCAGCAGGGCTCTTTCGCTCCTCTGTGTGCTGTCTGGCCAGCTCCTCTCCCGCAAGAGACTCCTGTACCATGCCTGCAGTCTCTGACTGTCTCCTGTACCATGCCTGCAGTCCCTGACTGTCTCCTGTACCATGCCTGCAGTCTCTGACTGTCTCCTGTACCATTCTGCAGTCTCTGTCAGTCTCCTGCACCATGCCTGCAGTCTCTGGCTGTCTCCTGTACCATGCCTGTAGTCTCTGACTGTCTCCTGTACCATGCCTGCAGTCCCTGACTGTCTCCTGTACCATGCCTGCAGTCTCTGACTGTCTCCTGTACCATGTCTGCAGTCTCTGATGGTCTCCTGTACCATGCCTGCAGTCTCTGACGGTCTCCTGTACCATGCCTGCAGTCTCTGACGGTCTCCTGTACCATGCCTGCAGTCACTGCTGTCACTTCTGCCTGTTGCTTCCTCCTTCCCTCTACCAGCTGTCACCTCTGCCCCCATGTCTCCCAATAACCCTCCTATCCCCATCCTCTTCCACCCCCCCAGCGATCACAGCCTTTTCCATCCCAACTCTCCCACCCCACAATCCCTATTTCATCTCACCCTCAACTATCTTGCCCCCGCTAACCTCCCTGTCGTCACCCAACTCCCCCACCCCCCGTCTCCCAAACCACCCTTCTTACTAGGCGATATGTATCGTAATTGGTAACGACGAGTACCTGCAAAGAAGTATCGGTACTAGTACTCGGTGTTAAAAAAATTGTATCAGTGCAACCCTATCTAAAATACTTCACTGGATCTTCTCCAACACTCAGAAGCCATCAAAAGCCCACTGAATGATTAAAACCCTAAAAACAATTATTCATCGACTTGCCAAAATGTAATATTTTTCGAATGTTCATATTTTTAGCCAACGTTTCGGAGCAGCACCATCTCACAATTCCCTCATCCCTACTCATCAGCATTAATGCAAAAGTTAAAAACTATTTTGACATTGTTTTAACCAGATCCAAGACACTGTGTCCTTGCTTCAACTAACAGATTCACGTTAATTGGTAGAAATTTTATGAAACTGGCATCCAACTTTCTTTTTTTGCCTAGCAAAAACAAGTTGCAGGTGCAAATAATGACAACCCCCCCACCAAACAATTGTTCAATGTATTTTTATTTCCAGACAAACACGTGCTCTCAGGACGGGGCAGATGGGCAGAGTTCTAGTATTTCTGGTGCAGTTGCCTTTTTCCATCGCCAATTATAGCCAGGCAAGAGGAATCCCACCTCTAGTTTCAGTAAGCTAGTATGATTGCTTAATGGGCATGATGTGCTGCGGATCGCAGACAGCAGACGTATTAATACAATTCCCGAGGCCCAGACAGATTAACGCGGCATTGGGTTACAGGCAGCTCTCCGTTCATTGACAGCTCCACTCTGCTGTGTGGACAATAATGTCAATTATAAATGGCACATTACAGAGCCTGATTGAAGGCCTTGCTGAATGAAGTGCAGCAAGTGAAGAGGATACTGTAAACTGGTGCTTTTAAAACTTTGAGGTGGGCTTTGCGTAATAGGAGGCGTGTGCAGCCTGTGCAAAAAAAATACACTATTGAAATACAGTACATAATATATATTGTAGGTTTTTACTTGCCTAAGGATCTCATTCATTTCTGAGATACTGTATACACAGCCCTGCCACACGGCACAGCTAGTATAGTGACCCGACTTTTCTCTGCTACAGTTAAACAATACATTCTGGTCACCTCCTTGCCCCCAGCCTATGACTGGACAATGGAAGCGCAGCAGTAGCCCATCCTTCTGTTACTCTGCTCTCTCCTCCTGTCAGTATGTTCCTTGTTAATATATTTGCATACAACACTCCCGATTAGCTCCATGTTTTGCCCTTCTTTCTTACAGACTGCTTTTGCACAGCAGAAACCACAACAAATTCAGCAACACTAGTTGCATTTAGGGCCAGTTCACACCGCATGTCCAGTGCATTTTTATTCTGCTTTAAAAATGCATGGACAGTAGTTAACATGGAATCCAATGGCATAATTCACACCAGTGTAATGTGTTCCAGTGCAGTCAACAAAAATAGAACATGTTGCATTTTTTCTGCATTGAATGTGAAAATGTGGAATAGACTCCCGCTAGAGGTGGTTATGGCCAGCTCAGTAGATTGCTTTAAGAAAGGCCTGGATACTTTCATAAATGTACATAATATAACTGAGTACTGACATTTATAGGTAAAGTTGATCCAGGGAAAAATCCGATTGCCTCTTGGGGGATCAGGAAGGATTTTTTTCCCCTCCTGTAGCAAGTTGGAGCATGCTCTGCTGTTTTTTTTTTTTTTGCCTTCCTCTGGATCAACTGTGGGTATAGAATTGGGTATATTGGATTATACAATATTTTTAATTTTATTTATTATTTTTTTTATGGATGAACTGGATGGACTTGTGTCTTTTCTCAACCTGACTAACTATGTAACTATGTGGATTAACATAATTTCCTGTACATTTACAATCGTTATCATTAATCATAAAATTTCATGCACTACCTTTCAGAAAAAAAAAATTAAAAGGTGAGCTAACATTCCCCCCCCCCCCCCCCCTTATTTTCAGCTGTACATACCTTTAGGGGTGAGATAGACTCACCACCCACGCACTTGAGGGCAGCGATTGTGTTCTTTCTCTTCTTTCCCTAGGGATGTCAGGATGGATCAGAGCAGTTTTGATTGGTCAGTGCCAGCATGTGAACACACTGAGGACCGTTACATGGCAGATTTCCTCATAGGAAATTAGCTTTCACTTGTAAAGAGCCAGACCCTATTAGGCAAAACATAAACCAGTGGGGAATCACATGCCATAAGGCTTATGCATTGTGTAGTTGGACTTTAGGTTTGTGTCTTTACTTGATAATGCTCAGCTTTATACAGTATATACTGTGTGTGTATATGTATATATATATTTTATATATATATATATTATTATTTCAGGTACTTATTTAAATATTTATCATATATTTACATCAGTCTCTGCCCTCAAGAAGATTATAATCTAAGGTATATACATAGACATGCATATTAGATGGTCACTGATTCCACTTGTTGCACCATCATTCCTACCATCTCTAGAAGTCCTAGCACGGTCAGCTGGTCACTGCACATTAGGACTTGAAATTCAGAATTTCAAGGTTGTTCTTCCTATGTTTGTCAAAAATGATTCAAACTTGTACCTAGCTTGTCTTTTTTTTTTTTTACCCAGACACTAAGATGTACAACCTGCCTCCTCCACCCTCCCACAATACTTAATGCGTCATCCTGCCTACACACGGCCTGCACCAAAACTCAAGTGAATTATATTCTCTAAACAGACAGTTACAGGAAAAAATGTATCTCCATGCTAAGAGCTATGCACACTGTATAAAGCTGACATTAATATATACAGTATCTCAAAAAAGTGAGTACACCCCCTCACACTTTTGAAAATATTTTATTATATCTTTTAATGTGAGAACACTGAAGAAATTACACTTTGCTACAATGTAAAGTAGTGAGTGTACAGCTTGTATAACAGTGTAAATTTCCCATCCCCTCAAAATAAGTCAATACACAGCCATTAATGTCTAAACTTCTGGCAACAAAAGTGAGTACACCCCTAAGTGCAAAAATGTCCAAATTGGCCCCCAATTAGCCATTTTCCCTCCCCGATGTCATAGGACTCGTTAGTGTTACAAGGTCTCAGGTGTGAATGGGGAGCAGGTGTGTTAAATTTGGTGTTATCACTCTCACTCTCTTATATTGGTCACTGGAAGTTCAACAAGGCACCTCATGGCAAAGAACTCTTTGAAGATCTGAAAAAAAGAATGTTGCTCTCCATAAAGATTAGGCTATCAGAAGATTGCCAAGGCCCTGAAATTGAGCTGCAGCACGGTAGCCAAGACCATACAGCGGTTTAACAGGACAGGTTCCACTCTGAACAGCCCTTGCCATGGTTGACCAAAGAAGTTGAGTGCACGTGCTCAACATCATATCCAGAGGTTGTCTTTAGGAAATAGACATATGAGTGCTTCCAGCATTGCTGAAGAGGTTGAAGGGGTGGGGGGGTCAGCCTGTCAGTGCTCATACCACACGCTACACACTGCATACAATTGGCCTGCATGGCTGTCATCCCAAAAGGAAGCCTCTTCTAAATATGATGCAAAGCAAACAGTTGCTGAAGACAAGCAGACTAAGGACATGGATGACTGGAACCATGTCCTGTGGTCTGATGAGACCAAGATAAACGTATTTGGTTCAGATGGTGTCAAGCGTGTGTGGCAGCAACCAGGTAAGGAGTACAAAGACAAATGTGTCTTGCCTACAGACAAGCATGGTGGTGGGAGTGTCATGGGGCTGCATGAATGCTGCTGGCATGGGGAGCTACAGTTCATTGAGGGAACCATGAATGCCAACATTTACTGTGACATACTGAAGCAGAGTATGATCCCCTCCTTTCGAAGACTGGGCCTCAGGGCAGTATTCCAACAGAATAACAACCTCAAACACTCCTCTAAGACGACCACTGCCTTGCTAAAGAAGCTGAGGGTAAAGGTGATGAACTGGCCAAGCATGTCTCCAGACTTAAACCCTTTTGAGCATCTGTGGGGCATCCTCAAACAGAAGGTGGAGGAGCGCAAGGTCTCTAACATCCACCAGCTCCATGATGTCATCATGGAGGAGTGGAAGAGGACTCCAGTGGCAACTTGTGAAGCTCTGGTGAACTCCATGCCCAAGAGGGTTAAGTCGGTGCTGGAAAATAATGGTGGCCACAAATTTTTTTTACAGTGTGCACCCAATTTGGACATTTTGACTTAGGGGTGTACTCACTTTTGTTGCCAGCAGTTTAGACATTAACGTGTTGAGTTATTCTGAGGGGACAGCAAATTTACACTGTTATACAAACTATAGACTCACTACTTTACATTGTAGCAAAGTCTATTTTCTTTAGTGTTATCACATGAGAAGATATAAAAAAATATTTACAAAAATTTGAGAGGTGTACGTTTGTATGTAAAATATTTATCTGTCAAAGTATTTGTCATTCCCTGTTCAGCTAGATGGTACACCATCGAACAAGCAAGTGACAAAAAAACAAAAAGTATACACCAAACTGGCAACATTTCATGTGACTTTGAATAGCATCTAACAAAGGATCTTTGTTAAAACTGGAGGAATGTTTGACTGAAAAAAAAAAGAGGGGCGGGGGGATATTGATTATTATGTGATCCTAAGCCAGCCATTTTCAACCAAGGTTCTGTGGAATCCTAGGAGTCCTCCAGAGGTTGCTAGAGGTCCCTTGAGCTGTGGCTGATTGACCTCCCATCTGATGGTGCCTGTATAGTTCTGAGCCCAACATCACTTGGCAGAGCCAGCAGCATAACTCTAATTATCTTCTCTTAGCAGTCTGTAGAAGTGGAATCCTAAACCACTGCTGTAAGCGGAGCATTCTTCCCACTGACCCCCAATTAATTTTAGCAAGGGTTACTTCAGATCTACAACCGCAGCTTCCTGGGAGATCAACATCAGACATCCCAGAAGGCATCTGCATCTATAGAGTGGCAGGAGGAGGGTGGACCTAGAGACCACATCATCAGGGGACCAGCTGCGAGAACCTAGAGGGAAAAGCTGGCTCCCTAATGACTTTAAAGAAAAAGATGGTGCTGTAGGCCATGGGTTACAATGGGACAACACCAGATTCATTTTGCAGGTGAGTAGGCTAATTGCGGACAACCCACCATAACAGGTAAGAGGAGATTTAAAAGGAAAATAAGCAAGAGATAGTGAATTTTCTCTTTTAAGACATTCAGTAGCCCACACAATGTATACAGCATATGAACAACAATGAAGGGAAGAGGTGAGGAGAAATTAAGCCACAACATACAAATTCTGAGGGTTTGAAAAATAAAGCCCCAGGCAATTATTATACAAAATTAATATGTTATGTAATCGGTAAACAAAGTTACATAACTATTTATTTTAATGTATAACTAAAGGCAATTTTTTTTTATTTATTTTTTTAGTTTTGTATAGAGTGGCGAGGGATTGGAACTCCTGTCTGGTATTTATTGCTGTCTGTGCCCCATTAGGTAGATTCACCCTCTTTATTTGTCCTGTTTATCATGTGAAGAAAATCACAGATTTTGGGCTGTCCTTAGAACAGTAATACAGGGGAAATTTTCCAACAGAGAAACTTGTTCTGGTGACGACAACAATGGGATGCCCTCACTTTGGAGGGATCTCCTCTCATTTCCTGTTGTGTCTATGGGTCAGGAAGCAAATAGAAATCTCCCCTCTGATGCTTTTATCAGTGTGGTTCAACTCCTTTACTGTCCAATCAGTAAGCTGGAGCAGGAAAAACTACTTAGTCTACTCAAAGATATAAGACAGTGGTCTAAAGAAATGGCTTGAACGTTTCTTTTATCTCAAGATAACTGAAGGTCACACATAATCTTTAAGGTTCAAAGAGAAAAATCCTCTTCCAAAGCTCTCTTAATGATGTATATTTTGGAAAGCAGAAAATTAAGGATGTTGTGAGGTCTTCACATCAAACAGAACTTTAATTTGTTATGCTATAACACCATCAACTTGTTTCAAAGCTGCTCAGGGTGCTTCATCAGGTATGGTGCATAAAGGCTTCTTTGCAATTTTTTCTGTCCATTGGATTATTGGGCATCATTGCGCCAAAAATATTGTCTGCTAATTCTCTTCATTACTAAATCTTTCACAAGTCTGATGAGAACTGTCTTCTGCCTATGGGTATTATTAGATTTTTTTCATGCCTACCTGATATTCATTGAATTTCAGAAAGTCCTTTGCCTAGAGGTGCCCCCCGTGGCTCACTAATATCTCTAAGGGTGATCCAGGGTGTATGAATTCGTACATTTTGCTGGGGTTGCTGCTATATCACTATTTGGAATTCCTTGGTGAGATGCCCTCCAATTGATTTATTTTATAATGATGGATATGTTATATATCCGAGTCAACACTTACATGATAAGATGTTTTATTGTAATTTCAGTAATGGGTTGTTTTTCTCAATTGCAGCTGTACTACTATGTAGGACCTTAAATCTCCTGAAGAAGCTTCTGTTGGTGAAACATGTTGAGCAACTGTAACTATGTGTACATTCCGCATGGATATTCCTTGTTGGTTTTAGCAATTCAACAGTATTCATATACTGTTTTTTATGCCTATGTGCGATAAAGAATTTTTATTTTATCACACTTCTGTGTCCGGGCATCTTTATTCTCAATTTAAATTCCTATTACATCTATGGGTAGTCTAAAGAAACACAATTATAGTAACAAGTACCATGGCCATGATATCTGACACAGGGTCGGTGCTGAATTGTGTACATAGAGGATATTTGTACAGTGGATTTTTTTTGTTTTGCCTTTAGTTTAACTTTATTGTCCTTGGGTTTTCTAAACCTTGCTTAGATGGACATATCAGTTTTATGGGTCCACTTTTAATATTGAAGAATGGGGTGAACTGCAGAACCTGTAGGCGATAAATGAAGATTGACGGAACCACAATCTTCAATCACCACCGGCACAAACTGGTAAAAACAAATTAGTAACAGCAGGAATGACAGTACGGGATGTAAAGATGGCAGATCTCATAGATGGAACCACTGTGCCGAGTAATATGGCAATGTGTCAGTGTCACACTTCCAATTCTACTCCATACTGGATTTTCAGTATGTGGTGGAAATATTCTTTAATAATGCAATATCTACGCATTGAAGACCCCAGGTGTGAAACAAAGTTTGCTGCACAAGTTACGTCATTCTATCAATGTATTGCTCATCCCATCAATGTTAATATTTCAAATTCCAACCCAACAAAGAGAAAGAAAAAACACACACACGTTTTACAAAGCAAACTTCGTCAGATCAAGTCATGTTTTATTAATTCACTCTGTGCCGTAGCAGACAGTGACGCAAATATGCTTTATTTCAAAGGCGGCTAGTGAGGACTCTGGGATGAGCTGGCAGTAGAAAGTATTGACTGTAATACTGCAGCGGAGAGATGACAGCCTGGATTGGGTCTTGTACAGTGCTGGGAATGAATACTCTGCCCTAAATGTAGTCCAAGCCGGGTCTATCCACATATCATTTATTTGTTACAGAGAAGAGATATGCCATCTGGAATTGAACAGATTGAAAGGAAATCTTACAGGAGGTCCCTCCTGTCAGAGAATGGTACATTATGTGCAATATTATGTTACCGCAAAACAGGCGGCCGCTATGAGGAATCACACGAACAGCGATCAACTGAATGTGAACAGAAAACAAAAAATAGTCTTCAAGTAAAACTGCATGAATTTTGGTACAGAAAGGTACCAATTTTAAATAAATTCTGCAGTCCACTTCTCAATCACAGCATATTACAACCTAAAGCTGAACTAAACTCACTGACTTAATGGTTTAAAAAAACAGCTACCTTCAAGGCATGTGTTGGGAATGACAACTGTCACATTTGCGTGTGCTTTCAATCAAACTGTCAAACCATCAAATGGCTGATGCCATAACTGATCACATGTGCAGCATCTTGGCATATGTAGATCAAACAGAGGCAAAGATGGCAACTTCCATGGCTGAAAAGGATAGTAAGGTTTAGTTCCGCTTTAAAGTGAACCTGCAAGAATTTTGGTGCCATTTTTAAATAAATTCTGCAGTCTACTTCTCGACCCCAGCATATTACAACTTAGGCCCCTTTCGCACTGGGATGGGAGTGGTGTTGGCGGTAAAACTGCGCTATTCTTAGCAAAGCTTTACCGTCGTTTTAGCGGCTGTATTTGGCCAGGGGTGGTTTTACCCCTGCTAGCGGCCAAGAAAGGGTTAAAACCACCGCAAAGCACTGATTTCTATGGGCAGGAGCGGTGAAGGAGCGGTATAC
The DNA here is from genome assembly GCF_037356315.1 of Lithobates pipiens. Lineage (NCBI taxonomy): Eukaryota > Metazoa > Chordata > Amphibia > Anura > Ranidae > Lithobates > Lithobates pipiens. The sequence goes on along the minus strand of NW_027507758.1, from coordinate 549,798,121 downwards.
ACACCTCTCCAAAGATGCTGCTTGCAGGGCTTTTTTACCGTCCTGCTAGTGCACCGCTCCAGTGTAACACAGCAGTGGCTGTTTCAGGTTGGTTTGCAGGCGTTATTTTTAGCGCAATAGTGCCTGCAAAACGACCCAGTGTGAAAGGGGTCTTAGAGTTGAACTTTAGTCAGAAAATGAAGTCCCGCTAGATCACTTCAGGCTTGCCACCTTTTGCAGGTATAGCTATGAAAAACATTAAAACTAAGTTTAACCACTTGCTTACTGGGCACTTAAACCCCCCTCAGTCCCAGACCAATTTTCAGCTTTCAGCGCTGATGCACTTTGAATGACAATTGCGCGGGCATACAACACTGTACCCAAATGAAATTTTTATCATTTTTTTCCCACAAATAGAGCTTTCTTTTGGTGGTATTTAGTTACAGCTCGGAGTTTTATTTTTTGCTAAACAAACAAAAGAAGATGCAAAAAAAAAAAAAAAAATATCATGTTTTAATAGTTTGTTATAAAATTTTGCAAACGGGTCATTTTTCTCCTTCATTGAAGTGCGCTGATTAGGCGGCACTGATAGGCTGCATTGGTGGGCACTGATGGGCTGCATTGGTGGGCACTGATAGGCTGCATTGGTGGGCACTGATAGGCTGCACTGGTGGGCACTGATAGGCATAGTTAAGGCGGCACTAATAGGCACAGATAAGGCGGCACCGATGGGCACAGATAAGGCGGCACTGATGGGCACAGATAAGATGGCACGGATGGGTGGCACGGATGGGTGGCACGGATGGACACTGATAGGTACCACTGATAGATGGGACTGATGGGCACTGATAGGTGGCACTGATAGGTGGCTCTGATAGGTGGCACTGCTGGGCCCTGATGGGCGGCACTGCTGGGCACTGATGGGCGGCACTGGGGTGCAGCACCTTTGAGGCAGATTGTGGGCATTGTGGGTGGCACTGCTGGGTGGCACTGTGGGCACTGCTGGGTGGCACTGTGGGCACTGCTGGGTGGCACTGATGGGGGGCACTTACTTTTTATTAGGGTGGCACTGCAGGGGGCAGGTGGGCACTGGCAGGGGGCAGGTGGGCGCTTGCATTGCTGGCCGTGATCGGGACTGATGTCCCGATCACGGCCGCGGTGATCGGCTTTTTTTTTTTCTCCTCGCGCTGTCAGCGCGAGGAGGAATACTAGCCGATTACCGGCTCCATTATATCACCTGATCAGCTGTCATTGGCTGACAGCTGATCACGTGATAAGGGGTCGGGATCGACCCCTTGCATGGATCGGTGATCAGGCGAGTCTCATGGACTCGCCGATCACAGAGCGCACCCCCTCAGGGGGCGCGCAGGCCGCTCGTACACGGGACTACGTCAATAGACGTAGTCCCGGAAAAGGATATCCGCGCTGTAGCCGTCATTTGGCTATAGCGCGGATCTCAAGTGGTTAAAATCCAGTAATACACTGTCTCACCCTGCTTTGCACATGCTCAGTTGCTCTCCATTTTTAGGCACTTTTAGGCACTGACGAAATTGTAGAGGCCAATCTGCTAACAGCCTTAAAGCGGTGTTCCGCCTGGGGAAAAAAATAAATAAAAGTCAGCAGCTACTAATACTGTAGCTGATGACTTTTAATATATAGACGCTTACCTGTGCAGGGAGCCCGCGATGTCGGCACCCCAGTCAATTGTTAGATCAGCTGTCGGGTGCTGCCGCTGCCATTCATTGTAAGGGAAACTGGCAGTAAAGCCTTTTGGCTCCACAGCCATTTCCCTACCATGCACTGCAAAGCACACTTTCTAATTGGCCCGGCAGCAGGGGAAGGAGGGGAGGACGAACTTCCAAGGGATGGCACTGTCTCCCAGAATTGGGGAAGGGTACCTGTCAGAAACAGGTACCTGTTCCCGCCTCCCCCTGAAAGGTGCCAAACGTGGCACAGGAGGGTGGGGGCGGACAGATCAGCGGAAGTTCCCCTTTTGGGTGGAATTCCGCTTTAAAGCAAAATTAAACCCTCCTATCCTTTACAACCAAGGAAGCTACTTCTGTTTAATCTGCAACTGCCATGGTGCTGCCCATGTAATCAGTTATGACACCAGCCGTTTGATGGTTTGACAGTTTGGTTGAGGAAACAAGCAAATGTAAAGCCCCGTTTAACACTGGGGCATTTTTCAGATGCCACAGCGCTAAAAATAGTGCCTGTATAGCACCTGAAAAAAACCGGCCCCTTTCACTCCAGTGTGAAAGTGTGAAAGCCACTGGAGCGGTACGCTAGCCGGACGGTGAAAAAAGTCCTGCTAGCAGCATCTTTGGAGTGGTGAAGAGCGGTGTATTCACCGGTCCTAAACCGCTCCTACCCATTGAAATCAATGGGGCAGCGCGGCTATACCGCTGGCAAAGCGCTGCTGCAACTGCGCTTTGCGGGCGGTTTGAACCCTTTTTTGGCCGCTAGCGGGGGTTAAAACCGTCCGCTAGCAGCTGAATACCACCACTAAAACTACGGTAAATCATTGCTATAAATAGCGCCGCTTTACCGCCGACGCCCGCATCGCCCCAGTGTGAAAGGGGCCTAACTGTTCTCAATCCCGGCATTCCACGAATGCAACTTTGTTGAAATTGTTAAACTGATGGGTTTAGTTCCGCTTCATGATTTACTTCTGTTTGGAGGCTCTGGGCTTCACCAAAATAGCAGCCTCTAGCAAGAATTTTTGATCAAGTTGTTATGGGTAAAGTTCAGCTTTAAAGTGGAATTACCCCATAGATTTCATGGTTTCAAAAAACAGCTACATTTCCGGCATGGCTGGAATGATAACTGTGACATTTGCTTGTGCTGTCAACCAAACTGTCAAGCCATTAAATGGCTGGTATCATAACGGATCACATGTGCAGCACCCTGGCAATTGCAGATCAAACAGAGGCTAAGATGGCAGCTTCCTTGGCTGTAAAAGATAGGAGGGCGTAGTTCTGTCTTAAAGTGTTGCCCAAATCATAAATTACATATTTGATACAGTCTCTCGCTGAGTCTGTTTTTCCCCTCTGATACGGGGAGTTTATTTACTAAAGGCAAATCCATTTTTCCCTACAAGTGTACTATAAGTGCACTTGGAAGTGCAGTCGCTTTAGATCCAAGGGGGACATGGAAGGAAAATAAAAAACAGCATTTTTGCTTGTACATGATTGGATAATAAAATCACAAAGCTTCCCCTCATTTCAGATCTTCCCCTCATATCCAAAGCGACTGCACTTCCAAGTGCACTTGAAGTATACTCATAGTGCACTTGTAGTGCAAAGTGGATTTGCCTTTAGTAAACCAACCCAATAGTTTATTACTTGGTGATCTATATGACATATATGACAGCTTATCCTCTGACTTGGTGATCTGGCCAGTAAAGTTAAGGATATACAAGTAGAATATCATATGAACATTCATGAAATACTTCAGGGCATGTTAGCTGCTTATTTTCCACGCTTTTGTAATGTGCATTTATTCTAACCTTTTGTTATTCCCCCCCACCCCACCAAGTGTTGGAACTGAATGCAGAGGTGTGAGATAGGGTATTTTGAAACGTTTGAAAACATTGATTTGACGGTGCATTCATTCAGGATGCATTTAAAATAACGCACCTGAAAGCATCTGGTGTAACAAAGCCCTTGAAAGTGCCAAATAGACTCTTTGCTGCCTGCAAAAAGTAACAAGCCCCCTTAGTGCAGAATTCCATTGGGCAGCTCCTTGGGACAGTGCTGCATAGCTGGGAGCCTTCAGCCAGCTCCCATTACACTACAATAATGCTGAGGCAGCCACTTGTCCTTCTGCACAGGAACCCCTGCTATGAACCCGATCTAGTGTATGTAAACCGAGCTGGCACAGCATGCCCTGTAACGTGGCAATGACGACTCACTGGCTACCAATGCAAAATACAAATGTATACGACATGTAAGCTGCTCCTAAATCTCACGCAGACCTGCTTATCCATTATACAGTTTCATTCCCTTTCTACTACCATATGTTAAAGAAGAACTAGTTCATACAAGTAAACTGCTAGTAATTTCTAGGAAACTTTGCTACAGTCATAAACTTGATTCACCATGAAAAGTGTTACCCCCACATTTCATGTCTCTGATATGTGCCTGATGTACCATGTACTTGTTTTAAAAAGTAGCCTGTTCCTGCGGCTCAGTCTTCAGGTTGCCCCTCCACTTTAGAGGAGGATAAGCTGTCATATATTACGGAAACTGCGCTTCCAACCTTGGCTGACGGCACCATTGAAGACCTCAAAACACCTATTAGGGAAGATGAAGTTGCAAGAGCCACTGTGGGTACTCCAACTAGCAAGAGCCCAGGCCCTGATGGCTTTACTCCTAAGTTTTATAAACTTTTTGCTCCCCTTCTCACTCACTTAACTAAAGTGTTCAACTTAATTTCAGAGGGCTCAGTGTTCCCTCCATAAACACTCAAAGCTCATATTTCCCTTATTGCAAAACCAGAGAAAGTCCCAACTTTATGTGCGAATTATAGGCCATTATCACTGATTGGTGTTGATTTGAAAGTCTTCGCCAAAATACTGGTCAATAGATTGCAGCCATTGTTGCCTTGTTTGATTCGTTTGGATCAGGTCCGATTTGTGAGTGGACATGAAGCTAGGAATAACACTCTGAAAACTCTTCTTCTAAAGCCCCATACACACTATCAGTTTGTCTGCAGAGTTTTTCCTTCAGGTTTACCAAAACCATGTAGTGCAAGGGCCTGACTGATTGCATACGCATTGAAACTCCTAAGGTTTGACCTCATATTATATGGTTTTGGTAAATCTGAAGGAAAAACTCAGTATAAAAACTGACAGTGTGTATGGGGCTTTACTGACTACAACTAAACTCACAACATTTTAACTGTCGATGCGGAGAAGGCATTCGATCGTGTGGATTGTCAATTCCTACAGTTATCTCTACAGAAAATAGGATTGGGTGCTCATATGATATCTTGGATAATGTTCCTCTGCTCCTCTTCATCTGCTAGGATCAGATTAAACGGCTCTTTATTCCCAGCTTTCTCTATCTCTAATTGGACATGACAAGGTTGTCCTCTGTCCCCCGTTCTTTATGTCCTTACTATGGAGCATTTGACTATTGCCTTATGTAATCCTTCTATTCAAGGTGTAACAGTCATGCCTACTCATACTAAACACACCCATTTTGCTGATGACCTGATCCTATTCGTGACTCGCCCACACTTGTCCCCACCCTCCAGTGCTGCAGGAGTTCTAGAAATTTGGGGTAGGCAATAATTTCAAAGTAAATTACAGTAAATCGTAAATCCTTAATATTTCCTTATCAAAGTCGAACCTGCAGCGACTTTCAACCACCTTTTCTTTTAAAACCAGCTTCACTTCCATTCGGTATCTAGGAATCCTAATACCGGCAGATGCATTCCGGATCTTTTCCAAGAACTTTACTCCTTTACTTCTTCGAACCCAAGCTGACCTATCCTCCTATGCGTCCAAACGGCTCTCATGGCTGGGTAGGGTGAATGCCCTGAAAATGGATGTTCTCCCTCGGTTTCTGTACTTATTCCAAACTATCCCTATATACATACCTACCTTGTATTTCCAGAAATTACACCAGATGTTTTCTAAATTCATGTGGAATGCAGCCTGCCCAGAATATGATACAAAACTTTATCCCTTCCGATACGAAACTTTACCACACCCTGTGGGTGTGGCCATCGTGCAGATGTTTTGCATACCTGGTGGATCTGCTTGCAACTGTTTCTCTGGTCTCGAATGTTTGGTTTGCTGTATTCCCTGTTCCATCTGAATATCCAAAAGGAGGTTAAATTCGCTTTGCTGCATTGCCCTATCCTGGGCTTATTCGCTCATCAACAAAAATCTGCATCCTACTTGTTTATAGCAGCTAAAAGGACAATGACCCAGGCCTGGAAGAAATCTACAGTCCCCTTCCAGGGAGTGAGAGACCATTTGATGGCCATGATGCTTACTGAACAAATTTCCAGTATTCTTAAGCTATTTTCACACTGGGGCAGTTTGCAGGCACTTTAGCGCTAGAAATAGCCTCTGCAAAGCGCCTGAAAACCTCCTCTCATTCATTGCAGTGTGTCTTTTCACACAGGGGCAGTGTGCTTGCAGGACATTACGAAAAGTCCTGCAAGCAGCATCTTTGTGGTGGGTTTGGAGCGCTGTATTTAGCTCTCCCAAAATGCCCTGCTTATTGCAATGAATGGGCAGTGCTTCCAAAGTGCCTTTTTTGTGGTAAAAACTGCCTAGCGGGCAAAAAGCGGCGGAAAAACTTGAAAGTGGCCTTAGAGACACATACGCTAAGTTCCTTAAAATTTGGCAACCATGGTTGACATATGCATTTTCTGATCCCCCTCTGACAAGCGGGGGTCAACTCTAACTGGTGCCTTGCATGATCCTGGGTCTCTATTCATCCTTTCTCTCCACTTATTCTACCCCTACCTTTCTACTCTGTCTTTCTTTTCTGTTCTTCTCTCTCTCTTGATGGGCCTAAGCTGTCTTTTGTTGTCTATTGATACCCAGGACTACTTAAAAATGTCATACTAGTACTGGCCATTTTTGCAAACTATGGGGTTTACCCCAAAATCCATATATGTTCCATTCAGGTTTACTGTGATTGTTTGGAAAGGGGGCCTTCCCCCTTTTCGTTTATGCTGTGTGTTTTTTTATGTTGGTTATGTTGCCAGTCATAGCCCCTGTGTGGGGCTTTTGGCATTACTGTATGCTTTAATGATATACCTGCAATAAAAATGATTGACCCAGAAAAAAGACACGGTACCATGCGATTTGGTGTCCGCAAACGCACTGCATTTGCGATTTAAGTTTGGGGTACCATTAACAATGCAGTATGTGCATGGGACGTGGCTTTCCTGCACCAACTTCTAGTGTGAACCATCCCTCAAGGCAGGCTTACATTGACTAATGGGTGTGTTGGAGATCCCCTCTTGCATTGCAAACAGGTTAGTAAATTGAGGCAGAGAATAGGCCAGCAATGGCAACTAAGACAAGTAAGTAAGACAAATCCAATTGTGTTAAATGATAGCCTGAAAAACTTAAAGTATGTTGATTTTTTCTTACCTGTATAGTGAACCACACATGTCTGGCCCTTCTTGGGAAAAGTCCTGCCTGTTATAAAAAATAAAAATATAATCAGAACGTACACATTATTTCAATATACAAAACTTCTCACATGCTAAATGTTCAACAAATGCCTTAAAATATAACAAACAGCAAAACTTTTTTTATTAGTTTTGGATACAGTAGAGATGGATTAGGATCCCTGTCAGTTTTTATTGCTGTTTGTGCCCCCTTTAGGGAGATTCCCCTCTCTATTTGCCATGTTACCCATTACCATTGAAAATTAAAGCTAAAGAAAATCACAAATTTTAGGTTGTCCCCAGAAAAGTAATAGAGGAGAAATCTTCCAATGGGAACAATATTTCTGGTGGCCTTGGTGTCCCCTAGGTATTCCCTTGATTAGCATCCTCTCATTTTCTGTTTTGGCTATGGGACAGGAAGTGAAGGGATTTCTTCCAGATGACAAAAAATAAACTAATGGGGATTATGACTACTTTACTATATCCAAATTTAAAATATAAAGTTTTGCCTATAGTTTTAGTTTAAAAGGATGGTTCACCTTTACAAAAAAAAATGCCTTTGCAGATTTTGTAGATTAAAACAAACTATGCAGCTCTGACTAAAGATGAATAATACCCTTGTTCTAGGTGTAGGCCATTTACATACAGTACATATGAAGCCTGACTGGAATACTCCCAAGACGTTGGTAAGTACTCATATGACGTTGCTAAGTGAGGCCTAGTAGTCACTGTTCACCTCCACCATCACAGGAGTTAGCTCTTCTCTGATTCAAACCCTCCTCACATAATCTCTCTTCCCTGAAGAATTAGCTCTGAGCTCAGCATTTGAGAGCTCACTCCTGTGATGGTAGAGGTGAGCAGTGATGACTAGGCCTCACTTAGCAACATCCTGGGAGTATTTAGCGACGTCCTGGGAGTATTATAATCAGGCTTCATAAGGTATGTAAATGGACTACACCTATAGCAAGGGCTTTATTCAACTGTAGTCAGAGCTGCAGTTTGTTTATATCTACAGATGCCCTTTATCTGCATAGGCAGTTCACATCTAGTGTGGACGTGGCTCAAGGCAGGGGTCCGGTGCTGTTCTCCATTTCAGGGGTGAATCAGGCCTGAATTTCGGTTGAAATCTCAGAAGATTTGAGATTTCAACCGAACACAGCAATCACCAGCACCACTGGAGACCACTGCGATAGATAGTTAGGATATGATTGTAAATTATTGGTTAGATCTCTATTTCCACCATGTAAACTCATAATCCGATTGAAATACAATCATATTCATGAACAAAGTATCTCAGTGCTACTGATTGATGAAAAATGATACATAATATTCTGCCCTGATTAAATCCAATAAAAATTGAGTCGAATTTGTTTCCGAAATTAAGTAAAGGCTATTCAATTGTTTGATTAGTTTGCACACCGATCGGATAAAATAACAGAAGTGTGTGTGGCCACTTTAGGAAGTTGTCCCCAGATTTCTGGGAACCACATTTTCAGTTTTCCTTTACTTTTAATCCCAATGACAATGTTATCCAGGAAACATTTAAAAAAAAATACATAACACGCAAAGAGATGGGGACAGCCCTATACAACCATTTTGGATCCAGCTGCTCCACAATCACCTTCACTCTACTAACACTATGTGGTTATCATTTATTTACTTACTGTGAATTATTTTACACATATGAAGTGTAGATAATGGTTTTATTGGGGTTAGGCAAGCTTCTACTTGTGTCTCATGTACAGCTATTTTCATATCTCCACATGTACCCTCATTCACTGCCAGACAAAACATAGAAAGTATGAAAAACACGAGGGCTGTTTGAACATTTAACGTTTTATGGGATATATTTATATGACTTTCTCCAAACATTCACTATCATTTAAAACACAGAATATTCACCTGCAGAGAATATTTCAGGAATGGCAGACTGACTGCTTTATAAATACACCCCTATTTTTATTTTATTTTTTTCAAATTAAGGAAGGATATCTTATTTTTCCAGAATGGTTCCAAGTTAATAGTTTGCAAAACTTCAAATGAGCTTGGTTCGTAAAGGAATTTAAAGGAATTAAAACCATGGTTTCTGATCAATTTGACAAGTTTATAAAATATGAGACTTGTACAATATCTGAAATTCTTCATTGCTACGTGGTCCATGTAGCTTGTTTATCACCCAATCACTCCTCCTAGACAAGCTTTATGCTTATAAAGTACAGGCCTTCTTAACTGGGCAAAAAGTAAATCTGGATCTAGAGGTTAAACATTTGATTCAGTGTGCCCAAATTTGCCAATGAAAATTATTTATTTATTTAACCAGATGCAAATTGATCACTCTCCTGATATAAAAAAAACTAGGTTGTTTCACCAAGCAGGTTCTAGCTAAAGCATAGTGGTCATCAACCCCTACCATAGGCTAAGTGAAACAGAAAATTAATTGGTTTCTCCTCAATGAGAAAATGGCGGCATTCTCCAAAGACTCCGGGGTTGATTTACTAAAGGCAAATCCACTTTGCACTACAAAGTGCGCTTGGAAGTTCAATCACTGTTGATCTGAGGGGAAGAATGGAATGAGGGGAAGCTATGATGATTTTTTATCATCCAATCATGTGCAAGCAAAAATGCTGTTTTTTTTTTTCCTTGCATGACCCCCTCAGATCTACAGCGACTGTACTTGTAGTGCCCTTTAGTAAATAACCCCCCATAATCTCCTACCCGATTTTGATCTTATAACGTTGAAACTTCGAGCCAACCCCAACCCTAATCTTCTGCCCCCCTCTTTTTGTCTCTAACTTTCCTCCCTAAAACCCTCTACAATTCCCAACCCTCTCCAATTCCTTCACTCTGATCTATCACTGTGCCTACCAGATGTGGAGCGAACTCTTCCTCCCTCTCCTTTTTGCTCTCCCAGGAACTATTCAACTTAGATTAATTGATAGCTGGAACTTGTTAGACATATCCATGTATGATCAAAGATCATCCATAATTGTATTATCCCTGATAAGGGGGATCCTGTAACCACTTTGAATTCATACTTTATAAGTGCCTGAAACAATGTACCGTTATCTCTTTCCGCCTTATCCTATTGTATAATTCAAATGTCCACCAGTGATCCCAATGTCAGCCCCCAGCTGCTAAACAAAACACCAATCCCCCTTACGTATTCCTGTGGCGCTAGACAGTTGGACTTTTATTATCTCATTGTATATTGAAAAACACAAACTCATTAAAAATGTATTGAAACAAAATTTATTGAAAAGCCGACTCAGATCTGAAGGCATCTATTGCGATAGTGCTGAGCAGAGTGGTGGGGCAGCAAGGGAAAGGTTAGTACATGATGGTGGGAGCAAGTCTACACAAAGTCATAGATAACTGTGCACAGACACAAAATGACATAGGCCGAAGACCACCATCTAAGATCAAGGCTTCATTTCTATGGGCTCAACCAGATGGCTTTAAGCTGAATGTTCTTGGAGATTTGGGTATTCAGTTAAACAAGGTAGATGATTGTCACTCCCACCCCAAAAAAATTGTGACAGCATCTGCCAGCACCATTAATCTCCTTCCTTTTCAACAGAATGCATGCATAAAGCCTAAATCATACAGTATCTCACAAAAGTGAGTACACCCCTCACATTTATGTAAATATTTTATTATATCTATTCATGTGACAACACTGAAGAAATTACACTTTGGTACAATGTAAAATAGTGAGTGTACGGCTTGTATAACAGTGTAAATTTGCTGTCCCCTCAAAATAACTCAACACACAACCATTAATGTCTAAACCAATGGCAACAAAAGTGAGTAAAGTGTCAATATTTTTTGTGGCCACCATTATTTTCCAGCGCTGCCTTAACCCTCATGAGTGAGTGACTTGTATAGCGCTACCTAGGCGAACTGAATCGCCTCAGGGCGCTTTCTTGCCACCAGAGTCCATCTGCGGCTTGCGTGGTTCTTTACCCTGGGCATGGGCATGGAGTTCACCAGAGTTCCACAGGTTGCCACTGGAGTCCCCTTCCACTCCTCCATGACGAAATCACAGAGATGTTAGAGACCTTCCTCTCCTCCACTTTCTGTTTGAAGATGCCCCACAGATGCTCAATAGGATTTGCTTGGCCGGTCCATAACCTTTACCCTCAGCTTCTTTAGCAAGGCAGTGGTCATCTTGGAGGTGTGTTTGGGGTCGTAATCATGTTGGAATACTGCCCTGTGGCCCAGTCTCTGAAGGGAGGGGATCATGCTCTGCTTCAGTATGTCACAGTACCATGTCACAGTACATATTGGCATTCATGGTTCCCTCAATGAACTGTAGCTCCCCAGTGTCGGCAGCACTCATGCAGCCCCAGACCATGACACTCCCACCACCATGCTTTACTGTAGGCAAGACACACTTGTCTTTGTACTCCTCACCTGGTTGCCGCCACACATGGTTGACACCATCTGAACCAAATACGTCTATCTTGGTCTCGTCAGACCACAGGACATGGTTCCAGTAATCCCTTTCCTTAGTCTGCTTGTCTTCAGCAAACTGTTTGCAGGCTTTCTTGTGCATCATCTTTAGAAAAGGCTTCCCTCTTGGATGACAGCCATGCAAATTCGTAGCAGTGTGCTGAGCACTGACAGGCTGACCCTCCACCCCTTAAACCTCTGCAGCAATGCTGGCAGCACTCATACGTATATTTCCAAAAGACAACCTCTGGATATGAGGCTGAGCACATGCACTCAACTTCTTTGGTTGACCATGGCGAGGCCTGCTCTGAGCAGAACCTGTCCTGTTAAACCGCTGTATGGTCTTAGCCACCATGCTCCCATGTTGAACTTCCAGTGACCAGTATGAAAGAATGAGAGTGATAACACCAAATTTAACACACCCGCTCCCCATTTACACTTGAGATCTTGTAACATTAACAAGTCACATGACACTAGGGAGGGAAAATGGCTAATGGGGCCCAATTTGGACATTTTCACTTAGGGGTGTACTCACTTTTGTTGCCAGTGGTTTATACATTAATGGCTGTGTGTTGAGTTATTTTGAGGGAATAGCAAATTTACATTGTTATACAAGCTGTACACTCACTACTTTACATGGTAGCAAAGTGTAATTTCTTCAGTGTTGTCACATGAAAAGATATAATAGAATATTTACAAAAATGTGAGGGGTGTACTCACTTTTGTGAGATACTGTATCTTTAGTACTGAGCATTAAACTATTAAGTGTTTTGTTTTATTCTTATTTTCAGCCTGTCGACCATATGATTCCACCAGATACCGAGACGCCCCCCTTATTCCGCCCACGTGAGCTGATGCAGCATCTGGTTTTGGTAACGTCTATTTGGTTAACGCTATAACTGCCGGAGAGAGGGTTTTAAACATAGTAACATCCTACGCCTGACCTTTTAATAAGGACCATCCCCGTCTCATGGCCCAGGTTCTGTTACACAGTATGAATGTCACCAATACACGGTGCATAAACTCTGTAAAACACAAGCACAAGCTCCTAACAGGAGCCAAGAGTAACAGTCTGCTGAGGGAATGCCATCTATTAAAAGTACCTTAGCCTTAAAAAATTATAATTCTGGCAACAATGAAATGCTCTCGTATTGGACATTTTTCTGCAGAAAACACTGTTTCTGCAATGGCACAACAAACTTATGACATTTTCACACTTCTCCTTTATTACATTGCCTGCAGAAAACCTTGGTGTCTATACAATGGGCCCCCCAACTGCCATGAGTTTACATGGCATGAATTTACATCAGTTTTCATGCGCAGTTTTCATGCGCGTTTCATCTAGTTTTTATGCACGTTGACACCAGTTTTCATGCACATCAGTTACAGTATGTGCCCTGTTCACACCACAGTGTTGATGTTGCATTTTTTTTTAGCAGAAAATTGCATGCACATTGCAGATTTCTGTGCCAAAAAAATCTGCGTGTGTATGAACAGGGCACATTGAGAATTTTTTTTTTGTACCCTTGCAGAACGCATGCAGACAAACGAATGTCTCTGCACATGGTGTAATTGAGGCTTCATTCTCACCTTGCCTATACTCCCTTGCCACCCCTGCCTCCATTGAAGCCAGTGAAACCACCTGCCGCTTCTATGTATGGGGCCCCCAGCTTGCCTATGACAGTGATCAGACCTAGCAGCAAATCACTGGGTCCAATCCTTGTGACAAAACCAAGGGACATCAAGTCTCCTAGGTCACCAACACCATTCATTTCAGCATCGGCTGCTATACAGTGGCAACGAGGCAGGGGTGGCAAAGGAGCACAGGCCAGGTGAGCAGAAGGTGGTTGGGGGCCTTCGTAGAAACACGGTTATTATAACTTGAATAATAAAAGTGAGAGCAATACCTTGCTTTGTATGGGGTCTGTTCACACCAACATGCTGCTATAAAATGATGTGAGCATACATTTTATTACATGGCAGCATGTTACAATGTGCAGGAACACACTGCCGCACATAGAGTCGAATGAAGTATAAATAGGCAAAGTTTAAATTAAATAATTAATAAAAAATAAAAAAACTGTGATGTAGTGTAAAAATGCATCGCAGAGCGTGTGCATGATGCAGGTGCGTTATGCAGGTGCGGGGTGCGTTATGCATCCCATATTGATTACCTGCTGTTGTGAACTGGCCCTGACAGTGCTTTTGTGAAGGCTTCCTTCCCCCCAAACCCTTGACACTCACCTTTGCAGCACTCTCTTGCACTATAATCCCTGGATGATAAGGAGAGCAGTGAAGTCAATGTGCAATTGGCTGCTAGACCTGAGCACTGCCACAGGAGCTGGTCACATGCACTCCTATATTTGGAAACATAGGGCATTGTTGTCGGATGCAAAGGACGCAGGACTGGTGATGGAGCACTGGGTAGGTGATCATCATTGGTTTGGAGGGCTTTACAAAGACACTGCTACTTTGTCCTGTCACTATTTTCTCTTTAAAAAGGTGGAACAAAATGAAACAAAGGCAATCCATAAAAACTAGAACTTTGCCAATAGCAACTAGATTTCTTGCTTCATTTTTTCAGAAGGTGAGAAATGTTTTTCTACACTTGGCAAATGCTGAAGAGATAGTACCAACATACATTTCAGTATTTGTTAAAGAACCCTTTTACACTGGAGATGCCTGTACAGCACCTGAAAAATGTCTCCCATGCCTCCCCAGCGTGAAAGCCCAAGTGCTTCCACACTGGGGCACTGCGCTGGCAGGACGTTAAAAAAAGCCCTGTAAGCAGCGTCTTTGGGGCAGTGGAGGAGCAGTGTATACACCGCTCCAAAAACCATCCCCGCCCATTGAAATTAATGGGCACCGCTACCGAAGCACCTTTCTTCAGCTGCTAGCGGGGGTAAAATGCAGCCTGCTAGCGGCTGAATAGCACTGCTAAAACGACGGTAAAGCGCCGCTAAAACTAGCGGCGCTTTACTGCTAACACAGCCGCACTGTAAGTGTGACAGGGGTGTTATAGGGATAATTACACAAAATGAATTATCTGTAAATGTCTCTAAAAGGTGCCACATCCAAACAGCTAAACCAAAAGAAGAGATATCCCCTAACTAGACTTTAAAGGCACTGAGATTCCACAATAAGTAGAAAAGTATAATTTTTATTAATAACGTAATTACTTAATGGGGTACAGAATAAAAAAGGGGCGGAATGTTAACAATAATGCATATAGATTTTGACAGTCACTAGAGCGATTAGCAGTATTATCTATGGTTCACCCAACGCGTTTCAGAGTTTTCAAAATCTCCTTCTTCGGGGGTACGTAAGAGGGTCAATCATGTATCTATAATATATTAATAGACAGTTTAGGCATACAGACTTAGTAACAACATGAACAAAATGACAAAATAAATTGTTAGTAATGAGTACGTATGACCTTTATTCCACCAAAGTATTAAAAACATCAAGAAAGCTGAGCGGAGTTGTGCCTTGGATCTGCCCATCTGTGTTCTTTTTATGTCACACTAAGTATGGATATGCTTACTGAAAAATGCCCAGAGCAGCCTGGGAGAGGATGGCCACCCAATAATGCTGAAGTCGAAGAGAGGCGCCACCCTTTAGGCAAGAACATTTTAGGCTGTGTGCTTTTCTAAGATTAATCAATAAAGATCTAGAGAAACTAAAAATAAAAACCTGCAAAAATAAGAATTTGGTTGCCAAAGAAATCAAGGCCCTTGAACAACTTTCTTCTAATAACTGTATTACCATTGGAAATATTGTCATACTTGACAACGATGACTACATAAGTATGTGTAACAAGATACTCAAAAACCAAGAATGGTACAGGCGGATCACACCTGAGATCATAGAAAAATACAACAAGGAATTCTATTCATTGGTTGATTCAGCATACTTGAACCGCACAATTAATAAGACGACTTGGGACTTCAGAACTAAGTTCCCCATAACACCCACATTTTATGCACTCCCCAAGGTGCATAAAGATATAACGAATCCTCCTGGAAGACCAATTATTTCAGGCAGAGGCATGGTGAGTAACAATGCTAGCAAACTTGTGGATGAATTTTTAAAGCCATACGTCAGTTCACTGACATCTTCTGTAAAAGATACTATTCATTTTTTTTTAATTCATATATTCAGGAATATGCTATACTGGTCACGATTGACGTCGAGGCTCAGTATAGCTCGATTACTCATTCTAAAGGCCTTGCGGCCATTCAACATATCATGTCAGGTGTGGACGGCAATGAAAATTCATCATACAATAAGTTCATTCTTTCCCTCTTCATTTTGCAACATAATGTATTCTCCTTTTTCGGTTCCCACTACCTCCAGATACAGGGCATGGCTATGGGGACATCATGCGCCCCATCTTACGCCAACATGTATCTGGGGGAGTGGGAAAAGATGCTATTTTCTGATGACTCTTTGTCTATGTATACGGACCATATCACATCACGGTTCCGTTACATAGACAATATTTTCATTATTTGAAATGGCCCTATTGAATCACTGCAGCACTCCCTAGAAAGAATGAATAAAAACAAATACAACTTGAATTTTACCATGAGCTTTGACAATCGCGCCTTGCCCTTGGGCCATCACACACAAATGGTGCACGCGGGTAGATTTCCCAGGATAAAATTCCTGATTTTGGATTGTGTCCACCCCAGCTCCGGGGGGGTGACTGGAATGAAACCCTCCTCCAGCTATAGCAGCGGTGGATACATACCCTGAAAGCCACCCTACCTCCCGGCCCTAATGAGGCCCTATGTTTTAAGTCCTTCTTGGAGGGGTTTTTATCTGGCGGCATGGAAAGATAGAAATACTGCTACACTATGCAATTTGAGTTGGAGCAATTCCTTCCCTTCCTGTCTTATGGAGATATTATCTCTCCAAATGACGGATGTTTATTACTCCATGTCCCCCATCCCTATTATTGTAGTATTCAAATAAAGAATACGGTGCGCATATGTTAGATCTGTATATTGTCATGTAAACATTATTGAAATCATACTGTCATCTATATGTAACAAAATGGGAGTTTCATTATATGCAATAGTGATGGTGTTTACATTGAATTGTATGTATTGTGACATTGGGGGATGTTTAACTCAGTGGAAGATGCCTTTTCAATAAGTTCACAGCGAACAGGAACTTTAGTTTAAGGGCATGGTAGCCCACTTTTATTAAGAGGAACAAAATAAAGTTCATACATGCACTTGGTTGCCCACACAGGGGTTCTTCTCCCAAAAACAATGAAAAATGCCAAGCCACCTGGCTCTCTTCAGCAGTACTGCCACTTAGGCTTTACACTTCAGCCCTCTTGACCATATAACAGGGTTCTCGTACATCTACTGTACCTCATTTCAGCTTCCTTGCTGTTCAGGCCTTCCACTTTAGGCTCTCTCTCATCTGTCTCCTCAGATGCACACAGCTTCAACGCACACAGCGTCTATCTAGAAAGCAGCCCCTCACTGCTCTGATCCTCAGACTTGGGTCTCTGGCTTTCACTAGTGCACACCTGCACTCTCTGGACTCCTGGAGACCTCCTGTCTCTCTGGGTGGAGCCCAGAACCCTAATTCTGACTCTGCTATAAGCCCAGGACCCACCTGCTCAATCAACCAGCCAGACTCCTGGCTGTTCCCAAAACCCGGTCCCAGGATTGGAGATTCCGTCTCACCCATAATGCTATGGAATCTCCGGGCTCCAGGTCCCCAACTGGATTTTACAAACTTTGGAGGAAACTCATAAAACAGATTCCTCCTGGGCAACAATTACTAGGACAGGGAACTGTACTGTCACAGTATTTATAGTTGCTGCTTTCTTTTTTTTAGTGTTGTGAGCCGGAGTTCTGCCCATAATAAAGTGCCTATCTTTATATTTGGCTTGAATACATTTGTTCACACATATATCTTCTAAGTCCTCTAGGTGATGCTGTTTATACTGCATCTAATGTCTCTCTAATTATAGGATCTGACTATACTTTTTCTTTTTATCATAATGCCAACGTTGCGAGCCCCCTTGGGATTTCCATCTAATGTGCCCGGCACACAAAGTCGCCCGGATTTGGTATGCCATGGCGGCTTCTGTATGGCTGACCGTTAAGATGGATTTATTCCATCCGTCATCTTGCCACTCCGGTGAGCATGCGCTGTGCGCCGGTGAGGCCACTGTGTCAGTGGTCCGTGGGTACAGGCCGTCATTCCGCCGAGCTCGTGTTACGTGTGCAAGGTCGGGAAGGGGGCGTGCACGCTTGGCTCAGGAAGCCGATGATGCTCTGCCTTGTCTTCCAGTCCTAACACCCTCAGCTATTACCCTGAGATCAGAATTCTTAACCTACATATCTCAATAATTTATTTAATTCCACCCATCAGCTATCTCCGACCGTCAGACCAGATTGATGCCATCTGGTGGACACAACATACATTGCAAGCTTATACATATATAAAATGTATGCCATTATCCTCAAATCTTGCAATTTATGGACTGAACATCCATTTTTGATAGCCCATATTGGGTTAATGTATTAGGCATTGGGGTTTCATACTCAATTATCTTTACTATGTCAAGTGTCTGAGTCCTGTTGTTATGCCTGATCATGAGATTGGAGTAGAGCTGCACAATTAATCGTCAAGAATTGTTATCGTGATCTTGACTAAAGTGTTTCACAATTCTTTCTATGCAAAAAATTCTCTCTGTTCTTCTGAAGCCACAGCCCTCAAAAGAAAGGAAGAGAAAAACCGGGCAGTCTGCCGAGAATCAAAACATTCTTTATCAGTTGAACTTAAGTATAAATATTGTAACAATTTGTCAATGGAATAGACTGTGTAAGGCCCCTTTCACACATGTGGAACGTATTTCCGTATTTTATCCATCCGTTTGCGAAATACGGACATACATGCATTCCTATGGGATAGCGGATGTCTATGGATATCGTTCGTCTCCGCAATGGTCCGATTCTGCAGACGGAGGAAAATCCTATTTTTTTATCCGTCTGCAGAGCAGATCTGATGAACACATAGAGGAGAGTGGAGAGCTGACAGGGCGGTCCCTGCACAGTCATCCGCCGGCTCAGCGGGGATAAACGGAGCGATCGCCGCTGCGCAAGTGGATCATCACGGGGCGTATCATTACGGATCCGTCCCGTGTGAAAGAGGCCTTAGTGAAAAAAGTTTAACCACTTAACCACCTTCAGACCGGACCATTTTGCTGGTAAATGACCAGAGGTCTTTTTACAATTTGGCACTGCGCTGCTTTAACTGGTAATTGCGCGGTCATGCAATGTTGTACCCAAACAAAATTTGCGTCCTTTTCTTCCCACAAATAGAGCTTTCTTTTGATGGTATTTGATTGCCTCTGCGATTTTTATTTTTTGCGATATAAACGTAAAAAGACCGCAAATTTTGAAAAAAAAAGATATTTTCTACTTTTTGTTATTAGAAAAATCCAATAAACTCAATTTTAGTCATACATTTAGGCCAAAATGTATTCAGCCACATGTCTTTGGTAAAAAAAAAGTCAATAATTGTATATTTATTGGTTTGCGCAAAAGTTGTCACATCTACAAACTAAGGTACGTTTTCTGGAATTTACGCAGCTTTTAGTTTATGACTGCCTATCTCATTTCTTGAGGTGCTAAAATGGCAGGGCAGTACAAAACCCCCCCAAATGACCCCATTTTGGAAAGTAGACACCCTAAGGAAATTGATAAGTGGCATGTTGAGCCCATTGAATATTTTATTTTTTTGCCTCAAGCGATTGAATAATGACAAAAAAAAAATTTTTTTTTTTTTTTTACACAAAGTTGTCACTAAATGATATATTGCTCACACATGCTATGGGCATATGTGAAATGACACCCCAAAATAAATTCTGCTGCTTCTCCTGAGTACGGGGATACCACATATGTGGGACTTTTTGGGAGCCTAGCCGCGTACGGGGCCCCGAAAACCAAGCACCGCCTTCAGGCTTTCTAAGGGCGTAAATTTTTGATTTCACTTCTCACTACCTATTACAGTTTTGAAGGCCATAAAATGCCAAGATGGCACAAAACCCCCAGAAATGACCCCATTTTAGAAAGTAGACACCCCAAGCTATTTGCTGAGAGGCATTTTGAGTCCATGGAATATTTTATATTTTGCCACAAGTTGCGGGAATATTACAAACTTTAATATTTTTTTATTTTTTTTTCACAAAGTTGTCACTAAATGATATATTGCTCACACATGCTATGGGCATATGTGAAATGACACCCCAAAATAAATTCTGCTGCTTCTCCTGAGTACGGGGATACCACATATGTGGGACTTTTTGGGAGCCTAGCCGCGTACGGGGCCCCAAAAACCAAGAACCGCCTTCAGGTTTTCTAAGGGCGTAAATATTTGACTTCACTCCTCACTACCTATTACAGTTTTGAAGGCCATAAAATGCCAAGATGGCACAAAACCCCCACAAATGACCCCATTTTAGAAAGTAGACACCCCAAGCTATTTGCTGAGAGGCATGTTGAGTCCATGGAATATTTTATATTTTGCCACAAGTTGCGGGAAAATTACAAACTTTTTTTTTTTTTTTCACAAAGTTGTCACTAAATGATATATTGCTCACGCATGCCATGGGCATATGTGAAATGATACCCCAAAATAAATTCTGCTGCTTCTCCTGAGTACGGGGATACCACATATGTGGGACTTTTTGGGAGCCTAGCCGCGTACGGGGCCCCGAAAACCAAGCACCGCCTTCAGGCTTTCTAAGGGCGTTACAGTTTTGAAGGCCATAAAATGCCAAGATGGCACAAACCCCCCCCAAATGACCCCATTTTGGAAAGTAGACACCCCTAAATTTAGGGGTACACTAGTGAGACTAGGTAATAAATGGCGGGTGCCCTGAAACTATAAAAAAAATAACTAACCAACCAGCGTCACCTGTAACAGTTATATGGTGATCACTGGTGAAAGGGTTAACTAGGGGGCAATCAGGGGGCTTTATGCGGTAGTATATGGGGGTCCCTGGCGCTATAAAAAGCTGCGGCGAACCTAAATACCTACCTGCCTAACTAGCGTCACCTGTGACACTAATACAGCGATCAGAAAAACGATCGCTTATTAGGCTGGGTTCACACTGGAGCGATGCGGGAACGCCACGAATCCGCGGCGGGTTCCCGCATCACATGCCTCCCGGCGGCAGTTCACACTGCCCTATGCGAACTGCTGGGAGTGTCAGTGAAATGTTAATGACACCCCCAGATCAGTTCGCATATCGCAGTGCGATCTGCAAACTCGGATCGCATGGTGTGAACACCCATGCGATCCGATTCTGCTGCGGGCCAAAAAAAGGGTCCCGTGCGAATTTGCGGCGGGTGCGACACGAATTCAGCCATACTATCTGTATGGCTGAACTCGAATCGCACAGAGATCGGATGTGATTTGCACTGCAGTGCTGTGCGAATCACATTCGTTCTCATAAACCGCTGCAATGTGAACCCAGCCTTAGTGACACTGGCGACGGGGGGTGATCACGGGGTTAAACCTTTATTGGGGGGGTTAGGGGGGCACATTAGAACTAAAGGGGGCTAACCCTAACTGCCCTAACAGTTATTACAGTCACAAATGACACCAATGCAAAAAAAAAAGCAATTGGTGTCACTGTGACTGGGGGGGCAGGGGTAATTGGGGGGTGATCGGGGGGTAAAGGGGGGGTGTGAGTGTGCCTGGCATGTTCTACTGTATGTGTGGTGTGTTGGTGCAACTCACCGAACCTCTCTCCTCGGTGCCGGAACGAAAAATACCGACACGGAGGAGAGAATACATCACTTCCTCTCCTGTGTTTACATTACAGGAGAGGAAGTGATGTCACGGGACATTTTCATTCGTCGGGAGCGATCGCGAGGGGGTGGCCATGAATGAATGGCCGTCCCCTCGTCCGGGATCGCTCCCGAACGAATACCGACCGCCGCAGGCACCGGGCGGGGGCCCGATCGGGCCCCCGACCGGCGGGCAGGCAAGGACGTACATGTAAGCCCTTATGCCTGCCCGTGCCATTCTGTCGACGTACATCGACGTGCGGCGGTCGGCAAGTGGTTAAACACTAAACCTTTTTCTGACATTTGTTCGTTTCAACTTTAAATCATTTTTTTGCTATATATATATATATATATATATATATATATATATATATATATATATATATACACACATATATATATATATATATATATACACATATATATATATATACATATATATATATATATATATACATATATATATATATATATACATATATATATATATATATATATTAGGGCTGTTACTGATTAAAATTTTCCTGTTCGATTAATCAATTTTTTTTTTAATCGATTAATCGACTAATTTCGATTAATTATAATGTACATACGGTTTTTACATTTTTTTTTTATTAAACTTTAAGAAAAACGTAGAAAGTTAGTTTAACTTTAACTGTAATGTCCACATCTCCCCCCATGCTGTATTGTCCACATCTCCCCCCATGCTGTATTGTCCACATCTCCCCCCATGCTGTATTGTCCACATCTCCCCCCATGCTGTATTGTCCACATCCCCCCCCCCATAAAGTACTGCCCACTTCTCCCCCCATAAAGTACTGCCCACATCTCCTCACATCTCCCCCATACCTTAATATTCATGATTGTCTGCTCTGTCTGGAATAGACAGTAGGCAGACCCGTCCATCCTCAGAGTAGACACAAGCAGGCGGGCGATGATGACGTCAGCGCGCGCGTCTAGGCCGCCGCCGGGTGGACCAAGATGGCCGCGGCTCCGGAGCTAGGCCAAAGCCGCGGCCTTTCCTATGGGCGAGACCGCGGAACTGACTCCGCGGATCGTCCTCGATTAAAATTATTTTGATCAATCAAAGAAATTAACGATTAATCGAACAATTAATCGTTAATTTCCGCAGCCCTAATATATATATATATATATATATATATATATATATATATATATATATATATTTATATATATATTGTTTTAGTCGACACGCTAGAGAAAAAAATGGTGGTTGTTACAATATTTTATGTCACACTGTATTTGCGTAGTGGTCTTTCAAACGCAATTTTATTTTTTTTAATTACTTTAATGAATAAAAAAAAAAAAAAACTAACCAGTAAAGTTAGCACTTTTTTTTGTATAATGTGAAAGATTTTAAATCGTGATTTTCATTTTGGCCAGCAGCTTTAGATCGGAGGCGATCAATAACCTGTCTCAGCTGATTCTTAATCGTTATCCTGTCAATGCAAATTACTTCCTGTATTGATGGTCATTTTTTCCTTAAAGCGGAGGTCCACCCTAAAGTGGACCTTCCGCTCATCGGAAACCCTCCCCCCCTCCGGCGCCACAATTGGCACCTTTCAGGGGGGAGTGGGGTGCAGGTACCTGTACAGTACAGGTATCTGCACCCACTTCCGGGATAGCTCTCTGCTGTATTACGCCCCTTTCCGAAAGTCCCCTGCTGCCTGCTGGGAAACACACAGATCCCAGAGGCAGCGGGTCCATCCTTATTGCGCAGCGCGACTCCCGCATGCGCAGTAGGGAACCGGGAAATGAAGCCGAAAGGCTCCACTTCCTGATTCCCATACCCAAGATGGTGGCGGCAGCACCGGAGAGACGATCGAGAGATCGGCTTCAGGTGCCGACATCGCGGGCGCGCTGGACAGGTAAGTGTCACTATTTTAAAAGTCAGCAGCTGCAGTATTTGTAGCTGCTGGCTTTAAAAAAAAAAAAAAACGCAAAGTCCCGGCGGACTCCCGCTTTAATGTCCCTATGTTGGATACCTATGGGAATATATACAGAATGTGATGTACCTCTTATACGCTAGACAGGATAGGAAGTATTGAGATCTGGTTTGTTGTTTTTTTTTTTTCTTTTTAGAAAAATAAAAATTGTTTTAAATGTATCTCTTTCTTTTCCCCCTTCTTTTGTTATATTTATATCTATGCCTAAAAAGTCCATTATTGTCAACAATTTTTGTTGAGTTTTTTAGAAAAATAACCTGTCATGGTCATCTAGACAGCCCTATTTCAGTCTATAGTTATCATGTCCACATACATATGATCCTATCAATAAGACTCATACTTTATATTTTAGTGGATACTTGTTTGGTAGCATACCACAATTGCCTGTAAATGGGAAGCATTAATCCTCTCATCATAAGGTACGATTGTCATTAAATGTAGCATCCTGTGTGTGGTATGAATATATCACTTTTAGACAAAACCATAATAAACATACAAACAGCCTAAAATGTTCTTACCTATAGGGTGACGCCTCTCTTCGACTTCAGCATTATTGGGTGGCCATCCTCTCCCAGGCTGCTCTGGGCATTTTTCATTAAGCACATCCATACTTAGTGTGACATAAAAAGAACACAGGCGGGCAGATCCAAGACACAACTCCGCTCAACTTTCTTGATGTTTTTATTACTTTTATTGGAATGTTAGGCATATGACAGTTTCAGAAAACATGTACGTACACAGGTTATACGTACTCATTACTAACAATTAATTTTGTCATTTTGTTCATGTTGTTGTCTAGAGGCGATTCAGTTCGCATTGTGCGCTATACAAGTATTTCATTCATTCATACATTCATTCAAGTCTGTATGCCTAAACTGCCTATTAATACATTATAGATACATGATTGACCCTCTTACGTACACCCCGAAGAAGGAGATTTTGAAAACTCCGAAACGCTTTGGATGAACCATAGATAATACTGTCAATCACTGTGGTGACTGTCAAAATCTATATGCTTAACATTCCGTCCCTTTTTTATTCTGTACCCCATGAAGTAATTACGTTATTGATAAAATTGATACTTTTCTACTTATTATGGAATCTCAGTGCCTTTAAAGTCCAGTTAGGGGTTATCTCTTCTTTTTTTTATAGGAATAATCAACACTATGATCATATTTATACACACTAACCAGCCATTGTTACAGTGGCTCGAAAAGGTATTTATACCCCTTCCCCATTCTGTCATGTTACAACCAAAAACGTAAATGTATTTTATTGGGATTTTATGTGATAGACCAACACAAAGTGGCACATAATTGTGAAGTGGAAGGAAAATTATAAATGCTTTTCAAAAAATTATACAAATAAATAATTGAAAAGTGTGGCGTGCATTTGTATTCAGCCCCCCTGAGTCAATACTTTGTAGAACCTCCTTTCACTGCAATTACAGCTGTCTTTTTGGGGATGTCTTTACCAGCTTTGCACATCTAGAGAGTGACATTTTTCCCCATTCTTCTTTGCAAAATAGCTCAAGCTCTGTCAGATTGGATGGAGAACATCTGTGAACAGCAATTTTAAAGTCTTGCCACAGATTCTCAATTGGATTTAAGTCTGGACTTTGACTGGGCCATTCTAACACATGAATATGCTTTGCTCTAAACCTTTCCATTGTAGCTTTAGTCTCAAGTCTTTTGCAGACTCTAAAGCCTCATACACTTGATTGGATTTTCCGATGGGCATTGTGTGATGACAAGCTGTTGGCAGAAAATCCAACCTTTTGTATGTTCCATCGGACAATTGGCGGATTTTCCGCGGACAAATATTGGATGGCAGGCTTTAAAATTTTCCGCGGACAAATGTCTGTTGTCGGATTTTTCAAGCGTGTGTACACAAGTCCAATATCAAGAATAATATTATTATGCTTGTTTTTTTGGGGGTTTTTTTGATGCAAGTTACCACAACATCATTATCCCGTAGTTTTTAAGATCAAAGATATGTTGGTGTCCCTTGTTAATTTTATATTGTATTTTTTTTAAATGTAACTGTCTACTCCAAAACTGTCATTTGAAGTAAAACACACAGCCAAGTATTATTCTCCACAAATTTTTATTGTTCATTAAAACAATTAAAAAAATAAAATTATGCCGCGTACACACGACCAGACTTTTCAACATCAAAAGTCTGACGGAATGATTCCGGCAGACCATTCGATCGTGTGTGGGCTGCAGCGGACTTTTGATTTGCAAAAGTCTGACAGACTTTAGAAATGGAACATGTTTCAAATTTTTCCGCCAGAACTCCGCCGGACCCAGTTCCTACCGAGAAATCCGCTCGTGTGTGTGCTAGTCCGACGGACAAAAACCGATGCGAGGGCAGCTATTGACTACTGGCTATGAACTTCCTTATTCTAGTCTGGTCGTACGTCATCACATTCGAATCCGTCGGACTTTGGTGAGATTGTGTGTGGCCAAGTCCGTTCATTCGGAAAGTCCGTCAGAACTCCATCGAAAGTCTGTCGGATCTAAGTATGGTCGTGTGTACGCGGCATAAGACATGCTATCTCCCAATAGAACTTAACCAAAAAGTGCATTCTATGCATACAAAAATATAGAAAATATACCAAATCAAATCATTATTCAACCAAAAAATAAAATAAAAGCCTCATGCATGTGTCCTGCTTCTTAATATAGGGGGTCAACAATGCCAAGAGTTGGTAAGGGGTCTGTCATCAGGAGATAATTGCTAAAATCATCTGGATTATTCTCCTGGAGCTCCCGCAACAAAGGCATGTGACATAATTGGTCACGATTAATTTAGCAACCAATTTTTTGGTCCAAGAAATTCTCCTCCTCCTGTTCCTGGATTGGACTTGGGTCAAAGCAATAACTCCAAGGCCAATAATAAATAAAACGTTATCTCCTCCAATTCCGCAACATGGCAGCAACATGATGCTGCCACTAACATGTTTCACAGTGGGGGTGGTGTGTTTAGGGTGATGTGCAATGTTCGTTTTTCGTCACCCATAGCATTTTGCTTTATGGCCAAAAAGTTTAATTTTGGTCTCATCTGAGAAGAGCACCTTCTTCCACATGTTTGCTGTGTCCCCCACATGGCTTCTCGCAAACTGCAAATAGGACTTCTTATGGCTTTCTTTCTTCTTGCCACTCTTCCATAAAGGCAAGATTTGTGGAGTGCACGACTAATAAATGTCCTGTGGACAGATTCTCTCACCTGAGCTGTGGATCTCTACAGTGCCTCCAGAGTTACCATGGACCTCTTGGCTGCTTCTGTGATTAAAGCTCCCCTTGCCCGACCTGACAGTTTAGGTGGATGGCCATGTCTTGGCAGGTTTGCGGTTGTGCCATATTCTTTCCATTTTCAGATGATGGATTGAACAGTGTTCTGTGAGAAGTTCAAAGCTTGGGATATTTTTTTATAACCTAACTCTGCTTTAAACTTCTTCAAAACTTTATCCCTGACCTGTCCGTGTATTCCTTGGCCTTCATGATGCTGTTTGTTCTCTCAGGTTATATAACAAACCTCTGAGGCCTTCAACAGCTGTAGTTATACTGAGATTAAATTACACACAGGTGGACTCTATTTATCAATTAGATGACTTTCGAAGGCAATTCGTTCCACTAGATTTTCTTTAGGGGTATCAGAGTATAGGGGGCTGAATACAAATGCACGCCACACTTTTCACATATTTATTTGTAAACATTTTTAAAACCATTTATCATTTACCGTATATACTCGAGTATAAGCCGAGATTTTCAGCCTCTTTTTTGAGGCTGAAAGTGCCCCCCTCGGCTTATACTCGAGTCATCGCTGTCTGCCCGCTCGATCAGCGTGTCGAGCAGACAGACAGCGGCCATTCTATAATTCAAAAGCCGCGCCTCCGGCTCCGCCTTCGCCTGTGATAGGCGGAACACCGAATTTCCCAGCAGCCTGTGTTCCGCCTATCACGGACATCGTATCATCCTCGTACTACGGACGAGGATGATACGATGTACGTGATAGGCGGAACACAGGCTGCTGGGAAATTCAGTGTTCCGCCTATCACAGGCGAAGGCGGCGGCGCAGCTTTTGAATTTTACAATGGCCGCCGAGGCGCCGACGAAGAGGGCACGGGACGGAGGCAAGGCAAGGCACGGCACGGCACGGGACGGGACGGGACGGCGGCAAGGCACGGCGGCAAGGCACGGAGGCAAGGAGGCAAGGCACGGGACGGAGGCTCGGGACACAGGTAGGCTGGACACACACACACACACACACACACACACACACACACACACAGGGATGGATGGATGGATGGAGACACACACACACAGGGATGGATGGATGGATGGAGACACACACACACAGGGATGGATGGATGGATGGATGGAGACACACACACACAGGGATGGATGGATGGATGGACACACACACACACAGGGATGGATGGACGGACACACAGGGATGGACGGACACACAGGGATGGACGGACACACAGGGATGGACGGACACACACACAGGGATGGACAGGCATGTCTCACCCTCGGCTTATACACGAGTCAATAAGTTTGCCAGTTTTTTTGGGGGTAAATTGGGGGCCTCGGCTTATATTCGGGTCGGCCTATACTCGAGTATATACGGTACGTGCCACTTTTTGTTGGTCTATCACATAAAATCCAAATAAGATACATTTATATTTTTGGTTGTAACATGTCAAAATGTGGAAAATTTCAAAGGGTGTGAATACTTTTTCAAGGCACTGTATGTAATACTTATATAGGATCCAGAGATTATACATCTATTTTATAAGAATTCTCCTGGAGTACAAGAGCATACCATTCCTAGAAATCACGAGCATACATAAAACAGGTACAAACCTCCCATCTGTCTGTATATAAACACAAGATGCAATGACCTACAGTAAACAGTATCCCACTCATTTGACTGTTTTACCATAGTACAAACCAAAACATATGCTCCGACAAACAACTTGAAACAGAAACGCAATATGCAAAAAACAAGCTAGAAATCAAGACTTGCAACATGGCACAAGCAGGATTTTCAGCAATAAGGCAAGCAATCTTATAACCTGCGTATATTTTGCAAAACAAGCTGGGCTCACAGAGAATGTAAAGTGCAAGGCTTTAGATACCATTTAAAGAACAAGTCTCACTTGTAGAATACTTTACAGAAGTCTCACCAACCAGATCATTTGTTCCTCCTGCCACCCAGGGGACAAGGTGTGGGTGGAACTTTGTTCCCTTCAGAACCATGCTGTCATTAGGAAACAAATGCACTACTTCTTTCTGTTTGTGCTAACTGTTAGCTCCTCCCTGGACTGAAGCCCAATGTATGGGTGTTCCTAGGGGGAGCTAATAGTACAACAGATTAGGCCGCATCCTTTTCCATATTTATGGGCTAGCACAGCATTTCCCACCTCTGCTACTTCCTTATTCCCATTCAGGAGCCAGCCCAATATTGGGCACTGCCCTGTCTTCCTCCTCCTCATTCACGAGCCTGCACAACACTGGGCTCCATCCCATCTTCCTTCTCCCAATTCATAAGCCAGCACAGCATTAGGCCGTGCGGTCTCTTCCTTCTCCCCATTTATGAGCCAGCGCAAGATTATCGTTATCCCATCTTCCTTCTCCCAGTTCATAAGCCAGCAGAACACCAGACATCGCTGCCTCTTCCTTATCCCCATTCACAAGCCAGCACAGCACTAGGCAAGCTTGAAAAGAGAAATATGGGGTTGTCCCTTGCCGGCTCTAATACTGAGAACTGAACAATCAAACACCGACGATTGCTTGGCTCTCAGGGCTATATTTTTTCCCCCGCTGCGCTCCCCGGGGCTCTGGGCTGTGGAGGGGGCAGGACCGGCCGGCTCAGGCTCTCAGTGGCTCGCTGAGAGGCTGAGCTGGGTCCCGGCCTAGGCATGTATGCGAATCCCAACTTCATTGCTGTGATCTTGCCCAAGCCTGGACCAGCTGAGTGACCTCAGCTGACAGTGGGCTTCAGCCCAGTGTCTGCTGAAAACAGGTTACAGGAGAGCAAAACGAACTGCACTCCTGTGATCCAGCTTTGGCTGTACTTCTCCTTTAATGATCACAATGCTTTTACTGTATCTCATTCTTTATTGTAAGAACTATAGTTTTTTAACCGTAGAAAGTGCAACTGCAGGCAAACAACTAGTTGCAATACATGCACGCAAACTGTTTTACCTGCCAGAGGATTTAGAGTGCAATTCAGTCAGTCTTGTGATTGGCTTACTTCTACCACACTGTAGAGACAGCCTGGCAACATGGTGTTAGTATAACTAACAACATTTTTTTTTATAGTTTTGGATAGAGTGCGGAGGTTTTAGAACACTTGTCAGTTTTTACTGCTGTCTGTGCCCTCATTAAAGTGGAACTTCTGCTCAATTGTCTCCTCCCCCTTCCGGAGCCACATTTGGCACTTTTCGGGGGGGGAGTCTTTGACAGGTACCCTGTCCGAATTTCTGGGAGACCGAGTCGTGGCGAATTACGTCAGCAGCTCGGCTCTCTCCTGCCCCTCCCCCCCCCTGCCGGGCCAGTAGAACAGCGCAGCAGTGCCTCGCGCATGCACAGTAGGGACTCGCGTGAAGCCGTAATGCTGGATTCCCTTACTGGCAATGGTGGCGGTGTCAAGATTGCTGGACTTCAGGACACGTAAGTATTACGTATTACGTATTATTAAAAGTCAGCAGCTGCAGTATGTGTAGCTGCTAGTTTTAAATTTTTGCGGGGGTGGGCGGACCTCCGCTTTAAGGAGATTCACTATTTGTCCTGTTTACCATTATCAATGAAAGTATAAGAAAATCCCAAATTTTAAGTTGTCCCCAGAAAAGTAAAAGAGGAGAAATCTTCCAATGGGGACACCTGGGGGTCCCCATGGAATTTCTGTAAATTGGCAAGGATTTCTTCTCACTTCCTGTTTAGCTATGGGGCAGAAAGTGAAGGGAATTATTTGCAATGGGACAAGGGGGTTATAACCCTTCCTTGCCCTATCCAAAATGAAAAATTCAGTTTTGCCTATAGTTCTACTTTAATATTTTAGTTTACCGCATCACCAGGCTGCCCACCACACAGATTTTTTTGCTGTCCAACGAGCAGCCTGGAGGCGGTGGAAAGGTGTCATCAAATCACCATCATCGGCATTGCTGATTACCTGTCCAATGAGCAGCAAACACTATATGTATATACAGTATATGATATTTGTTGAAAATATATTGGTAGAACCCTTATGTAATTTGCAAAATAGGCACTGCATGACACAGCTCCAAGAAGACTGGCCATACATATGGGTGACTATCACCAATTCCAGCTATATGAAATTAAAAGACAACAACCCTGTGTGTGTGTGGTATATGGCAATGCAATCTGCAATGGTGGCAAGCAACATCTGGAGACCAGAGCCAAAATTCAGTGGTGGCGTATTCCTGGGTGACTGTAGGAGTTATGGGGACAGGCACACAGACAAACACTATTTAAAAAAAAAATACAATAAAAAAAATTAAAAAAAAACATATATATATACACAGAGAGAGATATCCACCCACCTACACATCTCTCTATCTATATATCTCTATACATACACACATTAGTGCTGCTTTTTGCTCGTGCCTTATTAAATAAGCCTGACGGTACATGCATCGTGATGACTGAAAATGTCTCTACTGACACACAGCAAAAATAATAATGATGCTGTATTAAGATTTTATAGTCATACATTATTATTATTATGCTGTATTAAGACTGTGTACAATACTCTGCAAGGGTCCATATATTATATGTGCAAAATATACACAAGTGACAGGATAGGGACGATGTAATCTCCATTGAGATTATACGAGATGTGCTGTGCATGGTGTAAACCACACTGGTGTACACAAAGCAATGCATGCATGGTAAATAGAGAACGTGTACTTTATGGGAATAACAACAATGTCAATATGGCGAGAAACGTATTTTGATGCAAACAAGTGTATAATTGGCATGGTTATTACATTCCTGTACTTAGAATCAAATACAGCTGAAAGAATACAATTGTTGATGCATGTATCTGTTTAAAAGTTTTCTTAGGACAGGAAATCTATGTAACTATGTTTCATTCTATGTAACTAATACAGATACATGCTTGCAGTATACATTGTAACATATTGGTAGGGGAAGCACAATAACAGGGAATACCATACAGAACATGTACATGATATCCATATATAATAGTGTGTAGAATGTGCATATAAGAGCACAGACAGAATAGATAGGGGTTGTATAGGACCATATAGTATATAGGGATTGTAAAGAACCATATAATATATAGCGGTTGTATGAAGCCATATACTATACAGTGATTGTATAGAGCCTTATACTGTATAGGGGTTGTACAGAATCATATACTACATAGAGGTTGTACAGAACCATATACTATATAGAGGTTGTACAGAACCATATACTATATAGGTGTTGTACAGAACCAAATACTATATAGAGGTTGTACAGAACCATATACTATATAGGGGTTGTATGGAGCCCTATACTATACAGAAATGGTATAGAACTGTACACTATATAGGGGTTGTATTGAGCCATATTATATACAGGAATTGTATAGAGCTATATAGGGATTGCATTGCGCCATATAATATACAGTAATTGTAGAGACCTTTATATTATATAGGGGTTGTATGGAGCCAACTACTATGCAGGGGTTTTATAGGATCATATACTATATAGAGGTTGTATAGAACTATATATATTGTATGGAGCCATATACTATACAGGAATTGTATAGAGCCATATACTATATAGGAATTGTATAGAACTATGTACTATATAGGGTTTGCATGAAGCCATATAATATGCATGAAGTTTATAGAACTATATACTATATAGGGGTTGTATAGACCCATATATTATGCAGGGGCTTTATAGAACCATATTCTATACAGAGGTTGTATATAACTATATATTATACAGGGGTTGTATAGGATCATATACTATATAGGGGTTGTATGGAGACATATAATATACAGGAAGTTTATGGAACTATATACTATATAGGGGTTGTATAGAACCATATATTATACAGGGGCTTTATAGAACCATATACTGTATAGAGGTAGTATAGACCTATATGCTATGCAGGGGTTGTATAGGATCATATACTTTATAGGGGTTGTATGGAGCCATATGATATACAGGAGTTGTATAGCACTGCCCATGCATGCCATATAAAAACCCTATATAAATACATGGCGGGGATTTACTAAAACTGGAGCATTTAGAATCTGGTGCAGATGTGCATAGTAACCAATCAGCTTCTAACTTCAGCTTGTTCAATTAGGCTTTGGCAATAAAAACTGGAAGCTGATTGGTTTCTATGCACAGCTGCACCATATTTTGCACGTTCTGGTTTTAGTAAATCTCCCCCAGTGCATACAGCATAAATAATACATGTGGTGTAAAGAGTCTATCTGTGAAACACAAGAAAAGCCATGTCAGTATCAGTACTGATCTATCATGTTAAAGGGATGTGGGGAAATGTCAGTTATGTACTGTGCAATGCTGGTAGCTTTGCAATGCTAGTAATACCCACTGCTGGAGGTATGATGTGCAATGCCAATAATAATCACTAATGTTCTGTAATGCAGTGACTGCACAACCAAGAACTAATCAACAATGCAATGATCAATATGTGCACAATACTGGTGGTGCTGAGCCTTGGTCTATAATGCGATGCTGAAGTCTGAGCAACAACGATGATCGGCAGTGATATACAATGCAATGATCATGTGTGTACAACGCCAATTCATCCCAGTCTGTAATGATATGCAATGCTCTTTATGTTTAATAGTAATCTATAACATCATGTTAAGGACTGCACAATGGCATCAATACTGAATAGTAACCTATAATAAAAGGGTAATGTTTCTGCAATGGATCTCATTTTCAGTGATGATTAGCAATGTATGCGATGGTTTTTACAATGGCAGTAATGCTCAGCAAAGTGCGATATTACAATGCTAACTGTCAGTGCTGGTTTATAATGCAATGCTAGGATCAGTAACAATCAGGACCACTCTCTAATGCAATGATAAGGGCTGTGCAAGGACTGTTAACACTCAGGACCTGTCTTGTAATGCAGTGCTACAATCAGTAACATTCCAGACTGGTCTATAATGCAATGCTAAAATCAAAGCAACTGCTAGAACACTAAGAAGTGATCTATAAAGCAATGCTAGAAATACTGTGCAATGACAATACTCACAACCGGTCTATAATACAAGCTATGCTCATTGCATTGACAGTGATGAACTATATATTATGGTCTATACTTTAATGTTAAGATCTGTGCAATGGCAAAAATGGTCAGTAGTGGTCTATAATGGAATCTAATGATCCAGCAATGGCAGGGATGGTCAGCAGTGGTCTATAATGGAATCTAATGATCCAGCAATGGCAGGGATGGTCAGTAGTGGTCTATAATGGAATCCTAATGATCCAGCAATGGCAGTGTTGGTCAGTACTGGTCTATAATGGAATCCTAATGATCCAGCAATGGCAGTGTTGGTCAGTACTGGTCTATAATGGAATCCTAATGATCCAGCAATGGCAGGGATGGTCAGTACTGGTCTATAATGGAATCCTAATGATCCAGCAATGGCAGTGATAGTCAGTACTGGTCTATAATGGAATCCTAATGATCCAGCAATGGCACTAACTGTTAGGGATATATTTTAAAGCAGTGAAACTGACATTTCACATTTAATGCAGGTGCATCTTCATGATGCATTGGCAGTAATGTTTGGTACTGGACTATAACGAACCCTTGGCTCAGAGAACCCATGTTAATAATTACTATATCTACAGCTCAAGGCACATTAGCATGATGGTCAGTGGGAAGAATGTTCCTTACACCTGTTGGGAAGAATCCCCCCCTTACATATAGATTAAAAGGTAATTGGTTTTAGTGGGAAGTGGGAACCCCTAGCCATCTCTGGGGGAGCCTTGTTTGAAAAAGACTGGTCTGTACTATAGCAGTAACATTGGTTCATCAAGCAATGGTTGGGTCTATGGCAAAGTTAGCGATGCTTGGTTATCATCTATAATGGAAATGAATACTAATAATGAACAAAACTGGTCTATAGTGCAATGCTAAGGACCATGCAATGGCAGTAATGTCCAGGACTGTCTATAATGCAATGCTAAGGACTGTGCAATAGAAGTAATGTCCAGGACTGTCTATAATGCAATGCTAAGGACTGTGCAATGGCAGTAATGCTAAGAACTGGTCTACAGTGTAATGCTAAGGACTGTGCAATAGCAGTAATCTCCAGGACTGTCTATGATGCAATGCTATGGAGTGTCCAATGGCAGTAATGCTGAGTACTGGTCTATAGTGCAATGCTAAGGACTGTTTAATGGTAGTATTGCTGCATACTGGTCTATAGCGAGTGCTAAGGACCATCTATAATATAAGGATAAGGACTGTGCAAAAATATTTTGTATTGGTCTATAGTGTAATGTTATAGTCTGTGAAGCCTCAGCAACACTCTGGATTGCCCATAATACAATGCTTATGTCTGTGGAATGTCAGTAATGTATATCTAAAGTAAAGTCTATGCAATGGCAAGAATGTGGAGTACCAGTTTACAATGCAATGCTCAGAACTATGCAATATTAATGATCAGTTCTCACTTATAATGCAATGGCAATAATGCCCAGCATTGGTTTATATAATGGAATGGAATGCTAGGCTGTGTGGTGAATGCAGTATTCATTACTAACAATATGTGGATTCAAGCATGCTTGGGACTGTTTTAGATGATTTATTCATGATTTATGGATTTGCTAAAAAAATATATTTTTCTCTTGGAAATTGAGCTTTTAGGGACAAACACATATCTATACTCATACAACAAACATGGGTTAGAGTTGATGGATCGCATTGTTTTTTTGGGGGTTTTTTTTTATGGTGTCACTTTTCTATGTTCCTATGTTAGTACTGGTCTTTAATGTACTGGAGATTACCATAAAATAAAAGCAATCATAGGTACTGGTCTTTAATACATTGGTGATGATGTCCATACAATGATAGTAATATTAAGTAGTGGCCTATAATACACTGGTGATGTCCAAACAATGACAGAAATGCTAAATATTGGTCCACAGTGCACTGGTGGTATCCATACAATGGCAGTAATGATAAGTACAGTTATATATTGCCCTGGTGATGTCCATACAATGATAGTAATGATACTACTGATCTAAAATACACTGGTGGTGTCCATACAATGCTAGTAATGATAATATAAGGTCTATAATGCACTGGTGACGCCTATAAAATGACAGTATTGATAAGTACTGATCTATCATGCACTGGTGGTGTCCATACAATGGTAGTAATGATAAATACTGCTCTATAATAAGCTGACAATATCCATACAATGACGGTTATGATAAATAATGGTTTATAATTTATATAATAACAGTAACAGGTCCTGGGCTAAATTACCCTGGAGCTATAAATACAATGGTAGTAATGATACGTACTTGTTTATAATACTCTAGTAATATATATATATATATATATATATATATATATATATATATATATATATATATATATATATATATATATATATATATAAAACAGTAAGTACTCATGTAGAGAGAGAGGTGAGAAATACTGTATATTGTAACAGTAATGATGAGTACTGGTCTATAATAGATTGGTGATGGCCATGCAATGACTGTAATGATAAGTAGTGCTATATATTGCACTGGTAATATATATGCAATGATAGAGATAACTACTGGTCTATAATTCTCTGGGGATGTAGACATTATAGCAGTAATGATCAGTAATGGCCTGATGTTGTCTATATATAATGGTAATAATGGTAAGTACTGGTCCATAATACTCTGGTGATGTACATATAATGGTAATAATGGTAATAATAGCATTGTATACACAATGGTAGTAATGATCAGTAGTGGTCTGGTGATGTGTATATATATATATATATATATATATATATATATATATATATATAAAAATAATCGTATATATATATATATATATATATATATATATATATATATATATATATGTCTATCGTACACTGATGATATCCGTACGATGGTAGTACTGATCTGTAATACTCTGGTGATGTACATATAACGATAATAATGATCCATAGTGTACTGGTGTATATACAATGATGATACTGGTCTATAAAACTCTGATTTTATATATATATATATATATATATATATATATATATATATATATATATATATATATATACATAGTAAGTAATGACGAGTATTGGTCTATCATACACTGATGCTATCTATGCAATATTAGTAGTAATCTATAATATTACAATATATCTATACATTGATAGTAGTAATCTATAATACTCTGATAATATATACATACACGTTAGTATTGGTCAGTACTGGTCTAAAATATTATATATATATATATAATATATATATATATACAAGGATGAGTAGTGATGTATAATAATCTGATGTTGATGTATAATACTCTGATGTATATATATCTATATATACACAATGGGGGGATATAGATGGGTGTCTGTGTGTAGGTCACTCGTGTACAGGATGGTAGTAGTCCCCAGTAGGTGATCGGTGCAGTACATACCGTCGCCGGGGGTGATGGTCTCGATCTCCACTCCCATGGCTGTGTCTGCTCTTCGCTCCTCTTCTCCGTTATATGTCTGGCAGGCTCAGTGCCCGGCTGCCCGGCGCTCCGGAGGACAAGGCTCACCAATGGCGGAGGGGCAGTCTGCTCGGCAGCCAATCAGGATGGAGGGTGAGCAGGAAAGGAGGCTGTGTGTGTGTGCCTGGGGAGGGGCGGGGATGGCAGAGGCTGGGTCTGCATAGAGGAAGAGGAGGGAGATGGATGTGCATGGAGGGGGGTTGCAGTGCTGGATCTATATGGAGGGGGTAGAAGAGAGTTATACGTGCATGGAGGGGGGAGATGGCAGGGGTTAGTTGTGCATGGAGAGGGTGGCAGAGGTTTGATCTGCATGGATGGGGTGGCAAGAGATAGATGTGCATGGAGGGGGGTGGCAGAGGCAGGATCTGCATGCAGAGAATGCTGAATGAGAGGAAATCACCCAGAGCTATTTATGTGAAGTGTGACACCACCAGCTCAGGCACATAGAAAAGTGACTATGAATAGCCAGACCTGGGGGCATCCACCCTGAGGATCAGAAGTATAGGGACAGCTCCTTGTGGACACCCATGATCTGTGCTGAGAGTTTCCACACTCAGGGTGAATGTTGTACAATGTATGTGTGTGATGTGTCCAGCACAGGTGTCTGATGATAGGAATCTTGTACAATATACTCCACAAGGTTTAGGAGTGCATCTATGGGAATGTTTGACCATTCTTCCTGACGCGAGGTCAGGCACTGATGTGGACAAGAAGGCCTGGCTTACAGTCTCTGCTCTAATTCATCCCAAAGGTGTTCTATCAGGTTGAGATCAGGACTCTGTGTAGGCCAGTCAAGTTCCTCCACCCCAACCTCGCTCATCCATGTCTTTATGGACCTTGCTTTGTGCACTGGTGCGCAGTCATGTTGGAACAGGAAGGGGCCATCCCCAAACTG
This sequence comes from Lithobates pipiens, assembly GCF_037356315.1. Taxonomy (NCBI): domain Eukaryota; kingdom Metazoa; phylum Chordata; class Amphibia; order Anura; family Ranidae; genus Lithobates; species Lithobates pipiens. The sequence continues at coordinate 549,760,091 of NW_027507758.1, read as the reverse complement.
TTCCCACAAAGTTGGGAGCATGAAATTGTCCAAAATGTCTTGGTATGCTGACGCCTTAGGCCTCATGTACACTGCTGCTGGTAAACGGATGTTCAGAGGCAGTTGGATGCTTTTTTCAGCTGCCCCTGAACTCATCCAATGTTATCTTTTCAATACATGTACACAGGTTCATTTAATGCCCTTTTTTGGAAAGCAAAAAAATGAGTTCCAATGCTGAGTTTAGAGGCATTTCATGCGCTAAATGCGGTAATTCGCGTTTAGCCGCGTTTTGTTTACAGGAGTTTTTCATTTTTGGTTATTTAAAAAAATTATATATATATATATATATATATATATATACAGTGCCTTGCGAAAGTATTCAGCCCCCTTGAACTTTTCAACCTTTTGCCACATTTCAGGCTTCAAACATAAAGATATAACATTTTTATTTTTTGTGAAGAATCACCAACAAGTGGGACACAATTGTGAATTGGAACGAAATCTATTGGATTTTTGAAACTTTTTTAACTAATAAAAAAATGAAAAGTGGGGCGTGCAAAATTATTTGCCCCCCCTTGCGTTAACACTTTGTAGAGCCACCTTTTGCTGCGATTACAGCTGCAAGTAGCTTGGGGTATGTCTCTATCAGTTTTGCACATCGAGAGACTGAAATTCTTGCCCATTCTTCCTTGCAAAACAGCTCGAGCTCAGTGAGGTTGGATGGAGAGCGTTTGTGAACAGCAGTTTTCAGCTCTTTCCACAGATTCTCGATTGGATTCAGGTCTGGACTTTGACTTGGCCATTCTAACACCTGGATATGTTTATTTGTGAACCATTCCTTTGTAGATTTTGCTGTATGTTTGGGATCATTGTCTTGTTGGAAGATAAATCTCCGTCCCAGTTTCAGGTCTTTTGCAGACTCCAACAGGTTTTCATCCAGAATGGTCCTGTATTTGGCTGCATCCATCTTCCCCTCAATTTTAACCATCTTCCCTGTCCCTGCTGAAGAAAAGCAGGCCCAAACCATGATGCTGCCACCACCATGTTTGACAGTGGGGATGGTGTGTTGAGGGTGATGAGCTGTGTTGCTTTTACGCCAAACATATCATTTTGCATTGTGGGCAAAAAGTTCGATTTTGGTTTCATCTGACCAGAGCACCTTCTTCCACATGTTTGGTGTGTCTCCCAGGTGGCTTGTGGCAAACTTTAGACGAGACTTTTTATGGATATCTTTGAGAAATGGCTTTCTTCTTGCCACTCTTCCATAAAGGCCAGATTTGTTCAGTGTACGACTGATTGTTGTCCTATGGACAGACTCTCCCACCTCAGCTGTAGTTCTCTGCAGTTCATCCAGAGTGATCATGGGCATCTTGGCTGCATCTCTGATCAGTCTTCTCCTTGTCTGAGCTGAAAGTTTAGAGGGACGGCCAGGTCTTGGTAGATTTGCAGTGGTCTGATACTCCTTCCATTTCAAAATGATCGCTTGCACAGTGCTCCTTGGGATGTTTAAAGCTTGGGAAATCTTTTTGTATCCAAATCCAGCTTTAAACTTCTCCACAACAGTATTACGGACCTGCCTGGTGTGTTCCTTGGTCTTCATGATGCTCTCTGCGCTTTCAACAGAACCCTGAGACTATCACAGAGCAGGTGCATTTATACAGAGACTTGATTACACACAGGTGGATTCTATTTATCACCATCAGTCATTTAGGACAACATTGGATCATTCAGAGATCCTCGCTGAACTTCTGGAGTGAGTTTGCTGCACTGAAAGTAAAGGGGCCAAATAATTTTGCACGCACCACTTTTCAGTTTTTTATTTGCTAAAAAAGTTTAAATTATCCAATAGATTGCGTTCCACTTCACAATTGTGTCCCACCTGTTGGTGATTCTTCACAAAAAATAAAATTTTTATATCTTTATGTTTGAAGCCTGAAATGTGGCAAAAGGTTGAAAAGTTCAAGGGGGGCGAATACTTTCACAAGGCACTGTATATATATATATATATATATATATATATATATATATATCAAGTTAAATCATTCAAGAGAGGTTGTAAAAACATCCAATGTACATTAAGCATAAGAGTTCCCTTCACGAGTGGAGGCATGGTCTGGACATGGCAGTGTGTGCACCCTTGCTGGAGAGCTCTGCACAGACCGGGCACTGTACCAGCCACTACAGACATCCACCATTCATGCCTGGAGACCAGAGATCTGCCCCCTAACTACCAGGGAGCCTCAGACCACAAAGATTACCCACTACTTCCTCCACCAACACTCGTCCTCTTCCCCGTCTCCCGCCGCTGCCTCCAAGATGGTGCCCCCGTGGGTCAGACCATCCAGCACCTCCGATGTCCCTAAGAACCCATCCACACGAGTGACTGAGACAGATGAGCCCCGCTCTCATACATCCTGCAAACATCTCCCATCCTGTCAAAGGAGTTGACGTGTGCAGACTCCCCCACGGGCTCCACTATCCCCCGGGCTTCAGGGCACAGCATGAGGGGGACATCAGGGACTTGCTGGCAGAGCTGCCCACGCAGCAAGATATCAAGGCAATGGCTGCATCCAGAGTATCTGCTCTTTCTAGGGAGATACATGACATCAAGCATCAGATGGACATGGTGCAGGAGCGGGTAGCTACCTTGGAGTCCTGCAAGTCTACAGTTGACACCTGGTTAGAGGCCCTAGAGGCTCATCAGACCACCTATCACCATCACCTCATAGACATTCAGCTTAAAATTGATGACGGGGAAAATAGAAACAGGAGAAACAACCTCCATTTACAGGGTATACCAGAGGCAACTATGGGGGTTGACCTGCATGCAACAGTGACGGTTATCCTTAATCAGCTTCCAGGTGTAAGGATTAAGGGGTGTCAAAATAAAATGTTTGACCTTATGTCTTACTAATTACTTGTATTTCTCTCTGTAAAATAAGGATTCATCATCTTTTGTCACGTACTCATCAAGAAGAGGCCGCATCAGCCCTAAAAAGCAGTCTACGCCCAGAAGATTGTCTTATCAGCTGATAACACCCGGAGAATTGTCTTTACTTTGAAAATGTTGTTTTTTTTACATTTGCTGATGTTTGCCCTTTTCTGTCTATAAAAGATGTAATAAACAAGCCTCAGAGCCACAGTCAGTCAGAGACAGTCAGAGTTAACGACGGACTTCTGAGCAGAAATACTGAATATCTCCGTGTCTCTTTGCTTGGATAAGAACTCTAACTAACAATTGGGAAACGGTAACATAACCTGACAAATAGGTGACTTGTTGAGGTCACACCTAACATTTCTGGCGCCGCGAATAGGGACTCGCTGAAGAAACTACAAGAGGCGAACGAACATAAGGACGGAACGAAATGGTCGGGCACATCAAAGAACCACAGACAAATCCTGCGCAGGTAAGAAAAGCTTTATTTTCTTATAAACTCTGTGCTTCTTAGATTTGTGCCCACCTGATCTGTCTGAATTGTTCTTCAGGTAAACACCAACCTCTGTAGTAAGTGGGTCTTGAACTTAATATTTTGGCTTATGTTACCGTTGTTTCTTGTCTGTCTACTTGTCATCTGTCTGTTGTGACTGAGATAAGCTCTGTTTGTATGGTGTGAATTGAAACATATATCATCCCAATGGGTAACGGAATGCGCCCTTAACTCGTAAGAGTACTTTGGGGGTCCGACACTTAAGTTTGATATACGCTTTTTGATTCATGAGCCTAAAAACGGGTTGAAAGTATAAGTCCTGACTGCCTCAATAAAGCAGGAATAAGAAACGAATGCTGAGAGATTCCATGGTAATGGGACGGAAATAAGGTCTCCACAAAGTCCCGGAGACCTAGTCATATGTGTTTGGCCACCAAAAGGGAATGCTTGTATATGTTGTAGCCGTCAGTCTGGTCATAATATTTGTCAGTTGGCTAGCATATAAGGTAATTCGATTTCAGAAATCTCATCTAGGAGAGGTTTTTAGTATTTTGGCACCCTAGGAGGAGAAGGCAACGAGACACTTAGTAAGTGATCCAAACGCCACCTAGGCAGGACTGTCAAAATGGGCCAGACACATGGTAAACCCCAGGAGGAATCTCAGAAATGTTATGCTGTTAAAGACATAATTACAATGTTGTATGGGAAGGATAAGGCACAGGGCACAAATAGGATTCTCAAGAAATTGGGGATGGATGGAGAAAATGGCTTAAGTGTAGAAGGTTGGGAAGAAATAAAGAGAGACAGACAGGGAGAGATATTGCAGAACAGATGGGTATCACAAATACAATGTTTAATTAAGGTTTCCAACAGGGCTAAAGAGGAGGGATGGGAGTATTGTCAGGAAAAGGGTGGATGGGATATGAAGGTCCGACACAAAAGTCTTCCTTCTGCTCCCGGCGATAGGGTAAATACGGGAGGTACTCCACCTCCTTATAACACTACCACACCAGGTAATGAAAGACCAAAACTTTATCCTTCCTTAAGAGGAAGAGGATGGGTATGCTGAGTATGCGGTACCCAGAATACAGACTGGGCACAGGAATGTGTACATTGCGGCGCTCAAAGACCAGAGCCCGTAGCTCCAGTCCATAGTCGGACTAGGGTAATACAAGTAAATAATCCAAATGCGGGTCAAGCAGGACAGCCACCTACAGTGACCCGACAAGTCGTTCTGAGGACATGGACACCTTGGTCGGCTGACACTCTTATGGCATTAATACAGAATGCTCCTGATCCCGTAGCAAAACCTGCCGCATTCTGTAGATTCGTGACACAATTACTAGACACACATGAAGCAACTTGGCAAGATGGGGAAGATTTGTGTAGACATAAAATGACACTAACGATGTTTAATCAATTTATGAATGAAATTGCTCCACATAGACCACAAGGGGATCCAGCGGCAGATCCGCCAGGAGTACACCCCCGTCATATAGACTCTAGACCCCTGTTTATTGCTCAGTTACGAGAATTTTGCCAAGGGAAACAGCAGGAAAGGGGTTCGACAGCGCCCATAAAACAGGCCCCAGGTCAGACTGTTACAGAATTTTACCTCAACATGGAAAGCATGATGGCTGACGAAGGTCTAGATTTAGCCTTACCCGTCACCATTAGGGCTTTCAATCGACAGTTTATGGAAGGACTAGTACCCCAAATAGGTGACAAACTGAAGGCATGTACTCCCGAATGGAGAGCCATACGGGACAGAGGAACATTGTTGCAGAAAGCACAAGGCATAGAGGCTGATTTAGCAGAAACTAAACCCAGAAGGACACCGGGAGTTAACACTGTTGCCCGGGTCAATGAAGGAGGGAATTCCTCCCGTAAACCTCTTACCTGTTATTACTGCAACAAGGTGGGACATATAAAAAGAGACTGTAGGAAAAGGATAAAAGACGAACAGGAAGGAAACACGGACAGAGACACGAGGGACTACAGACAGAGGCGTACCAATGATAGGGACGATCCGACCGCATGACTTGCCCCAGTCCTAGCTGAATCAGAGAACAAAATGCTCCACATGTTGATGAAGGTGGAAGGTAAACATATTCCTTGTTTGGTTGACACAGGAGCGTCACGCAGTCTGTTGTCTGATTCAGTAGTCCCTCCACACATGATGTCCCGTGACACCATACCCATAAGTGGTTATGACGGACTCCTGACTGATGCCCCGCTGACTAAACCTTTAAAAGTAAAGATAGGAAATCACATGTTTTTGTCACGCTTTTTGATTTCCAGAGGAGCTCCCACTAATTTATTAGGAGCAGACATTCTTCAGAAAATAGGAGCGAACATTACTTATCACCCAGATGGCATGGTCACCCTAGCAATAGGAGATGACCCAGAGGGTATAGAAATCTGTAGTAAAATACAATGCTTGGAAGAAGAACCAGAACCGTCCAATACGCCCTCACCGGAAATAGACCAAATTCTGTCTAGCCTTCCGGAAGGGTTATGGGAAACACATCCAGCAGACGTTGGGCTTCTGCCCATACCCCCGGTTACTCTACAGCTGATTCCAGGAGCAGTTCTCCCTCAGCAGAAACAGTACCCACTCAGTGCGCCCCAGGAAGCAGCTATAGAACTACAAGTGGAGGCTCTACTTAAAAGTGGAGCATTAAAAGAAATACAATCACCAGCCAATACCCCATTGTATCCAGTTAAGAAAAAGACATTGGGGGATGGCCCAATAAGGTATAGGATGGTACAGGACTTAAGGGCAATAAACAAAATATTGGCCCCAATAACGCCATTAGTACCGAACCCGCATACCTTACTGTCAGAAATACCATCAGATAGCTCCTCATTTACAGTTGTAGACTTGGCAAATGCTTTCTTTTCTGTACCCCTGGCGGAGGAATGTCAACCATGGTTCGCGTTCCGCCTTCGAAACCGTCAGCTAACCTGGACACGCCTACCTCAAGGAATGGCGCATTCGCCAACTCTATACTCACAAGCCCTGCAGACAGTGTTAGGAGAATGGCAACCACCTGACACTTGTGTATTGTTGCAATATGTAGATGACCTATTGTTATGTTGTCCGGATAACGATACTTGTTTAAAAGCCACTCTATCATTGTTACAATTCCTGGCTGAAAAAGGGTGCAAGGTGAATAGAACTAAGTTACAGGTATGTCAGAAAAAGGTTGTCTTTTTGGGCCACTGTATATCCCAGGGTACTCGACATCTCACTGAAGACCGAGTCCAGGCCATAAGACAAATGAATATCCCACGCAACTTTAAGCAACTTCGTATGTTTCTGGGAATGGTATCATATTGTAGACAATGGATACCACATGCCAGTTCTCTGATGCAGCCATTATATGATTGCTTGAAAATAGTACCCTATGTACTCACAGAAGCAGGTCATGAATCTTTTAGCACCTTAAAAAGGTTACTAATTTCGGCACCTGCGATCGGGATCCCTGATTATACCAAAACATTTCATTTGTACATTGCTGAAATCACGGGACACGCAACAGGGGTGTTGACACAACAACACATCAAACAAAGGCCGGTAGCATACTTCTCGGCGGCTCTCGATCCTGTCTCTAGAGGATCACCGTCCTGTGTACGAGCAGTTGCAGCAGTGTCAATTATCATTGACAAATCCTCAGAAATTGTCTTAGACAATCCTGTAGTGGTACATACCACACATGACATACATGCCATCTTATCACAGGTCCAACCAAAACACATATCAATGGCAAGGCAGCTGCGTCTACAATGCACTTTGCTCCTACCCCCCAATGTTACCTTTCAGCGATGCACTTCTTTTAACTTAGCACAGCTTTTACCATTACAGACAGATTTGACAGGGGGGAGTAATGATGATAATGGTGTAGACACAGCACAAGATACTCAGGATTCTGACACACTTTCATTTCATGACATAACATCTGATGAACACGATTGTTTCCAACTTATGGAACAAGAAACCACGGGGTTCCCACATGTCACAGACATACCCATTGCAAATGCAGAACACACACTGTACATAGATGGTAGTAGATTTGCCGATGACAAAGGTAAATATCACACAGGTTATGCTGTGGTAACGGACACACAGGTAATTGAGGCAAAGTCACTACCAGCACACATGTCGGCACAAGAAGCGGAACTAACCGCTCTAGAGAAAGCCCTAGAACACTTAGAGGGACAAGAAGGGAACATTTACACTGATTCCGCATACGCCTACGGTGTGGCACATGATTATGGCCACATATGGAAAGCTAGAGGTTACCTTACAGCAGCAGGCACACCTGTTAAACATGGTGAAGGAATCAAAAGAGTCCTGAACAATCTTCAAAAGGTTATAAGAGTAGCCATCATGAAGATAGCGGCACACACGAGCGCAAAAACAACTGAGGCAAAAGGAAACGCATTTGCAGATTTAACTGCAAAGAAGGCAGCTCTAGGGGAAGTAAGCCCTGAGACCTTAGCCACGGTACAGGTGAGTATGCCCGAAACCACATGGCAGCAGCTAATGGAACTACAGGAACAAGCAGGGGCTATTGAGAAGGACCGTTGGGTTAAAGAGGGAGCTGCACCAGGCCTTGACAATGTATGGAGAGAAGGAGACAAAATATGTCTACCCGCTTCTCTATACCCAGCAATGGCAGCGGCTGTTCACTTACCCACTCATGTCAGCTCCAATTCTATGTATAGGATTGTAAGCCAAGGATGGCTAGCCCCTGGATTCAGTAGTACTGCAAGGAACTACTGTGCTGCATGCCAAATCTGTCTGATTAATAACCCAGGACAGAGAGTGAAAACCCCACGTAAACATCAGGTCCGGGCCCAATATCCCTTTCAGAGACTGCAGATTGACTACATACAAATGCCTAAGAGCGGCCCCTTTGAATTTGTTCTCGTGTGCATCTGCCTATTTTCAGGCTGGCCCGAAAGTTATCCTGTGAAATCAGCTACGGCAAAAGCCACCGCCAAGAAACTGATTACTGAGCTGATACCTAGGTTTGGTCTCCCAGAAACAATAGAATCAGATAGGGGGACACATTTCACGGGAGAAATAATGCAAAATGTGATGGCAATGTTAGGGGTTCAACAAAGTTTTCATACTCCTTACCACCCACAGAGTTCAGGATCAGTAGAAAGAGTAAATGGTACAATCAAGCTGAAAATACAAAAAGCTATGCAAGAGTTAAATAAACCATGGCCTGAGTGCCTACCCTTAGCTTTGTTCTCTATTAGGTACACCCCAACAGGAAAAACAGGGTTATCCCCATATGAAATACTGTTTGGAAGTGCACCTAGATTAGGTTTATATTTTCCTCAAAGTATGCAATTACAATGTGATAGTTTAACTACGTATGTAATACAGTTGCAACAACGTCTGACTAAAATCCACAAGAGTGTGTATTCTTCTCTTCCAGACCCTAATTCTGTCACAGGTACTCATGATCTACAACCAGGAGACTATGTGTATGTAAAGAAACATACCAGAAAGACACTGGAACCAAGGTTTGAAGGTCCTTTCCAGGTGCTATTGATTACAGCAACCTCAGTGAAATTGGAAGGGAAACCTACCTGGATCCACGCTTCTCATTGTAAAAAGGAGCCAGTTGGCAAATGACAACATGTATCTTTTTATTGTTTCAGTAATTCTGGCTAATAGTTTGGTTACCTCACAGAATAAAATACACAAGGATGAAGGATTTTCTAAAAAAATGTTATTACTGAAGTTTAAATATGCTTATGCCCAGAAGTCAGGATATGAGAAATGTTGGATTTGTAGCAAATTACACCCCAGCACAGCAAGTATACCACTGATGGCAGTTCCTATAAACTATACTGATCTTGCTAACAGTAGCATTAACATAATTAAAACAAATACCAGTAAGACAGTAATGTTTAAGTCGAATGGTCTCGCCTTTTTCCCTGATTGGTGTTTCAACTTAGGGAACACAACGGGAGGAAATGGAGAATGCCAAGACAGCAAGTTTAATTTGTCCATTGTTGTATTAAATGGAAGATTCTATCCCAGTAATTCCAGCACACACCAGACATTATCTGACTTCCTCACTAACATTGTGGATAATAATGTTAGGTGGTTAGTATCCAACTTATCCCTCTATGGATACACCTCTCGTTATAGAAATGATATCAGTTCAAGATCAGTAGCTCTAGGAAATAATATATATATCTGTTGTGAGGATAAATGTTATACTTGGATACCTAGAAAAGCTCAGGGATGGTGCTACCTCGCAAGTTTAGTACCAGTAATGGGAGTAGTAGGTGATGAACGAGGTGATCACCTATTAGAAGCTAGCATGCATCCTAGATATCCCCTCAGGTATCGTAGTAAAAGAGAAATATTCCTGAAGAAGGACATGGCATGGGCTTGGTTCCCGTCCTGGACAGGATGGGGTATAGACTTAATGAAAAGACTAAATAACTATACAGGAATTATTAATGATGTTTTGGAGAAAAACTCTGATGATATTACTAAGTTAAATCTGGAGACCAGAGCCATCAGACAACAATTAGAATTACATGAATTAGCAATTGAAAGTATGAGTGCAGCACTGACAGGACTCTGTGAAACTACTGAGGACTATGAGTGCTGTACTTGGATACATAATACCAGTATTGAGGTACCTGATTATTATGACATCATTGCACAACACCGTACGGAAGTAAAGAATTTACAAGAGAAGGCCCGAAATATTGGTCGCGACTGGGATCCGTTTGGTGGAACTTTTAGTTTCTCAGGGTTATTCTCTTGGGTTAAGAAGGCAGCAATGACGATTATAGTGGTGCTCTTATTCGTATTTTTCTTTTATGCATGCTTTAAGTTGTTTATGTGCTTTTGCAAGAAAGCCAAGGTAAATGATGCGGAAAAGATGGAACTTTTGTGAAGATAGGTAGATTTAGTTTCTTGACATCACCCATCTGTCAGAAAAGCCACTCTTCCTGAATTTTAGATGTTGGTACTGTCCAGGGGGATGGGTGTATACCCCTCTGACAACTCGCGGTCAGGGAGAGTACTCTGGATATAGGCTGACTAGAACTTGTTCAGGTGGACCCAGGGCAAGAGGGAGGGGTGATGTCAAAGGGGGAAATGTAAGGATTAAGGGGTGTCAAAATAAAATGTTTGACCTTATGTCTTACTAATTACTTGTATTTCTCTCTGTAAAATAAGGATTCATCATCTTTTGTCACGTACTCATCAAGAAGAGGCCGCATCAGCCCTAAAAAGCAGTCTACGCCCAGAAGATTGTCTTATCAGCTGATAACACCCGGAGAATTGTCTTTACTTTGAAAATGTTGTTTTTTTTACATTTGCTGATGTTTGCCCTTTTCTGTCTATAAAAGATGTAATAAACAAGCCTCAGAGCCACAGTCAGTCAGAGACAGTCAGAGTTAACGACGGACTTCTGAGCAGAAATACTGAATATCTCCGTGTCTCTTTGCTTGGATAAGAACTCTAACTAACAATTGGGAAACGGTAACATAACCTGACAAATAGGTGACTTGTTGAGGTCACACCTAACACAGGCCTACCCCTTCAGCTGCAGCTTCCTCCCCTCCACCTAGGGACGTTCTGTGCAGGGTGAGGGCCTTCTTAATAGCATCATGGGCCCCTGGGCAAAGTATTGCTCTGGGGCCCCTACAATGAAGACAGCGCAGGTAAACAGACATCAAGTAGGTACGAGGCAGACAAGCGGAGCTTCCCCTTTTGGGTGGAGCTCCGCATTAACTACATGAATAATCATTCTGTACAGTGAAGAAACAGTGGGAAAATACTACATACAGTACATAAAGTAACAAAGCTGTCCTGTGCATATAAAATATATCTGCCCGATTGATGCCTCCCCAGCACTATGGCCCCTCTACACCCTAGATATCCCCGCAGCACTCTAACCCCTCTACACTTAAAATATCCCCCCAGCACTCTGATCCCTCTACACCCCAGATATCCCCCCGTACTCTGATCCCTCTACACCCCAGATATCCCCCCAGCACTCTCACCCCTCTACATCCCAGATATCCCCCCAGCTTTGTGACCCCCTCTACATCCCAGATATCCCCCCAGCACTGTGACCCCTCTACACCCAAGATATCCCTGCAGCACTCTAACCCCTCTACATCCGAGATATCCCTCCAGCACTGTGACCCCTTTACACCCCAGATATCCCCCCAGCACTCTGATGCCTCTACATCCCAGATAGCCCTCCAGCACTGTGACCCCCCTCTACATCCCAGATATTCCCCCAGCACCCTAACCTCTCTACACTCCAGATATCTCCCCAGCACTCTGACCCCTCTACATCCCAGATATCCCCCAGCACTCTTACCCCTCTACACCCCAGATATCCCCCCAGCACTCTGACCCTTCTACACCACAGATATCCCCCCAGCACACTGACCCCTCTAAACTCCATATATCCCTCCAGCATTCTGACTCATGTACACCCCAGATATCACCCCAGCACTCTGACCCCTCTACATCCCAGATATCCCCCCAGCACTCTTACCCCTCTACACCCCAGATATCCCCCCAGAACTCTGACCCCTCTACACCCTAGATATCCCCCCAGCACTCTGACCCCTCTACACCCTAGATATTCCCCCCAGCACTGTTACCATATACCATAGGATACCCCTTGTATTGTGACGCCACTACATCCCTAATACCCCCTACTCTGTGGCCTCTCTACATCCCTGATACCTCTATAGCCACCCAAGCTACCCCAAGCATTGCCAACCCCTATACACCCCAGATCCCCCCTCAGCATTGTTTTCCCACAGCACTGCTGCCAGCCTGCCTCCCCTGTGTATCCATTACTCTCAGTGCCATCATGGGGCCCCCCAATTTTGTCTCAAGGACCAGCTGCTTTGGGGAAAGTGCTAGGGCCCCTGGGCAGTGCCCAGTTGTGCCCATTCATTAAGACAGCCCTGCAGGGTGCACTTCTATGGAATTAAGGAAGAGATTCTACGTAAAGCATGGATTCAAGGGCCTATTGATTTTGATGGCACCAACCCAGACATCTCTGGACAGACCTGTATGATGTGGGGCATGCTTCACCCCATACTGGAAATTATCTGGGACACGGGGGCTACCTGTCAGTGGGAGTAGTAAGAAGAGCCGGCAACACTGTAATCCTTGAAGTGTCGTTTATTGGTACATCAGAAAGTTAACATTTTTAAATGATACCACCAATTATTCAAGTGGTATCAATTAAAAATGTTAATTTTCTGTGACACTAACCTGATAGGCCAATGGAGTTTGCATATGTGTATGTGAGTATATATATATATATTTTTTGCCATATCTGTTTCAAACCAGCTACGGCTAAGGCTGTTGCTGAAATACGTCAGTTTATTGTGTTATTGTCACTCTGATGTACCAATAAACGACACTTCAAAGATTACAGTGTTGCCGGCTCTTCTTACTACCGTTGCATTGGAGTGTGTTGGGACACATTGAGCCCCGGCACATGTGAGTGGATCTGGTGTATGGACTGAGTTGTCCCTGCACAGAGCGATGTTACCTTTCTTCTTTTCCATACCTATCAGTGGGGTCATCCTTTCCACCTCATTGTCCAGAAGCAAAGTTCCTCTTTCTACCTACGCTCCCCTGACCAGCTTCAACCAATGTTTCAATTCCTTGATAGGCCAGCAGTTCATGTACCTGATTGGCTGGAATCCCTTCTACGGTTTGATCCCCCTAGCCCACCTTCTCCAAGACCACAGAGGATCTGCAGGGCACGATCCTGTGCATCCAGCAATGACCCACCCAGACGCACCCCAGGCACCACAGAAGACTGAAATACTGAGGGTACCCATTGCTGTGTTCCTTGGCGGTGGAATCTGTCTTCTCACCAGTTGATGGTTGCAGTTCAATGTGTAGCGATGATTTCTCGATCCAGTCTCCTAGAACCTGATCTCACTCTCCTGGGGCTCCTCTATGCCATGTGTTGATTGCCCATGTTCAATGTTAGTGGTTTTTTATGTATCACTGTTTGTCCGTGGGTGGGTTCCCCATCTCAGAGACCAGCCATTTCCTCACCTATCTTTGCCAGGTGTGACCAGAGAATGCCTCCTAGTCACTGGAGTCCCCTAATATGGCGCGGCTGGGGCGTGGAATTCAACGAGCGAACTCCTTAATAATGCTGGGTTCTCTCCAAAGGTATGGGACAATTAGATTGGTCTGGTGGCCTCTTTACTGGGTGGTGGTGTGGGTTCCCGGGGGCCCCCTTTGCTGTTTTGGTAGGGGGGACGGCCTGGGGGCCAGGGTTTGTGTCCGTTAGCTGGGGATCAGCTACTTTTTCAGTTACAATGCTCTATATTGCCTACATATATGTGTATATGTCTATTTGTTTTTTGGTTTGGGTTGTTTTTTTTTGCAAGCGTAGTTACTGTTGTTGGAGTCCATTCTCTGCATGTCTCTCCCCTCAGAACGATAGGCATAGTGCCCCCCTTTGCTCTATCACCGAGTTGTCGGGGCGTATATTTCCATTTTGTTGATTTACTTTCATGTTCTTTTTAGCTGTGTATGTAATTCCTACCTATGTTGCGGTTCTCTGGTCCGTGTACCTCTGCTGTTTCACCTCCTGACTTTACCACCACCCCTGTTAGGGTCTCCCCCTGCGAAGTGATTTGTGCTCCGTGAGGGGATTTGGTACGTGTTACCTTTAGCACACTCCCTCTTTTCATTACCCCCCCCCCCCTATCTGCCCTCTCCCTCTAGTGTGATTGTTCCCTTTTGCTCTCCTTTCCTCCTCCCTTTCTGGCTCCCCCTCTCCACCCTGTCGTCCTCCTCCCAGGTCCCATTCTCCCCTCCCTTTGATAGCTATACCTGAGCACCGTAATGGCATTGGCCACTATTAAATTCACCTCTTTCAATGTCAGAGGCCTTGGTGTCCCCAAAAAGTGCTCCAGAGTCCTAACGGACCTGAAAAAAAGCAAAGTGGTCTTTCTCCAAGAAACACATTTCAAGAGCAACCATGTCCCTCGTCTTTCTAACAGAGCCTTCCCCACAGATTACCACAGCCCTTCCCCAATTCCAAAATCAAAGGGGATAGCATCTTGCTGGCGAACATGGTGCCCTGGTCATTGTCCGCAATACAACGGGATCCCATGGGTCGTTTACTTTTTGTAAAGGGAAAAATTGGTGAATTAATGCTAACTCTTGCCAATGTATACTTCCCTAATGTGGATCATCTCCCTTTTTGCGAAGTCCGATGCCTGCTCTTTTGGACAGGAGTGGACACTGATATTCTAAACTTCGCCAATTGCCATGGACCCAGCCTTTGATGTATCTAGGGGTGTGTCTCATCTTTCATATTCCCGCCTTAAACGCCTAAAGGCAGAACACCACCTTCTACAACTTATGGACCGTTTGCATCCACACGACAGGGATTACTCCTTTTTCTCCTCAGCACATCAAACCTATTCCCACCTGGACTATTTCATGATTCCTCATAGAGAGCTCCCTCGGGTTCAATCAGCTCATATTGGAGACATACTTCTGTCAGATCATGCTCCTATACACCTCACCTTACAATTCTGAGTCCTCCATCCTGGCATCTTAATGAGGCTCTTCTCCAAGCCCCCAAAGTCCATCAAACATTGGAAGCTGCCCTCTCAGAATATTTTTCCCTAAACGAGGATTCAGTGGATAACCCATTTGTGGTTTGGGAAGCCCTACAAGCCGGTAATTAGGGGTGCTTTGATCAAGATAGGAGCCTTGAAAGCACCCACAAAGCCAGTATTGCCCGTTCTTTACATTGCGAGCTACTTAAAGAGGAAGTAAACCCTGGTGGGTTTTACTTCCTCTTCATTTCCCTGCAAAGGTAAAGCATAATGGGCTACTATGCATCGCATAGTAGCCCATTATGTGTCACTCACCTGAAACCGAAGCCCGCAATGTCTCCATTGTCCCCACGAGCAGGGAGCGTCCATCTTCGCCCTTCTTCCTTCCGGGGCCAAAAACGACTGCTCTGTGACTGGCCGGAATCGTGTGACATCACTCCCACAAATGTGCACGGGAGCCTCAAAGTCACGGCATTACCCCTATTAGAAAGGGCATGGTGTGCCCTTTCTAAAGTGCGCATGTGCCGATGACATCAACGCATACGCCGTAGTCATCGGCGCTCGGGTCTTTCGCGCGGATGACTATTTCAAGCACCTACAGGTAAGCCTTAATATAGGTGGTTTTACAGGGTGTGCAACCACTTTAAGACCCGAGAACTCAACTCCCTCCTCTTTCATAAAACAAAACAGAAATTGGCATGATCCCATCATACTATGTACGAATTTTCAAACAAACTCGCCACCCTCCTTGCGGTGCGCTCAATGGACTTTGTACCCGGACCTATATCCCACATATCACATCATCTTCGGGGGGCAAAAACTCTTTACATCAGTTGCTATGGCTGCTTAATTTCATTCCTTCTTCCCTGGTTTATACAACCTAGACCCAACACCTTCCCCAGAAGCCTCTTTAGGTCTTTCCGCAAACATTTGCACTTACATTGCATTTTCTGGCATACCCACTCTTTCCTCTTCTGTACGAGAACAATTAGAGTCTCCTATCACAGAGGAGGAACTATGTAAAGCTCTCGCTCAGTCCAAGTCAAAAAAGGCACCAGGGCCTGATGGTTTGACTGCTGTCTACTACATTACTTTGTGTACATTACTCACGTCACGCTTGATAACAGCCCTCAACTCTGTGGTGGAGGGGATGTCTATGCCAGTAGATGCTCTTAGAGCATTTATTTTCCTGATCCCCAAGGAAGGCAACGATCCGGCCCAGTGCGGCACTTACCACTACATTGCACTTTTAAATAATGCATAGATTCTGGCCAATAGACTGCTGCCCTATCTCCCGAGCCTGATACACAAAGACCAGGCAGGGCTCGTCCCACTCTGAAAGCCTGGTGACAATACCATTTGTTTCATTAATTTGATTCAGCGGCCAGAGTTTCAAGAAACCGCTTATTTTGCTTTCAACCAATGCAGATAAAGCATTCGACAGGGTCCACTGGTCCTTCATACGAGCAACCATGGAACATATCAGCCTTGGGACCTCCATGCTTAGCTGGATTTCTGCTCTCTACTCAGGACCTTCTGCAGCTGTGAAAGTCAAAGAGACCAGGTCTGATTTCTTTGACATATCGAACAGGACACGACAGAGCTGCCCCCTCTCGCCCCTGATATTTATACTGACCTTGGAACCCTTCCTTGTTGATCCTAACATCACCAGTTACCGTAAATCATCAGGGGACCATAAGTTGGCAGCGTTCGCTGATGACCTGATCTTGTTTCTTACAGACCCACACCCCTCTCTACCGAACCTTCTAAAGGCTTTTACAGGTGTATGGGACTCTGTCCCATTTCAAAATTAACTTTGGGAAATCCTCTGCCCTTAAAGCGGTGGTAAACCCTCTGACTTTCTTTTTTTTTTTACACCTGTAAGGGAATAGGCTCAATGAGCTAGTATGCACCGCATACTAGCTCATTATGAAATACTTACCTTAGAACGAGGCGCCGGCATCTCACTTGGTCCACACCGAGGGAGCTGACATGTTCCTTTGGCGTGTCTTCTGGGTATCACGGCTTCGGCACTGTGAGTGGCTGGAGCCGCATTGTCGTCACTCCCACGCATGCGGGGTTTTCTTTCAGGTAGGGTCTGGCTTCTGCTGGACTTTCAGCCAAGAATCCCCGGTGCGCATGCGCTGCTGAAGTCAGAGGCTCATTGCGAGGGGAATATCTCCTAAACCGTACAGGTTTAGGAGATATTCTTTTTACCTATAGTTAAGCCTTATTATAGGCTTACCTGTAGGTCAAAGTGAAAAATTTACCTATACAACCGCTTTAACATCTCTGTGGACTTTGGCGTGATCCAGAGCCTCCGGCCTTCTTTTCCCTTCCAGTGGGCATCAACGCCGATTAAATGCTTAGGCACCAACATCACTTCTAACCCATCCAAACTACATGAATCCAACTTTGAGCCCCTTCTTATCAAACTGAAGGAGGACCTGGTGCACTGGCATTCTTTAACCCTGACATGGTTTGGCCCTTGCAATGCCCTCAAAATGACAGTGCTACCTCAGATCCTCTTTTCTACTGCAAGCCCTTCCTATACGGCTTCCGCACTTTTCTTTCGCACTATTGGCTCTCAGTTCCAGAAATTTGTCTAGTCACATCAGAAACCACGTCAGACGCTGCAGAGACTATTGCTACTGAAGGTCTCAGGGGGAAATCCTCTTCCGGATATTTGGATATATTATAGGGTCGCACATCTCAACAGGATTGTTGATTGGCATTGCCATGGGGAGCCCAAGCTCTGGGTCTCTATGGAATTGGAAGACTCTCAAGGTACGGCTCTGAGTTGGCCTTGGATATCATCCCCCATTCTTAGAGAGCTGTGCGTACATCCTACCTTGGGCAGTACTTTACAGATTGTTCGGGGAACTTTTTGAAACTCTTCAGTTTCTCCACATCCCATGTCACAAAAGGGAACCTATACGTCATTCTCCCTTTTTGCTATATTCCTCCCTGATTCACCCTGGAGAAGAACATATACCTCCATTTCTCACTAAATGGGAAACCGATCTGGCTCTGAGTTTTACTCTTGCCCAAAGACTAAAGATTCTCCATTTTGCTCAAAAGTCGTCCATTGCCACGCGGGTACAGATGACTAGTTATAAGATCCTTATTCGATGGTACAGGGTCCCCACCCAACTTCACCGTATGTTCCCACAGGTTCCAGACTCCTGTTGGCATTGTGTGGCAGGGTGGGTGGGACTATGTTCCACATTTTTTGGGAATGTCCCAAACAGTTTTGGCAAGATGTTATCGCTATTATTAAACAACTTACAACTGTCGATCTGCATGCTAACTCAGGGGCCTGTCTATTGCATTTGATGAAATGATCTATAAAAAAATACAAATCTTCTCTCATAATGCAACTCCTAAATACAGCGAAGGCCTGCATTCCACTTGGCTGGAGAGACGCTAAACCCCTCTTTGAAGGGTCTGTGGTTCGCTAAAGTCAACAACATACAAGACATGGAAGAACTCACAGCCACACTGCATAATACAGAATAGTTGTGTACGGAAACATGGAGGCCGTGGAATTATTTTGTGTATACCGATGCCTACCTCAATGAGCTCTCCACCGCAGGGTTGGTTCCAGACCAGATTTTGCAGTTCACTTGTGTCCACCAACAGGTGGTATAAATAAAGCACGACTGTAGCAAAGAATTGCTCTTGGCCTGGGACTTAGGAAACCAAATACCTGAGAGAGCTACTTATGGGAACTCTGATTTGTAAGAGAAAAGGTTGGTATGATCGTTGTTTTGTGGGTGGCTGGAAGAAGCCCTGCACCCGTGAGTTAGGAACCTAGTTCAATTAGTGTCTGGATGGCAAGGATTTATTTTCTGTTTTTGTTTATGTTATTTTTGTGCAACCTTTAAAAATGAACCTGGCTACAAGTCAGATTTTAAGAAACCTGCCATGTAGACTACCTTTTTCCTCAGGGAAGATGATCCTCCTTGAGCTAACCCCTGACAATATCTATCTATCTATATCTGAACAATGTTGCAACAATGACATTAATTGTATGACATAGGTGAGTACAATGTCATTTATGTTTTCAACAATCACACAACTCTGACAAAGTCGCTGTTGTGCTAGCTTGTGCCCTCACCAACCCAACTGAATGATATCTTATTGTTATACTAACACTTTATACAAACTGTTTTTACTCCTTGTGTGTGTCACAAAATAGTGGCAAAAGGGGAATAAAGTTCTCCTAAAGTAAATTTATGCATTCAGTTTGAGCTCTTCCATTCTGCTGTTTCATAAAATATGCACTAATGTGATATTTTAATCAGCAGATTTTATTGATTATAATTTGGGGTATTATATGGGTATGCACAAATTATGTAAAAGAAAAATGACAGAAAACCTTTTAAAATTATTTCCCAATAAAAAAAACAAGGAGAAAAAAAGTGTGTGTGTGTATATGTATGTGTGTGTATATATATATATATATATATATATAAAATCAACTTTTCGCAAAGTACTTTGTACTTCTAAATGGCAACTACACATAAAAGTGATATTTCACTGAATGTTTACGTTAGAAAGCATGGGTAGAATGAATATGGATTCAGGTATGCAGTCCAAGGTCAATCCTAAAATAGTGCCATATGGATTTACCAGCAGTGAACATTCAAAATTATATTTTACCAGTGATATCAGATGGCTGACAGATGATGTCTGTTTGTTTTGCTTTGGATTACCATGCTTTTCACTCCATTGTTGCATCTCCTTGAGTGTCTGTGTGTTTGTAGGTTCAGATACACAATAATCTCGATGAATTGTCCTCATCGATGTTATGATTAGTGGATGTCTGGTGTGTAATGAAGATGAAGAGGGTTTACTGAAGGTATGACTCACAGTAAAATGTGCAACAGATTTGTGCCTGGAATTTCTGGTCTCCTTTTTTTTTAGATCAATTTAAATTCAGTTGTTTTCATCAGTAGAGACTGCTGTAAACAGACTAACTTGAATGCAAGCTGAAACTGAATATTCTTCATTGGTCATAGTTATACCTGCTGCTACGGCTGTAGTCACACCACTGAGCACAAGAAAAGGCCAGAAGACATGTAAAGTTTAGCTCTCTTCCTGCATAACCAAAATCATCAAAGTCATATTTCGAGGGCATGTAGGCCCTCTTTTGCCAGGCATGTCATACAAAAATCTATGCAAAAAAAAGAGAGCGTAGAGACACAGATAAAATAATATGGTACATTTTATTGACAAATAATATACACATCTCAAAGTCCGACTTGTGTCGCACATGGCTTCACAGATGGGGCCTATACTATCAAATAATCTATATATAAAACACACAGACTGTAAATACTATGAAAAAACAACGTTGTATGTTAAAAATACACGCTAACAGAGAGCACCCCCTCCATCCTAAGCCAAGCCCTTCATATAGCTGATAAAGCTGAAAAAAGCATGAAAAAAGGGAGTGAAAATGTCTCTGGATATAAAAGTCCACTTTAAAGCCACCTTAGTCCCCTATAGACAGGCTGTAAACAGAATAAACTCGGTGTGTCCATCAGCGTGTGAGCTGATTATAACGATCTTAATAGTCATGAAAGGAATCTATTCATAAGACCCAGAGAATCCTGCTAGTTGCATATGTAAAGCAGAGCCCTTCCAAGCACACACAGCTGAAATCAAAAGGCGCAGGGCAATATCACAGTGAACTGACCATAACACAGTCTGTCTTGTATCAAAGATTATCTGTATTAGCTACAAGTCTGTTGCAATGACACAGGAGTAAGGGTGAGCTCAGGTGTGTTCGCATGCTCCACGTGCAAAGCCCGCCAGGAAGTCGGCGCAGCACTGCGCTAATCACAGGCAGTGAGACATTGCCCGATCTCTGCAGCCGTGCATAGGGACAATGTCTCACTGCCTGTGATTAGCGCAGCACTCCACCGACTTCCTGGCGGGCTTTGCACGTGGAGCATGCGAACACGCCTGAGCTCATCCTTACACAGGAGTAATAATGAAGATATCATACCAGCCCACATGAGGCTATCTCCTTAGCTCCGCTGTCACTGCTGGCCACCAGGGCCACTGATAGAAATCATGGGGCCCCGTACAGCCTACCTGACGGGGCCCCCTTCAGCTCCATCCCTGGCCCCGCCCATGGTCCCTCCTTCAGCCCCGCCCTGTCCCAGCCCCTCCCCAGACCCCGCCTTGAAACAAAGTGCAGGTTTGTCTACAAGTGATAGGCATGGCTGGCACTGTCTGCAGCACATTACGGCATTGGCGGCATGGGTGGCACTGTCTGCAGTACATTACGGCATTGGCGGCACTGTCTGTAGCACATTACGGCATTGGCGGCATGGGTGACACTGTCTGTAGCACATTACGGCATTGGCGGCACAGGTGGCACTGTCTCTGCAGGCAGCACATGCGTTATGGGCCATAAAGCATGTTCTACCAGCAGACAGTGCCGCCAGTGCTGTAACGTGCTGCAAACAGTGCCAGCCGTGACACTAATGGCATAACGCATGTGCTACTTGCTGACAGTGCACCCATGCCACCAATGACATATTGTGCTGCAGACAGTGCCACCCATGCCGCCAATGACATAATGCCATTGGCAGCATGGATGGCACCGTCTCTGCAGGCATCACATGTGTTATGACATTAGCGTCATGGGTGGCACTGTCTGCAGCACAATATGGCATTCCAGCATGGGTGGCACTGTCTGTAGGCAGCACATGTCTTATGGGCCATAACGCATGTGCTACCTGCAGACAGTGCCACCCATGCCACCAATGCCATATTCTGCTGCAGACAGTGCCACCCATGCTGCTAATACCATAATGTATATATGCTGCTGCATCAGTAGTAGATCTTGAATTCCCCCCCAAGCAAGCACACACCTGTGTCATTTTTAGCTGGGCTCCATGAGGCACTTCTTCCCTGATCCTGCTGCGCTGCTGCCTGGACTGGAGTGTCCAACTGTCCACAAATGATTCCATTCAGATGCGATCATGTCAGCTACTTATTTTTTTGTGTTCTGCCAGTCTGCCACCGCCGCTCACCTCACTGGCACTTCACGCAAGAGGCGGAGGAATCACTCTGCGGCGCCAGGGGGACGGCACGATAGAGGACACACTGGCTGGGACTTGAGCCACAGCCAGCATGAAGAGCGGGTGCGGAAGAGGTATTCTTCCGCACCCGAAATAGAGGAAATAGTCCCTCCCCTGCCTGCCACCACCTAATCTGCAGATAGCTATCTGCAGAAAAAAACAAAAAAAAACCTGGGGGTGGTGTGGGCTATTTGGTTGGTAGTTGAGCCGGATCGGCCATGTCTGGAGGATTTTTTTTTTTTTTTTTTTTATTATTTATCTGCTCAGCTTGCCCGGGTCCCCCTGCTGGCCTGGCCCGGTAAAACAGGGCCAGTCGTACTGGCCTATCAGCGGCCCTGCTGGCCACATTCAGGCATATATTGTAATGAAATCCATGGAACAGAGACAGGCTGTAAACAGAATAAACTCTGTGTGTCCATCAGCGTGTGAGCTTGTCCACATGTAGGGCAAGGGACCTGAACATTTCCGGGTCACCAGATTCACTGTGCAGAGTGATTGCATACAAGCAGCCAGCGGAGGTCACTCATGTTACCTGTCCATACCCACAGCACTGAATGGCGAAATAGCTGTATATAATGTCCTTCAGCAATCACTGGTGAAGTTGCTCAGGGGTATCAGGAGGGGGGGTTTGCCAGTGTCTATGGCATCGTAAGGTCGACGCGTTTCGTGCTTTAAACCAAGCACTTCATCTGGACAATGTGCCTATCTTTACAGTCTACTTAAATAAGGCAAACTTGGCAATCACATTTTGACTTGCACATACAATTGTACATCGCCATCTTGTGGTAAACAACTAAAACTACAGCTGGATCATGCAATAGCAATCAAACAAGTAAGGTTAAACGAATTAGTCAAAATAACAAAATAGCACAGATACACCAAAGTGCATCAGGCTATATATTCAAAAAGTGTCTGGCATAAGCAAATAAAAAATAGTAATCATCACAGCATAACATGACCAGGAATAAAGAGCCACACTCATAACTGTAAAATAGAATAGAATAGTCTGTAAGATAGAATAGAATAGTTTGTATTAGCATAGATAAGCGAATATGTATTGTTAAACATACTGAGAAGAATTGGACCCATCATATTGGCCATATGAACCAGTACCAAGATCTAGGCCTCCAAAGACACTTTCAAACTCAACTCCTCATTGAGGCCCTTGGTCTGGAGAGTCTGGAGCCTAATTATCCATAGTTTTTCATGTCTCATAAGTACGGCATCAAAATCTCCCCTATGATCAGATGAATTGAGGGAAAAAAAGCCCTTGACGCTAATACCTGATGTACTGCCCTGATGGAATTGGAGAAAATGTTGGGCTACTGGGGTCCCTTCCTTAAGACGGATGCTTTTGAGATGTTCAGTAAACCTGACCCATAGTTGGTGCTTTGTTTTGCCCACATATAGTTTATGATGGGGCACTCCAAGATGTAATGGACCCTCGATAATAAAAGATTTGATCGCATACTCATTCACAGAGTCTGAGTCCCTAAAGACTTTAGTGCGGTCAGCAAATTTGCAAATGCTGCAGTGTCCACAGGGGTACATGCCTCTCATCCTGGGTATGTCCTTGAGCCAATTTCTGCTGATAGGGCACCTAAATTCGGACTCCACTAATTCAACCCTAAGGTTTCTAGCTCTTTTTGCCACCATCATGGGTCTCTCTCCTACTATTGCCTTTAGTGTATCTGACCGAGTGAGGATGTGCTAGTGATCAGAGAGAATAGACCATACCCGTTGCCATTGTACTCCAAATGGAGTAATAAATCGTACTGGTTCATTTGAACCATTGTAATATTTTTAACATACAACATTGTTTTTTCATAGTATTTACAGTGTTTTATATATAGATTTTTTGATATTATGCAGGTATAGGTCCCATCTGTGAAGCCGTGTGCGACACAAGTGGGACTTTGTTTGAAATGTATATATTATTTGTCAATAAAGTTTACCATATTATTTGATCATATTGCGTGGTTGTGTCCCCCTCTGTGAACACTCCTGAGACCATCTGTGTCTCTACTCTCTCTTTTTTTTGTATATTACAAGTGGCACCACCACTGCCACTCTACTCCTGATCATACAAGATGAGAGCTATACAGTAGCAAAGCTTGCAGAACAGAATGCAATAAAAAGAATGCCCAAATGTACTTGGCTAAAGTCCAATTTATTTGTAAACCACAGGCAGAACAGAAACAGAAGGTTTTTAATTATCTTTACTTTTTGATTCTATTGCTCCCCCTGTATTCGTTACACCATAGGCAGCAGCCTCCCCTGACCTCCTCAGGTTACATCTCTGAACACATTGCTTTATTTTCTCTTGTATCTGAGTGTAGTTCTTTTCCACATTATTCTTCGATACATCTAGGAGTTCTTTCACCTGAGACTCATCGTAGGAGATGTGGATGGTGGCATACTTCTCCCTCATTTCATCTACTTTTCCTGAAAGCAAAGGAAATGTGTTTACCTATGGTGTATTATCTGGGTTATCAATGTTACTTACCATCTATGTGGTTGAGAGTTTAACAATGGTAATCAGGTTGCACTTCTGAGGGTTAAATAATACAAATTGTGAAACTTGATATATGTATGGTATGCTCTTTTGGGACCATGCACAGCCATCGCTTTGTTAAAGCATGGTAGGTTAACTGGCTCCTGTCAAAATTGCCCCTAGTATGTGTATGTATAAATGTTAGGGACATTAGAGTGGAAGCTCCTTGAGGGCAGGGGCTGATGGGAATGTACAATTTATTTGTTAAGTGCTGTGTAAATTAATGGCATTTATAAAAGTACCTGTAATAAGATTTTTTTAAATAAAAATGATGTACAATATGCCATTGTCCATGTGAATGAGGCCTTAGAAATTGACTACAGAGCTCTCTTTAGGTGTAAACTGACCTTCAGATGTTTGGTTGTTGAAAAGTGGGAAATACATCACATCAGGTATCCCATCACCATCTCCCTCAAAAATGTAGCAGCTTTTTGATGGAATCTTCACATCCTTATCTTCTATAGTAATTTTCGGAAAGGTAAATTGTTTGGCTGTTTTTTGCAGTGTCTGATTCAACAAAAAGATAATTCTGTAATATTTCTGTTATAGCACACTGAATACATTTTAGACATCACCGGCACTGTCCATTGGTTTACTGCAACAAGGATTAGAATGAAGCACATCTAAAGCCAAAACCCTCTCAGGGTATTAATGATGCGTGTATCCCCATTGGGTATGTTGTATCCATTATAGGTCAGTTGGGCTGACAAGCCCTTTAAAAACCTAAGTTCCTCTTTGGGCATATTTTAAAATAAATAATAAAAAAAAAAATATATATATATATATATATATATATATATATATATATATATATATACACACACACACACACACACACACACACACACACACACACACACACACACACACACACACTGTATGTCACAGAAGTACCTCCAGGCACCACATCATCATGACAATGGAATTCAGGATCTGCCAGGTGCCTGAACCGACACCCAGCTCAGCCTCTCGGCAAGCCACTGAGAGCCTGAACCAGTCGCTCCGCCCCCTACACAGCCCAGTGCTCCAATGAGCGAGGAGGGAGCAGAGCACAGAGCTGTGACTGACAATTAGTAGCTCTCTTCTCACGGAGCTGTGAGAACCAATTGATCGTGGTGTTCAATCGCTTGGTTCTCAGTGTAGTCGCCAGGGGACAGATACAACATCGGACCAAGGTAAGTATAAAACTGCAAAAAAGCCCAAACCCATACTTCTCTTTTATATAGATTTTTCTTAAGTCAGAGCTTATTGTCTTTTTAAGTGCGCTTAAAGCGAAAATGCAAAAGTATGAAAAGGTTAGAACCCATGTTTAATTTTTATCATTGTCTGTTTCACCATTGGCACCAGGAGAAAAATGAAAGAAATTCAGTATTTTTCAATTGGTCACTAGAAAATCAATAGAGGGGAAATCTTCAACTTTTCTTACAATTTCCCCTCATTGTGAGATTTCCCCTCAATTCTTTTTCAGAACTTTTGGCTGTATATCTACTTTAAATTGCACAAAAAAACAAAACTTTTTTGTTTTTGTTTTGGATAGAGAAGTTTATATTTAAGAACCCTGTCCAGTTTGCTTTGCTGTTCAAATTACATTGAGGAGATTTTCCTTCACTTACTATGCCAAAGACACAAAAAGAAATTAGTGAAAATCTTTTAAAGTTAAATATAAAATGCCTTCTTAGACCGTTATCATAAAAAGGTGCCCCAGTGGGATATGGTACTTTTATTCATGTTTTGGTGGCAGTGGAAAAACGTTCCCATCGCTTTCTGGACCAGGTGATAGGACACACGGAAGATAAACCTGGTATTGGGAACACAGACAGCAATAAAAACCTGACGTGGTATGGTGCGGGTTCAGAGCTAGGAGTGGTTTAGGTTATGTGTTAGGCTCAGGATAACAGTCAGCAATAAGTTAGAGATGTCAGATGTTTGTGTATGCTTTTGTTATCAGCGCTGAAATAACAAAATCTACCAGCATCAGGAACCAATGCTGAAAGCCCGACACCAAACTCTACCAGTGGCAGGAACCAATGCCAAAAGCCCAACACCTAAAAATACCATTGCCAGGAACAAATGGCAAAAGCCCAACACCAAAATCTACCAGCAGCCAAAAGCATGACACCATAAACTTTTATCCCAAAATGTGCTGCATTAAAATGGATATGGTTACCTCAAAAGGATCTCCTTCACTGAAGTCAAAAGACAGTATGAGGTCGACGTTGCGATGGGGAGGTAACATTAGTGGAAATGCAATATTGATATCCAAGCCAGCATCAACTAAAGAGATGTGCTTTTTACTGGAGAGGGGGATATTACCTAAGATAATTAATATATAAAAACATATAAAAAAACACACAAAGTATAGTCATATCAATTTAATCAATTAGCTTTTTTTAATTTGCACATGTCCTTTACTGTGGGTTGGGGTTCCTCCTCTGACCCCTACATCACTACAGATGTTGTGACGCCAAGGCCAGAAGATGGCGTCACAGACACTCCTGGAAGTGTTGGAGGCTTAAACAGGCAGGAGAAATGAGTCTTGAGGGAGGTAAATATAAAATCTCTTCTTTTCCAGCAAACTGCTTTGGCCAAGTTTTGGGTGTGAAGATACGGTCGCTTTAAGGTCACCAGTGTTATATCACGGTTTACATTTTTGGGTTATATTCAAGATGTGCAAAGATAGATCACACAAACACTTGTAACTATAACATTTAATTAAAGACAGATACAGATAACAAATGTAATAATGATATAAAATATAACAAGAATACTTAACTAAAGATGCCTTTTTGCCACGGAGTCCTGCCCATCTGTGCAGCATGGCACAAATTATCTGACCAGATGCATGCATAAGGCAGCTCTAGAGACAAAACTAATTATTCCAAGTTTTAGCTGTAGTATATACAGGACCAGTTGGTAGGATTTGTCCCACCTAACCCGTTCACGATTTGTCCTAATTGTAAACATTACTTTATATGAAAGATAGCATATTCCTGACAGGAACGTTGTCCCTTCTCCCCAAGTTAATAATTATTTCTGTGTCCTTCAAATTATTGTCCCCTCCCACGACCTTCACACTATGCATAGACTAGTTCTTTGCTTCATATAGAAAGATACATACAGTGCCTTACAAAAGTATTCACACCCCTTGGCATTTTTTGTGTTTTGTTGCATCACAACCTGAAATTAACATGGATTGTTTGAGGATTTGCATAATTTAATTTACAGAACATGCCCACAACTTTGAAGGTTTTTTTTTTTTATTATTGTGAAGCAAACAACAAATAGGACAAAATAACATAAAAAGTCAATGTGCATAACTATTCACCCCCCTAAAGTCAATACTTTGTAGAGCCACCTTTTATCACAGCTCCAAATCGCTTTGGAGAAGTCTCTATGAGCTTGCCATATTTTACCATTGGGATTTTTGGCCATTCCTCCTTGCAAAACTGCTCCAGCTCCTTCAAGTTGGGTGGTTTGCGCTTGTGAACAGCAATCTTTAAGTCTGACCACAGATTTTCTATTGGATTGAGGTCTGGGTTTTGATTAAGCCATTC
This sequence comes from Lithobates pipiens, assembly GCF_037356315.1. Classification (NCBI taxonomy): domain Eukaryota; kingdom Metazoa; phylum Chordata; class Amphibia; order Anura; family Ranidae; genus Lithobates; species Lithobates pipiens. Next base: position 549,731,854 of record NW_027507758.1, on the reverse strand, counting down.
CAACACATTTACATGTTTCCCCCTTAAACTACTCAAGTGTTGCTTTAGCAGTGTGTTTGCGGTCATTGTCCTGCTGGAAGGTGAATCTCTGTCCTAGCCTCAAATCACACACAGAGTGGTGCAGGTTTTTCTCAAGAATATCCCTGTACTAACTGCTGGAAAAACATCCCACAGCATGATGCTGTCACCATCATGTTTCACTGTGGGTATGGTGTTCTTTGGGTGATATGATGTTTTGGGTTTGTGCCAGACATAGCATTTTCTTTGATGGCCAAAAAGTTAGTTTTTAGTCTCATCAGATCAGAGCACCTTCCTTCATATATTTTGGGAGTCTCCCACATGCCTTTTTGCAAACTCAAAACATGCCATTTTGTTTTTTACTGAAAGTAATGGCTTTTTTCTAGCCACTCTGCCATAAAGCCCAACTCTCTGGAGCGTAGGGCTTATTGTCATCGTATGTACAGATACTCCAGTCTCTACTGTAGAACTCTGCAGCTCCTCCAGGGTTACCTTAAGTCTCTGTACTGCCTCTCTGATTCCCTCCTTGCCCAGTCTGTGAGTTTTGGTGTGCGGCCGTCTCTTGACAGGTTTGCTGTTGTGCCATGTTCTTTCAATTTGGTTATGATAGAATTGATGGTGCGCCTAGGGATCATCAAAGATTTGGATTTTTTTATAACCTAACCCTGACTTGTACTTCTCAAGTTCCTTGGTCTTCATGGCAGTGTTTGGTTAGTGGTGTCTCCTGCTAAGGGTTTGCAGCCTCTGGAGCCTTTCAAAAAGGTGTGTATATGTAATGACAGATCCTGTGACACTTAGATTGCACACAGGTGGACATCATTTCACTAATTATGTGACTTCTGAAGGTAATTGGTTGTACCAGAGCTTTTTATGGGCTTTATAACAAAGGGGGTGAATACATATGCACATGCCAATTATCATTTTTTGTATTTCTGTTTTATGTATATATTTTTCTAATTTTACTTCCCCAACTTAGACTATTGTGTTCTGATCCATCACATATAATTCAGATTAAAAAAACATTGAACTAAAGGCTGTAATGTAACAAAATAGGTAAAAAGCCAAGGGGGGGGGGGTGAATACTTTTGCAAGGCATTGTATCTGCAAATTGCCCTAAGCCCTTGTACACACAGTCAGAGATTCCGACGGAATGTTTCCTATCGGACCGTTTTGTCAGATATTCCGACTGTGTGTGGTCTGCATCGGACTGTTTCCATCAGAATATCCAATGGACCAACTTTTCCAACTTGCCGGTAAAATTTTCCGACAAAATGCTCCGATCGGACATACTCCGATCATGTGTAGCCTACTCCGACAGACAAAGTGCCACGCATGCTCAGATCAAATTCCTAGACCAAAGCTATTGGCTACTAGCCTGAACGTAGTCCCGTCGTAACGAAATAACGTCATCACGTTATGTACAATCGGATTTTCTGACAACTAAGTCCGACCGTGTGCATGCAACATCACTTCCGGACCTCTTCCGGAATTAATCCGTCGGAATTAATCCAATGGATTTGGTTGCCGGAATCTCCGACCGTGTGAACAAGGGCTTAGAACACTTATAGTCAGGGCTTTTTTTTTAGTAGGAACTTGGGGGAACGCAGTTCGGGCACCTCCAGAAATGAATGAAAAAATTATACTTGGTTCTTTATTCTTTAAAATGGGCAGTACTGGGAGGTCGGTAGAAGGTGGAACCAAGGAATGGCGCTGGGGGAGGGGGGGTAGGGAACAGAAATGAAGGGTGAAGGTCGGAGTTCCTTCACCTATTCTCTGAGGAAAAAAAGCCCTGCTTATAGCACACAAAGTAAGAGACAGCCTATGAGTCTCTGACTTTGCAGCCTACTACCCTACCTCAAAAATAACACACCTGATGTAAATCTACTTACCTCTAGATGTACTGCTTTGGACTTGTCTAAAAATACTTGACACCCAATCCTTTTAAGATCCTTGCATTGGACTCTCCACTCAGATAGACCTACCCTTCTAAGCCTTTTGAAAGGAAAATCCTTACATATGAAAAAAATCTAATTTTCCAGTAAACTAATCATCACAAATCATCAATTTTTGGCACCTCTGACACTTTTGGCAAATTCACAGTTCCTCCCTGGTTTCAAAAACCTTTATGCATTTTCCTAGTGTACCTGACGATTCCAAAAGAAAAATACTCATTCCTAAAGGCATCTATGGCTTTCAAGATTAAAAGATAAATACCATATACCCAATACCAAACACTTTAACTAAGACACTGGCAAACGAAATTCATTAAATCTAACCCAACATTCCTCCTATTTTCCTCTTATCTGTGTAGAATTCTAGCAAGAGTATATCAGATGCTCAATTTAACTGTTTTAGAATCCACACATACTCCTATGTCCAGAAATGGGAAACTCATCTGGCCACATCTAAGGCATGGGAGGAATAGGAAACCATTTGACTATATCTAAATGTTACATTAATATTTTAAATCTCATATCTACATACAAAGTGATGATGGACTGGTATTTAGTACCTACTGCACATGCACTCCCCTCTACTCTAAAGCCTTCTTCCATGGTTGTCCTGCTCAGGGGCACTACACTATACATTTGGTTGTCCTGCCCAGAATTAAAGGAGAAGTACAGCCAAAGCTAGTTTTTCTGTACTTCTCCTATGGATCACAGGAGTGCAGTTCGTATGGTTGAAGCCCGCTGTTGGCTGACATCACAGAGCCGGTCAAGATCGTGACCATATGGTCAGGACTGGCACCTGGCTCCACCTCTCAGTGAGCCTTTGAAAGCCTGAACCAGACACTCCCACCCACTCCATGGTGTAGCGCTCCAGTGAGCGCAGGGGAGCAGAGCAGAGAGCTGGTGACTGACAGTCACCAGCTTTCTGCTCACAAATCAACAAAATCAAAATAAGTGTTGTGCTACTTAATATGTAATAAACCAAAAAAAAAAAATTTTTCACACTAATAATAATGCATCCATAACCTTGTCACCAAAACATTACATACAAATCCATAAAAAAGTCCATAAAATCAGTAAAGTGACTGAGTGCCTAAAAAATCTTGATGTGACCAATCCACCCGAAAGTGCAACAAAATGAAAATCCGTGCTCTCCTTCACCTGTGTACAATAGCCGCTCACCTCATATGCTGACCAGCAGGTCAACAACAGCGGCTCCCCACTAGGCATTCATCATCCCCATGATGTGGTGTCAGCGCTCCAGTTTTCTGATTTTTTTTTTTTGTTTTTTTTGAGACACTGAGTCACTTTACTAATCTTATGGACTTTTTTTATGAATTTGTTTGTAATATTGTAGTGATAAGGTCATGATTGCATTATTATTTGTGTGACAATTTTGTATATTTTGGTTCATTACATATTAAGTAGCGCAGGATTTATTTTGATTTTGTTGATTATTTTGGGTGTAGTGAAAGCACTTTTAGTGATAACATCTACTTGATTATGTAACATATTTTTACACAGGGATTGTGTTTATTTGATTTAGTTTGATTACTCTGCTCAGAAATCTCTGGAAATCGAGCGATCGGCAGTGTTTGATCGCTCAGTTCCCAGTGTTAGAGCCAGTAGGGGACAGATGCAGCATCGAACCGATGCTGCATCCACCTAGGTACAGTAAGTATGATTTTGGAAAAAATAAATAAATCCATACTTCTCTTTTAAAGCGGAGGTCCACCCTAAAGTGGACCTTCCGCTCATTGGAATCCTCCCCCCCTCCGGCGCCACAATTGGCACCTTTCAGGGGGGAGGGGGGTGCAGGTACCTGTACAGTACAGGTATCTGCACCCACTTCCAGGATAGCTCTCTGCGGAAAGGGGCGTAGATTTACGCCCCTTTCTGAAAGTCCCCCGCTGCCTGCTGGGAAACACACAGATCCCAGAGGCAGTGGGTCCATCCTTATTGCGCAGCGCGACTCGCGCATGCGCAGTAGGGAACCGGGAAATTAAGCCGAAAGGCTCCACTTCCTGATTCCCATACCCAAGATGGCGGCAGCAGCACCCGAGAGACGATCGAGAGATCGGCTTCAGGTGCCGACATCGCGGGCGCACTGGGCGGGTAAGTGTCTTTATTTTAAAAGTCAGCAGCTGCAGTATTTGTAGCTGCTGGCTTTAAAAAAAAAAAACGGCGGAACTCCCGGCGGACTCCCGCTTTAACTTGTTTCTGGTCCAGGGTATGTGGTCTAGTTCAGCCTCTCTCAACCTTTTTACCACAGAGGAACCCTTCAAATAATTTTCAGGATTTAGGGAACGCCTGTTCATTCATTCGGGTCAGTGGGAAGAATTCCCATTACATTACTAGCAGTGAAAAAAATGCCCCACTTACAATGATGGTCAAAATGGCATGCTTACTGACAGCTAAAAAGATTATTGCTGTCATACAGTTGGATAAGCCAACCAAACGAGAGGTAAATCAGGTACAGCTCAAGGAACCCCTAGCAACCTCTAGAAGAAACAATAGGAATTCATGGAACCCTGGTTGAGAATGGTTGGTCTAGTCTTTTTAAAGTGACCTTAAAGTGGTTGTAAACCCTTCACTACCACTTTAACCTACAGGTAAGACTATAATAAGGTTTACCTGTAGGTACTGGAAATATCTCCTAAACCACAGCTTAGGAGATATTCACCATATACGCTTGCGCCAATGTCTTTGGCGCATGCACACTGAAGAAAGGGTACGATCATGCCGTATCTAAAGGGCCTGTGCCGGGAGTGACTTCATGCGACTCTGGCCAATCACAGAACTGGAGTCCATGGCCCCGGAAGGAAGAGGGGTGAAGAGCTTGTAAAACCCATCGGTGTTTACTTCCTTTTTTAAGTAGAACTTTAGGCAAAATATTTTTTTTTTTCATTTTGAAAAGAGGAAGGGAGGGTTAAAACCATTATAAGTTTTTTTTTTTTTTTTTGCCATCTGTGTTCCATTGGTGAGATTTCTTTTCACTTCCTGCCCCATAGCCTAACCGGAAGCGGGATGAAATCCCTGCAAATGAAGGGGCAAGTTTTGCCTTTAATTATACTTCAAGTAAAGACCCATGAGTTGCATTATTGCATCTATCAGTTAATAAACCAGATGGATGCCTTCTTAACAAAATTTGCTACTTCAAATTTTTCTTTGAGCCAACTAAGTGATAGAAAATGCTTGTAAAAAAGCAATTGTACTAAGAAGATGAATGGCATAATGATAAACATGAAATTGACTAGCATGATTTCATACAAAGTTCCTGCACGTCTGACAACCCTGAACAACTATACACAGGATTCCTAAACCAATCTATAAACCAAGGTCTGGTTCCTGGGATGTGGAAGACAACTCTTAATCAAAGGATATGACCTACCTCCACCCATCAATGGTTCCCACTCCTTACCACTTGTCTCATATCTTACATGAAAATTGCTTTATACACCAAGAGGATCCATTTCCCACACACTCCCCACAAAGCACATACAGAAAACATTTCACACCTAATGTCCAACTGTGAACTGACCTCAATACAAGATTTCATTTACAATTAATTGCTGATAGGTGACCTGTATATTGTGTTCCACTCACTCTAAATTGGATACATATACTGTTGCTAGTAATTGGTAAACCCAACTGCAATATTTTTCCGAATCCTGTCTTTATTTGTGTCTCCTACAGGAGGAAATTGCATTATTTGATGTTTACATTCTTGTGACTTTTCCTCTTTAAAAAAAATTATATAAAAAAATATTGAAACAGAAAAACAATACATGGTAGAACGCTAATCCCAAGAGATATCTGGTGGGTATTGGAAAAAGACTAAAGCCAATTGGACCTTGCTTTATTAGGGGGTTTGGCCAAACTAGTAAAGTATTCTGAGGTTTAAGCTTTTTTTTGGTTGAAACAAATGAACATAGTTCAAGTATACTCACTCTTCCATTTGTAGAGAAAGTTATTTGTGGTTCCCCATTTCCATTCTGCAAGGCATACTGCAATGTTCTTTATCACCGTAGCTGTATTGCAAGTACCTTTAGGAGTGAAAAAATGCATAAGGCAACTAGCAATGCCCTTCGACACTTTAGCAATAATTTTATAAATGCCTAGAAAAGAGGTATAAAAAACAAAACAAGCATTAGTTTGCAAAGATTTTTAAAACGAAACTCCAAGCTGCCCCCACACCCTACCTATACCTCCCAACCATCCTGGATTCCACGGGACTGTCCCGCGATGTGAAGTAAGTCCTGCGGATCTGGGCTGGACACCCCTCATCCCCCCTTCCCCTAACAATGGATTAGTTTAGACTGACAGCTGGGGGTGATATAAATAGGCAGTTAAGAAGTAACTTTACTTTTGCCGACAAAAAAAAGCATTCCACTCTGGGTGATCTATGTACATTGCAGGGATTTTAACAAACGTTGTTGCAGATTCCTACCCTTTATCATTTCAAATTTGTCTGTGTCCATGTGTAAAAGGAGTGTGAATGGGGGGGGGGGGGAATTTCATGATTATCAATTAGCTGCTGCATTTGCTGGGTTCTAATGAGGACAATTTCAGGGTCTGCTACCTCTTCATACATGATTTCCCTTGAGGAGTATCTCACCAAAAATTAAAACAGTTGCAGGGGATGCCCGAAATCTGACTTATATCTTTGTACAGACTTCTGGGAAATTCAGTAAGTCAATCACACACGGAGGAAACTACATTTTTTAGGGAGAATTCTGTGCACCATCTGTGTGCAGAAGAAGAACAGTTCCAGGTAGCCATATTGCATTGCATTTTAGAGAAAATTACAGCACTGCAATTTGAAAAGGAAAGATCATTTTTAATAACATTCAATTACAATATGATTTGTGTTGCAATTGTTTTTGCTATTTTTTTTTTCTATTTGCCATTTGTTTCCCACAAAAGTCAAGTTTAAGCTGTGGTCTTACTGCCCTCTATTGCCCTCTTAACCCCTCTATGTTCTTTAAATGACCCCTAAGGCTGGCAGGAGGGACTGCTAATTTTTCTGAACTCTTATGCCGCGTACACACGATTGGAATTCTTGTCGGAAAAAGCTCTGATGGTTTGTGAGAGGGAATTCCGACCGAATTCTGCTCAAGCTGTCTTGCCTACACACGGTCACACCAAATTTCCGATAGTTTAGAACGCAGTGAGGTACAACACTTACGACGGGACTAGAAAAAGGAAGTTCAATAGCCAGTAGCCAATAGCTTCCCTCGCGTAGTTGAATCTGAGCATGCGTGATTTTTGGCGTGTCGGAATTGCATACACACGATCGGAAGTTTTTCAATTTTTCCATCAGGAAAATTGAGAACATGCTATCAATTTTTGGCTGGCGGGAATTCAGACAGCTAAATTCCGATGGAGCATACACATGGTCACATTTTCCGATGAAAAGCTCTCATCTGTCTTTTTCTGGCCAGAATTCCGATCGTGTGTACGCGGCATAATTGGCTGCACAGTGCTTACATAGTCAGAAGCTCATCCTACCAGCTCCCAGTAAGCCCCTGTACACACGGTCGGAGATTTCGACAACCAAATCCATCGGATTTTGTCCGTCGGATTTTGTCCGTCAGATCTTGTCCGAAACTGTTGCATACACACGGTCGGACAAAGTTGTCGAAAAATCCGATCTTTCAGAACGTGATGACGTAATTTCGTTATGATGGGACTACATTCAGGCTAGTAGCCAATAGCTTTGATGTAGGAATTTGATCTGAGCATGCGTGGCACTTGGTCCGATCAAAATTCTCTACACATGATCGGAGTATGTCCGATCGGACCAGTTTGTCGGGAAATATTTCCAACAAGTTGGAAAATTGGGCCTGACAGATATTTTGATGGAATCAGTCCGATGCATACCACACACAGTCGGATTATCCGACAACACGGTCCGATAGGACACATTCCGATGGATTCTCCGACCGTGTGTACAAGGGCTTACATGTATGTGACCATTAGCTGTCAGTGACAGCTCGGTCACAGTTCTGGGGGCACTGATGGAGTGTGCCTTCAAACTACACAGTGATGCATAGAAGACCCAACTGTCATGCCACTGGATATATGTGTACAGTGGTCCTAAACAGGTTAAATTGAAAAGGCAGCCAGACAATCTATGGACAGTCCATTGTCTGCTTCCTGGGCTGTGAGGAGGAAATCATCCTCCCCTTATCCTCTCTCTCCAACCTTTCTTCCTCTCATCTCTTTTTCCACCTTCTCCCTTTCCCCTTTCTTTCTTTTGCATCCCCCCCTCCTTGCTCTGTACAACTCTTAATCAGAGGATATGGCCTACCTTCACCCATCAATGGTTCCCATGCCTTACCACTTATCCATCTTCTGTCATATATGAAAATTGTATCATATGCTAAGAGGATCCATCCCCCCCCCCCCCTACAAAGCAGAAACAGAAAACATTTCCAGAGTGTTCTTCTTTCGCTAGGATTGTTCCTGTTCTCCTGGGGCTGCTATGCAAGGGAGACAGGTATAATGAGTCATGGATTGCAGTTTGGACCTCAGCAGGTGCTGGGCTGAGATCTTGTTGGAGGGCACTGTGCTGGAGTCTTATGCCTTGTACACACGACCAGTTTTCCCACTGAAACTGTCTTGCGTACACACGATCACAAAAAAGTCCGATCATCAAGAACGCAGTGGCGTACAACACGTATGACGGGACTAGAAAAAAGAAGTTCAGTAGCCAATAGCTTCCGTTTCGTACTTGCTTCAGAGCATCATCGTTTTTGGTCCATCGGAACAGCATACAGACGAGCGGTTTTCCCAATATATTTTGGAAATATTTCTAGGTCCGTCAGAATTTTTGAAAAAAAAAGGTAGATAAGGCAGAAACAGGATTGAAATATACAATGAAGAGCTTCCACCTGACTTCTTCTGTCGGACATTCTACCTGTAGAAGCTGGGTGACAGTCAGCTCCTGGGACATTGTGCGTAAAACCTACTGTGGGACTTTTGTGTGTCTACAGCTAGAAGGATTTGTGCTAAAATTTTGTCCTCCAAATGAGAGTTTTATAGTATTCTGAACCTCCTGAACTCCTCTCCGGTTTCAAACTACTTGGCAAAAAATTCTAAGAAGGCATCCCCTAGACCAGGGATATTCAATCTGTGGCCCGTGGGCTGCATATGGCGTTCTGATGTGACCCTCGACATTAAACCAGGGAAGCGCGTTGCCCGGGGTCAGCAACCTGTTGATCAGGATCTGGCCTTTCCGGCTCACCATCCCAGAGCATCAGAGTGCCAGCAGCAGGGGAAGCAGGCGGCCGCGGAGAGAGCAAAATGCACTTCGGTGTGATACCAAATGCACTTTGCCTGGGACTTTTCTCGCAGACTTAAGAGTGATGCCAGCAGAAGCTGAAAGAGGAAAAAAAATTCACTGTATAAATCAATATATACACTGCGCTTTTGCAATGGGCAAATTAGCACCTATAAAAAGAGTTAATAACTATTAGGCTGCTTTCATACTGATCTGCAGGTGCGGCGCAGTGCTCCTCTGGTTTTCTTGCAGGTTAGCTACACTGCAATGTAGACTTCTATTATATCCAGCAGGTTTGGTGCACGTTCCTAAATACAGCAGTTTTGGTGTGCTTTCAGAAAGAGCACCACAATCACAAGATATAATGGAAGCCTATGGCAAAGCACAGCTAACCCGCAGGAAAGCCGCAGGTGCACTGCGCTGCACCCACATGCGGGTAAACTGCAGTGCATCAATGTGAAAGCAGCCTTATAAAGGGACTCAGGACCATAAGGGCTTTGTTTACATTTGCGATTTGAGGGCACGTTAAAGCCCCATAGTTGAGAAGTGTTTTTACCACCTTCCCCCCAACCACTGGTGTAGTGTTAGGTGGCAATGGCAACCCCATTCCATGCTCCAGGGGGCCCATGCAGCCTCTCTGTCACATTCTGTTTTACACTTGGACGGGAAGGGCAGCATATACAGGAACTGCTCCTCTAAATTTTCCACCTATAACTGCTGAACGCCGACTACTTCTCCTCTCCCTCCCACTGATGTTCAGTGGCTGCAAGAGGAAAATGTTCATTATGCTATTCAAAATTAATTTTTTTTAAAATTCTGAACCATTTAATTTCATTGTGGCCCGCGACCGGTTACCAAATCACTTAAGTGGCCCTCGCTTTTCAGAAGGTTGAGCACCCCTGCCCTAGACTGAGCCTGTGTTGTTGGTGTGTATGGATCTATGCTGGTGGATGTATTATTGTGGGAGAACCTGTGTAATTCTCAGGGGTCCTTCCGAGGGTGAGCGCTCCATGCATATGCATGGAGTCATAAGTGGCCAACCTATGATTGAAGAAGATGCCGCTGAACCAGGAGGAAGATCAGGAGAACAAGAAGTTGGTGGCAACAAAGTGAGGGAGATGTGGACCCTGCATAGATAGAGGATAACAGCCTAAAAGGTAATATACATGCACATTATGCCATCTACTCTGGGAACATAATGGAGATTCACAATGCAGAGAGAATAATATTTAGTACATGTATACAGTCGCTTTCACCTTTATACTTCATCAATGAAAAATGTGTATAGCATCGCTGCATTGCTTTTCTTACCTGACATCAATGAGATGGTATCCTTCTCTGCCTCTGGTGTGATTTCCTTGGTGTCTGGATAAAATGAACCAAGATAACATAAGTACCAACCCCACCCATACAGTTAGCATAGAGCAAAATAAAGAAATATATTATTTCTACTGGAAGACTGATAGTTATGTTTGGGTGGGTGCTTGACAGATTGTGGCACAGCCCACCAAGCTCCATCTATAATGGAAATACCAGTTTTGCATAGACCGAGGTATTAAAACATGCTAATACCACTGTGTGAATTGTAATGTCATATACTGTAATATGTCACAAAAAAAATGAAATATAGCAATAATTCAAATCAGTTTAGAAAATACAGTATTACTAAAAAAGTACAGTATAGTGTACATACAGTATTGTTGTACCTCCCAATAAGATTACAATGGTTTCAAAGTGGAGTAGTGATGATTTTAATCCTTTCCTACTATATCAAAAGGAAAAGAAAATGTTTTGTATTTTTAGAGATGCTTTAAAGCAGAACTCCCTCCAGCCATACTATGTCCATGAGATTCTTTGTTATCTTCTCCCCAGCTTTTTCTGAGCGTGGGGTCTTCAGTTATTTTGATTGCCAGCATGGAATGACAGCTTCCACACATGCACACAGGAGTTCGTTCATTTTAGCATCAAGATATGCTGAGAATGTAAACTGTGCATGCGCAACTCAGTGCAATTTCTAAAGAAGATTGTCAACTGGCAAGTACGTTTGTTTCGTCTCTTCTCTCTATCAGCAAATAAAACCTGCCTATTTGATTTTTAAAAATATTTTTGCAGTTGAACTCCCCTTTAAAATGAATTGTAGTACTCAAATTTATCCATTAGGGGGCTCGGATGGAAATGGGTGTCAAGAAAAAGTATAGCAATGTTTCACAATTCTAGAGAATGCTAGAGGGACTACACTACAGGGAAATTGCTATAATTTCTTAACTCCAGAGAATGTGATTTTGAAGACTATTATAGTGTACAATATTGCTTTGGAAAACCATGGGGGGGCCTCTCACTCTCCTGTATGTTATTATTATTGTTATTATTATGCAGGATTTATATAGCACAAACAATTTGCACAGCGCTTTACAACATTAGGGCAAACCGTACAGTTACAATACAATGTTTGAACAATACATCCATTGGACTCTATTCGGTCATGATATAGTTTTCACCATCTTGATATAAGGTTTACAAATGTAGCACCCTCTAGTGTACAGTTAGAGTGAGGAATTTTATTTTGACTCACAGTAGCCTGTGTGAGTCCGTATACCTGGTCTGGGGTTACTGTAGGTCAGGCTGCATGGCTCTACAGGTTAGGCCAGGGCCGATTCTGGGCGGGTGCAAGGGGTGCACCGCGCTCCCGGCGCTGGAAGCTGCTGCAGAGGAGGGGCTTCAAAGCTGTGGAACTCACTTGACTTGTCGTCTGGCTCTGCTGTGCGCTGCACTGGTTGCTAGAATCACCTGCCGCCCTGTGTCTAGCAACCAGTGACGTCAGAGGCCACAGCCGTCCCAGAATTCAGAGCGTGCTGCTGTTGTCCCAGCATTTAGAGCAGGCAGCCTCCGCGGCTAATAAACTAGCTCCACCTACCTCTGCCATGTTCTTCAGATAGCGTAGAGTGGAGTACATCTGAAGAAAGCTGCCTGAGCCTGCCTGGCTGTGAGTGACTGAGCTCAGCTGAACAGCTATCCTCCTGCACTGCGCCAGCATAGCAGCTGCCACTGCATGACACTGTGTTCTGGAGGCTCGGAATTGACCTTCGGCCTCACCCTGTAAGTAAGTTGTGCCATCAAACGCAGCCACTGTGCCCAACCATGAAATGGAGCCACTGTGCCCATCAAACACAGCCACTGTGCCCAATTATCAAAATCAGCCACTGTGCCCAATTATCAAAAGCAGCCACTGTGCCCAACCATCAAACACAGCCACTGTGCCAATCAAATGCAGCCACTGTGCCCAACCATTAAATGCAGCCACTGTGCCCAACCATTAAACACAGCCACTGTGCCATCAAACGCAGCCACTGTGCCATCAAACGCAGCCACTGTGTCCATCAAACGCAGCCACTGTACCCATCAAACGCAGCCACTGTACCCATCAAACGCAGCCACTGTACCCATCAAACGCAGCCACTGTACCCATCAAATGCAGCCACTGTGCCCATAAAACACAGCCACTGTGCCCATCAAACGCAGCCCCTGTGCCCATCAAATGCAGCCACTGTGCCCATCAAACGCAGCTACTGTGCCCTTCAAAGGCAGCCACTATGCCAGACATAGCCACTGTGCCCATCAAACGCAGCCACTGTGCCCATCAAACACAGCCACTGTAACATCAAATGCAGCCACTGTGCCATCAAATGCCACCACTGTGCCCCATCAAATGCTGCTACTGTGCCCAACAAATAGTGCCATCTCAAATGCTGTCACTGTGCCAATCAAATAGTGCCACATCAAATGCTGTCGTGCTCATCAAATGCTGTCACTGTGCCAATCAAATAGTTCCACTGTGACCCCCCCGCAAAGGGGAGGAGTTAGTAAGATGACCACTCCCGCGTGGGGGCGCCAGAAATATTTCTGTACCCAGGTGGCTGTGACCCTAGGATTGCCCCATTGTTAGGCCTCTGGTACCTATCTTTGGTTCTAAAAGCTGCTGGAAGTTTCTAGAAGCTAGTGGGTGGAGGCAAAGAGGCCATGATCTGCATGTTTATAGGAATCTGGCCAATCTCTAGACAGGAGGCCTGGCAGGGTGGCTAGAACAGTCCATAAATATTGTGGGGAGTCGGGGAGAGATGGACTATTGAAGGTGAGTCGAGTGGTCAGGGAGGGGACCCCAAAGATGAAGGGGCTCTGCTTCCAGGATGGGATCTGTGGAAGGAAGAAGGACAGAGGGATCCCTAAAACCTTAGCATCTCTTCCAGGGGACACCCTGCCTAGCATAGGAAGATCTGTACAGCGGGAAGCCTGAACAGCAGTCTTAACCAAGTCAGCAGGATTTAAGGGATGGTGAGTAACTCTATTTATTACCCCCACTGCCAATAAGGGAGATGGCTCTCAGATGCAATTGGCACAGTGTCATAACTAACTTAAATCTCTTGCTCTGGGACACTTTTCAAGGCAGGCAGGTGGGCTGGCATTTTCTGCAAGTGTTGGGACTTTGTGAGTTTCACCAAGGGGACATAGAGCTCCTGGAAGTCCTTGCGGCGTTGGGTTGAATTGGCATAATAGCCTCTGCGTAACTATGAGTAACTTAGTGGTCTTGGTAGCTGGGTGGTGTGCAATCGTCATTATTCTGATTACAACCTTCTTCTTCCTTGTCCTGAAGAAGCCGCATTGGTAAAATGTGTTGGCATTTTCAATTCACCTGCAGCAGTTTTCTTTGGACAGACCGCACGTTGTTTTATTCTGGGGGAATATGTGCTTGCATGGCAGCGGGGTGTTTGTTTCAAACAAAAATATGGAAACGTATTATTGCTGGGGTGATTTATCCTAAGAGAGTTGTATTTTGCTACTTTGAAAGGTTTTCCAATATAGATGTTGTTGGTATTATTATAATGGGGCTCTTGGATGCCAGTGTTTGTTGTTTTTTACAAAGTTTAGGGCTTTATGGCCCCAAGCCTGTATGGAAATAAACGGTAATTTTTATGATTTCTTTGGGAGAATATCCACCTTAAGGCTGGATTCACACTTATGCAGTTTTAGTGCTTTTTGCATTTTGCAGATTTGCACTACAGAACGTGTTACATAGGAAACCATGTTAAATGGACTGTAGTGCAAATCTGCAAAATGCAAGAAGCACTAAAAATGCATAGGTGTGAATCCGGCCTAAAAGACGCATGCTTTTTTTTTACATTCCAGGGTTTCCTAGATATCAGTTCACTTTTCTTAAAGTGTAACTAAAGGCAATTTTTTTTGGTGTGTTTTGGACGGGGTGGAGATAGATTATAACACTTGTCAGTTTTTATTGCAGTCTGTGCCCCCTTTAAAGCGGAACTACACTTTATCTAAGTACCAAAAGCTATTTAATTCACTTTTATAATCATTGCAACCCCCCCCCCCATCCATCCATCCTTGCTTTAATTCTTTATTTTGATGAGAAATCAATTTGAAAAACACCCCATAGCATTTCTGGCTGTGGCTATCTTGAGTGAGGGCAGATGATTCATGTAGCATTTATTAGCTGGAATCCACCTGCCCTTACATTGGCTCAGGCATGCAGGCATGAGAGGGTGTGCTTAGCTGAAAAAGCCCCTCCTCCCCCACTGAAGACTCCTGGGATGTGTGACATTATTTTGCCTAGGCATGGAAACCAGAAAGTAACTGTAGAAATATAAAAAAAAAAAAAAAAAAAAAGTTTAAAATAAGCAAATGTAATACACGTTCCTATGAATTTATTAATACTAGTAGCATAAGGACTAAAAATAGTCAATGTTGATTAATAGGGT
This sequence comes from Lithobates pipiens, assembly GCF_037356315.1. NCBI lineage: Eukaryota > Metazoa > Chordata > Amphibia > Anura > Ranidae > Lithobates > Lithobates pipiens. The sequence continues at coordinate 549,716,834 of NW_027507758.1, read as the reverse complement.
GACATTTCACTTTTAGGAGATTTATCCTTTCTATTTGTCCTGTTTAATATGATCATTGAAAGTTAAAGTGAAAGAAATCCCCAAATTGTGCGTTGTCCCCAGAAATGCAATAGGAGGGGAAATCTTCCAATGGGGACACTAGTTATGGTAACTTGGGTCCCCAAGGAATCCCCTTAATTTGAAGGGATTTACTCTCATTTCCTGTTTGGCTATAGGACAGGAAGTGAAATTTCTGCAATGAGATACAGATGGTGAAAAGAAAATCTGCCTGGGGTTAAAACCCTCCCATACTCTATCCAAAATGAAATAAAAAAGTTTAACCCCTTCATACCAACAGTACGCAAATAGTCTATCACTGGCCTGATTTTTTTTCAGTGGGCCCGAATATTTACCCCCCCGGGTCTTCTGTCTCTGTGATGGATTAGAGAGATATATTGTATCACTCTCTGTCTTTGAAGAGATAGAAAAAAAAAAGTGTGTGTAGAAAAAAACCTAGATCAAGGTTTTATCTAGGTCAGTGCCAGGGTTAGTGTCTGGGTCAGGGTCAAAGGTCACAAAGGTCAGTATTTTTTTGGACAGGATTTTTTTTTTTTTTTTTAATTAGTATCAGTGTCATTGAGTTTTAAGTAGGATTACAAAAATGAAAAATGCACACTACTGTTTCTGGGCTGGTACAGGTACAAATAACAGCTAACATACACATACAGTGCCTTAAAAACTTATTCATACCCCTTGAAAATTTTCCACATTTTGTCATGTTACAACCAAAAACGTATATGTATTTTACTGTTTTTTTTGTGATAGACCAACACAAAGTAGCACATAATTGTGAAGTGGAAGGAAAACGATAAACGGTTTTCACATTTAAAAAAAACTAAAAATATCTAAAAAGTATGGCGTGCATTTGTATTCAGCCCCCTTTGCTCTGATAACCCCTAACTAAAATCCAGTGGAACCAATTGTTTTCAGAAGTGACCTAATTAGTAAATAGAGTCCACCTGTGTATAATGTAATCTCAGTATAAATACAGCTGTTCTGTGAAGCCCTCAGAGGTTTGTTAGAGAACCTTAGTGAACAAACAGCATCATGAAGGCCAAGGAATACACCAGACACATCAGGGATAAAGTTGTGGAGAAGTTTAAAGCAGGGTTAGGTTATAAGAAAATATCCCAAACTTCGAATATCTCATGGAGCACTGTTCAATCCATCATCCGAAAATGGAAAGTGTATGGCACAACTGCAAACCTACCAAGACATGGCCGTCCATCTTAACTGACAAGCCGGGCAAGGAGAGCATTAATCAGAGAAGGAGCCAAGGGGCCCATGGTAACTCTGGAGGAGCTGCAGAGATCCACAGCTCAGGTGAGAGAATCTGTCCACAGGACAACTATCAGTCGTGCACTCCACAAATCTGGCCTTTATGGAAGAGTGGCAAGAAGAAAGCCATTGTTGAAAGAAAGCCATAAGAAGTCTTGTTTGCAGTTTGCGAGAAGCCATGTGGGGGACACAGCAAACATGTGGAAGAAGTGTGTGGCGGAAAACTAACACTGCACATCACCCTGAACACACCATCCCCACCATGTTTCATGGTGGTAGCAGCATCATGGTGTGGGGATACTTTTCTTCAGCAGGGACTGGGAAGCTGGTCAGAGTTGGTGAGAAGATGGATGGAGCCAAATACAGGGCAATCTTAGAAGAAAACCTGTTAAAGTCTGCAAAAGACTTGAGACTGGGGCGGAGGTTCAACATCCAGCAGGACAACAACCCTAAACATACAGCCAGAGCTACAATGGAATGGTTTAGATCAAAGAATATTTATGTTTTAGAATGGCTCAGTCAAAGTCCAGACCTAAATCCAATTGAGAATATGTGGCAAGAGTTGAAAATTACTGTTCACATACGCTCTCCATCCAATCTGAGCTATTTAGAGAAGAAAAATTTCCCTCTAGATGTGCAAAGCAGGTAGAGACATACCCCAAAAGACTTGGAGCTGTAATTGCAGTGAAAGGTGATTCTACAAAGTATTTACGCAGAAGGGTCTGAATACAAATGCACACCACACTTTTCACATATTTATTTATAAGAAAATTTGAGAACCTTTTATCATTTTTCCTCCACTTCACAATTATGTGCCACTTTGTGTTGGTCTATCACATAAAATCCCAATAAAATACATTTTCGTTTTTTGGTTTGAACATGACAAAAATTGGGAAAATGTCAAGGGGTATGAATATTTTTTCAAGGTGCTGTATGTGGTATTGCTGTGATTGTCAGGAGCAGGAGAATTTATTTTGGGTTGTTCTTTGGTAATAGGGCAAGTTTTCCTATTGATAATAAAAAACAAAAAAATAAAATCAGAAGATATCCATTACCATTTACCACCAATTGAAAGCCCACTTTGTCCAGGAAAAAACAAGGTATAATTCACCCGAATGCACAAAGCAGTTGTGATGATATGTACGGTTTTACTAACACATGTCAAAATGACAAAATTAGGCTTTTCCATTTGTTTTACCCTTAGGTGCGAAGGGGTTAACGTTACATTAAGAAGATAAGCAATCATCTATTTTTCCCGCATGTAGTGCAGAAAGGGGGATAAAGCTTTCCTAATGTAAATGCATGTGCTCACTTTGAGCTTTCAGCTGACTTTGTTAATTCAATTTTGCGGAAAATAAATAAATATATAGGGGTGTGCTAATTACATAAATGCTGTATCAGAGAAAATTACATTTCATTTTTGTTTTACAATTTTTTCCCAATCAAAAAGAAGCAAATACAAAAATATATCCCCATTTTCTACCAAATTAAAGACCGATCTGTTCCCTCCTCCCTTCAAAAATGAAAAACAAATGTATAATATGGTAGGGTAGTCTACAAAATGCTAAAAGGTTTAATGTGCAAAACAAAGATATCACTGAGATATAAAAAAAAAAAAACATAAGGAGATTTAGGAGAAAAAGATCCTGAGACTCAAATGGTTAAATTGAAATTTTTTTTTTTTTTTAAAGAAACAAAAAAAAAAAGCACATTCAAAGGACAAGGGAAATAAATGTAACTACCATAAATACTCAAAAGTAAAAAGGATACCATCTAAGAAAAAAATTGAAAGTCTTTTTTTCAAGCAAATTTTTGCTTAATTATACGATGTTCAAAATGTAAAGTTTTTGCTTCTTCTTGCAGTGAATATACTTGACCTGGAAGGGAATTTCTTTCAAAATAACCTAAGTTGCACTTTAAAAAAATTAGTCATATAATTTGGTTCATCATGGAAACAATTTACATACCCTCTAAGTCCTTAGCAAAATCTTTCCAGAACTTCTTCTTATATTCTTCTGTCCTCCCCGTCAGGTCATGCAACAGAAGGCGTTCTATTTTTTTACATCCTCTGCATGAACAGGTCTGCCCTACTCGGGGAAAAAAGCATAGACTAATAATGTACGAAAGAAAACACTGCACTGTGACACCATCAGTAAAGCATCATTCTAGTAATACATGTTCTCTACACTTGTATTTATATGTACTTCTGTCTCAAAGCAGCTCCTCATAAACAGTGATGCCACATACACACGACCGGACTTTTCGACAGACTAGGTCCGACGGTCTTCCCGACAGACTTTCGGCGGACTTCCCGAATGAATGGACTTGGACACACACAATCACACCAAAGTCCGACGGATTGATGACGTACGACCGGACTAGAATAAGGAAGTTCATAGCCAGTAGGCAATAGCTGCCCAAGCATTGTTTTTTGTTTCTAATTTTGTTTTGTTTTTTGTTTCTATTTCTAAAGTCCGCCGGATTTTTGGCACTCAAAGGTCCGATGGAGCCCACGCACGAACAAATTGTCCGATGGACTTGTTCCGTCTGACCTTTGCTGTCAAAAAGTCCGGTCGTGTGTACGCGGAATGAGATCTTAATCCTGAATCTAGCACCATCATTTTAGTAGCATGAATGGTAAAAATAAACTTATAAATAAGACAAAAAAAATAAAGGCATTCTTCCCTGTGACTGCATAAGGCTAACACAACCTTTAGGGCTCATCCACACCTTCGGCAGTCCTTACCACTCCTCTGCAAAATAAATCTTTGGCAAATTGCTTTTGAGAGAGCTGTACAGGAATGTCTGCTAGGCATTCAGAAGGTGATACTGCAACTCCTGAAAGCCTGATTTTTGTGTCAGAAGCCAAATGCAAATAACCACACAGCAATCATGAGCCTAGCATTTGGCTTGTGGTTGTAGCGCAACCCCATTCACTTGAATGCATTACATTTAGCGGCAGTAGTGCTCGCTAAATGCGACATGGGGTACAATGTTTTGCTGTGAAGCAAAAGATTGTATCTATAGCATGTGTATAACTTGGGAGGGGTGGTAAAACCATGGCTCAACCGCTTATTTTATTGCCCCCTTCACTGCCCATGGGACCTTAAAAAACACAAACCTATGTTTTGCTCATACAAGCCGATTTCAAGGGTTTTGGTTCTATCATCATCATCAGGGCCGAATCTAGACTATATGATCTGGGGGTGCAGTAAAAAGTATATAACAGAGATGCAGGGAACTACTATTCCCTGTTCACTCATCGCGTTCTGTACCACAGTCAAAACCTGGAAATGATGTCCGAAAGGTAGTGTAGAGGTGGTGCTAGAGTGAACAGGGAGCACTAGTATGTATAAGGATTTCATTCAATTAGAATAATTAAACCCTGTGCCCTCTTATATCAAGTGTCGCTATCAGACTCCCGCCTTACATCATGAGTTCTCATCAAAGTCCCTCTTCATAGCAGGGTCCCCATCAGAGTACCCCTTTTCATAAGGGCCTTCATCAGAGTACCCTTTACATCAGGTGTACCTATCATAGTAAGCCCTTACATCAGCTGTCCCCATCAGAGTAGCCCTTACATCAGGTGTTCCCATCAGAGTAGCTCTTACATCTGGTGTCCCCATCAGAGTAGCCCTTACATCAGGTGTCCCCATCAGAGTAGCTCTTACATCTGCTGTCCCCATCAAAGTACCCTTTACTTCAGGTGTCCCCCATCGAAGTACCCCTTCCGTTAGGTGTTCCCATCAGAGCATCCCTTACATTAATTGTCCCCACCAAAGTGCCTCATGGATCAGTAAATGCACTTTCTGAGACCCGGGGGAGCACAACTAAAAATTGGGGGGGGGGGGACACGAACACCCCTCCCCAGCAACCTCCTAGATCCAGGTCTGATCATAATTGTATTTCTATACGAGTCTATAGGAATGCAATCCAATTTGAAACAGGTGAAATACGAGTCAAAAGGAGGACAACTGAAGTTTAATTGCACCAGTCACTTAAATGTCAAATTGATGCCATTGAGGTAAGCCTAAAGCTCATCAGCACAGACCCTTATAGGTTTACCTAATGTGCTAGTTCACCAAAAAATGTAAAGGTGAACTAATACTGTACACCCTCCCCACCAACCCGCTTGTACCCACTGCACTTTCCTCTGGCAATGCTGAGCTGTCAGTGTCCCTGCAGCTGCACCAGAGGTCTGGAGATTTGAAATGCCCACTCTTCTCTCTCTTCTTCACTCAGCTCTTAAGGGAAGGACCAGGACGATTCCCTGTTACAGTGCTGACCAATCAGAATTGCTCTGGTCTATTCTGGAAAAGCTGCAAAGAGAAGACGTAAAAGAGCGAGGATTTCAAATCCCTGGGCCACTGGAGTGGCTGTGGGGACACTGAGAGCTCAGCATCTTTGGAGGTAAGTACAGTGGGGGCTGGGGGTAGCGGTGTTAAAGGTATATGGTGTTAGTTCACCTTTACATTTTTTCTGTATAAGTGAACTAACCCTTTAACTACCCTACTGCTTTCTATCCTGCCACTCTGCTGACCTGAGAAGTGATATACTGGGTACTTTTGGGACATTGGGAGTATGTGAGTAGTCAGTGATCAGATCTTAGTACAGTGCAGGGGGTGGGTGGAGTCCTTAGCCGTGTGTAAGCTCTAACTAGAGAAACTTCGAACGTTCTTCTCCTTACTCCTGTGGCCAAATGGGGCAGTGGTCAAGTGAAGGGCAGGTGGGGACAAGCAGCAAAAAAACAGAAAGGGGTTCAATTGCCCTTAAAGTGTGTGGTCACCTTTGGAACATGTTATATGTTCCACCCATATTTAGGCTAGAACATGTAACATGTTCCAGCTCCAGCTCCCTCTGCCCCCTGTGACAGCTGGGTCCTTCTTCCTGCACCTGCTGTCACTTTTTCTCACATCTTCAAACAGAAAGACAGGGGTATGGGCTGACAGCATGTCTGCAGGAGCCTGACATTGCAGCCATGATCTACTGATCGTGGGTGCAATGTCTCTTGCCACGTCGCCTGCCACCAGATGCAGCTTGTCACTTGCCACATCGCCTGTCACCAAGTGCGGATTGTCACTTGCCACGTCACCTGTCCCCAGATGGGGACTGTCACTTGCCACATCGCCTGCCACCAGATGCGGATTGTCACTTGCCATGTCACCTGCCACATATTGCGGATTGTCACTTGCCACACGTTGTGGATTGTCACTTGCCATGCCACGGATTGTCACTTGCCACATCGCCTGTCACCAGATGCAGATTGTCAGGTCGCCTGTCACCAGATGCAGATTGTCACTTGCAATGTCACCTGCCACACGTTGCGGATTGTCACTTGCCAAACGTTACAGGTTGTCACTTGCCACACGTTACAGATTGTCGCTTGCCACGTCACCTGTTCCACGTTGTGGATTGTCTCTTGCTGTGTCACTTCCCAGCCAAAGGTGGTCTCTTGCTGTGTCCCAAAGTCAAACAGCAGATTACCAGTCAGGCAGCAGAGAGATGATGTCATCTCTTTGCTTCCCGCGGCTGCCTGCACAGCGAGGGAGGAACTGCATTGCAGGAATGCAGGGTGGGCGCTGGGCAGTGAGAGATGATGTCATCTCTCGGCTCCCCCACCCACCGGCTCCCTGATTGCCCAGCCATCCGCTCACCCACAGAGCCGCCCAGCTGCTCGCCTGCTCTCACTCACCTGCCGAGCCTCCTGCCCGATCACCAACCGATCTGTCCGACAGCCCGGCCTACCTGCGGAACCGCCCACTCTCACCTGCGGAACCACACGCCTGTGGAGCCACCCGCTCTTTCATCCGTGGAGCAGCCCGCCCGCCCACTCACTCATGTTCTCGGGGGAGGGGGAAATTACCTCGTTGCCCCCCCCCCGTATCCGCCCCTGCATGTGCGCCATATGTAACAGGTATAGAAACTGCTGTTAGCTTTGGTGTAACCCAAGGTTTATGGGAATTTCACTCATTGCAGGACCCGTGGCTCTGGGCCAGCAAAAGCATTAAATATTTGCTGGACATATGTGACGGATCTGGGCTTTTCACATTTGACAGACTAAAAAACTAATTTCAATTACCAAACTTTTTTTTTTGGTTCCTACAACTCTGTCATGTCTTTGAATCGCAATTTAAATTCATTCAGCTTCGGCTGGAGCAGGATGACCTGGAGGCCACATTGTGGGACGCCGATCTCCCAAAACCATTATCCCAAATATACCATGCAATGCTGTTGTCGATCCAGGTTGGTTTGGATGGTCTGCATGGTTGGTGGCGGATGGAGGTGAAGGAGCTGGACAGCGAAGACTGGGAGGATATGTGGGATTACCCGCTTCAGCCATTGGTTGCAGCTAGAGGCAAACTGATTCAATTCAAAATCTTACATAGTATTTATTATATGCCACGATGCCTGCATCGCATATACCCAGCCTCCTCAGCTAGCTGCTGGAGTCTGCAGATGCTCTGGTACTCCTGCAGATTTCACACATATTTTTATTCAAGAGTATTGGTGGGAGGTAACCCAATTCATCCATGAGTTAACCACTATTCCCGACGATTAGTGTTTTTCTCCTTGGGTTAGTAGAACAGCTGGCATTCGCTAGGGCAACACATACTTTAATAAGTATCCTCCTATTTTATGCAAGAAGGGCCATAGTCCTCAAATGGAAGTCAGCTGGACCCCCTACCTTGTCATTATGGAAACAGTCAGTTAATGCTGTGATACCCCTCTATAAAAAAACATATTTATCCCACGGCTGCCCCAAGAAATTTTTAAAAGTTTGACATTTGTGGACAGACTTGTATTCTACGGTAGACGATCAGACCTTAATGGACCAATTTAGTTAAACTTCCTGAAGATATTCATGGCCCTCCATGGAGCCGGGATCCACGCCTAGGATATGTGAGTGGTTGGGTAGGCCCTCACAAACATTGTACTAACATTTTAATCTCACTACTCTTCTAGTGTCCAGTTCTGATAGCTAGAAGGGGGGAAAAGTCCTCCAAAAAGCAATATTTTCTGTCATTATCCTGTCAACTGTAACCTGAGCGGCGTGTGTTTAGTTGTTTAGAGCTTAGTTGGTAAGTTAAGCTATGAGTTGTAACTTGTTATACGCATGGCTATGTGCACCTGTTAGCCGGGGTATGCCCCAATGGCTCTTTTTTGTATCTATAACTCAAACTTTTCAATGAAAAGAATTTAAAAAAATAATAATAAAGAAACTGCTGTTAGCTTGTACAGCTATTTTGCCATAAGAAATCCAATAGTGCTAGGAATGAGAAAGAATTATTAAAAAAAAAAAAAAAAGTTTTGTTGGTAACTGAAACAAAATTTAAAAAATGTGTTCCCTCTTTCAGACTAGTAGAAGCCCGGTACTCCAGGCACAGTGAATTCAAAGGCATACAAGCCCATTTGTCTGGCATGATGGGCTCTTACTATCTGTGGTGGACTGGTAAGCAAGCATTTTTAAAACTTTTTTTTGAATTTTTTTTTTTAAAAGGTTAAAAAAGTAATCATATGTGCGATGAGCCCGTTTTTAAAATAAAAGGATTTACATTTCAAATATGAGTTACTATGTACCGCGTGCAAATGTTCTCTTGTTCTCCAAAATAGGATTGGGTTCCTCTGATGTCCCTAGGCAAGATGGACGGAAGTAAAAATTAACTTCAGAACGAAAAAAAAAAAAAAACATACAGTGATTCTGTAAACAATATTTTATGAAATATGAGCATGTGCACAGCTTAATTACTCAGAATGATCCAATTTGTGGACTTTAATTAAATTTTATTCTTCATTTTATTTTTATTTTTTTTATTGTTGAGATTTTCTCACTTAAGCAGCTTGCAGATCCAAAATGAAATAAAAAATATATAAATGGTGCATACAGTCATAATTCTATAAACTTATTCTGAAAGCCCAGATTTGGAAAAAGCGTCCCATCTCTACTGTCCTTTTAGCAATTGAAACATTTTGCTTTAAATAACTTTGTTTTATTCTCTGTGCAGAAGCAGCTGAATCAGTTTAACTAATTTAATCAAAGTAAAATTATCAACATAAATATTTTATCATGCATGCTAATTAAAAATCCATGGTTCACATCACTTGAGACCCATGTGCTGTTTTAAAAAAAAGCTCTGGTTCAGCAACTATTTGTTCTACTGGCTTTTTAAAATGGTACCCAGTCTCGGTGCCTGTGGAAATTAACTCCTTCCTGCACAGCCCTGGCCCTTTAACTGGGCTATTACTCCAGATCGGGAGCCAGTGCTGCTGGCTCATAATCTAGAGACCAGAATCAGATTTTTGACAGCTCAGATACTGTGCTGGAAGCACGCAATGAGCATGCTCTCAGAACAAAAACCTGTGCCACCCATGTCACCCGTGAGGCAATTGTGTGCCATGTGGGTGTTAAAGTCCACCATCTTTGTCACCACACATACATGTTACCTAAGTGGCAACAGCTTAATGCAAGAACAACATTAAGCCTGAGAGCTGAATTAATCAGCTTATGGACATGCAGCCATGCTTACAGAATGCACTGCAGCAATCCCTTTCCACCCATCCCAGCATACCTTTAAAATGCTCTAAAGGCTCCAGGAGCGGAGTGGGTATACTTGGTCCCTTGCAGAGTTAAAGTAGTTGTAAACCCTTATGGCACGTACACACGGTCGGAATTTCGGCCAGCAAAAGACCGATGAGAGCTTTTGTGTAGGCATGTGCATTCCTTTTCATCTGAATGCATTTTCATCCCAATTTCAAGTATTTTCGTTTCTTTTTAACAAACAGAGTATGGCCAAAATATATGAAGAAAAATTACCAATTTTCAAAATGTTATAACAGAAACGAAGAAAAATACATTTTTTACAGAAATGCATTGTTGGCTCATGATTGGCCAAGCATGCACTGTGACCCCGCATGCTTGGAGAATCACAGGGCCGGCAGCGAGGAGAGCCATAATTGGCCACAGGCAGGGTGCCTGTGGCCAATTATAGCTCAGGGGGTTTAGTACACGCCCCACACTATATAAGGCTGCCAGCACGGCAGCCTTGTGTAATGTGTTTCGACGTTCAGGGAAAGAGCTAGATAGGCAGGGACAGTGTGTTCTTTTCTCAGGCATCTTAAAGTTAAAGTGGTGTTGTGTGCCTCCAGCACAGTATACACCTGTATCTACCCTTTATTGCTGTTTATCTCTAATTAAGGCATCTGCAGGAGTTAGTGGGTGTTGTGTGCCTCCAGCACAATATACACCTGTATCTACCCTTTATTGCTGGTGTTCTATAATAAAGGCATCTGCAGGAATTAGTGGGTGTTGTGTGCCTCCAGCACAATATAATATAAACCTGTATCTACCCTTTATTGCTGGTGTTCTCTAATACAGGCATCTGCAGGAGTTAGTGGGTGTTGTGTGCCTCCAGCACAGCACAGTATACACCTGTATCTACCCTTTATTGCTGGTGTTCTCTAATACAGGCATCTGCATGATTTAAAGTGGGTGTTGTGTGCCTCCAGCACAGTATACACCTAAAAATACCCCTTATTGCTGGTGTTGTCTGTTGCATATTAGCCTTTACAATTAGCACTTTTGATTTAGAATGTTTGAGTCCCATAGACTTTAATAGGGTTCTAAAGTTCGTACGAATTTTAGGTCTGTTCGAAGGTTCTGGTGCGAACCGAACCAGGGGATGTTCGGCTCATCCCTAATTAGAACACCTGCCTTTGCATGCACATGAACTTTAATGGCATCCCAGTCTTAGTCCATAGGGTTCAATATTGAGTTGGCCCACCCTTTGCAGCCATAACAGTTTTAACGCTTCTGGGAAGGCTATCCATAAGGTTTAGGAGTGTGTCTATGGGAATGTTTGACCAATCTCCCAGAATCGCATTTGTGAGGTCAGGCACTGATGTGGGCGAGAAGCCCCGCCTCGCAGTCTTCACTCTATTGGGTGGAGGTCAGGACTGTGGCCAGTCAAGCTTCTCCACCTTAAAGTCACTCATCCATGTCTTTATGGACCTTTCTTTGTGCACTGGTCCAAATCATTTGGTGGAGGGGGATTATGGTGTGGGGTTGGCTTTCAGGGATTGGACTTGGCCCCTTAGTTCCAGTGAAGGGAACTCTTATGCCATGTACACACGGTCAGACTTTCCGGCAGAAAAAGTCAGACGGAATCATTTCATCGGATATTCCGATATTCCGATCATGTGTGGGCTTCAGCTGACCTTTTTTTTTTAAATTTCTGAGGGACCTAGAAATAGAACATGTTTTAAATCTTTCTGACGGAATCCATTTCTATCGGGAAAACCGTTCGTCTGTATGCTGTTCTGACGGACCAAAAACAACACAAGGGCAGCTATTGGTTACTGGCTATTGAACTTCCTTTTTCTAGTCCCGTCGTACATGTTGTATGTCACCGCGTTCTAAACGATCGGACTTTGGTGTGATCATGTGTAGGCAAGTCAATTTCAGCGGAACTCCGTTGGAAAAACCATCAGAGTTTATTTTTATTTTTTTATTAATATTCCTTTATTAAAGATATTTCAATCTTACAGACCATATTACATTGTCAGTACATATTTTATAACTTCGTTCCATTATACAGCTAATAGATACTTTCCTCATTTCAATATATATCTTTCATATGGTCAATCCAAGACATATTTTGAAGTTTTTCTCTTTACTTTCTTCCTTACCCCTATCATATATATTTCATACCCAGCCTTTAGATGCAAATACTGAAAACATATACACTCAAACGTACACACACAAAACCCCAAAACCACCCCCCCACACACACGCGCACACACACACACACACACACACATCTGGGCGACAAATCCATACAGTTTCCTCTATAATGAATTGTATATTTCAATCTGCCAAAGGAAACGATTACTTCTCCCGACAACTTATTTTATTAATTACTATTCTTTTCTACCCTGTGGTGTAGCCCTCTACCCCATTCCTTCTAGTACCGTATTTACTATCCCAAACTTCGGTTAACCGCTCAATACAAAATTTCCCGGTGTTAGTGACAATGGGGCTAACCGTGGGTCCGATAGCCATAGTTTCCATAATTTAGTCAAATTATTGGGTACCCTCCTATAACAGTAGATTTGTTGTTCTTTCAGAATTTTACCTGAAGACACCAGTCTTCGAGTGAGGGTGCACTCGGAGATATCCACTTTAGAGCAATTACCTTTCATGCTCTAAACAATAACCTGGTAACTGTTATCGTAACCTCCCTGGGAAAAAAAAAATCCTCATCAAGGTTTCCCAGTAGACATGTCTTAGGGATCTTATCAATATGTGAGCTGGAGACTTTTGACATCGAGAACATTCTGGAGAATCACGCCTACCCCACTTAAATAATTTAACTGGTGTTCTATATACCCTGTATATTATGAATAGTTGCGTCAGGCATTGAGAGAGTGATAATGAAACTAAGGTTACCCTCAGTATTATTTGCCAATTACCGTACTTATCGGCGTATAACACGCATTTTTTCCCCCTTAAAATCAGGGGAAAATCACGGGTACGTGTTATATGCCGATCATCCACTATTTTGGAGCCTCTGGGTGGCTTTCAGCTGCTTCGGCCCTTCTTGGCGGCTTTCGGCCGCCTTCGGGCCTTCTAAGCGGCCAAAAACTGCAGAGAACGGTCGAAAGCAGACGAAAGCCGCCGAGAAGGGCCGAAGGTGGCCGAAAGCCGACGAGAAGGGCCGAAGGTGGCTGAAAGCCGACGAGGACACCCGAAGGCGGCCGAGAACTATCGAGCGCCGCCGAGACACACAGGACATCTCGGCGGTGCCATTTTTAAAAATAAAACCTGAAAATAAAACTGACAAGGCTGAAAATGACACTGACAAGGGGACAACGATGGACAAGGCTGCAATGATGGACAAGGCTGCAATGATAGACAGGCTGCATGACAAAGCTGCATATGACACTGACAAGGGTGCAATGATGGACAAGGCTGCATGACAAGGCTGCAAATGACACTGACAAAGCTTCAGATGGACACTGATAAGGCTGCATTGATGAAGTTTTTTTTCCTTAAACTTCCCTCCTAAACTTGGGGTGCGTGTTATACGCTGGCGCGTTTTATACACCAATAAATACCGTATCTTCTGAAATGTCCCCTATGTCTGTCTCCCACCCCCTGTTCTACCTGGGCTAACATCATTATCTTGATATGATCTCATAAGTTGACCATATAAAGATGAGATCAAGCCTTTTTTTTCCACCCCCCTGCTAATGATGTTATAAGTGGCATAGGTTTTATCACTATCTTTTCCCCTTTAAGCTTAGATTGAATCGCATGCCGTAATTGTAAATATTTAACCGGTTCCCGACCAGCGCACGCCGATGTACGTCGGCAGAATGGCGCGGGCAGGCATATTGGCGTACAGGTACGTCCAATCTTCAATGCCGCCCTGCCATCGCGTGCTGGTCGGGACCCCCGTGAGTCCGGTCGCGGGTCCCGCGGACCCGCGATCGTCTCACAGGATGGCTGAATGGAGAAATGCCGTTGTAAACAGCATTTCTCCATTCTGCCTAGCAACTAGTGATGCTGATCTCTGCTCCATGTGATTGCAGCAGAAATCAGTGTTCACTAAATGGAAGCCCAACCCCCCACAGTTAGTAACACACCCCTAGGAACACTTAACCCCTACACTGCCACCCACTGGTTAACCCCTTCACTGCCAGGGTCATTTACACAGGAATCACTGCATTTATATAGCACTGATTGCTGTATAACTGATAATGGTCCCAAAAATGTGTCAAAAATGTCCGATGTGTCCGCCATAATGTTGCAGTCACAATAAAAATCGCTGATCACCGCCATTACTAGTAAAAAAAAAATAAAAAAATATTAATAAAAATGGCATAAAACTATCCCTATTTTGTAAACGCTATAACTTTTGCGTAAACCAATCAATAATCGCTTATTGCGATTTTTTTTTATACCAAAAATATGTAGAAGAATACGTATCGGCCTAAACTGAGGGAACATTTTTTTTTATATATTTTTGGGGGATATTTATTATAAAAAAAAGTAAAAAATAATGCGTTTTTTTCAAAATTGTCGCTCTATTTTTGTTTATAGAGCAAAAAATAAAAACTGCAGGGGTGATCAAATACCACCAAAAGAAAGCTCCATTTGTGGGAAAAAAAGGACGTCAATTTTGTTTGGGAGCCACGTCGCACGACAGCGCAATTGTCAGTTAAAGCGACGCAGTGCAGAATCGCAAAAAGTGGTCTGGTCTTTGACCAGAAAAATGGTTCGGTCTGTAAATGGTTAAAGAAGTTACTAGAAAGCAATTGAAAGGATTTTTGCAGATCCTGAAAGGAGTGTAAAACATTATGTGAATACAACTGTTCTATATATTGAAGCCCCTTAGAGTACCAGCTTTCAAATCCCTCCAATTTAAATATTTCTTTATATTGCTTATTCCCCCAAAGCAGGGAATATTTTGAGACTCCTTCAAATTTCATTATGTTCCTCATTTCCTTCCAAACTCTATTCATAAGCGTCGTTGTTGGACCCCTAGAGGTATAACCCAAGGCTCCAGATTCCAACTGAGCCACCAGATTATAACAGAGACTATTATTTAACAATAAAGCCTGTATAGGGTCCTCCAAATTCACTTCTCCCCAGCCTGCAAAATGCTGAAGCTGGGAGGCTATGAAATAGTCTTGGCTGCGGTACCGCTAATCCACCCCTATTCCGTACTCTCTGGAGAATTGATAACTTAATTCTCAGAGCTTTTCCTTTCCATAATAGCCTTCAAAATATTGATTCTATTTTTTTGAATCCTTTAAGAGGTATCCATATCGGAGAATTATGGAGTATGTATAACAATTGAGGGGTCCAGATCATTTTTATAAGATTTGCTCGGCCCACCACCGATAATGGCAATTTGGTCCACGCCGTACTCTTAAATTGGAAATTATTATTCTAGAATTTATCATTATTCCCAGATATTTACATGAGGAAACAATTTTAACTTGAGGAGCCTCTCTTAACCTGGGCAAACTAGGATTATCTAAGGGAAGTAGAACTGATTTATCCCAATTAATAACTTATCCAGAAAACGATCCAAAATGTTTTATTAGTGACATTAGAGGGTTTAAGGAACCTTCTGTATCCCCAAGATACAGTAATGCATCATCAGCATATAAGGAGATTTTTTAATTCCTCGTTCCTCTAATAAATCCGCAAATAGATTCCGATTGTCGGACAGCCTCAGCCAGTGGTTCAAGGGCCAATTTCTCGTTCCTCTGTATAATGGGAAAAAGTCTGAAACACCATTTATTTGCATACATACCCTCTCAGAATACAGCATCCTAATCCACAGTATAAAACTGTCCCCCAGGCCAAACGAGCCCATCACCTCCCATAGGTATGTCCCACTCGACGCTGTTGAAAGCTTTTGCAGCGTCGAGTGAAAAAAACGCTCTCTTCCTAGGGTTATCAGATGGTATTTGCATATTCAAAAAAAGATGGGATAAAGCCACATTGATCCTGATGAATCAATTCCTGCATATATCTGTTTAGTCTTATAGCCAGAACCCTGCCTAGAATCTTAGCATCTGAATTTAACAATGATATCGGGTGGTAGGATTCCGGGGCCAAAGAGTCCTTTCCAGGCTTTGGTACTACAATAATACAAGCATCCAGTTGTGTGTACGTAGCATTAAGGTGTCAGCATACCAAGACATTTTGGATAATTTCATGCTTCCAACTTTGTGGGAACTTTTTGGGGATGACCCCTTCCTGTTCCAACATGACTGCTCACTAGTGCACAAACAAGGCCCATAAAGACATGGATGAGCAAGTTTGGGGTACAGGAGCTTGACTAGCCTGCACAGTCCTGACCTCAACCTGATAGAACACCTTTGGGATGAATCAGAGCACAGATTGCGAGCCAGGCCTTCTCATCCATCATCAGTGCCTGACCTCACAAATGCACTTCTGGAAGAATGGTCAAACTTTCCCATAGACACACTCCTAAACCTTGTGGACAGCCTTCCCAGGAGAGTTGAAGCTGTTATAGCTGCAAAGGGTGGGCCAACTCAATATTGAACCCTACGGACTAAGACTGGGATGCCATTATAGTTCATGTGCGTGTAAAGGCAGATGTCTCAATACTTTTGGTAATAGAATGTATATCCTCCTAAATTATAAAGCAAACTGAGTTTGGTTGCTTTACTGCATTACATACAAATTAGACTTTCCACGTTAATAATGAAAACATCCCCTTGATTTGCCCTCCATATACTGTAGCCGCTCCACAGTGATCTAGATTTGTCAGGTCTGAAGGTGCAATTCTTACCTATAGGTTTGTTAGACATCAACTCGTGAAAGATTTCTAAAAAAAAAAAAAACATTTGTGATACTGATCTTTAATTGAGAAAAAAACAATATAGGAACAAATGTACAAACAATAAAACCAGTGGAAATAATATAAAGTGTCATAGAATACTAAAGACAAAAAAAATAGGAATATTAAACCAATATATGAAATTACATATAAGTTAAAGCTAAACTCCAGCTTTACCTAATGCCGGGTACAGTGGGTTTGGCAGGAACTGGCCGACTTACAGCTTGTGTGTACAGCTCCCTGTCCAACAGAAGCCAGTCCACAACAGGCATCTGATTAACAGGCATGCTGGAAAACCAGCATGAGATTGGCATCTGATCAGCACTGGCAGTCAATGGCTGCTAGTGCTGATCAATGTGTCCTTGCGGGGGAGCGGTCCCCCTGTCAGAACACAATAGCACAGCAGGTGAGATCACTGTACCAACATTGCTTGTGTTAGTTCAGTGATCTGTCAGCTTTTGTTTGTTTAGCCTACTGGGGTGAACGGAAAAAAAAAAATGATATTTACCAGGCTTAAGATTTTCTGGAAAGTGTCACAGTGTCTTTGTCCCCACACAAATTGAGCTATCACTCATTAACACACATTGCGGAAGGACAGTTTCTAAATTGATAACAATTTGTTAGGACAGACAGTGTTCTAATCTAATTTACAGCTGATAATAAAGAACTGTGAACACAATACAGACCAGCGGCGGATCCAGGGGGGGGGGGGCAACGGGGCAATTGCCCCCTCCGAGAATATGGCCAGCGGGTGCCAGCGCGGCCGGTTCTGCGGGTACCAGCGCGACCGGTTCCGCAGGTACCATCGCGGCCGGTTCCGTGGGTGCCAGCGCTGAGTGAACGGGTGAGGGGGGGCAGCTGGGCAGCTTAGGAGGGCTGCTGGCCAATCAGAAAGCCAGCGGGTAGGGGAGCAGGGAGATGACATCATCTCTCACTGCCCTGCATCCCTCCAGTTCCGCCCTCACTGTGCAGGAAGCTGTGTGCAGCAGAGAGATTACATCATCTCTCTGCTGCCTATCTTCACTCTGGGACTCAACAAAAGAACACCTTAGCAGAAAAGTGACACAGTAAGTCACAATCCGCAATGTGTGGCAGGCTACGTGGCAAGTGGCAATCCGCAATGTGTGGCAGGCTACGTGGCAATTCGCAATGTGTGGCAGGTGACGTGGCAAGTGACAATCCGCAATGTGTGGCAGGTGACCTGGCAAGTGGCAATCCGCAATGTGTGGCAGGCAACATGGCAAGTGACAATCAGCAATGTGTGGCAGGTGACGTGGCAAGTGGCAATCCGCAATGTGTGGCAGACTACGTGGCAATCCGCAATGTGTGGCAGGTGACCTGGCAAGTGGCAATCCGCAATGTGTGGCAGGCGACGTGGCAAGTGACAATCAGCAATGTGTGGCAGGTGACGTGGCAAGTGACAATCCGCAATGTGTGGCAGGCTACGTGGCAAGTGGCAATCCACAATGTGTGGCAGGTGACATGGCAAGTGACAATCAGAAATTTGTGGCAGGTGACGTGGCAAGTGACAATCCGCAATGTGTGGCAGACTACGTGGCAATCCGCAATGTGTGGCAGGTGACGTGGCAAGTGACAATCCGCAATGTGTGGCAGGCTACGTGGCAAGTGGCAATCCGCAATGTGTGGCAGGCTACGTGGCAATTCGCAATGTGTGGCAGGTGACGTGGCAAGTGACAATCCGCAATGTGTGGCAGGTGACCTGGCAAGTGGCAATCCGCAATGTGTGGCAGGCAACGTGGCAAGTGACAATCAGCAATGTGTGGCAGGTGACGTGGCAAGTGACAATCCGCAATGTGTGGCAGACTACGTGGCAAGTGGCAATCCGCAATGTGTGGCAGGTGACCTGGCAAGTGGCAATCCGCAATGTGTGGCAGGCGACGTGGCAAGTGACAATCAGCAATGTGTGGCAGGTGACGTGGCAAGTGACAATCCGCAATGTGTGGCAGGCTACGTGGCAAGTGGCAATCCGCAATGTGTGGCAGGTGACATGGCAAGTGACAATCAGAAATTTGTGGCAGGTGACGTGGCAAGTGACAATCCGCAATGTGTGGCAGACTACGTGGCAATCCGCAATGTGTGGCAGGTGACGTGGCAAGTGACAATCCGCAATGTGTGGCAGGCTACGTGGCAAGTGGCAATCCGCAATGTGTGGCAGGCTACGTGGCAATTCGCAATGTGTGGCAGGTGACGTGGCAAGTGACAATCCGCAATGTGTGGCAGGTGACCTGGCAAGTGGCAATCCGCAATGTGTGGCAGGCAACGTGGCAAGTGACAATCAGCAATGTGTGGCAGGTGACGTGGCAAGTGACAATCCGCAATGTGTGGCAGACTACGTGGCAAGTGGCAATCCGCAATGTGTGGCAGGTGACGTGGCAAGTGACAATCCGCAATGTGTGGCAGACTACGTGGCAATCCGCAATGTGTGGCAGGTGACGTGGCAAGTGACAATCCGCAATGTGTGGCAGACTACGTGGCAAGTGACAATCCGCAATGTGTGGCAGGCTACGTGGCAAGTGACAATCAGCAATGTGTGGCAGGCGACGTGGCAAGTGACAATCCGCAATGTGTGGCAGGCTACGTGGCAAGTGGCAATCCGCAATGTGTGGCAGGTGACATGGCAAGTGACAATCCGCAATGTGTGGCAGGCTACGTGGCAAGTAACAATCCGCATTTGGTGACAAGTGACGTGGCAAGTGGCAATCCCCAATGTGTGGTATGCCGCGTACACACGATCAAACAATCCGGTGGAAAAGTCCGGCAAACTCAAGTCCGCCAAACAATCCCCCCGTGTGTAGCCTCCGGCATACTTTTTTGACCCGAAAGTACGGCGGACTTAGAATGCCGTGTTGCACTCCAATCTTCCCGCCGGACTCGCATTTCGGCGGACCATCCGGCCGTGTGTATGCCAGTCCGCCGTACTTTTAAAATGAGCGGACTTTTCCCGCCCGGAGAAAAGTCCGCTCATTTTGAGCGGGTCTCCAGGTAGGCGGGGCCCGCGAAGGAGACGTCGCTGGCCCCGCCGCCTGGTATGGACTTAAAGGGGAACCCCAACGCCGAAAAAAATCGGCGTGGGGGTCCCCCCCAAGTCCACAACAGACCCTTGTCCGAGCACGCTACCCGGCCGGCCAGGAAAGGGGGGGGCGAGCGAGCGCCCCCCCCCCCCTCCTGAGCCGTACCAGGCCGCGTGCCCTCAACATGGGGGGTGCCTTGGGGAAGGGGGGCCATGCGGCCCCCCCACCCCAAAGCACCTTGTCCCCATGTTGATGAGGACAAGGGCCTCTTCCCGACAACCCTGGCCGTTGGTTGTCGGGGTCTGCGGGCTTATCGGAATCCGGGAGCCCCCTTTAATAAGGGGGCCCATGGATACCGGCCCCCCACCCTATGTGAATGAGTATGGGGTACAATGTACCCCTACCCATTCACCTGTAAAATAAAAGTACAAAAAAGACACAACACACGAGATAAAATACTTTATTGCACAGCTCCGGGGGTCTTCTGTCTTCGGGGGTCTTCTCGCCGGACTCCTCCGCTATCTTCTTGTAGCTCTTTTGCTAGCGGAGGAGTCCGGCTTTCTTCCTCGCCGCCGGCCTCTTCTTCCGACTTCGGGGGTCTTGTCCCCCTCTTCGGTTCTTCTGCCGGGCCACCTTCTTATAGCTCTTTTACAGGCGGTGGCCCGGTCTTCTGTCGCCGCCGCCTTCCGTTCTTCTTCTTCTTCTTCTCCAGGAGATGTTGACTCGACGATCTCTCCGGCCGCAATGCCAGGGACGCGCTGCGCTGCCACTTATATAGGGACAAGGGGCGGTGTCACATGGGTTTATGTCACATGGGTTGGTCACATGGGTTGATGTCACATGGCGACAGTCCCAGCATCCTCCGGGACTGTGACATCGTAAGGGGGCGGGGTCACCATGTGACATAAACCCATGTGACACCGCCCCTTGTCCCTATATAAGTGGCAGCGCATCGCGTCCCTGGCATTGCGGCCGGAGAGATCGTCGAGTCAACATCTCCTGGAGAAGAAGAAGAACGGAAGGCGGCGGTGGCGACAGAAGACCGCCTGTAAAAGAGCTATAAGAAGGCGCGGTGGCCCGGCAGAAGAACCGAAGAGGGGGACAAGACCCCCGAAGTATTAAAGGGGGCTCCCGGATTACGATAAGCCCCCCGCCCGCAGACCCCGACAACCAACGGCCAGGGTTGTCGGGAAGAGGCCCTTGTCCTCATCAACATGGGGACAAGGTGCTTCCCCAAGGCACCCCCCATGTTGAGGGCACGCGGCCTGGTACGGCTCAGGAGGGGGGACGCTCGCTCGCCCCCCCCTTTCCTGGCCGGCCGGGTAGCGTGCTCGGACAAGGGCCTGTTGTGGACTTGGGGGGGACCCCCACGCTGATTTTTTTCGGTGTTGGGGTTCCCCTTTAAGTCCATACCAGGCGGCGGGGCCAGCGACGTCTCCTTCGCGGGCCCCGCCTACCTGGAGACGCACTCGAAATGACCGGACTTTCCTCCGCGCGTGTGGGCAAGTCCGTTCATTTCAAAAGTAGGGCGGATAGTACGGAGGACTTAGTACGCCATATTAGTCCGCTCAAAAAGTGCCGTGTGTGGGCAAGTAGCCCGTTCGGAAAGTCCGACGGACAGTCTGGCGGGAAGTCCGCCAGACTAAGTACGTCGGACATACCGCTACGTCTGTACGCGGCTGTAGGTGACGTGGCAAGTGGCAATCTGCAATGTGTGCCAGGCGACGTGGCAAGTGACAATCCGCAATGTGTGGCAGGTGACGTGGCAAGTGACAATCCGCAATGTGTGGCAGGCTACATGGCAAGTGACAATCCGCAATATGTGCCAGGTAACGTGGCAAGTGACAATCCACAATGTGTGGCAGGCTACGTGGCAAGTAACAATCCGCATTTGGTGACAAGTGACGTGGCAAGTGGCAATCTGCAATGTGTGGCAGGTGACGTGGCAAGTAACAATCCGCATTTGGTGACAAGTGACGTGGCAAGTGACATTCCGCGTTTGGTGGCAGGCGACATGGCGAAAGACACCCTCAGGGCTCCCATTGATTCTGCATTATAGTGAGTTGAACCATTTAATTTTATATTACAATGTATTAATAGAAATAATGCGCTTCAATCATCCTGACACCATAACAGCCATGGTGCCGTAATGATTGAGGTGCCAATACCAGCCATTTCCCATATAAATTGCCCCCAAAAAAACATATTTTATAGAAGTGCCCCTCCCGAGACTAGACTCTGGATCCGCCCCTGATACAGACAGGGTTAGTTATGTTGATTATCCCACAACTCAATCCTAAACATTACAAAGTAGGGAGAGTATATAAGAATTTTAAGCAAGTGAAACCCACTTAAAGAGGAAGTAAACCCTGATAAGTTTACTTCTTTTTTGTCTCCCTGCAAAGTTAAAGCATAATGGACCACTATGCATCGCATATTAGCCCATTATGTGTCACTTACCTGACACAGGAGCCAAGGATGTCACCGCTGTCCCCTGTAGTTCGGAGCGTCCATCTTTTTCCGGGTGTCGCTGCTCCAGCCACTCACAGCGCCGGAGCAGCGATGACGTCACTCCCGCGCATGCGCACAGGAGCCGCCACTAACGGCATATCGCCGCTGCTAACGGCGATAGTGCGCCTGCGCGCCGCTGTCTACGGTGCATGCGCCGTAGACAGCGGTGCCTGTCTTTTACTAAATATCTCCTAAACCGTGTAGGTTTGGGAGATATTTCTTGGACCTACAGGTAAGCCTTAATCTAGGCTTACCTGTAGGTCAAAGTGGTTTGTAAGGGTTTACAACCACTTTAACCACTTCAGCCCTGGAAGGTTTTACCCCCTTAATGATCAGGTCATTTTTTGCGATACGGCACTGCGTCGCTTTAACTGACAACTGCGTAGTCGTGCTATGCTGTACCTAAACACAATTGATGACCTTTTTTTCCCCACAAATAGAGCTTTCTTTTGGTGGTATTTAATCACCTTTGCGGTTTAAATTTTTTGCTCTATAAACAAAAAAAAGACCGACAATTTTGAAATTATATTTTTTACTTTCTGTATAATACATATTGAAAAAAAAATATATAAAAAAACAAATATATTCATAATTTTAGGCCAATATGTATTCTGCTACAGTCCTAGCCCCTGAACTCTGTACGTTACTTACTCCTTACCCCTGCACTCTGTGCGTTACTCAGTCCTGGCCCCCAAACTCCGTGCGATACATAATCCTGACCCCTAAACTCTGTGTTACTTAATCCTGACTCCTGCACTCTGTTTGTTAGTTACTCCTGACCCATGAACTCTGTGCATTACTTACTCCTGAACTCTGTGCGTTACTTAATCCTGACCCCTGAACCCCGCGTGTTACTTACTCCTTATTCATGAATTCTGTGCATTACTTACTCCTGACCCCTGAACTCTGTGCGTTACTCAATCCTGACCCCTGAACTCTGTGCGTTACTTACTCTTGACCCATGAATTCTGTGCATTACTTACTCCTGACCCCTGAACTCTGTGCGTTACTTACTCCTGACCCCTGAACTCTGTGCATTACTTACTCCTGACCCCTGAACTCTGTGTGTTACTTACTCCTGACCCCTGAACTCTGTGTGTTACTTACTCTTGACCCATGAATTCTGTGCATTACTTACTCCTGACCCCTGAACTCTGTGTGTTACTTACTCCTGACCCCTGAACTCTGTGTGTTACTTACTCTTGACCCATGAATTCTGTGCATTACTTACTCCTGACCCCTGAACTCTGTGCATTATTTACTCCTGACCCCTGAACTCTGTGCATTATTTACTCCTGACCCCTGAACGCTGTGCGTTACTTACTCCTGACCCCTGAACTCTGTGCGTTACTTACTCCTGACCCCTGAACTCTGTGCGTTACTTACTCCTGACCCCTGAACTCTGGGTGTTACTTACTCCTGACCCCTGAACTCTGTGTGTTACTTACTCCTGACCCTTGAACTCTGTGTTATTAATCCTGACCCCTGCAGTCTATGCTTTACACTCTTTTGACCCATAGCAGCACAGGTTCACACTACAATTTGACCACTCCCACAATTCTTTGCAGTGCAATACACACACAGCATCATTTTCTACGGAGCACAAGGTATTTTTGTTTTTATAGCCTGCCTCTTGTTCCAAAAGTCTGCAACCAATTATTTCAGGGCATGTTTAAAAATTGGGGCATGAATTTGTGGGTATGGCTAAAAATTAGGGTGTGGTTTTGTTTGTAGGCATGGTCAGCAGGGTGTCTGTGGATTTCATTTTTAAAATCTGGTAACCTTAGTGTAGCGAATACCTGCACTTTGTACCGCCTGGCAGGATCTTTGTTTACCACCGGGCTTTCATATCCTTTATTAATAATTTTGTGTACAACAATAAGCATTCTGGGCATTCTTACTTTTAATAAAGTCATGAAAAAGAAAGTTGTTTGAAGGTGCACTGCCCCAGAATCCTGAGAAAACAAAGGACATTTGCTTTAAATACAATGATGCTTAGCATACTATGCAATTGTGAGTTAATGTATATCTCAATTACATACAGTACAAAACTCAATATGTAACTGCAACAGATAGTAACACAATATATATGATAAACCTTAGGATGTTACACCAACCAACTGAAACCCCTTCACTTATCTCCGTTCTATATGGTATTGGGTAGGGAAAGCTTGATTATTATTGTGTTTGCAACCATTGCTGAATGGATTGATTTACCTATATACACAACATGCATGTTTTCTGTGTGTGTGTATATACTGTATAAATATATCATAGAGAAGATTGCTAGCCTTAGGGATATTAGCTCAAAAGCACTGTGCATCAGAGACATTTGTACACAAGCGGTCCAGCTGACAAGTTGAGTTAATATTTACAGTGCATAGTTGGACACATTAAAGTGTTACTAATACTAAACCCACCACAGTAAAATCAGTGTGTATATGCAGTAAAGCATGCTTGTTATACTCACTGTGGAACCTAAGGGGTTAATCCTCTTCATTGTGTAAAAAGGCTATGTGATCCTGTCTTCTCTGTTCCTCCCCTCCTTCTACTAACTTCTAATAATTTCCTGATAACACGGAGTCTATGGAGGCAGGCTGCACATGCTCAGTTTGGTGTGTATTGCTAGAGAGGTTTTTTTTTTGTCTTGGGAGGATACATGTGATCAGCACAGGGCCAATCAGCACTGTCCAGACAGAGGGTCAGGGGTCCTGCAGCCCCAAAGGGCAGTCAGAAAACTCATCCTACAAGCTTTAACCAGAGCTTGGCTAGACACTGATAGAAGTCACAAGACTGTTTTCTCTCCAGCTACAAAGGAATGACCTAAGATCACTTTGGATATCAGATGATTGTCTCCTGCCAAGAGCAGCAGGAAAGAATGATAACAGGAATGTACAGTCAGTCATTTAAAAGGTACCTGTCAATATACAGTGCCTTGAAAAAGTATTCGTACCCCTTGACATTTTCCACACTCTGTCATGTTACAACCAAGAATGTAAATGTATTTTATTAGGATTTTATTTGATAAATTAACACAAAGTGGCACATAATTGTGAAGTGGAAGGAAAATAATTGGTTTTCAAATTATTTTACAGATAAATATGTGAAAAGTGTGGCGTACATTTGTATTCAATCCCTCTGAGTCAATACTTTGTAGAACCACCTTTTACTGCAATTACAGCTGCAAGTCTTTTTGGGGATGTCTCCACCAGTTTTGCATATCTAGAGAGTGACATTTTTGCCCATTCTTCTTTGCAAAATAGCTCAAGCTCTGTCAGATTGGATGGAGAGCAATTTTCAAGTTGTGCCACAGATTCTCAATTGGACTTAGGTCTGGACTTTGAGCCATTCTAACACATGAATATTCTTTGATCTAAACCATTCCATTGTAGCTCTGGCTGTATGTTTAGGGTTGTTGTCCTGTTGGATGGTGAACCTCTGCCCCAGCCTCAAGTCCTTTGCAGACTCTAATGCCATGTACACACGACCGGACTTTCCAGTAGACTTCTGAAGGCAATTGGCTCCACTAGATTTTAGTTAGGGGTATCAGAGTAAAGGGGGCTGAATACAAATGCACACCACACTTTTCACATATTTATTTGTAAAAAAAAATTGAAAACCATTTATCAATCTTCTTCCACTTCACAATTATGTGCCACTTTGTGTTGGTCTAGTACATAAAATCGTAATAAAATACATTTACGTTTTTGGTCGTAACATGACAAAATGTGGAACATTTCACAGGGGTGTGAATACTTTATCAAGGTACTGTATGGAAATATATGGAATATATGGAAGCCACCACAGTTAAATAAATATGAGCGTCGGAGGTCAACTTATTGACACCGACTCTGCAAGCCATCTGCCGAGTAAGTCAGAGCAATTCAACTCAGCAAGGTGACTTCAGAAGCAATGGATCTAGTGCAAGATAGGAGCTGAATCAAAAGGGTAAAATATACAAAATGATCTACTGATAACCCATGATTAGTCCATTAATCCATAGGGGTATACTGTATATATGCATATGTGTCCATATGAAAATGTGGATAGGAAGTGGCAGCTATCCCCAGAGTAAAGCCAGCTCTGCATTAAAGACAAGAAAAGAGGAAGAGAACGAAATCGGCATTAAGTGGTTAAAAGCAGTGTCGGCTGGTGCAAAATATTTTGGGTGGGACCACTCCCACACGGGAGGCGGACAGCGGCGATCACCCCCACAGTCTTAAGACTCCCTGGCCAATAGGGGCTTCCTGATTGGCCCGGGAGGAGAATCAGGAAGACAATAGTGAATATTCTTTCGCTATTGTCACATAAGTGGATGGGCTCGGGGCACAGTGCTTGTTTTTGAAGCCAATTAGAGCTCTAATCATGTGCTTCAAAAATAAAACCCCATAGAAATCCATGCGTCTGGTGCCCCACATGTAGATTAGGGGGCCGGGCGCATGGATGGGGGGGCGCACCTCTGCGCCCCTCATGGATGTGCCGCCACTGGTTAAAAGTTAATTTAATAGCATAAGGATTAAGAATCACTTACAAGATAATGTAATTAAAAAGGCTCATCGAAGGCAGGGAAGAAAGGGGGCCAAAAAAAAAAAACGAGAGAGGCGCCTCTGGGGAAGATGTTTTTAACAAGCTTTAATACACATAAATTAGTCAAACTCACATTTCAGCAGAAAGTAATAGGCATAAAAGTATAGACATGGTTATCTCACGGTGGTGATCCTGAGTCCTAGGCCTTGTAGTTCCTCTGTCAAAACAGTCTGGTCAGACAGGTGTCCGCCATTAAGATGGTTATGCCTGCTCCGGAAGACAGAATCAAGACTCCTTTATCTGTACCGGCTTGCCAGTACACCGCTGCGAGTCTACTCAACGCCGTCTCTTGTCCGGTGATGTCATTTACACCTGTGTTCCATGCTGATTTGCTTCCTGGTGGCCACAGGATGCTTAGAGGACCTGGCAACAACTTCCAAACAAACCCCGTGGATGTTGCTGAACCCAGAGGATGCTGTGGTATGGACCCCTTTCTTCCCTGCCTTGGATGAGCCATTTTAATTTCATTTTCTTGTAAGTGATTCCTAATCTTTGTGCTATTAAATGAATTTTAACCTCTACAGGTTTGGTTTGTCAGCTGATCCTGAGGTTTGTAGTAGGGACAATACTTAATGTGATTGTAATAGGGATAACAATAGGGATAACAAATTCAGACAGAACATTTCCTAATAAAAGCAAAGTCACGTAGTGAGGTAATCAAAGTTTGGCAAAAGATTTAGAAGCTTAGTCACAGAGTACCTATAATCAGTCAATGAATTGAGGGGAATTTCAGAGAGTAAGCCGTAACCAGCTAAAAAAATGACTGGTAAATGCACAGAAAAATCAACTATTTACAATGCTTTCATTGTTTCTTTACACATACATTATATTTTAATCACTTCCAATGTGTCATTGAACTTGCTAGAAAATTTGATTACTGCAGGATAGTCAATTACCTAGCAAAATCCACTTTCTCCTTGTATGTCATAGCCCTCTCCTCCCTACATATTCTTTTATGCCAGGGGAGGAGGGAAATACTATAGAGCAGGGTCATTAAATGGCGGACCACAGTCCGGAACCAGACCGAGTGACAGTCCTGTCCAGACTGCAGCCATGCCACTGTCACAGCTCAGTGTCCTCCACTGTACTTCCCACCTGGCCACCAATGTCATCCTAACAGTGGGCAGGGGCAGGAGGAGCTGCAGATCAGGACTGAGGGGTGGGAGCTGCCCAAGTTATTATATTAACAAGTGGGTGATTACCCAACTTTTTAATTAATATTAAAAGACTCAAGCTCTCAGGCCCAATCTGAAGCTCCTCTCGCCCTTGCCTGCTGTGGGGATGACATCAGTGGCTGGGCTGGAGGCCAGGGAGAGGACACCCCAGGGTGATTATTGCCTCTGACCTGCCAAATGGACCATAGGACTGTGCAGAGGAGGCTTGCATACAAAAGGGCTCTGTGTTGTGTTAGGGGCACTGTGTTGTGTTAAGGGGGGCTGTGTTGTGTTAAGGGGGGGCTGTGTGTTGTGTTAAGGGGGGGCTGTGTGTTGTGTTAAGGGGGGGCTGTGTGTTGTGTTAAGGGGGGGCTGTGTGTTGTGTTAAGGGGCACTGCAATGTAAACGGGAACAGTGTTGTGAAGGGGAACTGAGGACACTGCTTTAAAGAGGGGACTGTGATGTAAAGGGGACTAGGATGTGAAAAGTACCCTGAAGACGATGATGTATGTCCAGACCTCCGTAAATTTTAACTTAAGACCCATGCTATAGAGTGTCACTTGAGTGAAAGCTCTGATTCTGCTGGGGCTGCTGATATCACATCCAAGATATCAAAGACCTGCAGCAATAGTACTCTGAAGATAATGATGTATGGGGGCCTTAATGTGCTATAGTGTTAACGAGATTCGGACCTCTGTCGAAAGAATATTTTGTTGACCGGACCTCCGTAAATTTTAATTTAAGACCCATGCTATAGAATGTCACTTGAGTGACAGCTCTGAGTCTGCTGGGGCTGCTGATATCACATCCAAGATATTGATTATCTGCGGCATTCTCAGGCCTTTTGGATATCTATACAAAGGAGGCCTTTACAAGTATATTACATGCATATAATATGTTAAATACAAATTTAAACTTATGGGAAGTACTTTTTCTTCAAATGAATGGCTGGTTGACAATGTCTCTTTAAGAAGCATGAGATAGGTGTGAAGTATAGTGTACAGGGGCTCCAGCTGATGACAACAAAACAACAGAAGGGACAATCAAAGGATGCTAGGGTGAATTATCCACGCAGTGGCACTTAATCAGAGTTTAGGTTCAAGCTAGCTTGTGACCAGATTCCACTATTAAGAAAAAAGAAAAAAAGAATATGCAGACAAAGTGCAAAGAGAAAAGGTCAGAGTGTAGGACAACCAAACTCAGTATAAAGCCCCATGCACAGTTATGAATGGGGCCGTTAGGGATTACATGCAGGGAACCCAGCTGGAGTTCTTGGTGATTAGCTGCAGGCAGTGAGGCCATTGAAAGTAATGGGAGGCTGACAGCGCCCGCAGCTAATCATGGCTGCTAGCATGTAATCAGTTTATGGATGGAGGATTGGTAGATGAATGCAATTTTGCATCCTCAATTCACAGAGCACTTTTCATTCATGCAAGCTATAGTACAAAAGGTATAAATGAAGGAGGGGAGTGGAAAGTGGATAGTTGGTACTGATGACAAGTTCCTGTTACAAGTCCAGAACTCCTATTAACCCAAGCAGCACCTAAAGAGGATAGCAGCTGGGGTATGGGGGAATCATAGAGGATTTGGGATTTCAACTAGGATGGTTAGCATTTGTACAAGGGAATTGTCTAATTAAAGATAAGTACCATCCCTTGTGCTAATCTTTTTAAAAAAAATAGATTTTACATGCTAAAATAGAAGAGTTGTTAGAGCAGAAGTGTAACAGTCCTACTGAAGTTGGAGTACCACTAGTCCAAATTTTGTGTTTGCAGCTAGTCTGTAGCCAGTCTATGTGCTAGTTGGTGTAATTTTCTGCATTTGTTGGGTTTCTCTTAAGCCTAGAGCATTATTTGCTTCTGCCCATCATTGGGGCATGCGTTTCAGCAGATACAGCAACAAGATACAAGGTTCTGGATTATGAATATTTATTTCAGGAAGGTTTAATGCCAGTGTTGTGGGATCGGGTAGGAGACAAATATTTGAGGAGCCTTTTTAGAAGGGTCTCTGCCTCCCATGCATTGCTAGAAGTGGAAGTCCACTGTGAGAAAACTTTTTGCCTCTGAGGCAATCTGACTTGGGAGGCCTAATCGCCTTCAGTATCTTGTCCCAGAGAATTGGAAATGGGCCTATGATATGGCCTAAAAGACAGTAAGGTGACTAGAAAAGGAGCGTACCATTCAAAAGACTCCTCAGTCAATTGCTGGTATAGATAAATGCATATTGAAAAATTGGTGGTCTTGGCTTAAAGGCACACCCTTGACCAATGAGATTGGACTGAAGTTATTTTTATTGGAGTAGAGGGATTTTTGCTGCTGTTTTTGTATCCTTTAAACATCTCTTCCCTGCAGACTGAGCTAATACAACTGTAAGTAAAGACTGACCACATGACAGCAGGATTATGGTCATTTGGTTGCCCAGTGGCAGGTCTGAGAGTGTTTTGGAGCAATTGTTGGACAGATCAGCAATAGCAAGGGTAGCAGAGTCTGTTAAACGCAGCTTGTTAGGGGTTTGTTATTATTGACTGAATCCTGGCACTATATGAACAGGATTCATATAGTGCCAACAGTTTGTGCAGCACTTTACAATGTGAGGGCAGACAGTACAGTTACAATACCACTCAATGTAGGTAGATTTAGAGGGCCCTGCTCATTAGAGCTTACTAACTAAAAGGGAAGGCCAAGTGATACAAAAGATAATAACTGTGGGGGCTGAACTGATATAGAAAATAAAAATATAGTTGCTGGGTGGAGGCAAGATAGGCTTCTCTGAAGAGCAAGGTTTTCAGGGATTGCCTAAAAGTGGGCAGAATAGGAGATAGCCAGACTGATTGGGGTAGGGAATTCCAGAGGATGGGAGAGGCTCGGAAGCAGTCTTGGAGGAGAGCAAGGGAGGAGGTGATGAGGAATCTAGAGAGTAGGAGGCCTTGGGGGGAATGTAAAGAACTGCTTGGTTGTTATTTTAGTGATGTAGCTGGGAGCCAAGTTGTGGATGGCTTTGCAAGTTGTTGATTTGCTACACAAGTAAAATACTTTAGTGTCTTGGGTTTGAACTCATGCAGGAACTTGCTGCACAACCCTACAGTTTGAAAAGATATCATTGTTCATGGCTAAATGATTGTCTGATGGGCAAGGCATCATTACAGTTCATAGAAAAATGTCAGTTCGCCTAGTGAACAATGTAGAGCAGTCTGCAACATATGTTTGTATCACTTCAGTCAAGTCAGTGCTTTCTGTGGAATGAGATCACTCCAATAATACCTAGAATTACCATATAAATTGAATATGCCTGTAGAGGAGACGTGTGTCTTAAACACCCTGGGCCATAATATCTTAGTTCGTAACTGAAAAATTGCCTTTAATATCCTCTAATCATGTCTGCATACAATGTTATTTTGAAGATTCTTACTTTCAGTCATTTCACGAATGAGATTATCGCTTGAAAGTGCGCTGCCCCACAGTCCTGCAGAATAACAAAAAAATCCTTCTGTATTATTCATCCTTTTGGTTTACATAGATCACTACATCAATTTAACTGGCATGGTGTATAGCTGTGGACATATGCTGTATCATTTTCATATTTGTTAGGAACAGCGTTTGAGAAAACCATCACAAACCTATTAAACTCAAAATGATCATCTGATGAAAAATGCATAGGCTAAGATTGCATTCTGTGAAAAGTGTGTTGGTCAATAGACCCAGATAAATGGGCAGTTAAAGTTATGAGCAGTTCTCATATCTTCTAGTAGAAACGAAAGTTGGCCATAGATGGAGCGATTTTCTTTCCTGCCACCACGGGTTGCAGGGAAGTAAATCTCTTGATTCCCCCATCAACACAGTCAGTGTTGACGGAGCTATTGTGTTCTACCTGCAGGGAGGCACGGAGAGCCATCCCGGTTAGTAGAAAACACAGTGATTATTGCTAGCGGCTTGCTAGAAAAGGACAATAGAAACACTCAGAAGGTGAAGATGGCGAGGCCAAGCTGTTTGCTCATATGTTATAAGGTTTTTATTTGTTAATATTGTAGACAAGTAACAATAATTTAACTCAAACCTCCTAAAAAGCCCATAACACCAACACCTGCCATTGGTACAGGAAATGAGGGGAAAAAAAAATCTCCTTATAGTCTATATAAAGCTAAAACGTGTGTGTGAGGTTTTCCTCACTTTTGTTCTGATGAAAACTCATTATTTTTGGATTTCTCCTTGCTTACTGTCTCAGTGACAATGGTCACTAGGACAAATAGAGGGATGAAATTATCCCCAGTAAAGATGAGACTTTGACAAAGTCTTGTCAAAACTTGACAAATAGCTTAACCTTATCCTACTCTACCTAAAACCAAAAAAAAGGCCTTTACATACACTTACAGTGACATTGTTTTTTGTTTTTAGTTGGAGCTCACGCTTGAGTAGTTTTAGCATGTTGCAGTCCTTGTTGTGGGTTCCCTTATCTCAAGCACTCCTTGATATATGTACATTTACAACATATTATCACTACTCCTTATATGTGTACAAATCCCTTAGGTGTTTAAAAACTTGGCAAGATCAATTTTTTTCATCAAGAAATGTACTTGTTAAAGCTGTAAAATTATGAGGAATTGGCTCATAACACTTACCGATCACCTCATGTACATATACGTCGGCAGTTTGAAGATGGATATCTCAGTAACGGCAGAAGTTGCTGCCACAACCGAGGTATCCATCTTTAGAGCCAGTGGTTCTGTTTATGATAATGGTGATCTCTGCGGCGGATACACCGCAAGATCATCGTTATCGGCGACAGGAGAGGGGCCCCCCTCTCCCGCTCCCTCCGCCGCTTACCGGAGCCGTCGGTAGCGGCAGAGGCAATCG
This sequence comes from Lithobates pipiens, assembly GCF_037356315.1. Lineage (NCBI taxonomy): Eukaryota > Metazoa > Chordata > Amphibia > Anura > Ranidae > Lithobates > Lithobates pipiens. Next base: position 549,684,006 of record NW_027507758.1, on the reverse strand, counting down.
GGTCCTTCAAGTTGCTGGGTATGGACACGAGAGAGGCTAAGATGGCCCCCACCGTCTCTATACCATAGCAGGGCGAAAGCGACATCAAAACGTCACTTCATGCCCATACTTCTTGAAAGGCACATTTTTCTGTTGTAATTTTTTCAAATGACAAATTATTTATTTATTTTTTATTTTTTCATTTAAATCCAAATATGAGCTCTGAGGACTTTTTGACCCCAGATCTCATATTTCAGGTGACCTGTCATGCTTTTTTTCTATTACAAGGGATGTTTACTTTCCTTGTAATAGGAATAAAAGTGACCCATTTTTTTAAAAAACTGTGAAAAAATAAATAAAATCAAGTAAAATAAATAAGAATTTTTTAATTTTTTTAAAGTGCCCCCTCCCGACGAGCTTGCGCGCAAAAGCAAATGCATACGTGAGTAGCGCTCGCATATGAAAACAGTGGTCAAACTATACATGTGAGGTATTGCCACGATTAGTAGAGCGAGAGCAATAAAATTCTAGCCCTGGAACTCCTCTGTAACACAAAACATGCAACCTGTAGAATCTTTTAAATGTCGCCTACGGAGATTTTTGAGGGTAAATTTTTGACACCATTCCACGAGCGGACGCAATTTTGAAGCATGACATGCTGGGTATCAATTTACCCGGTGTAGCATTATCTTTCACAGTATAAAAAAAATGGACTAACTTTACTGATGTCTTATTTTTTTATTCAAAAAAGTGATTTTTTTTCCCCAAAAAAAGTGCACTTGTAAGACCGCTGTGCAAATACAGTGTAAAAAAAAAGTATTGCAGTGACCACCATGTTATTCTCTAGGGTGTTAGAAAAAAAAAAACAATATATATATTGTTTGGGGGTTCTAATTCATTTTCTAGCAAAAAAACCTGTTTTAAACATGTAAACACCAAAATCTCAAAACGAGGCTAGTCCTTAAGTGGTTAAATAAGGCATTAAAGCGGTTCTTCACCCTAAAGGGGAAGTTCCGCTAATCTGATCCCTCCCCCCCTCCGGTGCCACAATCGGCACCTTTCAGGGGGGAGGGGGGGTGCAGTTACCTGGATAATCCAGGTAACTGCACCCACTTCCGGCCAGACCGCCGCAGACCCCCGCAGACGCTCCGCCCCCCCTCCCCGTTGTGTTCTGGGAAACACACAGTTCCCAGAGACACAGCGGGGGACCATAAGAGATGCGCAGCGCGACTCGCGCATGCGCAGTAGGGAACCGGGCAGTGAAGCCGTCATGCTTCACTTCCCGATTCCCTGACAGAGGATGGCAGCGGTGGCAGCGATCGCTCGTCATCTGCCGCCGACATCGCTGGAACCTGGGACAGGTAAGTGTGATTTTATTAAAAGTCAGCAGCTGCAATATTAGTAGCTGCTGGCTTTTAATATTTTTTTTTTTTAGGTGCAGCTCCTCTTTAAGTAGAAGTACTCCCTGAAAGTTCTGGACACATAACAAAGATTTAGAGTCAGTAGCATAAAGTAGAAATGCAAAATCCTGTATCAACCAATGGTACATTTGCTTTCCTTACCAATATTGTCCAGAGAAGATCAAAAGTGCAAACCAGCTTTCTGCACATTAATTGCACATCTTTTCTGCTTTATTATTTAGCAATGTCCCTCCGAGCTTACCATTAAGATAAGACAAGTCCTTCTCAGGCTGTTTCTTTAATAAACGTCCAGCTTCAAACTTACTTCCTAAAAACTCAGTCTTCACAAAACATTTGTAAGCAGGAAATCCACACATGTGTGGAGTAAACTCAAACCAAGTTCCTGAAATTAGAATATTTTCTTCAGTTATTGTCCATTCAGAGATTTAGTATTTTAAAAAATGTGTTTTTCTTTTTTTTTTTACCTTGTAATCTTACTACTAGTTAGTGACAACATGCTGCATTTCAGTTAAAAGTTTTACTACCTTTCTTTTCAATGATAGCTATAGCTAGCCTATACCACTAACCTAACATGTGTAGCTTTAGTCAACACTATGGTAATCATGCATAATTCTACAGAGTGGCCTGGAATACTTACCTTGCCACCAAATCTCTCTGAATTATTCTTCTCTGTGCTGAAGGTCATATGACCAAAGCCAAGGTTTCAGTCACTGGGGAAAGCGCTTAATACAGGAGCATTCAAAATCTGGTGCAACTCTGCATAGCTGCCAATCAGCTTCTAGGTTTTATTGCCAAAGATTAATTGAACAAGCTGAAATTAGAAGCTCATTGGCTAACATGCACAGCTGCACCAGTTTTAGTAAATCTCTGCATGGTGTCCATCAAATGGGCTTGGGAGGCTGATGTTCATGCAGCACCTACCGATCAGTTGTTCTGCCTGAACAGTGGGCTTGATTTACTAAAACTGGAGAGTGCAAAATCTGGTGCAGCTGTGCATAGAAACCGATCAGCTTCCAGGTTTTATTGTCAACATAATTGAACAAGCTGAAGTTAGAAGCTGATTGGCTACCATGCATAGCTGCACCAGATTTTGCATTTTCAAGTTTAACCACTTAACAACCACCCATTGGCGATTAACGGCTTCAGGGCGGTTGTTTAACTCTGAGAGGCCGTTAATTAATGGCCTCCCAGAATTCTGCTCTCGCGCGCCCCCTGGGACGCGCACACGAGATCATCACGGATCACGCTTTACCACGTTTACCGCGCTTTACCACCTGATCGCTTCGTCAAATGACGGAGTGATCACTTGTAAACAAACCGGCGTCATCTTATGACGCCGGTTCCTCCCTCCCACTCTCTGTACCGATCGGTACAGCGGAGGGGAAAGAGATCGATGTCAGCAGCGATGTGGGCTGCATCTGCAGTGCCCACATCGCTGCTCACCGAATTTAACCCCTCAATTCCCTGCCAATACTCTGCAATACCCTGCAATACTCTGCAGTACCCTGCCATTACTCTGCAGTACCCCCCCATTACTCTGCAGTACCCTGCCATTACTCTGCAGTACCCTGCCATTACTCTGCAGTACCCTGCCATTACTCTGCAGTACCCCCAAAACTCTGCAGTACCCGCCATTACTCTGCAGTACCCCGCCATTACTCTGCAGTACCCTGCCATTACTCTGCAGTACCTCCCAATACTCTGCAGTACCTCCCAATACTCTGCAGTACCCCCCAATACTCTGCAGTACCCGCCATTACTCTGCAGTACCTGCCATTACTCTGCAGTACCCGCCATTACTCTTCAGTACCCCCCCATTACTCTTCAGTACCCCCCCATTACTCTTCAGTACCCCCCCATTACTCTGCAGTACCCTGCCATTACTCTGCAGTACCCCCCAATACTCTGCAGTACCCCCCAATACTCTGCAATACCCCCCAATACTCTACAATACCCCCCAATACTCTACAATACCCCCCAATACTCTGCAGTACCCGCCAATACCCCGCCAATACCCCACCAATACTCTGCAATACCCTGCCATAAATTGCCATACCCAGCCATACTCGGTGATACCCTGCAATACCCAGCCATAGACGCCCCCCCACCCCTCACTGCCCTCCGGTGCTTCTACCAACTCGCAGTACGATCAAAGCCAGAATCTTTTTTTTATTTTTTTATTTTTTTATTTCAGGCTTCCCAGCCTAGAGGTGAGATGTGGGGTCATATTGACCTCCAGATTTCACTGTAAAGAGGACCTGTCACCCCATATTCCTATTACAAGGGATGTTTACATTCCTTGTAATAGGAATAAAAGTGATCAAAAATTTATTTTTGGGGAAAAAAATGTCAAACTAAAAATAAATAAAGTAAAATGAACAATAAAAAAAAAAAAAAAATTTAAAGTGCCCCTGTCCCCATGTGCTCGCATGCAGAAGCGAACGCATACGTAAGCCCCGCCCACATATGAAAACGGTGTTCAAACCACACATGTGAGGTATCGCCGCGAACGTTAGAGCGAGAGCAATAATTCTAGCCCTAGACCTCCTCTGCAACTCAAAACATGTAACCATTAAAAACAAATTAAAGCGTCGCCTATGGGGATTTTTTAAGTAGCGGCGTTTGGCGCCATTCCACGGGCATGTGCAATTTTGAAGAGTGACATGTTCGATATCTATTTACTCAGCATAACTTCATCTTTCACTTTATGCAAAAATTGGGCTAACTTTACTGTTTTTTTTTGTTTTTTTTAAGCACAAAACTGTTTTTTCCCCCAAACAAACACGTTCGAAAAATTGCTGCGCAAATACTGTGTGAGATAAAAAATTTGCAACGACCACCATTGTATTCTCCAGGGTCTTTGCTAAAAAAAATATATAATGTTTTGGGGTTCTCTGTAATTATCTAGCAAATAAATGATGATTTTTACATGTAGGAGAGAAATGTCAGAATTGTCCTGGGTGCTCCAGAACGCCTGATGGCGCTCCCTGCATGTTGGACCTCTGTATGTGGCCACACTGTGTAAAAGTCTCACACATGTGGTATCGCCGTACTCGGGAGTAATAGCAGAATGTGTTTTGAGGTGTAATTTGTGGTATGCATATGCTGTGTGTGAGAAATAAACTGATAATATGACAATTTTGTGGAAAAATAAAAAAAGGAAAAAAAAATCTTGATTTTGCAAAGAATTGCGGGAAAAAATTACAACTTCAAAAAACTCATCATGCCTCTTACTAAATACATTGGAATGTCTTCTTTCCAAAAAGGGGTCATTTGGGGGGTATTTGTACTTTTCTGGCATGTTAGGGTCTCAAGAATTGAAATAGGCCGTCAGTCCTTCAGGTGTGATCAATTTTCAGATATTGGCACCATAGCTTGTGGACTCTATAACTTTCACAAAGACCAAATAATATCCACCAATTTGTACTTATTTTTTACCAAAGATATGTAGTAGTATAAATTTTGGCCAAAATTTATGAAGAAAAAATTACTAATCTGCTAAATTTTATAACAGAAACCAAGAAAAATTCATTTTTTCGCAGAATTTTCTGTCTTTTTTCTTTTATAGCACAAAAAAAAAAAAAAAACTGAGAGGTGATTAAATACCACCAAAAGAGAGCTCTATTTGTGTGAAAAAAAGGACAACAATTTCATATAGGTCCAGTGTTGCATGACTGAGTAATTGTCATTCAAAATGTGAGAGCACCAAAAGCTGAAAATTGGTCTGGTTATTAAGGGTGTTTAAGTGCCCAGTGGTTAAGTAAATCAACCCCAGTGTTCTTCTTATCATCACTGGGTCATTTCCCCATTCCTGTGGGTGGTCCCTGCTTTGTGGAGTGCTGCCTAACTGGAATCAGTTAAAGCGGAGGTCCACCCTAAAATGGACCTTCCGCTCATCGGAATCCTCCTCCCCTCCGGCGCCACAATTGGCACCTTTCAGGGGGGTGCAGTTACCTGGATAATCCAGGTAACTGCACCCACTTCCGGGATAGCTCTCTGCGGAAAGGGGCGTAGATTACGCCCCTTTCCGCAAGTGCTCGCCCCCTTCCGCAAGTGCCCCGCTGCCTGCTGGGAAACACACAGATCCCAGAGGCAGCGGGGACCGTCCTTATTGCGAAGCGCAACTCGCGCATGCGCAGTAGGGAACCGGGAAATGAAGCCGAAAGGCTCCACTTCCTGATTCCCATACCCAAGATGGCGGCGGCAGCACCCGAGTGTCGATCTAGAGATCGGCTTCGGGGGCTGACATCGCGGGCGCGCTGGACAGGTAAGTGTCACTATTTTAAAAGTCAGCAGCTGCAGTATTTGTAGCTGCTGGCTTTTAAAAAAAAAAAAAACGCGGAGTCCCGGTGGACTCCCGCTTTAACTAACTTTACTGATGTTGCAAATAAACCTTTGCAAAAGTGAGGAAATTGTATCCAATTGTGGAATGGGGAGAAAAGATTAAACAGGAAGGATATTTTTTTTCATAGGTCTGTTAAAACTACAGCAGATAAAAGTCAGTTCACCGTGCTAGCTGTGCTGTGTGACAGATCTGTGTAAATTTCAGAAAAGGAGAGATCAAAATATACATCCTAGATGCAATTTAACTAAGTTCAGTTTCAATATCTTTGCTGCTTTTATTCTTTACTAGCAATTTATATTTGGCACAATCACCTTCTTCTTTTTCAATAGCAGAGTAGACTGGATATGGGTTTACCCCATTCTCACACCCAACCTTATGATTCGACAGATTTCTTTCATGTATCTGAAGGAAGAGAGACATGCATAATAGAAAAAATAACTGTAATAAGTAAGTATACTAGGTAGTGTCTTTTTAGGTTAAATTGCTTTTATTAAGATATTTAAAGAATTGCAACAGGTGGTTCCCGAGATTTAGACATATGTCCGTTAATGGGTTCCTGAAGAAGAACATGATTCAAGTCATGGGTCATGAGTGAAACTAACAAGCTGATAAACACACACAAAAAATAGGTACTAGACAAGCACCACCATAAGAAAACTCATTACAAAACAACACGTGATAAGGAAAGACTCAAGACTCAGACCAAATGTAGATGATAGCCAAAAGTGCCAGGCATGAATTAGAATGTCAACGGACACATAACTTCAAGCCAGAACAAAGATTAGATAGTAGTTGGGCATGAAGCTACCATCACAAAACCTACCTCATCAAAGATCACCATTTATGCAAATGTCACCTAAATATACATGTATATGCCAATAGAGAGGTAAGAAAGGACAGTGAGTGACATTCCTGCCCTGGTATTGACTTAAAAATGCAGGAAAGCAATGGCAATGTGTGTGAAAATCCAACAGAGTTGATTCTTCTCCTGAGAGCTATCTTTACATGTTGGGGAGTACACATAGACATGCAACTGTCTCTCTATCTGACTGCAAGAAATCAAACTGGCTGACAATCTTCTGTCTGTGGACTCCACTTTGAGATATGCTAAGGGGTTGCTGACTCTAATTACACCTCTAAATGAGCGGTAAACGGTAAGCAGGGTATAAAGCAAATGAGAGAGGTAATCATTATCAAAGAAAAAAGGGTTCCTTCTCTAGCATCCAGCCAAACAATAAGAAGCTGGCTTACATATCTTTGATACTGCTTGTTCTGCCTCTAAAATGAAATTCATTATGTTTGTTCTCCCCGGAATAAATTTACTGTTTTACAGAAACTAGAAACTGTTTAGCTTTAATAAGAACTCGCATCCCTCATTCTGAAAAAAGGAAACAGGTTCATCCTGGGAGCCCAGACTCCATATAAAATAGAACTATAGGCAAAACATTTTTATTTCATTTTGGAAAGAGTAAGGGATGATCATAACCACCACCAGTTAATTTTTTTGACATCTGTGTCCCCTTGGGGAGAATTCCCTTTACTTTCTGTCCAATAGCGAAAACAGGAAGTGAGAGAGATCCCTGAAATTTAAGGGAATACCTAGGGGATTTCCTCCCTATTACTTTGCTGGGGACAACCCAAAATTTGTGATTTTCCTTTATATTCACTTTCAATGATAATGGTAAACAGGACAAAAAGAGAGAGCAAATCTCCCTAACGGGGCACAGAAAAAAAAATGGACAGGTGTTCTAATCCACCTCAAATCTGTCCAAAACTAAATAAAAGTTTTGTCTTTAGTTATACTTTAAGGAGACTTTAACTGAAGGAGAAAAAAACAGCCATTATATCTTCAGCACATGTTGTGGACGAAACGCTCATCCCCTACATTGCTGGTGAGCATGATTATTGCCATCTGCAGCCTAGTCATTTCATTGTGTTTTTTATGTTTCATACATTGTATGTTTTTCTAGTCCATTTTTCTCACTAGTGTTCACCCACCCTCTTTTGTTAATAAAGCTTTAAGATAACATTCAGTTTGGCTTATTGCTGAATAGGAGGGTTTAGCTGCATGAGTTACACACAGAGAAATGTGTAGCGAGTACAGAACACTGCTCCTAGGTCCTGTGCTTCTCTCATTCCACATGGGTGCCAGCATACCTCCAAATGCCATCACTTGCCCTCATAACATGTATGTCAGGTCACCTCAAGGAGAGGTGACAGATGCACACCGTAGGGATCAGGAGAGCACCGCAAGGTTGTGGACCCTACAGCTGACTGCTGCGGACTGGAGACAGATCCCACCGGGGTTAGAGCGTAAGATTCCCTGGGGCGCGGAGTCTAAGAGCCAGCAGGTGTTCACCAGAACCTCTAGTAGTGAGGATGGACTTGGCTGCAACTGGCTCCCCCAGGGTCCCCCAGCTCACACCCACAGTAGGCGACAGGAGGATAGGGATGGTGAGGGACAAAGCCAAGGTCGGGGCCACCAGCAGACAGGAATAGTCAGGGACACGCCAAAAGGTCAGGATCACAGGCAAACAGGGATAGTCAAGGACATGCCAAAGTCAGTAACGGAACAACAGAGCACACGGCAGGTAACAGGAAGCTAAACACACAAAGGAATACACAATGGTTATAACTTATAACATGTGAAGCCATGCACAGCTTTCCTCTTCTGCCTCAGGCGGCTAAAGATCTAGAGCCCGGAAAGAAGACTGTGTTAACACGGAAACCACAAAGGGGAAGCCGCAGGGGAGGAGCTGTATCAGAGGAGTCGTGACCATGGTGAATGTGGACCTGGGGGGGGGGGGGGGTTATTTGCACCACCTCAAAATTTTTAGCACCAGCTGCCACTATCCAAGATTATGCCTCATTACGGGGCTCAATGCATCAGGGCAGTACATAAGACAAGCAGTGTGCAGCTTCATGTTTTGCATGCTAGACTAAAGATTAACTATGCAAATGTAAACATCCTTCTGGGTACATTATGACTTGTACTTACTTCATTAGTCATCCAGTAAACAACCACATAGGCCCACAAATCAGTCAGTGAGAATACTTCTTCCAAAAATGCCTTCTCTAACTTCTCCCATGACTTGTCCCAGTCCCATGTCGATTGTAGCCGATCATATAACTGACTCTCCATTTCTTCCATGCATGAAAAGTCTGACCACTTTTCATTGTTATATAATGATGCCATACACCTGAAAGGTTTGAAGTCAGATATTTGATGTTTATTTATATTTATTTTATTATAAAATTTATACTTTGATTTGTTTTAATGGGGTTGGGGGTGCAAATTACAGGGCTAACACACAAAACCTGTTTCACTGACCTGGAAAAATCATACAACCAAAGAGAGTCTAAAAATCCTGCACTCTTGAATTGTATTATTTTAGATCAATGCCATAGTAAAACAAGAATAAGTTTGACAGATTTTTATTTTGTATTTATTTTTCTTTATTTTTAAGGAAGCTGAATAGTTTTTATTTGTTTTTAACACCAGAAGCCCCTTGCTAAATGCTTTCTTGGTGTTCAACAAGTTCAACAAATACTAAGTAGGTGCAATGGTTGTACATACCATGTTGATCCAGATGTTCCAGAAACGTATGTGACAACATCTAGAAGCTTCAGTTCAGACAGCTTAGACAGGGTACCCAGAAAAGCATTCATGGCACGTAGTCCACCCCCAGACCCCAGCACTGCAATTACAGGGGGATCAAAATTCTAAAGAAAAACAAAAATAAAGAACCTCAGTACAGGCTGGTCTAAAATAATACGCTAAAGCAAGAGAAAGTACAAAAGAAGCTTGAGGCACTTGTTCACATTTATGCCCTCACCTGTGGTAAGGATGAATTACTATGCAGGTCCAGTACTGAAAGTACTGTACAGTAAAGTACTGTAGTAAAAAACTGTATTTGCAGTACTGTGCAAATGTTTTAGGCAGGTGTGAAGAAATGCTGTAACGTAAGAATGCTTTCAAAATGATATATTTGAATTGTTGATTTTTATCAATTCATAAAATACAAAGTGAGCAGAAGAAACATGTAAATCAAAACAATATTTAGTGTGACTACCCTTTGGCTTCAAACCAGCAACAGTTCTCACACACTTTTCACACTTGCACAAAGTCAGGGATTTTGTAGGATTAGAGTAAGGTGTATGATTAACCAATTATACCACGCAGGTGTTAATGATCATCAATTTCATATGTACAGTAGGTCGAAATATGCTAATTAAATGAAACAGAAACTGCTGCATAGGAGGCTTAAAACTGGGTGCAGAACAGCCAAACTCTGCTACTAAGCTGAGGTTGTGGAAGATCCTTTCATATCACAGGTCATACACCATGGCAAGACTGAGCCCGGGAACAAGACACAAGGTAGTTATACTGCATCAGAAAGGTTTCTCCCAAGCAAAAATTTCAAAGCAGACTGGGGTTTCAAGATTTGCTGTTCAAGCTCTTTTAAAAAAGCACAAAGAAACGGGCAATGTTGAGGAACATAGACACAGTGGTCTGCCAAGATAACTTGATGTAGCAGATGAAAGACACATCATTCTTATTTTCCTTTTGACATCAGAAGATGTCCAACATCGCCATCAGTACAAAACAAGTGGAAACCAATGGGACCCAGGTACACTCACCTCTGTCTGGAAAAGTCTGGCTACAAGTAGCCTTAATGGAAGAATTGCAGCTAAAAAGCCACATCTCTTATTTCGAAATAAGGCTAAATGACTCAAATAAGCACGAAAAGTTATGAACTGTGGTGCAGAAAAATGGCAGCAGGTGCTTTGGACTAATATTTGACTGTAGGAGGAGGCAGTTTGTTCGCAGTGAAGCATGGTAGAGGTTCCTTGCAAGTTTGGGGCTACATTTCTGAAAATGGAGTTTGAGATTTGGTCAGGATCAATGGTGTCCTCAATGCTGATAAATACAGAAATACAGGCAGATATTTATCCATCATACCATACCATCCAATGGGCATGTGATTGGCCCCAAATTTTTCTGCAGCAGAACAACCACAATGACCCCAAACATACAGGCAATGTCATTAAGAACTATCTTCAGCATAAAGAAAAACAAGGAGCCCTGGAAGTTATGGTTTGGACCCCACAGAGCCCTGACCTCAACATCATAGAGTCTGTCTGGGATTACAGTACATGAAGAGACAGAAGGATTTGAGGCAGCCTACATCCGCAGAAGATCCATAGTTGGTTCTCCAAGAACAACCTACCTGCCGAGTTCCTTCAAAAACTGTGTGCAAGTATACCTAAAATAATTAATGCTGTTTTGAAGGCAAAGGGTGGTCACACCAAATATTTATTTAATTTGGATTTCTCTTTTGTTCTTTACTTTCCATTTTGTTAATTGATAAAAAAAGAACTATTAACACTTTAATTTCTGAAAGCATTCTTAATTTACAGCATTTTTTCACACCTGCCCAAAACTTTTTCACAGTAGTCTAGGTTTCCAAACATCTGTTCTCTGCTATCCACCCTAAACAATATATTTCTACAATACCATCTCTTTGGTGTCAAGGAATACAGCCAACTTTCTAGTAAGAATTTTTATTCACAGAGACTATCACATGCAACATCCCAGTTGTACAGTTGTTTAAGGTGGGGGACTCTAAAGGAAGGCCTACACTTATGGCTGAATATGATAATCAGTCAGGGATAGTTTCATCTGAGGTGGAATGGAAGAAATGTTTCTTGTTGCCTCACCCTCTTTCTATACAATCTTATTTCTAAAAATGAAGGTAGGAAAGAGTTATTTAACCACTTGAGACCCGCGCTATAGCTGAATGACGGCTACAGCGCGGATCTCCTTTTCCGGGGCTACGTCTATTGACGTAGTCCCGTGCACGAGCAGCCTGCGCGCCCCCTGAGGGGCGCACGCGGCGCGCTCTGTGATCGGCGAGTCTATGAGACTCGCCTGATCACCGATCAGAGCAAGGGGTCGATCCCGACCCCTTATCACGTGATCAGCTGTCAGCCAATGACAGCTGATCATGTGATATAACGGAGCCGGTAATCGGCTATTATTCCTCCTCGCGCTGACAGCGCGAGGAGAAAAAAAAAGAGCCGATCACCGGCGGCCGTGATCGGGACATCAGTCCCGATCACGGCCCACCTGCCCCCTGCCAGTACCCACCTGCCCCCTCATCAATAAAGATGATTAAAAAATAAGTGCCCCTCGTCAGTGCCACCCAGCAGTGCCCATAGTGCCACCCAGCAGTGCCCACAGTGCCACCCAGCAGTGCCCACAATCTGCCTCAACAAAGGTGCTGCACCCCAGTGCCACATATCCGTGCCCATCAGTGTCATCTACCAGTGCCCAGCAGTGCCGCCCATCAGTGCCCAGCAGTGCCACCTATCAGTGCCCATCAGTCCCATCTATCAGTGGTACCTATCAATGCCCCTTAGTGCCACCCATCCGTGCCACCCATCCGTGCCATCTTATCTGTGCCCATCTTTGCCCATCAGTGCCGCCTTATCTGTGTCCATCGGTGCCGCCTTATCTGTGCCTATTAGTGCCGCCTTAACTATGCCTATCAGTGCCCACCAGTGCAGCCTATCAGTGCCCACCAATGCAGCCTATCAGTGCCCACCAATGCAGCCTATCAGTGCCGCCTCATCAGCGCACTTCAATGAAGGAGAAAAATGACCTGTTTGCAAAATTTTATAACAAACTATTAAACATGATTTTTTTTTTTTTGCATCTTTTTTTGTTTGTTTAGCAAAAAATAAAACTCCCAGCTGTAATTAAATACCACCAAAAGAAAGCTCTATTTGTGGGAAAAAAATGATAAAAATTTAATTTGGGTACAGTGTTGTATGCCCGCGCAATTGTCATTCAAAGTGCATCAGCGCTGAAAGCTGAAAATTGGTCTGGGACTGAGAGGGGTTTAAGTGCCCAGTAAGCAAGTGGTTAAAAACTAGAGTGGTAATCTTACATCATGCAAAGGAAACAAAAACTCCTTTATTAACAGTCATAAAAAATATGTTTAGGGGAAAGTCTGTTGAGAGTTTGATTGATTGATTTAGGGGAGGCACAGTGGTGTAGTGGGTAGCACTCTCACCTAGCAGTAAAAAGGGTCGCTGGTTCAAATCCCAACCACAACACTACCCGCCTGGAGTTTCCATGTTCTCCCTGTGTGGGTTTACTTTGGGTACTCTAGTTTCCTCCCACACTCCAAAGACATGTTGGTAGATTAATTGGCTTCTGTCCAAAATTGGCCCTAGTATATGAATGAGAACCTTGGATTCTGGGTTCCTTGAGGGTAGGGACTGATGTGAGTGTGCGATGTACAGGGATTGGTTCAATTTTAGACACTCACTCAGGATGGAATGGTGTCTTTATTCAACCTTACAAACTATGTAACTATCATTTAAATGCTGGTAAATAATACAATACAATTCTGTGTGTTAGTTCAATTTTGATCTATTCTTCGCTGCATCTGTGAAAATTGCAGGCAGACTGGTTCACCCCTCCCAACCCGCTTTTCTTGTAAAGACGGTACTTAATTATTAATATTTACCTTAATGCGTTTGCTCAGATTAGAGAAGAAAATAAGGGTAAAAAAAATGAAAAGCAACAGTACAAAAAAGCAATACATAAAACTAAACTACCTTAAATACTAAACAAATAAATAAAATACACCCTCTAGTTAAATTATTGGACACCCTCTCTGTGTTTTTTATCTGAAAATAATTAAATCAGTTTCTTTTAATTACATGTAAAAACAGTTTGTTTTTTTTGGTTTGTGAGTGTGTCAATAATATTTTCCCAGCTCTCAATACAATGTTTCTAAAGAAAAAAAGAGTAGAGAAAGCACATTTCACCTATGTGGACCAATACATCTGCTTTAGCAAAATTTTAATTTTCTGATGGTGAAATGAAGTAATTTTGCAGCAAAATAAATTATGCTGAAATCACTTGGATCATTCCCACTGATAAAGACACTTACCTCTGCAGAATCCATGCCCTGGGATAAAAGGTTCTTAGCTATTATTCTCTTCCTTGCTTGGACAGATAATTTTTCCCCTTCAGATCTGTTCGGTGTAAATGTAGTGAGTCATGCAAAAAAATACAGTATCGCAAACAAAAGTATTTGAAGCTTTTCCTGACAAAGCGCACTTCACTTCATACAGGGACAATTTTTCCTTTGCTGATACCATTTTCAACATTTTTACTGAAGCAAGGAAAGCGTAAGTTGGTATTTGCATGGTTTGAATCACTCATAGATGACCTTGAAACATATATTTTTCAAGTTAAAGTGCATGCAAAAGTATTTCTACTGTCTCACATTATTCACAATGCTATCTTGACAATGTAGTTATCTGATCACCTGTGTCCACAACACACTCTGCCTTCTGTCCTATTCCCTGTGTCCACCCAGTCCAACACTCCAACTTCTGCCTGCAATGGGATAATATAACATATACCTGTGATACGGGGTTCTACTGGTATTGCGAAGCAGTTTTCAAACAGTGGGCGCTCTCCCCCCCTTCCTGAACCCCCCTTTTCTCCTCCTTCCTCTTTCTTCTCTCTCCCCCCTTCTCTCCCCTCTACCCCCACTTCCTATCTCCAACCCCTCCATCTTTCCCATCCCTCCCCCCTGAGTCACCCTCTCTTTCTTCACTCTCTCTTTCTGTCACCCAGCCTCTACCCCCCTTCTTTTTTATGTGCAGAAAAGCATATGTAATTTAAATGTTATTTCTTTTAATTATCCTTTGTCCTGAGGTTTAAGTGTGTCTGTGAAAGTTTCACTTGTGGCACAGTAATAGGGAATATTTTGTGGGTACTGTGGCATAGGTGTGCAGTGTATACAGTAACTTGGCTTTGGTTCTGTTTAATCTCCCCTCTTTAAGCCCCTCTTACTGTTTGTTAGGTTTAACCTGATTATGACCGCCAGTTGTCACTGCACACTATGGGGGTTATTTACGAAAGGCAAATCCACTTTGCACTAAAAGTGCACTTGGAAGTAAAGTCACTGTAGATCTGAGGGGGACATGCAAGGAAAATAAAAAACAGCATTTTAGCTTGCACATGATTGGATGGTAAAATCAGCAGAGCTTCCCCTCATTTCAGATCTATCCCTCAGATTTACAGCGACTGCACTTCCAAACGCACTTGTAGTGCAAAGTGGATTTGCCTTTCGTAAATAACCCCCATTGTGTGCTACAGAACTTGTTTTGCTCCTCCATCCTAAGGATCCCCGGGTCTTTCATAATCCTAGTCATGTTCACATTCTGCCATGCTGTTTTGACTTTTTATTTGTAAAGCCAGGCAAATTATTTATGTTTTCAACAGCGCAACCCTTTTAAAATGTGTAAACCGTGTATACCACATAAATACTGTAAAGAAATCTTTATTTTACAAATAAGTATTCAATACCTGTTAAAACCTGGTGTAACACCCTGTTTAAAACTGAATGGGGCAGTCAATTAAAGCTGAAGGGTGGGGGTATAGAAGGAGTGAGGGAGGGAACAAGAACAGGGGAATGAAGAAAGAGAAAGGAGGAGTGAGAAAAATATGCATTTTCTATAAAATTAATAGTAAGTGATGTACACCTTGTAAATCACGGGATATTACATACTTCAATAAATTGAAATAATAATAATAGTTACTCACTGTGAAGAGGAGCAGAAGGTAATATCAGGACATTTCTGTAGGTAAATAAAAGACAAGGCTGGTGTTTATAAGTAATCTTGTAAAGCACACACACACACACCAATGAACAAAATTGAGTTTTTAGGGTAAACTATATGCCATCTACTGCTTTGGACCCCCTCAGTACAAATACATATTTAATTCAAACTGTAGTACACTGTGCCCACTGACTGGAAATCTGATTGTGTAACTGTGGAAATGTAATATTTAGCAAGATGGCAGCATAAGCATTTGTGGTAGTCAGTAGCCCTCGGTTCTAGTAGTTGGTGGCTGTTTATTGTGTCTCTCGGGTGAGTAATGCCCAGACTGTGTTGGACAGACAGACCCTGATCAATATTCTAGGCGGCTGTGTGGGACTCACTGTGGGGGTGGACATTCTTGGTGCGACTGCAGCTCTGGGTGTACTTTGCCAGGGATTATGGTTGTGAGCACTGGATGCCCTGGAGTTTAAGGAAGAGCAAAATAGGAGTCCAGGGAGATGTAGTGCCAGCTGATCTGGAGAGTGGTGAGCAGTGCTCTGAGTGTGGAACAATTCGAAAGCTGGGCAGGGAATCAGTGTGGCTACAGGCTATGGAACCAGGGAAGGAGGAGGAAAGCAGCAGCTGTTATGAGTGAAATAGATAACCAGCGGACTGGATCTAGTCTGAAGGTGCCAAAGAAAGATACGTGGGTTGGGGGGCCAAAGTGCCAGCCAGTCAAATAAGGCTGAGCAGAAGCCAGGACAGGGTTTGCAAGAGCAGGGGAGGTGGGAGTTGAGATGCGTCAGACCCAGGAATAGAGGAAAAAAAGCTGGACTGAGAGTAAGGCTCAGATGATTTGGACCTAAACTTACATCACTGCCAAAATGTGTGATTCCTGAAGGGAAAGATAGAGGAGCTACAAATTTATATTATGGTGAAAAAAACGTCTGCGCTGCTATGTGAATAATTGAAGCTCCAGCTTAATATATCAGTGAACAGCTGCAACCATGGATTAGTGAACACTAAAAACAAAATAGCAAATATACAGTATCTCACAAAAGTGAGTACACCCCTCACATTTTTGTAAATATTTTATTATATTTTTTCCTGTGACAACACAGCCATTAAAGAGGAAGTAAACTCTCCCACTCTGATGCTTCTTTTCATTTAGTCCATTATAATAAGTAATTATCAGACTATAACAACTGTAATCCAGCCCAAATCGCATATTACTTACTGTTTAAAGAAACTTTAAAAAACTTTTTTCCAGGGGTTAGGCAGCACCATCTTAAGTATTGTTTTCTAAATCCACAGTGGAGTGTATTTCTGCCCTTACATTGAGCACTTCCTGTACTGTTAACCAAGCCTCCTTCTCAATCCAACGTTTCTATGGCAAACCTGCTTCCCTGTTCATAGCTTACTTGTTTATTTCATAGTATTTACTTGTGCCGATGTCTAATGTTTCCCTTTGTCAGACTTATCAGCTTCAGCTGATAAGACTGCAGTAATTGCCAAGTTTAGACTGTATGTGAGGTCACATGGTCACATTGTGTGTAGGAGGAAGCTCTGAGTGATTAGTAGAGTTCAGTGTTGTGCCGTAGGAAGTCCTGATAACAGATAGATAAGATATAGAGAGTGTGCCTTAAATCAGGGGAGATCTGGGCATGCTCAGTGACTTCATTCTACAGAACAACAAGGATTACAACAATACTAAGCAAGTAAGGAGATATCTACAAGCAGTGTTCATTAGGGTTTTTTTATGCTGATTTACATGGGACAAAGTTGTGGGGGAGGGTTTACAACAACTTTAATGTCTAAACCATTGGCAACAAAAGTGAGTACACCCCTAGATGAAAATGTCCAAATTAGGCCTAAAGTGACAATATTTTGTGTGGCTATCATTATTTTCCAGCACTGCCTTAACCCTCTTGGGCATGGAGTTCATCAGAGCTTCACAGGTTGCCACTGGTGTCCTCTTCCACTCCTCCATGATGACATCACGGAGCTGGTGAATGTTAGAGACCTTGCGCTCCTCCACCTTCTGTTTGAGGATACCCCACAGATGCTCAATAGGGTTTAGGTCTGGAGACATGCTTGGCCAGTCCATCACCTTTACCCTCAGCTTCATTAGCAAGGCAGTAGTCATCTTGGAGGTGTGTGTTGGGGTCATTATCATGTCGGAAAACTGCCCTGCAGCCCAGTCTCTGAAGGGAGGGGATCATGCTCTGCTTCAGTATGTCACAGTACATGTTGACATTCATGGTTCCCTCAATGAACTGTAGGTCCCCAGTGCCGGTAGCACTCATGCAACCCCAGACCATGACACAAATCATATGTGATATGTGCATACATCTAGTAATAACATACCATATAAAAAAATGTATAGGCTGTGTATAACACCCACTTTACATACAAAAAAACATAAATTGCGCCCATACAGTGTATGATGTCAGATACTAAACAAAAAAAGAAAGCTGAAACCTATATAAATGTCCAAAGAAAATGATTGTGATATTCAAACGAATATGTGCAGATCCTCCTTTAACCAAAGAATCCCCTCTGCTAATAGCTGTGTCAGAGTGATCCCTTAAAGTTTGAGCAAATAGCCACCACCAGCCACCAATATGAGTGAAATGGCCGCTCACCTCAAAATATGACCTAAGACGGTCAGAAAACACATTTTCTGTGTATATATATATATATGTATATATATATATATATATATATATATATATATATATATATATATATATATATATATATATATAATCTTCAAAGTTATGCAAACTTCCCCCCGATATGATCTGTCGCACCAACGATCCCCCTGCTGGAGCTAGCAGGATCCATGGCTCATGCTTCCAGTTTAACTCAAAATATACAAGGGAGAACTCATAGAGCAATTTTGCTACACAAATCACTTCTTTTATTTAAATAAAAATTGTAAATAGGGATGAGCCGAACACCCCCCGGTTCGGTTCGCACCAGAACTTTCGAACGGACCCCAAATTCGTACGAACTTTAGAACCCCATTGAAGTCTATGGGACTCGAACGTTCGAAATGAAAAGTGCTAATTTTAACGGCTAATATGCAAGATACTGTCCTAAAAAGGGTTTGGGGACCTGGCTCCTGCCCCAGGGGACATGGGTCAATGCCTAAAATGTTTTTAAAAATGGCCGTTTTGGCGGGAGCACTGATTTTAATGACGATTAAAGTGAAAAAAAAAAGTGAAATATTCCTTTAAATATGCCTGGGGGGTGTCTGTAGTATGCCTGTGAAGTGCCACGTGTTTCCCGTGTTTAGAACAGTCCCTGCACAAAATGACATTAAACGGAAATAACATCATTGAAAACTGCTTGCGGTTTTAATGTTATATCTGGTTCCTGCAATATGGTTGAAAATCATTGAGAAAAATGGCATGGGTAGCCCATTACCAGCCCCTTTGGGTCTTGTATGCATACTAAGGGGAACCCCTTACCCGTATTATAAAAAGGAAATGCGTGTGGCCCCCAGGCCCTATATACTCAGAACAGCAGTATACAGGCGGTGCAAACAAGACAGGGACTGTGTAGGTTTGTTGTGTTAAGTTGAATCTGTTTGTAATTTTCAACTGGTACATTTTTAAAGTGTAGCTCCAGTCAAAAAAACTATTTTTAAGCTTTTTGGAAAATATAGGGAAGGGTTATCACCCCTGTATAATTTGTTTTGTCGTCCATCTTTTTTCATCTCACTTGCTGTTGTCTCCTTCCGTTTGCAAGTAGGAGATGTTTGTAAGTTGGATGTTTGAAAGTAGGGGCCTGCCCTATATGCTCTGCAGAAATGGCGGAACAAGGTGTTGGTTTTGCCACAACATTGTAAGCCCTCAAAGTGACTTTTGGTGGGCGCTGGAGCACCCTGCTGTGAACGATTATATCAAGAATTGTAATTAGATGCCATTGTTGAACAGTGGTAAAAAAATTGACCTTTGGTGGTTGTGGTGCTGGTGCCACAACACTATAAGTCCTCACAGTTACTCTGGGTGGGCACAGGAACGGGCCCTCCTGTGAAATATTATATTAAGAATTGTAATTACATGTCCCTGTTAAACAGGGGCAGAAAAATTGGGCCTTAGGCACTGGTGCTGGTGCCACGACACTGCAACCTCTCCCATATACTCTAGTTTTATTGCAGGAATTAGCCCTGCTGCAAAGCATTGCATCAAAAACTGTAATTAAACGCCCCTGTTAAACAGGGGCAGAAAAATTGGCTCTTAGGCACTGGTGCTGGTGCCACGACACTGCAACCTCTCCCATATACTCTAGTTGTATTGCAGGAATTAGCCCTGCTGCAAAGCATTGCATCAAAAATTGTAATTAAACGCCCCTGTTAAACAGGGGCAGAAAAATTGGGCTTTAGGCACTGGTGCTGGTGCCACCACACTGCAACCTCTCCCATATACTCTAGTTTTATTGCAGGAATTAGCCCTGCTGCAAAGCATTGCATCACAAATTGTAATTAAACGCCCCTGTTAAACAGGGGCAGAAAAATTGGTCCTTAGGCACTGGTGCTGGTGCCACCACACTGCAACCTCTCCCATATACTCTAGTTTTATTGCAGGAATTAGCCCTGCTGCAAAGCATTGCATCAAAAATTGTAATTAAACGCCCCTGTTAAACAGGGGCAGAAAAATTGGACTGATGGCATCACCCAGAGCCAGAAATGTTCTTCCAACATATCAGCGGAGGAGGAAGAGGATAGACAATCAACATAACAGGACAGTCACTCAGCATCAGCATAGGCAGTCTTGAAGGGAGGCTTGGTAGCTGTGGGTGATCCAAGACTGATTCATCTTGATGAAGGTCAGTCGATCAACTGATTCGGTGGACAGGCGCACCCTGTGATCGGTAACAAAGCCACCAGCAGCACTGAAGGTGCGTTCAGAAAGAACGCTGGATGCAGGACAGGCCAGTAGCTCAATTGCATACTGTGCAAGCTCTGGCCTGTGATCCATCCTCAAGACCCAGTAAGCCAGAGGATTTTCGGTGGGAAAGGTGTACAAGTCTGACCTTGCCCCTAGGTATTCCTGCACCATGTAAATCAGATGCAAGCGATGGTTGCTGGAACCGATCATACCTTGGGGCTGCGGACTAAAAAATTGTCTGAAAGCATCAGTCAGACGGCCACCTTTTCCACCGCTCCTTCTGACCGATGCCTCAGCAACACGTTGTCCAGGACCAGGAGTTTGTTACCTCCCAGTCTCTGGGAACGCGTTGCACAGACCTTTCTGCAAGGCCTCCTGGAGATGTCTCATCCTCTGCTCCCTCTGCGATGGCAAGATAAGGTCGGCAACCTTACCCTTGTACCGTGGATCAAGGAGAGTGGCCAGCCAGTAATGGTCCCTCTCCTTGATCCGAAGAATACGAGGATTCTTCCGCAGGCTTTGCAGGATCAGGGAGGCCATGCAGCGTAGGTTAGCTGAGGCATTCGGTCCGGAATCCTCTGGGTCACTAAGGACAACATGATCCGCAGCTACCTCCTCCCAGCCACGTACAAGTCCACGTGTTTCTTGGGACTGTAAATCATCCCTACAAGACTGCTGCTGCTGCTGCTGATGCTGAGTGCCAGCCTCCACCTCCATGCTGACACAATCATCCTCCTCCTCCTCATCCTCTTCCTGTGTGATGGGTGGCACAGCAGGAACACTGTCTGGATAAAGGGGGCCTTGAGAGGCAAGGAAGTCCTCCTCTTCCTGCCTCTGTTCTGCCTCAAGTGCCCTGTCCATTATTCCATGCAGCGTATGCTCCAAGAGGTGGACAAGAGGTACAGTGTCACTGATGCATGCACTGTCACTGCTCACCATCCTTGTGGCCTCCTCAAACGGTGACAGGACAGTGCATGCATCCCTAATCATGCCCCACTGGTGTGGTGAGAAAAAACCGAGCTCCCCTGACCCTGTCCTGGTGCCGTAGTCGCACAGGTACTCATTGATGGCCCTCTGCTGCGTGTGCAGCCGCTGCAGCATGGCTAACGTTGAGTTCCACCTGGTGGGCATGTCACATATAAGGCGGTTCTTGGGCAGGTTCAACTCCTTTTGGAGCTCAGCCAGCCGAGGACAGGCATTAAATGATCGGTGGAAATGCACACAGACTTTCCTGGCCTGCTTCAGGACATCCTGTAAGCCGGGGTACCTGCCCAAGAACCGCTGCACCACCAGGTTAAGGACGTGAGCTACACAGGGCACATGGGTCAGTTGTCCCTGTCGGAGGGCAGAGAGGAGGTTGGTGCCATTGTCACAAACCACCATTCCTGGCTTAAGCTGGCGTGGCGTCAACCACCTCTCAGCCTGCCCCTGCAGAGCTGACAAAACATCCGCCCCAGTGTGGCTCCTGTCCCCCAAACAAACCAGCGCAAGCACGGCATCGTTTTGCCTGCGTACTTGCGTAGCCCCTGGAACGCCTACGGAGCACCGCTGGTTCTGAGGACAGAGCACTGAAAGAGGCCATGGAGGAAGAAGAAGAGGAGGGGGTGGAGGAGAGAGGTGTGTCACAACCAATAGTAGCATTTTGGAGGCATGGTGGCGGAACAACCTCCAACACTATTGCACCTTGTCCTGCATCCTTCCCAGCTGCCAGAAGAGTGACCCAATGGGCCGTGAAAGACAGGTAACGTCCCTGTCCATGCCTGCTGGACCATGAGTCAGCGGTAATATGCACCTTACCGCTGACCGCCCTGTCCAGCGAGGCAAGGACATTGCCTTCCACATGCCGGTAGAGAGCCGGAATCGCCTTCCGTGAGAAAAAGTGGCGTTTGGGGACCTGCCACTGAGGAACCGCACATTGTACAAACTCACGGAAGGGGGCCGAGTCTACCAACTGAAAAGGCAGCAGTTGAAGTGCTAGCAATTTAGCCAAGCTAGCATTCAACCGCTGGGCATGTGGATGGCTGGGAGTGAACTTCTTTCGCCAGTCCAGCAGCTGGGGCATTTGCCTGCTATAATCGGACGTGGGTGTACTGCTAGCAGAGTGCCCGGAAGCACTTGGCTGTGACACACCTAATTCTACACCTTCATTCCTCTCAGAGCAGGTTTCAGAGAGGACTGAAGGTCTAGTGGGGTTGGAGATGCAAGGTGATGAGGTCCGCTTTGTTCTTTGGTGTGGGTCTTTGAGGTACGCTTGCCAACGAGCTGCATGGCAGGTCAACATATGTCTGGTCAAGCATGTGGTGCCCAAGCGGCTGATGTTTTGGCCACGTGAGATACGCTTGAGACATATGTTGCAAATAGCAGCGGTGCGATCTGATGCACTCGTCTCAAAAAAGGCCCACACCAAAGAACTTTTAAAATAACGCGCAGAGGCAACGCCCTGCACAGGCGGAGCTCTGCGGTGTGATTCAGTCGGTGTGCTGCCCCTAAGCTGGCCCCCGGAGGGCATCCTGCCTCGTTGGACATGTGCCTCCTCCTCCTCCTCCTCTCTCCTACCAGGCACCCACGTGGAGTCAGTGCCCTCATCATCCCCTCCCTCTTCATCGCTGTAGCAAACCTGGCAGTATGCTGCAGCTTGTGGAACATGACTACCAGATTGCTGTCCTTCTTGAGCACCCCCTCTCTCTGCGCTGACACTACTGCCTTCCTCTAGCTGAGTGTCATCATCAGAGCCTACAAAACACTGGGCATCCTCCTGGAGCATGTACCCAACACTGTGCTCAAAGAGTTCAGGAGACTCCTCAGGAGGACGTGGTGGGTCTAGGGAAGGAGTCACTGATGATGACATTGAGAGGAGGGAAGACGATGCGTTGGCAGTTGCTTTGCCAGTACCTTGAGACTGGGTGAGAGAGGATGAGGAGGATGAAGAGGGCTTGGTCATCCACTCTACCAAGTCGTTGGCATGTTGCGGTTCAACATGTCCAGCTGCCGAAAAGAAGGACAAGCGTGTCCCATGGCCACGTGCTGATGACAATGCACCGCGTCCACGACCAGCACTGTTGTCTCTAGACACAGAGCCTGCTTGCCCTCTTTTATCGGCTCGCGCCTGTCTGCCTCTCCTTGCTGGCCTTCCAGACATGGTAATGGCCTGAAGGGAGTTGGGTAAAACAGCAGTTGGGTAGTGTATATTGTGCTGGAGGCACACAACACCCACTAACTCCTGCAGATGCCTTTATTATAGAACACCAGAGATAAAGGGGTATACTGTAATTAAGTCACACAACACCCACTAAGCCCTGCAGATGGCTCTATTAGAGAACAGCAATAAAGGGTAGATACAGGTGTATATTGTGCTGGAGGCACAAAAAACCCACTAACTCCTGCAGATGCCTTTATTATAGAACACCAGAGATAAAGGGGTATATACAGATGTATACTGTGCTGTGCTGGAGGCACACACAACTTCCAATAACTCCTGCAAATGGCAAGTGGGCTCAAATAGAGAAGAGCTATGTAGGTGGATATAGCGGTGTATACTGGGTACAGAGCACGCAGACAGCACGCACAAGCTCCTAACACTACTGACTGCAAGCTCTATTATAAAAGATAGATCACTAGCTATATAGGTGAGGTGAATATAGCGGTGTACACTGCGGTCAGGGCAAGCAGACAACAACCACTACAGAAGAGCAAGATCGAAAATCGGCCGATAACGATCGGTGTGTACTGTGTTGAAGGTACACAGAACACCCACTAAATGCTTCAGACGCCAACACACTACACTAGGCCGCCGCGCTGGCGGCCTTATATAGTGTGGGGCGTGTACTACACAGCCTGAGCTATGATTGGCCACAGGCATCCTGCCTGTGGCCAATCATGGCTCTCCTCGCTGCTGGCGCTGTGATTGGCCAAGCATGCAGGGTCACAGTGCATGCTTGGCCAATCATGAGCCAGCAATGCACTGCGATGATGCAGTGCATTGTGGGCCGTGAGCGCCACACGAATTTGGCGCGAACGGCCCATAACGTTCGGAATTCGCCGAACGGGCGAACAGCCGATGTTCGAGTCGAACGTATGTTCGACTCGAACACGAAGCTCATCCCTAATTGTAAATTCATATTAGCAAAGATTAAAATCCGCATATACAGGGTATAGGCTCGGCTGCTTGCCTCCTCAACACCTAACGGGTAACAAAGATATCAGAAGTGATGTCACTGGCCCCACCCGAGATTTTGCATCACTTGTCACATGACGTCTTCAGGGATATATACAAAAAAAGTTGTTTTCTGACCATCCTAGGTCAAATTTTAAGAAGAGCAGCCAATTCACTCATATTAGTAGCTGGTGGTGGCTATTTGCTCATACTTTAAAGGATCACTCTGGTAAGGCTATTAGCAGAGGGGATTCTTTGGTGGAAGGAGTATCTGCATGTATTTGTTGGAATATCACAATAACTCTTCTTTGGACATTTATATAATTTTAAGCTTGCTTTTTTTGTTTGGTGTCTGACACCATGCACTGGGTGGGCATAATTTATGTATTTTTTTAATGTAAAGTGAGTTTTATACTCATCCTATAATTTTTTTGATATGATATGTTATTACTAGGTGTATGCACATATCACATACGATTTTGAATCGTATTCATATATATTTGCTACAAATTTATATTGCCAAGCAGAGAGACTTGGGAAAGTGTTATGTTCTAATTTTTACAGAGAGTTGGCTTCACAGTGGTATACTTAACAAGGTGTTACTCATGCAGGGGAGGCATTTGTTCAGATCCAACGGGACGCTGGCATCTCATAAATGGGGGGCTGTGTGTTTATGTACATTGGGCGTTTTGTCAGAATGCCATTAAGTGGTTAGTTCACAAAAAAATACTGCCTATGCAGATAAGGGGAGCCTGTAGATAAAATAAACTTTTCAGCTTTGACCAAAGTTGAATAATGCCCTTGCTAAAGCTGTAGGTCATTTACATAACTTATGAAACCTGACTGGAATACTCCTAGGATGTTGCTAAGAGATGCCTAGCTGTTAATGCTCATCTTCACCATCACAGGAGTGAGCACTCAAACACTGAGCTCAGAGCTACTACACCAGGCGAGAGAGAGTATGTGAGGGGGTTTAAATCAGAGAAAGAGCTCACTCCTGTGGTAGTGAATGTGAAAAGCAACAGCTAGGCGTCCCCTAGCAACTTCCTTAGCAAAGTTCTAGGAGTTTTCTTGTCAGACTTTATGAGGTACATGAATTGACTTGTCATGGTTATGCAGTAATCTTCCTCTGCTTACCTCTCCTCATGTGTTCAGACTAAAGCTGGCCATACACCATACAATTTTCTTATTCAATTTCCTTTAGATTTACCTTGAACTGTGTAGTACAAGGGCCTGCCTGATTGCACACAAACTGAAAGTGTTTAGATTTGACCTCATATTATATGGTTTTGGTAAATCTAAAGGAAATCTATAGAAGAAAATTGTATAATGTATGGCCAGCCTAAGAGGCCAGCCACTTCCACCTGGTGGTTTTTATAACCTCTCCTCTAAGCGTGGCTCCACCCCAGGCCCTATCAGGGAACCCTATATTAACCTGTGCACTGCAAGCCAGGGTTGCTGATCAACCATTGTGTATTCATTGTGTGTTTGGCTTTGTGGGTCCTGCTTGCCGTGTGCTCTTCGTTTGTCTCTGTTACCGACCTTGGCGTGTTCTCAACAATTCCTGTCTGCTTGTGACCTTGACCTTTTGGCATGTCCCTGACCATCCCTGTCTGCCTGTGACCCTGAACCTTTGGCGTGTACTGTCGTTCCTGTCTGCTAGTTGCCCTGACCTCTGCCTTATCCCCTTACTATTCTTGTTGTTTCAGCTTGCTGCTTCCTTCTCCTGTAGTCTACTGTGAGTGTGAGCTGTGAGACCCTGGGGGCCGCGACCTGGAGCCAGACTGCAGCGAAGTCCATCCTCACCACTGGAGGCTCTGGTGAACACCTGCTGGCTCTTAGACTCAGCACCCTGGGGAATCTATGCTCTAGCTCCTACCGGGATCTGTGTTAGTGATCCAGTAGACCTGTGTCCTGAATCTCCCTGGGTACAATCTGCAGCAGTCAGTCCTAATGTCCACTACCTAGCGGTGCACTTCCAACTCCTACGGAGTGCATCTGTCACCTGGTCTCAGGTGACCTGACAGTTTGATCAGCCATGGACCCAGCTGATGTGCCGCTACCCGCAGATGATCCTTTGCAGGGCTTAGTTCGCAGACTTGAGACCCAAGAATCGCATCAGACCCAGATGATGCAATTCCTTCAGGATTTGGCATCCCGTTTTGCACAGGTTCAGGCCTCATTAGGACCCCCAGTTTAACAACCTCAACCGCTATCTGCTGCTGCACCTATCGCATTAGTCGCAGCCACACATTCATTACAACCTCCAGCTCCGGCCCGTTCCTCTGGGGACTCCAAGGCTTGCAGGGGGTTCCTTAGCCAGTGCACAATTCATTTTGAACTTCAGCCCCAAAACTTCCTGTCCGATCGGGCGAAAGTAGCATATATCATATCCCTCCTGTCCAGCGAGGCGCTAGCTTGGGCTGCCCCTCTGTGGGAACTGAATTATCCAGTGGTTTCTAGCCTGTCTGATTTCTTGAAACTTTTTTGGAATATCTTCGAGGAACCGAGTCGTGTCTCCTCAGCGGCTAGCACTCTTTTACGTCTCCGTCAAGAGTCTACGTCTGTGGGACAGTATGCTCTTCAGTTCCGTATCCTCACAGCTGAATTGAGCTGGAATAATGAGGCCCTAGTTGCAACCTTTTTACATGGCCTCTCTGATAGAGTGAAGGATGAATTAGCAGGAAGATCCCTTCCTGCTGATCTGGACAGTGTCATCACCTTGTGTAACCAGATCGATATTCGCTTTCAGGAGAGGCCCCTGGAAAAAAGACGCCAGCACTCCCCGTTCTTTAGACAGCCTGAGCTCCCAATACCTTCTCTTCGATCCGAGGAGCACCCCCTGCCTACCGAGGAACCTATACAGTTGGGCTGGACTAAGTTATCTCCTGAAGAACGTGCTAAGCGCAGAACTCTGGGCCTATGCCTCTATTGTGGGGCCAAAGGTCATTTCCGTGACACTTGTTCTCTTCGTCCGGAAAAACGCTCAGGGCTAATACATCTGGAAGGTGGAGTATTAGACCCTGAAATATCACCTTCACCTTCTCGTCTTCTCCTTTCTGTGTTGCTTCATGTCGGTGCTTCCTCTCGTTCAGTCTCAGCACATCTGGATTCCGGAGCCGCTGGCAATTTCATGGATTGGGAAACTGCATCCTCCATGAGACTTACCCCATTGCCCCTTACAATGCCATTGGTGGTCTTGGCGATTGATGGCACTGTTCTCACAGGGGGCCCTATCCGCTTCCAGACCCTTCCTGTTAAGATTTTTAATAGGGACACTCCACAAGGAGTGGATATCCTTCCTTGTCTTACCTAAGGCTTCATCTCCCATCATATTAGATCTTCCTTGGTTACGGCTCCATTCTCCACACGTTGACTGGTCTGCTGGACAGATCCTGGCTTGGGGTTCCTCCTGTTCCTCTTCCTGCCTACTCAAGGGTACCCCAAAAGAGAAACTTCCTGTTGCCACCATCCCAGTATCTTCTGCTCTTCCCGCTGTATATATCGATCTCTGGGATGTGTCCTGCAATAGTCAGACTGGTGCACTCTCTGGGTCATGTGGTACTCTGGATGAGGGGCCCACCTGTGAACCTGAGTCGATCATTCACTCCAGTTTGCATGGCCATTTACCTTTGCCAGTCCCTAATCTCCCTTGGACGCACAGCCAGGCTAACTTGTCTGCAAGTTCCACAGTCGCTATGCCCTGTGATGCGATTGAGATGGTCGCTACACCTGACAATACTATTTAGTCGGCCTCTGCACCAGTTATACCAGTCCAGCCCATGCCCAATGAGCTTCCTACTTCTTGTTCAGGACCTTCTGTAACCTGGCCTCACCCTACTGCTACTATGTCCGTTCAAACCCGTTTAAGAGGCTCAATCCATCCTTTGGATAGACTGCCTACTTCGGCCAGATGGGGTTTTCAATCTGATCCACTGAACTCTGCTCAGTCTGGTGGTCCTGTGCTGGATGTCCAGCTCATCTTTAAGGGTCTGGGGGACCCTGCTCAGACTCTTGATGGTCTTATCATGCCCTTACCCATTCCTAAAAAGCCATTAGTCCTCAGTAAGTCCTCTCGTCCTCTCCCTACCCCGGTTCCGGTCTCTGAGGCTAATCTAAAATACGAGGTTAGTCAAGTTTTGGATTCCCGACTCCGTAAAGGCATTCTTCAGTACCTCGTACATTAGAAGGGGTTTGGCCCTGAGGAGAGGTCTTGGATCACTGCATCTGAGGTCTTTGCTCCTAGTCTGTTGAGGAGGTTCCATCTGGAGTTTCCCTTTAAGCCTGGACCCAGGCCGGGGAAGGGGGGGGCCTCGTAAGAGGGGGGGTACTGTCATGGTTATGCAGTAATCTTCCTCTGCTTACCTCTCCTCATGTGTTCAGACTTTGGGCCAAATTGGGCCCAAAGTGTCAATATTTTGTGTGGCCACCATTATTTTCCAGCACTGCTTTAACCCTCCTGGGCATGGATTTCACCAGAGCTTCATAGGTTGCCAGTGGAGTCCTCTTCAATGACGACATCACGGAGCTGGTGGATGTTAGAGACCTTG
The DNA here is from genome assembly GCF_037356315.1 of Lithobates pipiens. Taxonomy (NCBI): domain Eukaryota; kingdom Metazoa; phylum Chordata; class Amphibia; order Anura; family Ranidae; genus Lithobates; species Lithobates pipiens. The sequence continues at coordinate 549,655,027 of NW_027507758.1, read as the reverse complement.
CGCTCCTCCACCTTCCGTTTGAGGATGCCCCACAGATCCTCAATAGGGTTTAGGTCTGGAGACATGCTTGGCTAGACAATCATCTTTACCCTCAGCTTCTTTAGCAAGGCAGTGGTCATCTTGGAGATGTGTTTGGGGTCGCTATCATGTTGGAATACTGCCCTGCGGCCCAGTCTCCGAAGGGAGGGGATCACGCTCTGCTTCACAGCACATGTTGGTATGCATAGTTCCCTCAATGAACTGTAGCTCCCCAGTGCCGACAGCACTCATGCAGTCCCAGACCATGACATTCCCACCACCATGCTTGACTGTAGGCAAGAAACACTTGTCTTTGTTCTCCTCACTTGGTTGCTGCCACACACGCTTGACACCATCTAAACCACATAGGTTTATCTTTGTCTCATCAGACCACAAGACATGATTCCAGTAATCCATGTCCTTAGTCTGCTTGTCTTCAGCAAACTGTTTGCAGGCTTTCTTGTGCATCATTATTAGAAGAGGCTTCCTTCTGGGACGACAGCCATGCAGACCGATTTGTTGTAGTGTTCGGCGTATGGTCTGAGTACTCACAGACGGACCCCCCCACCCCTTCAACCTCTGTAGCAATGCTGGCAGCACTCATACATCTATTTCCCAAAGACAACCTCTGGATATGACGCTAAGCACCTGCACTCAACTTCTTTGGTCGATCATGGCGAGGCCTGTTCTGAGTGGAACCTGTCCCGTTAAACCGCTGTATGATCTTGGCCACCATGCTGCAGCTCAGTTTCAGGATCTTGAAAAACATCTTATAGCCCATTCCATCTTTATGTAGAGCAACAATTCTTTTCTTTTTTTCAGATCCTCAGAGAGTTCTTTGCCATGAGGTGCCATGTTTAACTTCCAGTGACCAGTATGAGAGAGTGAGAGCGATAACACCAAATTTAACACACCTGCTCCCCATTCACACCTGAGACCTTGTAATACTAACGAGTCACATGACACCAGGGAGGAAAAATGGCTAATTGGGCTCAATTTAGACATTTTCACTTAGGAGTGTACTCACTTTTGTTGCTAGCGGTTCAGACATTAATGGCTGTGTGTTGAGTTATTTTGAGGGGACAGCAAATTTACACTGTTATACAAGCTGTACACTCACTACATTACATTGTAGAAAAGTGTCATTTGAGAGTCCATTCAAACAGGGGCAACACGACTTCCAGCGAGACTTTGGGAGGCAACTTGGACATGACTTGAGTATGAATCACAGCGCGACTTGAGGCAACTTACAAGGCAATTGAAGTTGCCTCCAGGACAGGGGACTTTGCCAGGGGCCAATCATATAATAATCAGCTCTGTGGGAGGGAAGGGTTTGCCTAGAAAACTATTTTTACTTCCTGGAAAGTTGCTTCAGTTAAGACAGGGGATCCGACTTGGAGGCAACTTCCATTGAAATCAATGGGTAAAAGTTGCCTAGAAGTCGGATTGAAGTCGTACAGGAACCTTTTCTGAAGTTGGAGCGACTTCAGTAGTGTACATTAACCACTTAAGGACCGCCTCACGCCGATATACGTCGGCAGAATGGCATGGCTGGGCACAATCTCGTACAGGAACATGATTCTTTAAGTGCCCAGCTGTGGGTCGGGAGCGCGCCGATCGCCTCTGGTGTCCCGCAATTGGGTCACAGAGCTGAAGAATGAGGAGAGGGCTGTGTAAACAACCCTCTCCCCGTGCTTCCCTGTGTGGCTGTTACCGATTGCCTCTTCCCTTTTATAGGGAAGGACGATCAGTAACGTCACATGCCAGGCCACGCACCCCCTACAATAAAAAAAAAGACATAACGTCATACCCAACACTACACTTCCCTCTAGTGGTTAACTCCTTCACTGCCAGTGTCATTTACACAGGAATCAATGCATTTAAATAGCACTGATTGCTGTATAAATGACAATGGTCCCATAAATGTCTCAAAAATGTCCGATGTGTCCGCCATAATGTTGCAGTCACAATAAAAATCGCTGATAGCCGCCATTACTAGTAAAAAAAAATATTAATAAAAATGCTATAAAACTATCCCCTATTTTGTAAACGCTATAACTTTTGCGCAAACCAATCAATAATCGCTAATTCCGATTTTTTTTTTTTTTACCAAAAATATGTAGAAGAATACGTATCGGCCTAAACTGAGAATTTTTTTTTTTATATATATATTTTGGGGATATTTATTATAGCAAAAAGTAAAAAATATTGAATTTTTTCAAAATTGTCGTTCTATTTTTGTTTATAGCGCAAAAAATAAAAACCGCAGAGGTGATCAAATACCACCAAAAGAAAGCTCTATTTGTGGGAAAAAAAGGACGCCAAATTTGTTTGGGAGCCATGTCGCACAATCACGCAATTGTCAGTTAAAGCGACGCAGTGCCGAATCGCAAAAAGGGGCCTGGTCCAAATTGCAAATTGGTCCGCGGCTTAAGTGGTTAAGACGGCTCCTATTCACTTACATTGATATTATCATGTTTCGCAACTTGAGGCAACTTGGGACAACTTCAAGTCGGATCCAAAGTTGCCCCTGTGTGAATGGACTCTCAGTGTTGTCACATGAAAATATATAATAAAATATTTACAAAAATGTGAGGGGTGTACTCACTTTTGTGAGATACTGTGTTATATATATATATATATATATATATATATATATATATATATATATATATATATATATATATATATATATATATATATATATATATATATATTATATATTTACTTATTATATTACAGACTATAAAATCCAGTACAAGATGGTTTGTTTAGGTTATTGTGGGCACTGCACATCCTACACTGCACTGCTTTATAAAATAAGTCCTTACATGATAATAAATATACAAGATACAATCACTCACCCTCTTGTTTGGTAGAAATGTTGCTTTAACACCACTCAACTTCCATAAAACCAGAAAAATAAAAAAAATTGCACCAAAACCCAAATGCAACAGAGAGACTCCGGGACACATTTCGAAACACTTGTGTCTAGATGCAGAGACAAATGGCTTTGCTAATAATAGGCTGATGACAGCAGCGTGGTCATGCAGTTAGAGTGACAATTATTAGGCTTTTATGTCTTTTATTATCTTGTCAAGTAAACAAACATAAGAGCATTTGTAAACCACATAACTTGTGACTAAAAAGTATTTATACCATGATAAAAAAATCAAAAAAAATCAATGAAAGTTTCTTTTGTCAACAAAAATTCTTGTGCAACCAGTGTGGCGTTACAAACCAGGTACATTGGTTCTGTGTGAATGAGGTAAAGGACAACAAAAAAACAGAAAATCGTACCATACTTACCGTAATTTTCTTTTCCTGGTGCCTATCCATGGCAGCATACCTATGACAAGCTCCGCCTTGGCTCCTCCCTCAGGACTAGTGAATATTATAAAAGAAAAGGTTAGTACAACCCCCGCATTCTCGTTACTATAGAATACCGAGGGTGGGATTGTATGCTGCCATGGATAGGCACCAGGAAAAGAAAATTACGGTAAGTATGGTACAATTTTCTGTTTTCCTGGTGCATCCATGGCAGCATACCTATGACAAATAACTAGCTGAGACGGGTGGGATAATGCTTAGAGGTTTATTTTAAAGAAATTATTATTTAGAAGAAGCGAAGGCTGAAGTGACTGCCTGTCTGCCAAACTCCACCGAAGAGAGAGCTCCTGGGTCCACCCTGTAATGTTTCAGGAATGTATGTTGAGATGACCAGGTCGCTGCCCGACAAATAGTTTCGATCGACACATTTGCTCTTGCCGCCCAAGAAGCAGACACCGCTCTGGTGGAGTGCGCCCTGACCGCCGAAGGGGTCTCTAGTCCCTTCATCCTGTACACCTTGTGGATGAGTTTAACGATCCATGAGGCGATCGTTCTGGCTGATGCCTCTTTTCCCTTGTTTTTTCCCCAGGGAATTATGAACAGTCTGACGGAGGCCCGGAATGAAGCTGTGGCTTGCAGATAGCGTTTCAGAGTGGAGGTGATGTCTAGTTCATGAAGAGGGCCAGAGTCCTGTTCAGAAAAAGTTGGGAGTGCCCAAGGTTCTGACATGCTTAAGGATGATGCTACCTTAGGAATGAACCCTCGTACTTTTCTGAGTTCCACTCTGTCTGGGTAAAATGTAACGTGATCATGATCTGCTCCCAAAGCTTGGAGCTCTGAAACCCGTCTGCCAGAGGTTATGGCTATCAGGAAGGCTAACTTTAAGGTTAGATTCCAGAGCGATGCCGAGTTCGAAGGGGCAAAGGGCGGATTGGCTAAGGACTCCAGGATGACCGGTTGGTGGTCGGATCCTCCTGACGGCCTTAAAGAACTGGATTAACAATGGATCCTCTGCCCATCTTTTACTGGTTGCTACCGAGATCGCTGATACCTGCACCTTCAATGTACCTAACGCAAGACCTAGGTCCAGGCCTGTCTGCAAGAACTCAAGAATTTGAGATGATGAAGGGGAACCTGGATCACAGTTTCTGTCAAGCATGAAGGCTCTGAACTTGTTCCATACTTTATCGTATATGTTGTTCGTGGATGGTTTTCTTGCTTTGAGCAGGGTTGCGATCACTTTGTCGGAGCACCCCAGGGATTGGAACCTTTTCCTTTCAGTTGCCAGATGTGAAGGTCCAGCCTGCGGGGATCTGGGTGGGTGTGACATCCTTGCGACAGGAGGAGGGGTACTATTGGAACCTTGACTGGAGGTCTGGTGCTCAGATCCATTGCCATAGGGAACCAAGGCCTTCTTGGCCAGTATGGTAGAATCGCTATCACCGTTGATGTCTCCCTCACAAGTCTTTACAGGAACCTCGGTATGAGGGGCCGCGGAGGAAAAGCGTAGGCCCGATTGCATGCCCAAGGGGCTGAGAGGGCATCTGTTGCCTCCGCCTGGGGGTGCGGAAACCTCGAGATAAACCTTGGAAGTTTGGTGTTGGATGCCGTCGCAAAGAGGTCTAGCTCGAGGGGGCCCCACTGGATCACTATCCAGTTGAAGATTTCCGGGTGCAAGGACCACTCGTTGGTATCTGCGAACCTGCGGGAAAGGCTGTCTGCCCTCGAGTTGAGATGACAGGGCAGATAGACTGCCCTCAGGTCCTTCAGATTCCTTTCCGCCCAGAGGAATATGGGCTCCACCTCGTTCAGGAGGGATCTGCTGCGTGTTCCCCCTTGTCGGTGCACATAGAATACTGCGGCCCTGTTGTCCATCCTGAGGAGAACTGGTTTGCACGAAATCTCGAACTCCAGGGCTAGCAGTGCAAGGTAGGCTGCTCTGAGCTCCAGGACATTCGACACCATGCCGGCTGTATTGAAGGACCATCTTCCTTGTACTGAGGTCTGGTTGGAATGTGCTCCCCAACCAGCTGCGCTGGCATCTGTAGTAATTATGATCCAGTCGACATGCCCTAGCGGGCGAGATTTCAGAAGCGTCTGTCTCTTCATCCACCAATGTAGACTCCTGAGCATCAGGGTCGTCAGGTGTATGGGTTGGGAGAGATGTCGTCTGTTCCATAATCTTAGGAACTCCAGCTGAAAATGTCTCAAATGCCAGTGGGCCCAAGGGACCATAGGAATACATGACGACATCCGACCTATCAGGCTCAAACAATTTGAGGCTGTCAGGTAGGATCTCGTGCTGACTTTCTTCATTTGCTGGATAATGGAAGATACCTTCTGCGGTGGGAGAGACACCGTTCCGTTCATTGTGTTGAACAGCGCTCCCAAATAGACCATCTCTTGAGTCGGAGAGAGGAGACTTTTCTCGTGGTTTATCTTCCATCCAAATTCCGTTAGCGTTGTCAAAAGGATGTTCCTGTGTTCCACTAACTGGGCTGGGTCCCTGGCCAGGAGTAGAAGGTCGTCCAGGTAGTGATACACCCGAAGCCCCAATTCTCTTAGAGGTGCTATGATAGCAATCAGGGTCTTTGTAAAGACTCTTGGTGACGTGCAGAAGCCAAATGGAAGGCTCTGAAATTGGAGATGTACGTGCCCCACCATGAATCTCAAGTATTTCTGGAACGTAGGTAGTATAGGTATATGTAGGTAAGCGTCCTGCAGATCTATTGACAACATCCAATCCCCTGGTTGGACTACACGAATAAAAGAGAATATTCCTGCGCCTAATCAAAGAGTAATCTAATTGTTGCACCGCTGCACACACTGAAATGGGGTACTTGAACCCCAATTGGAGAAGACAAAAGGTAAAAAGGTAGTGGTGCGCGGTACTATGGTGAAGAATCTAGTTAAAACAGGTTTAATATATTCCATAGGTACTCAAAAGATTAGAAGATAAATGTAATATCGTCTCCACTACAAGTAATAAATGGAGCGTAGAAAAAGAAAAAGACAATATATGTATATAAAAAAAATATATATATGTATATATAGTGAGGGACCCTCACTCCTATGCGTAGTAGTATTTTGAGTGGTAGACAAATGGATAAGAAAAACAATTAATGATAAATAAGACTGGTGGTCCCAATGCGATTTTTTAGGTAGCAGAGTTGCATAAAGTGGCAGTGCTGAGTATAAAGAAGGTCCGTGAAAATAACTACTACTGTATTTGTTTCAGTGACTAAAGTACTATACATAAAATAGTGGACGAAATAAAAAATATATAAAGTGAATCACCATGCGATTTGTTAAAAATGACGAAAAACGCATACAAAGTGCTAGTGCTGAACACTAAATAGATCTGAAAAGAAAATCTGCTAAGTCAAAGTATATGTGTAACAGTGTACAAAAGTAATCATTAGCTAGATAAGGCAAAAGATGTAAGTAATGCTTGCCTTGTGACTAAAGAAATCGCATATGGTGTTAAAGCCAAGGGAGGGTTAAGCAAAGTGACTCTGTGCGGGTGTCTTTATACCATAGACTTAAATAATCGGTGCAGTGCACTAAATTGAATCATACAATCAAAGAAAATAAATCAAATTGTTAAATCAAAACAAAAACGCATAAACGAACCAAGTGTTGGTGAGAGGGAAACAACCCTCTGGGAATAATCCAAAACAGAAGGAAAAAGGTGCAGTGTTTGAAGCTATAAAAAATATAAAAAAACAACAATGGAACAGTAATCCTAGTTAAAATTGTCCATTCAGCTGGTGCAACAACAAGTGGCGATTAGCCCAAAATCGCATGTAACAAGACAGTCGCCTGCAATGCTGGTGCTTAAAATATATGTGCACTATAAGGTAGAGATTTAAACAGTGATAATGGTGATGGTGGATATCTCCCATGTGGTCCTGTGTAATCAGAATATGGGTGTCCCCTTACCTTACAGCTGTAAGGTAACAGCATATGGTATATGTATCCTCAGGGTTCCTGGTGGTCCTTATCCCTCGAGGTCCTATTCACGTGTCCCCGGGTCCTGGCGTCTCCTGCCTACTGTGCCGTATTGGGCTCTGTAAGTGGTCCCTCAGCGGTACTTCAGCGTGGGGGGGGGGATTGGTGGTATACCTCGGCGGTTTTATGCAAGGGGTTAAACAGATAAGGAGGAAGGGAGCCCCATAGTATAGTATTTTTCAACAGTATTGAAATTTATTTATAAAAACAGCTTTGGTACTCACAAACAGACAGAGTTTTTGTATGGTGTATAAACGAGCCTCGAGCTCGATTGCGTCACTTCCGGTAGCGTCCCGACTAGTGTTCGTCACGGTCACGTGACTTCATCAGGAATGATTCCCCTGATGAAGTCACGTGACCGTGACGAACACTAGTCTGCTACCTAAAAAATCGCATTGGGACCACCAGTCTTATTTATCATTAATTGTTTTTCTTATCCATTTGTCTACCACTCAAAATACTACTACGCATAGGAGTGAGGGTCCCTCACTATATATACATATATATATATATATATATTTTATATTTTTTATATACATATATATTGTCTTTTCTTTTTCTACGCTCCATTTATTACTTGTAGTGGAGACGATATTACATTTATCTTCTAATCTTTTGAGTACCTATTGAATATATTAAACCTGTTTTAACTAGATTCTTCACCATAGTACCGCGCACCACTACCTTTTTACCTTTTGGACTACACGAATAATCGTCTGTAGAGACTCCATCTTGAATTTTTCCAGAAAGATATAGCGATTTAGCCTTTTTAGGTCTATCACGGGTCTCCACCCTCCGTTTCTCTTGGGGACTAGAAACAGGGTGGAATAAAAACCCGAAAATCTTTCGGATGGAGGTACTGGAACTACTGCTCGTTGCTCCTGTAGGGAAAGAAGAAAATGCTTTAGTGCTTCCGCTTTTTGAGGGGATCTTGATACCCTTGTCGGGGAAAAAAAGTCCTTGGGAGGTCTGTCTAGGAAAGACCAGAAATGACCGTGTTTGACTGTGGCAACTACCCAAGGATCCCTGCATTTTTGTTCCCAGATCCTTGAGAACTGCTTTAACCTGGCCCCTACAGGGATCACTTGGGCTGGCCTGGCGTCAAAAGGATTTTGTTGGATCCTGTGGGGTGGGTACTGGCCTCTGTCTCCGGGACTTGAGAAACGTAGACTGTGTACTTTTCCAATTGTGTCTGAAGCCTTTCCCTTGTCTGGACTGTCGGTAGTCCCCATTTTTGGAGTACTGGAACCTTGGTGCAGATGATCTAAAACGCCTGGATCGCCTGTCTTGGGGAAGTAGGCCTGACTTTCCGCCAGTGACCCGAGAGATGGCCTTGTCAAGTTTCTCCCCAAACAAGGCTTTACCATCAAAAGGTATCTTGCACCAGTTTTGCTTTGAGGCAACGTCCGCTGCCCACGGTTTTAGCCACAGTGCCCTCTTGGCCATTACTGAGTGAAGCATTGCTCTTGCGGCGCAACGAATTGAGTCGATGGCGGCCTCCCCAATGAAGTCTGCTGAGAGCTTCAGCTCATCCAACGCCTTGATTATATCTTCCTTAGGGATGTCCTGTTGGATTGCCGACTCTATATTATCCGTCCAAACGCGTAATGCGTTGGATACTGATGTCAGGGCTATCACAGGTTTACAGGCATTGCCTGCCATCTGATAGGCCTTCTTAAGGTCAAGGTCCATCCTCCTGTCCAGAGGGTCCTTGAAGGAAGTTGAATCTTCCATGGGCAAAGTGACATTCTTGGCCAGCCTTACTACTGCGGCATCGACCACTGGAGGGCCATCCAGCATTGCGGAATCCGCTTCAGAGAGAGGGTATAATTTTCCCAGGCGGTTGGTGGAGAGTCTTTTTTCTGTCCTCCCCCATTCTTCCTCGATCACTTCCTTGATTTCCTCCATAAGAGGGAAGAAGGAGATCTGGCGCTTAAGAAAGGGGAAGTATGATTTGGACTTCCTGACCTCCATGTTGGACTCCTCCCAACCGATCGCTTGTTTGACGGCTTGCACATAAGGCTGGACCAAGGCAAAGGCAAAACCAGAGGCATCTGGGTCATCTGAAGAATCCTCTGAAATGGCCATTTCGTCCTGATGCTTAGAGGAGGAGGCAGGGAACGGACGAAAACTTCCACTCGTTTACGGCCCGGGCATGGAGGCCTCAGCCACCTGCTCCTGAGAAGGGGATGCCGGTTGTTGCATCGGCATTGTGGCGACCAATTCCGCAAGGGTGTCCTTTACTGCCTTTTTAAGGAGATCTGCCACTTGTAGGCCCTCAGACTCTGTCTGCTGCATAGTCTCTAAGGCAATCTCGACAAATTAGTTTGTCCGGAAGCGGGGTGCCTCCGCAGGCCTGACATCTAGTAGGTCTAGGTCTCGGGGAACGTGAGTGACGGCGCCTCTTGGCCGAAGCTTTTCTGCCACTTCTGTAAGTCCCATGTCTGGGCGACCTGTCTCTACTGTGACAGGAGTCATCATCATCATCATCATCTTCGTATCGCCTTGAGGTCTTCTTAGACGTCTTCTGGCGTACAGGACTGAAATACAAAAGTACTGTCCTTAGTGCACTCTTTTTTTTTTTTTAAACTTACCTGGGCGTAGGTCCTTACCTTGGGAGTAGAGTAGGATCTTGAGCGGGCGGCGAAAGGCTCATATTAGGCGGCTTAGCAGAGGTAACGGCTAGGAAAGAGTCAGAGGAGAGGCGTCAACTGGTCATGCACTAATTCACGAGGAAAAGAAGAGAATTTGCCTACAGAAGTAACGATTCCCCCCCCCCCCTTACTACTGTGTGCTGTTTTTTTTTTTTTTTTACACGTCCATTTTTTTTATTTTTTTTTGGGAAATTCCAATGACAAAATAAAATTTATTATTATTATTATTATTTTTTAAATAACTTAATAAATTAATAAATCATCAATTAAAAAATTATTCCTCCACATTATTTAGAGCAATATATATATAACCATATGCTCACAAATATATAAGACAAAATGCATCTACAAGCATTAAGGCATGCCTTACCTTTTAACAGAGGTGGGAATAGCCTGGAACTCTAGAGTGTAGTTCTCTTGTCAGCCACAGGCATTTCACTTATGCTGCCAGAGGAATAAATAGGAGGAGGGGGAGTGGAGGGACGCCTGTGCTCCACCCCTGCCGCTCTGAGGGCAAAGTGGACATTTTGCCCTCAGTAAAAATGGCCGCCGAAGCCTCCGAAGCTACCGCGCATGCGCCGAGCGTCGAGACGAACCGTCGAAATATATGACCCGCCGGCGCATGCGCAGACGACGGCGGGGAACGCCGATCGACAATAAAGCACCAGAGGCTCGCCGCGCGCGGCCCCTAGTGAGTGGAAATGACAGACGCAAGGGGGAAGGAAGGGGGGCCTCTAAAAGGAATGGGAGCCAGGAAACAACCAGGGTGCTGGAGAGGAAAGAGAGAGAGAGAGACAGGGGAGACCAGAAACGAAAATCAAGTCTCAAGAACAGGGAAAAAGCTGCCACCTCTGCTGCCATGAACTAAAGCCTGAATGCCCGTACTGCAGGTAAAGCTCTTACTTAAGAGACAAACTGCTTGTCCCAAAAGATCCTACAGAAGGGACTTCCAACCTTATTAGCGCATTTAGCTGCCCAAGAGAAGGAACTGCGTCCGGCAGAGGCTTGAACCCGGACGGACGCTGCCGAATGCAGAAGGTAAGGATGCCGACCAGAATTCACTGCCATGAGGTATGAGGAAAAAAAGGAGAATGCGGGGGTTGTACTAACCTTTTCTTTTATAATATTCACTAGTCCTGAGGGAGGAGCCAAGGCGGAGCTTGTCATAGGTATGCTGCCATGGAGGCACCAGGAAAACACATTTATAGAGGTTACTATCCTGTGATGGTTGAATGTTTTTCATTGATAGAACCACTTCAAATTAATGGCGTATCAAACACAGAGTGGCACTGCGGATACAATACATAGTACAACATGCCACGTCCCGATATTTGAAGTTGCTAAACAGAACCGTTGTTGAAGGTGATGGACTTTATAGGCATAAACACAATTTCCTTTAAAATTGTTTATAACAAAATGTATTTATAAAAAATTGTGCAAAACATACACTAATTGCCTCAGAGCATAACGATTACACTGTCAATATGGTCTATTTAAATGACAATTGAAAAAAAGACTCATACATTTCCATTTTGCTATGACACATATATAACACAAGCAAAAATAAAAGAAAACCAATAATATGAACAGTGTATCATAGATGACTCAGCTTGGAAATGCTCCACATGTAACTCGTTATACAGAATGCTTCATCAGGAACTTTTGGCGTTTTTCTAAAAACAAACAAAACATTAAAACAATCAAAAATTTATACAAATTACATATAATATATCACAAAAATCATAATCACTCTAAAAACATGCTCCCCTTTTTTTTATATATCAGGACCAGAATTTTCACAAAAAAAAAAAAGAGGGGAAGGGGGTATGTAGGGTAATTTTCGGATATAACCACTTCAATACCAAGCACTTTCACCCCATTCCGCCCAGGCCAATTTTCAGCTTTCAGCGCTGTCGCACTTTCAATGGCATTTATGCGGTCATTCAACACTGTACCCAAACTAAATTGTTATAATTTTTTTTTTTGAGAGATAGAGCTTTTTTTGGTGGTATAACCACTTGCCAACCGACTTACGTACATGTACTGTGCCAGGTCAGCTCTATTATGCAAAATCACGTACCTGTACGTCGTTTCCTGCAATAGCCACTAGGGGGCACGCGCCTGGACAGAACCAGAACCATTCAGAGGGTCCGGCAGACCCAATGTCTGCTGGCGACCAGCGATCGTTCTGAAAAGAGGCAGAACAGTGTTGTGTCTATATAAACAAGGAAGATCGTCATTCTGACAGGAAGCAGGAACATGGATTTCTGTCTTCCCCGAGTCAGAGCAACCCACACACAGTTAGCAAGAACCCCATAAGGACACATTTAATCCTTTGATTGCCCCTGATGTTAACCCCTTCCCTGCCAGTGTCATTAGTATAGTAACAGTGCATATTTTTATCACTGATCACTGTAATAATGTCACTGGTCCCCAAAAAAGTGTCAAAAATGTCAGTTAGGTGTTCGATTTGTTTGCCGCAATGTCCCGCTAAAAATCGATGATCGCCGCCATTACTAGTAAAAATAAATAAACAAAAATATAAATGCCAAAAAATATCCCATAGTTTGTAGACGCGATAACTTTTGCACAAACCAATCATTATACGCTTATTGGAAACATTTTTTACAAAAGATATGTAGCAGAATACATATTGATGAAGAAATTAGATTTTTTTTAAAATTTTTTATTGGATGTGTTTTATAGCAGAAAGTAAAGAATATTTTTGTTTTTTCAAAATTGTCGCCTTTTTTTTATATAGCACAAAAAATAAAAACTGCAGAGGTGATGAAATACCATCAAAAAACAAAGCTCTAATAGTTGGGAAAAAAAAGGACATACATTTTTTTGGGGTACAGTGTCGCATAACCACCCAACTGTCAGTAACGCTGTGCCGTTTTGCAAAAAATGGCCTGGTCTTTAACCGCTTCAGCCCCGGAAGGATTTACCCCCTTCCTGACCAGAGCACTTTTTGCGATACGGCACTGCATCGCTTTAACTGACAATTGCGCGGTCGTGTGACATTGCACCCAAACAAAATTGACTTCCTTTTTTCCCCACAAATTGAGATTTCTTTTGGTGGTATTTGATCACCTCTGTGGTTTATTTTTTGCGCTATAAACAAAAAAAAAAAAAACGACAATTTTGAAAAAAAAAGCAATATCTTTTACTTTTTGCTATAATAAATATCCCCAAAAAATATATAAAAAACTATATATTTTTTTCTCAGTTTAGGCCGATAGGTATTCTTCTTCTACATATTTCTGGAAAAAAAAAAAATCACAATAAGTGCATATATTGATTGGTTTGTGCAAAAGTTATAGTATCTACAAAATAGGGAATAGATTTATAGCATTTTTATTATAATTTTTTTTTATTAGTAATGGCGGCGATCTGCAATTTTTATATTTATGGCGGACACATCGGACACTTTTGACACCAAGACAACAATCTTCATACTAGAAACAATCAAAATGCATATAGGGTATGATAATATAAGCTAGCAAACAGAAAACAATGGGGTTCCCATAATGAGCCTAAAGAAAGTAGAAACTGCATATGTGTGTGACCAGTGGTAAAACAACCTCTACGCTTGAGATGATATCCCTAAATGGTGGACCCCAAAATGGGACACTCCAATGAGAGAAGAATAGCAAAATAAGGAGAAAGGAGAAAAAAAGGGGGGGCATGGAAGGGGGAAAATGGGCAATAAAGGGTGGTGAAAGGGGGCATGTCTTCATAACAGGATCCCGGAAGTATGTACGCTTTTAAACTGTGGTAGAAAAAAAAGGGGTAGCAAAATCGTAAGTCCAAAACTGTCCAAATTAGGTTATGAGATTCAGTTTTTGTCCTCATCGCTGGCAGTCATGCTTTCCAGATATTAAATATTGTTCATTTTACAAGCTCAGGCAGCCAAAGACTTCAGGACCTTTTAGTCATTATTATACACAGCATATTACCACATGACAGACTTACCTGGAAAGTGATCCCCTCCAGTGTCAGCACTCCCACCAGTCAAGGGTGCTGCCATCTTCTCCTGGTCTTCCTTCCAGGTTCTGATTCTTCAGCCCCCTGGTTGGACGGGTTGCAATGACTTCACTCCCACACTTCAGCAAAGGAGTCACATTGTCCCAGCACAAAAAAAGTGTTGTACTGTATATGTACGCTGAGCTGTTCATGCACAACTCAATGTACACAAATGCTAACAGGCAAGGAGAATAATTTATGACATAAGGGATCGATAAGGTTTCATTTCTGCTTTAACCCTTTCACGACAAAGGTACAACAAATCCTGAACACAATTTTGCAACTGACACGTGTTAGTAAAACTGTACATATCATTGCAACTACTTAGGGTATCCAGGTGGATTATATGAATTCTATATTTTTTTTCCGACAAAGTGGGCTGTCACTTGGTGGTAATTTGTAGTGTAGTGGCATATCCAGATGATATTTTGAATTTCTACAAGCTATCTGATTTGTCTCTGTTATAGGGTGTGGCTACCATGAATGTCTGATGATCACCACTGTATTTTATGGTTGTACAGTTGATCTCTTGTTATATTGCTTTCATTTGTTGGAGACTGCTGTTCTTAAATAAAAAATTTGAAAATAATTTTTTTTCCCTGATCCTGGTGATTGCAGTGATACCATATACTGTATGTTTATGTTATTTGGTGTTTGTATCCATAGTAGGGTCCAGAAACAATAGTGCACATTTTGCTTTTTTCTTATCCTGCCTAAAACACACTTATGCCTCGTACACACAATCGGAAAATCCGATAACAAACATTTGTTGGCGGAAAATTTGAAACTCTGCTAGCCAACATCTGTTGGCGGAAAAGTCCGACAACAATTGTCCGATGGAGCATATACTCGGTCGGAGTTACCGCCAACAGCCTGACAGCGAACATTTCCCGTTGGAAAGTCCGATAGTGTGTACAAGGCTTTACAGTAACTGACACAGTTTTTTTACTCTGAGCCTGACCTTTGACCCCAACCTTGAACATGTACTAGATTTTTCTTTATTTTTTTATTATTTTTTTACACACACTCTTTTTGTTTACAATTTTCTGCTCTAGCAAGGAGAAACAGATACGTAGAGATATGTACCGTGAGTTTTGGTGCGTCGTGATTTTGAAAATCGTTCCGGCAACTTTATTAAAAGTTTGCAATATACAATACAGTATATCAACAGATCAAGTGGCAACACCTTTTTTGCACATTTCACATGCATAGTGCAGCCCAGTGAAATGAATGGACTACCATAAAACATATACACTTGGCCGCACCTCTGCCGTGTGAATGAGCCCTAAGTAACACCCCACTGCATAGTGCGCAACAAAACCTTAGGAGTCAGGGCCGTCTTTAAGGCAGGGCAAAAGGGGCAGCTGCCCTGGGCCCTGTCATTGTTGTGGGGCCCAAAGCAGCTACATTCCTTTGGCCCTTGAAGTTTTAGTCATGTGCTGTGTCCCGATATCTCAGTGTGAAGTGCTGCTACTAATGCTGCCCAGCTCTAGCCTATTGTTGTGTACAGATGACTCACCTGTAGACCCTGTGTTTACATGTAAATAAGCACCATTCATATGTAAATTGAAGTGACATGCATATGTAAATAGCTGAGGCCAACAGAATTGATATGTAAATAAAGGCAGTATTCATATGTATATCATGCCCCGCTGCAGTGAGGAGATGATGTGCTGTAACCTATAGCAACCAGTGAGCAGTATAATCTCTAGCAGCCAATCAAAAAGCAGAAATCATGTGCTGTAACCTCTAGCAACTAATCAGTGAGCCTTACGGAGTGATGTAACCTCTAGCCACCAGTCAGTGAGCGGTAATGATACGCTGTAACCTCTGGCAACCAATCGTAATCGCTTCCTGGTCTGATATAGTAAAATGATTTTAAGTCTAGCTACTATTTATTTTATGTCTCAGAGAAGGTGGAGAGTGAAATTGCATGGGGGGAGGGGGGCCTAAGAAAATTTTTGCCCAGGGCCCAATCAATATTAAAGACGGCCCTGTTAGGAGTTTTGGTGTACACAGGAGACTTTTGTGATTTGTTGTTTTTTCATTCTTGATTGTATAAATATTTATTTTGGTCACGTGAGATTTACAAATACGTTTATGTTGGTTTAGCTTATATTTTAGTTGTTTACAACATATGGATTAGTTTAAAGGATTTGCTTCATTTTTATTTATAATCTTGTATTAATAGGAAGTTATAGGGTAATGCCCACACCTATTTTCATTGCTGCTTGCTCCAAGTTTTATATGTTTGGTTCTCTTTCAACTTACCCTATAATATCTTCAAGATAATCAGACCATCCTATGTAATGAAGGACAAAGTATAATACCTTCAAAGATCAAGGAATGGAATATTTTACTTAAAAGGGGTATAAATTAAGCATCAAGGTGTTAAAGTAGATGTACACTAGAGTAGATATACACTAGATGTAACTTTATGACATTTAGTATGCTACAGCACTGTGTATTATAAACAATTTAAGTTTTTAAAAATAAAGTACTTGTTTTCACTTTTAGTTTAAATGTCAGTGCTTCTGATTTCTTTCAACCTTTTTGCAGCCACTTTTTTGCTGCGATTTCTAAGGTCGGGTTCCTGGTGACAAAAGTGGACAATGCCCATGCAATGTGTGCTAGCATGGATACTGTTAGGCCGCGTACACACGGGCGGACTGTTCGCCCAACTTTGTCCGCTGAACAGTGTTTGGGCGGACAGTCCGCTCGTGTGTGGGCTTTCAGCGGACAGTTTCAGCGGACAGTTTGACGAACAAGGTTTTTCGGAAATTCCGTAAAACTGTCCGCTGAAACCTTGTTTCAGCGAACAGTCCGCTTGTGTGTAGGCTTGTTCGTCAAACAAAGTTGCGCGCATGCTCAGAAAGGATTTTCACGCCGAAAGTTATAATGCAGTGTATAGGACGTCGTATTTTTCGTCCCATCGTACGTGCCGTTCACGTCATCGCGCACGGTTTCAGCAAACTGTTCGTTCGTCGTGTGTGGCCATGTCCGTCCATGCTAATTTTGAGCGGACTGTTTGCCGAAACTGTTTGACGGACAAAGTTGGGCGAACAGTCCGCCCGTGTGTACGCGGCCTTAGTCTCTATTTGAGCTTGATTTCATTTCAGGACAAAATGCATTAAAGTCAATTTAAAGACATAAAAACTAAATGTAGTACACCATTTTTTGTTAAAATATAGAAGATGAGGTTGCGTTGAATAAAAGAGATAGCCAGCATGTCAAGCTTTACATTTGTGCACACCTGCCTAACGATGACGAATCTTGGTACCCTATACCCCTAAAGGTCATCAGTTAACCGTAAGGGCCTTTTCCCACTGATGTGCTTTTGCCATGCTGGAACGAACCTTTGCATTGCTATGTGGGAGTCATTATCACAGGCTATTAAGGATGCTGTCGGGTTTCGGCTCCTTAACAACCACCCGCCAGTGTCCTTAAAGTGGAGTTCCACTCCTAAAATTATTTTTGCATTATTCAGCTGCATTAAATCTAAATAACAACCTGTGGAAACATTTTTTTTTTAATCACCTTTTCTTGTCTGTTGCTAGGAGGTCCCTCGTAATGTGCTTCTACCTCTCCAAAGCGGCTGACGTCATTTCCCTCGGTGCCCGTGCTCGCTAGTGCTCCTGGGAGATGTCTGTCATTATCACTGGGCAGCGCCGAGGGCTTCGTTGCCATCACAACAGGGGTGGGCACTTCCGATGACGACGCCCGTTGCAATGGCAATGTCAGAAGTGTATGGCGCATATGCAAGAACAGGCAGTGCATGCTGGTCGCTCAGCTGCACCAGAGACCAGAAGATAGTGCTTGTGGGCTTCACATGCCCACAAGCACTATGGAAACTTCCCGTGAACAGGAATGCAAGATATATTCCTATATCAAATCGGCAATCGAGCGCTGATTAATCTCAGAAATGTGAGTTTGCTAAATATGACCAAAAAAAAAAAAATATATGCATCCTAAAAAAAAAAAAAAAAAAAAGTTTAAACAGTGGGAACTCCGCTTTAACAACCACTGGCACTGGCGGCTTCCTTAACGACCAGCTATTAACAATTAATGCACTGCATGCAATGCATTTAAAACATGCTACACATTTTTATTAAAAACGCATAGTAAAAAAAAAAAAATGCGTTACACTGTGAAAGGGCCTTTCCTCAGGGTACTCTGTTTTCCTCCCACACTCCAAAGACACGCTGGTAGGTTAATTGGCTTCTGTCTAAATTGGCCCTAGTATGTGTATGTGAGTTAGGAACCTTAGATTGTAAGCTCCCTGAGGGTAGGAACCGATTTGAATGCACAATGTATATGTAAAGAGCTGCGTAAATTGACAGAACCTAATCCATGGCAAGATTGTGCATGTGCGGCTTACAGTTAGAAAAAGGTACAGTTAGAAAAAAATTGCTATCAACCAAGGCAGATGTTTTTATGACAAAAAAGACACAGACTATTTTCTCCAATAAAAGCCTAACTACTAGCAACGAAAAAAAAACTACTTTTGTTCTGCTTTAAAGAAAATCTATTACTTTTCTCTGCAATTTTCCAGAAGCTATAATATAGGGATTAATGCACACAAGGTATAAAATCTATATGTCAGTTTTCAGTGGAAAGAATTATTTTTATATTGTCAGAATCTCTTTGAGGTACAGTAAACACCACAGGAAAGTCAAAGTCCTTAAGTAAGGATATAGTTTAAACTGTGATTATCTTCAGGATCTGCAGGTAATGAATGTGAAATATATGACATCCCCTGAATCCATAATAGCCCGGTGATCCTTTATTCTCCCTATATGCTGTGTTGATCTCCTACAAAGTAAACCAAAGCCAGTTTTTGTATCCACAAAATGAGGTTGCCAAGCACATCAACACTTGCAAATAAAAACATTACAACAAATAACTCAAAAATAAAAATAAATCACGTTTATAACCTGTATATCAAAAACCTGCGTTTGCACAGATGTCCCCATATGTATACATTAGATGCATGAAAGTGTCATTTAAATCAGAAGTAAATATCTGATGTAATGTCCATCTTTACAAAAAAGTATCCCATAAATCTACGTGTTTTTTGGGTCTTGTCTGCTTCTTCAGGACAAGGGAAAGCCCTACAGATCAGAACAGTGTAACTATATGTACAGTAATATCAGTATTTGAAAGTCTGAAAATGCAAATACAAATTTGAAGTATCCAACGTAATACAAATCTTTTTTCTTCTTTCACAAATATATCTTTCCACTATAGACATTATGCTCATATACTATATATATTTCCATACCATTGTAAACATGGCCGCATGTCAGTTTTGCATAAACATGCAGCATGTGCATCTCTGTCCACCTATTCTATCATAAGAACACTTAAAATTATGTAAAAAATAGATGAAAGGGACTGACCAAAACACACGAGATGTTGCAATATATTCATGTGGGCAGTATGCAAGGTAAGTGTATAACCACCTTGGCTAGCAGTATTGGGTCTGGGGTAAACCTGGGGTTTGGGTGAACCCTGTGGTAGGGTAATTATGTAGACTTTATTACCAGCTTATTGCAGAAAATGCTGGTTCCCTGGTTGTCTTCCTGACTTTGTAGCTTCAGTACATATCATATAATGGTTTCTGATGCCAATGGTCCATTGACCTATGAAAACATCTGCATACAAAGCGCTACATAAGCAAGTGAGCGAAATGGTCACAACTAAATATACATTTAATATTGAATGTATTTAACCACATTAAATATAAAATAGTCACTATTATTGGTTACTTTTGTTGAGGTCCAAAAATGATACTTTTTCTGGAGTACTGTAACTTTAAAAAGCTGCTTTATATTTGCCACAAAAAAACTACAATCACCTCTTTTGTCTTTGCCAAAATCTGACACATAGCTGCTGTATTTTAAACTACTTCTCTACAGATCCTTAGATATCCGATATAACATGTGTGCAAGTATCGTGTGCACAAAGGAATCTTTCCTATGAAATGACTATAATATTATCCTGATAGTGTGAGGAGTAGCCAAGTGTCCTAGGACCTTAATGTAGTATTTAAATCAGTTCCTGCAATCACAACAGGATCATTAGTTATGATAAATTATATTATCGCATAAGGTATAGTGATGGAATCAGAGGTTTAGGCATACATGCCTTCAGGGAACATGGACATGACCTTGGAATGCAGTTACTTTATGTAAAAAACATTTACATTTTTTAGTGCTTTTCTTCTCTTTAGTGAGGAATCAAAAAGATGACAGGAGCATCTGTCCACTGGCTTCCAGGTTCCATTGAACTTTGTGTTGCTATTTTTCCTGCTCCTGCTAAAGGGCTATCCAATCCAAGAGCAGTGAGTAGCTTTTAAGGTGTTGTGGTTCCATAGTGGGCCTGCAGGGGTGGGGCATATACAGTGGGGGGAAAAAGTATTTAGTCAGCCACCAATTGTGCAAGTTCTCCCACTTAAAAAGCCAAGAGAGGCCTGCAATTGTCATCATAGGTATACCTCAACTATGAGAGACAAACTGGAAACAAATCCAGACAATCACATTGTCTGATTTTTTAAATAATTTATTTGCAAATTATGGTGGGAAATAAGTATTTTGTCAATATCAAAAGTTCATCTCAGTACTTTGTTATATATCCTTTGTTGGCAGACAGAGGTCAAACGTTTTCTGTAAGGCCGCGTACACACGGGCGGATTGTCTGCCCAACTTAGTCCGCTGAACCGTGTTTCAGCGGACAATCTGCTCGTGTGTGGGCTTCAGCGGACTTTTTCAGCGGACAGTCTGACGGACTAAGTCTTTCGGAATTTCCGTAATTTTGTCCGTCCAAACTTGGTTTTGTCAGTCCAAACTTGGTTTCAGCGGACAGTCCGCTCGTGTGTAGGCAAGTTGGACGGACTAAGTATGGCGCATGCTCAGAAAGAATTTACACAGCCGAAGGTTGCATTGCAGTGTATTGGACGTCGTATTTCTAGTCCCGTCGTACGTGCTGTATACGTCATCGCGCAAGCTTTCAGCGGACTGTCTGTTCATCGTGTGTTGTCAAGTCTGTTCATTCAAAAGTTGAACGGACTGTCTGTCGGATTGTCTGACGAACTTAGTTGGGCAGACAATCCGCCCGTGTGTACGCGGCCTAAGTCTTCACAAGGTTGTCACACACTGTTGCTGGTATGTTGGCCCATTCCTCCATGCAGATCTCTAGAGCAGTGATGTTTTGGGGCTGTGCCTGTAGTGCCTTGTCCCCACTGAAGTCTAGTATGGTTCTTGCACTCCGTCTGGCATCTAATGTCCTTGTGCCTGAATTTCCCCTGACATATGGAAGTTTTGGGACTGTCCCAGTCATCTACTGGGTTTATGGTGGTCTTCCACTTGGCACCCAATGTTTTTGCCTAAATTCTACTTGGCATCTAGTGCTTTTTTGTGCCTACAGTATACCCCACTGTCATCTAGTAGTTTTGTTCTTGAATTTTACCCTGGCATTTTGTGGACTTGTGCTTGAATCTCCCCTGGCATCTAGCATTTTTGGGTCTCTATTCTAATAATCTAATGGGTTTGTGCTGTACTTCTTGGCATCTAATGTATTTTGGGTAAATTCTGCTTGGCATCTAATACTTTTTGTGCCTATATCCATCCAGCATCTAGTCATTTTGTTTTTGCAATCCCTCTGGCATCTAGTGGACTTCTGCTTGAATTTCCCTTGGCATTTAGCAGTTCTGGGTCTCTATTCACCAAGCTATACAATGGGTTTTTGCTGGTCTTCTCCTTGGCATTAAATGTCTTTTACCTGAACTCCACTTGGAATCTATTGTTTTTGTGCCTCTATCTCCCTTGACATTATCCTAGGCTTGTGCTTGTGTCTAACAGTCTCTTGGCATCTAGAAATTTTTGCTTCTATTCTCTTTATTATTTTGCGTGCTCACTTCCTCCTGGCATTTTTATCCTTTTCTGGTCCTATTGCTCTTAAAGTGTGAAAGAAAATCAGAGAAAATTCCCACCAGGGCTGCAGTCAAGTCAAGGATGGACAGCTTTCCTACTGTCTACCATTCTAAGTGAAAGATTTGTCACTGTATTAGCCTTTCTCTAGCCTGTTTGTCCTGCTTAGATAATAGGTCTGTTCGATGGTTTCTTTTGTAGCCTTGCTGCAGTTAGCAGTCTCCAGCTGAGTTCAAATACATTCATTAGAAATAAGCTGTTTGCAAAAGCCTATATTTCATTATCACCCGGGCTGACCTATTAATCAGGTTGACTCAAGCTGTTTTGTCCAGCTTTCCTTTCCCTAACATTGCAGATAAAAGCCCATTTGTCCTTTTTATTTAAAAGCATAACAAATAATCATTTGAAGCATATAATAAATAATTAGAAACAATCAGCAGATAAGCAGCTAAAGTCATATGACAATCTCAACATTTTGTGTAAAACTTGAACTTGACTTTGGCCTATTCTGTCTCCTAAGATTCCCTGCAGGGCCCCATAACACCATTCACATCACCCCTTCCCTAAAGAAATGTACAATCATGTCTCCCTACTACAATCACCACACTGTGGCCAATCTGAATGAAAGTCAGTGTGTATTTGAAGAGTAGGAGGAAACACCAGCATTGAGAGGAAAACGAAACACCAGAAGGTACACTAGATTACAGGGTCCTCCATTTCAAATAACTGCTTTACCTTGCAAAATACAACACAAATTTTGGCTGGTACATTGGATCACTGGTTTGTATTGTGGCCTTGCAGCACCCAGGAAATAAAATGGTGGTCGTTCCAATTTTGTAGGTCACACGATGGAAGATTAATATTATGATTAATTTTAGGGCACACAAATGGACTATATTACCAATTTTTAGTAAGATATAAAAAAATAGAAAAAAAATGAGTAAATAGATAACTTTATTTTTTGCTTTTTTTATTACTTTTATATTACTTTCACTATCAAAAATTCCCTATGTGATATAATATTTAAGGACAGGTTCTCTTTAATGAGAAATCACCTGCCTTCCATTGAAGTTAGCAAAGCAGGGGCCAGGAAAAGTGTCACTAGAAACAAGAAGAGAGATCAGTGAATGGAAGTTTGTTGGTCTTCCTTCCCTCCACCAAGTGACAACCGCCAGTGCAGGTCCCAGACCCACAGATGGGAAAACCGCAAGAAAGATATGAACTGACACAGCCACAGTGATGGGCCTCCATCCCAATAAACATGTAAGTATGCAAAGAACTGTGGTCATGGGACTTTGAGTGAGGCCAGTCACTGAATCAGGTAAAGGTACAAACAATATATAAAATAAAAGTCGATTTATTATACAAACAACTAAAAATATTCTCAAAATACATGATGCGATGGAAAAAACGAATTCCATAGAAAGCTGACATACATAGAATTAATAGATAAATTCTTATTAAATAGATACATGATGGCATAAGTAAGCAAGTACATGGTAAATCTGGGTAAAAAAATCAAACTGTAATGACATAAAAGAACTACGCGTTTTGAGGATCCATCCTTTCGTCAGTAGTGTAATGTCAATAGTATCTATGGATATGAATGGTACATGTTAATAAAGGTAAGAAAAAAAAACTACAAGAGGTCTAACACTTATGCCACGTACACACGTTTGGAACTCTCGTTGGAAAAAGTTCTGATGGTTTTCGCGTCAGAATTCGGACAGAATTCCGCTCAAACTGTCTCAAACACGGTCAAACCAAATTCCGACCGTCAGGAACGCGGTGACGTACAACACGTACGATGGGACTAGAAAAAGGAAGCTCAATACCTAGTAGCTAATAGCTTCCATCTCGTAGTTGAATCTGAGCATGCGTGAGTTTTTGCGTGTCGGAATTGCATACACACGATCCGAATTTCCGATAGAAAGTTTTTCCATCGGGAAAATTGAGAACATGCCATCAAATTTTTGCTGGTGGGAATTCGGGCAGCTAAATTTCCGATAGAGCACACACGGTCGCATTTTTCGATGAAAAGCTCTCATCTGTCTTTTGCTGGCCGAAATTCCGATTGTGTGTATACAGCATTACATGTCAGCTAATAGAGCATATATGATAGCCCAGCTGATGGAAGAGATGGGGGGTGTTCAAAAAGATGTCAGCCCCGTTGCTGAGGTGAGGGCATGCAAACTCAACCCATGGAACAGCCGATGAGCAGGACAAAAAAAACGTGTTTGAATGATGATTAAGGTGAAGAGTTAGCAACAAATAGGAATGCGCACCGCTCTGAAAATAGTAATAATATATATAAATATGTAAATAATATCATGTACTATTCATATCCATAGATACTATTGACATTACACTCCCGACGAGATGATGGATCCTCATGGTTCTTTTATGTCATTACAGTTTGATTTTTTACCCAGATTGACCATGCACTTCCTTATTTATGCCATCATGTATCTATTTAATAACAAATTATCTATTAATTCTATGTATGCCAGCTTTCTATAGAATTCGTTTTTTTCGATCGCATCATGTATTTTGAGAATATTTTTTACTTGTTTATATAATAAATCGACTTTTATTTTATATATTTTTTGTACCTTCATCAGATTCAGTGACTGGCCTCACTCAAAGTCCCATGACCACAGTTCTTTGCATACTTCCGCAGATGGGATAGTGGAGCCCAGGAAGCAGGGTGAAGGGAAGAGGTCACATGAGGCGGGGACACTCCAGGGGGTCACAGAAAGAAACCCGTGGATCACTCTCAATGGAAGGCTGAAAGTCGGCGTGTGGAGTGTATATCACTTCCGGTGGCTGCAGCCAGCAGGAGTTTGTGGAAAACCCTCTGCTGCCACTACTGTAAGTCACACGGCAGTGGTAGTAAAAGAGTTAAAGGATAACCATGGTTTCATATAGTTATTTTTTTTGACCTATGGTAAGTGCCAAGTATTATACCTACCTGTAAAAACAAAACATTTTTTTTAAATCCCCAATACACTTCCCATCTTGTCAGCAAAGAATACTAATTATTTCAGTCTGCAGCCTGACAGCTATACTTCCATCAAGAACTCTGCTTCAGCTAGCCACATGCCTGCTGAGCTCTGCAGACTCACGGTGATCCTATTGAGGTCTATATTGGCCTATGACAAGCCTTGATCCACTTTTATCTAGTGGGTGCATTTTTATTGTCTTTTATACTTTTTTAAATAAATCGCTACACCTAGACGGAGGCGCTCCCTTTTTTGTTTGTTTTTTAAAGGATATAAATTACGGTATACTGTTGAACAATTTGTGTTAAAAACAGAGGTTTTAGTTACACAATTTTGCAAATATGAGTGGAAGTCTCCCTGCCTTGTTAAGGCCCCTTTGTATAGTGTAGTCGAAATGATAACCTATGAGAGTCTCCATGTTGGAGCATATTGTCAGGCTAGGTGCAGATAACAAGTAACAGTTCAGGTGTGCTGATTATACAAAGAGTTCAAAGCACATACCATGAGCAGGTCTAAGCAGAGCAGGTCAGCTGAGACTTGTAGTACACCGCTGCAGACGAAGGTAGATGATTGCTGGACCTTGTAGTTCACTGCTGTAGGTGAGGATAGATGATTGCTGGACCTTGTAGTTCACTGCTGTAGATGAGGATAGATGATTGCTGGACCTTGTGGTTCACTGCTGCAGATGAGGGTACTAGTAGAATCAGGCAAAGCGTAGTCTAGGCAAGCTGGGTCATACACAGGTAGATCAGAATCCAAACGGTACAGAATCAGAAGCAAGTACGGAGGGTCAAACAAGCCGGGTCAAACACGAAAGTCACAGAGCAAATATCAGCTGGATCAAAC
Source organism: Lithobates pipiens (assembly GCF_037356315.1). Taxonomy (NCBI): domain Eukaryota; kingdom Metazoa; phylum Chordata; class Amphibia; order Anura; family Ranidae; genus Lithobates; species Lithobates pipiens. Next base: position 549,629,212 of record NW_027507758.1, on the reverse strand, counting down.
ACGAGTGAACTCTAACACGAGCGCTGACTGAATGCTGATACAGGTGATTTAAACGTGAGCAGGCCAATCACTGTTGTTTCCCAGACACAGGCTGTGTCAGGTGAGTTGTGCTGGGTCCTAAAGGGATTCTAGTACTGACAGTACCCCCCCCTTTCTCGAGGGGTTGCTCCTGCACCCCCAGGCTTACTTGGATAACGGAGATGGAACTTCTTCTTAAGTCGGTCAGCATGAAGATCACGAGCTGGTACCCAAGATCGATCCTCTGGACCGAACCCTTTCCAATGAACAAGATATTGTAAGGAATTGCGCACTCGTCTGGAATCAAGAATAAATGCCACTTCATATTCTTGACTGTCCAACATATCCACAGGTTCTGGTTCATTTACTAGGAGGCTGGAATGAACAGGTTTCAACAATGAAACATGAAAGACATTTGGAATGCGCATGGATGGGGGAAGTTTTAATCTGTAGGACACAGGATTGTGCTTCTGAAGCCAAGGAAGGCCTAGGATCAAAGGAGTGGATGGAGAGTCAATGACAAGACAAGAAATCTTCTCCCAATGCAAAGCCCCTACTTGTAACTGGAAAGGGTTGGTGGATTTGAGCACCAGGTCTTGTGAGAGAGGCCGATTATCCACAGAGATCAGGCGGACTGGACAATCTAGAGCATGAGTTTCCAGGGACAAAGAGGTGATCAGAGTTCTATCAATAAAATTCTCAGCTGCTCCAGAATCCACCAAGGCCAGCAGTTCATGAGCCCCTGTCCCAAAGTGAATGACAGCGGGTAAAAGTATGCGATTATCCCCCTGGGGAGATGAGAGTAGACCTAAGGTGACCTCCCCGCAATCACCTAGGTCCTGGCGTTTCCCGGACGTGTAGGGCACGAACGGAGCATATGACCCTTGAGGCCACAGTATAAGCAGAGTCCCATATTACGCCTGCGTTTGTGTTCCTGGGCAGATAACCGGGTGGAGCCTAACTGCATAGGTTCTTCCTCAGATTTGGCACTGGAGATGGAATAATCAGGTGGTAAGGAAGGTATACAGTTTGCCACAGCCATTGTTTGTTCTCGCCTCCTCTCTCGCTGGCGGCGGTCAATTCTAATAGCTAGACACATAGCCTCCTCCAGTGAGGCTGGGTAGGAGAAGTTGACCAGAGCGTCTTTAATCGCATCTGAAAGGCCAATTCTAAACTGGCTGCGGAGAGCTGCATCATTCCAGCCAGATTCCGGGGCCCACCTGCGAAACTCTGAGCAATACATTTCAGCTGTGGTAGTTCCTTGTTTTAAGTTACGCAGGGTCGATTCTGCAGTAGCAGCACGATCTGGATCATCATATAGCAACCCAAGGGCTTCAAAGAAGGCATCTACTGTTAGTAAGGCTGGATGGTTAGGTTCCAGGTTAAAGGCCCAAGCCTGGGGGTCACCCTGTAGCAGAGAGATAATGATTTGAACCCTCTGAGTTTCATGGCCAGACGAGGATGGCCTCAACTTGAAATATAATTTGCAGCTGTTTTTAAAGTTGCAAAACGCTTTACGGTCACCAGAAAACCGGTCGGGCAAAGGAATTTTAGGTTCAGATGGAGTTTTAGTAATGGTGGTAGTAGAAGGAGATTGCACCTTGGTGAGCTCTGTGGCCATTTCCTGAACTTGATGTGATAAACAGCAAAGTTCTTGTGCAAACAACTGAGCCTGTTCAGGATTCATGATAGGTTTCCCTTTATGTATTGGCTCGTGTTAATGTCAGGCTAGGTGCAGATAACAAGTAACAGTTCAGGTGTGCTGATTATACAAAGAGTTCAAAGCACATACCATGAGCAGGTCTAAGCAGAGCAGGTCAGCTGAGACTTGTAGTACACCGCTGCAGACAAAGGTAGATGATTGCTGGACCTTGTAGTTCACTGCTGTAGGTGAGGATAGATGATTGCTGGACCTTGTAGTTCACTGCTGTAGATGAGGATAGATGATTGCTGGACCTTGTGGTTCACTGCTGCAGATGAGGGTACTAGTAGAATCAGGCAAAGCGTAGTCTAGGCAAGCTGGGTCATACACAGGTAGATCAGAATCCAAACGGTACAGAATCAGAAGCAAGTACGGAGGGTCAAACAAGCCGGGTCAAACACGAAAGTCACAGAGCAAATATCAGCTGGATCAAACACGAGTGAACTCTAACACGAGCGCTGACTGAATGCTGATACAGGTGATTTAAACGTGAGCAGGCCAATCACTGTTGTTTCCCAGACACAGGCTGTGTCAGGTGAGTTGTGCTGGGTCCTAAAGGGATTCTAGTACTGACACATATACTGTATAGCAATGAATGAACTAAGGGCAGGTATGCAGGGAGGCAGCCCATTCCTCCTTAAAAGCACAGGGACACACTAGAAGCCCAGCAAGGTGCAATGGCAGTTGAAGTGGTCCAATGTGTCACGGTGCCAGTTCTAGCAAGCTAAACAAAAATGGCAGCCACCCCAATTTCTAGCTCTTTTGAGAGTAAGGTGCACATTGGAATATATGCCATCTGTTTACGTTGCCCAGGCCCATAGGGAGCCTCGTAAACAGGGGCAAACCCCTGGCTGCCATTCATTCTTATAAAATATCATCATATTATCATGATATCATAGCTATACATTATACGCATAGCATGTACAGAAGAAGCAGTAAACTATGAGGTAGATTTTGCTGTGGATCTTCCAGAAGCATGGACAATTTAGTATTAGACCTGGGGGAAGGAGGGAATTGGGGGGCAATTTGGGGTGAGGGGAGAGGATTAAATAAAGGATACAAAAAATATAGGCATCCTTAAAATGTATTATGCTTGTGTCAGATTAGAACTGTGCCTTAATTAATTCTGTGCTAAAGTATTCTGTGTATATAGGCCACTATGGTGAGAAATATCCAGTAACACTCCTCGAAAGCTTAAAAACAATTTATTTGGCTGTTCAGCTGTTGCATATTTTAAAACAGTTTTACTTAAAATACTGCCATCACTGTGCTTTTGCAAAGTACAGTAAATCATCACTTTGTCCAGCAGTATCAGACCTGGACATGTTCCAGACTTCTTGTCTTGCAGATAAATGACACATCGGGTACAAAGTCTCTGCATACTGAACCGCTGTGAGCTTATCTTTGACAAGTTGCTAGGGGTTACCGCACGTTTATCCTTTTACACAATCCCAATGGTGTACAGAATGAGCCTTCGTTCAATACTCAATCTCTGCGCTGCCTTTCATTTGAGTTAGCTGGAGGCATGCTTATTCAAGAGACATTAATAATGTACAATGTATTCATAATGCTTTCACACCAGTGGCAGGAGGACATTATTCAAAGAATAATGAATAGGTTTTCCAGTGACATCTACATGAGACCAAACACTGTATGTTTAATCCGAACAACTGTGTCTGTGTGATATTATGCAAAATCATTATAATCAGATACTGGGAGATAGCATCTCCTAGGACCTCTAATGCTTATGCTATGTATGAGTTGCACATATGCCTTTCTTAATAACATTGTGCATGGCACTGGAAAATGACATTTAATTGAGATTCAGTCCACCCAGCAAAGATATCAGTCACAGGTGATTATCCATATCACCTTCTTGAGGTGGGGTTCACATATCTCCGGGTGCAGTTCCCAGCATAGGGTCCCATGCGTCCCTGTAAACTGGTTAAGGTTCAATTCAGGTCCAAATTTTTGCTTGAATTTGCACCTGAACCGGACCCAAAGACGCACATGACCCTACTGCAATTAGCCAACGGCCGCTCCGGACCTATGTGAACCGGCTCAATCGAGAGCCGGTCACACTCGCACGTGATGTGAATTGAATCTAGGAAAACCCACATCCAATTGGTAAATATGTGAACCCAGCCTAAGTGTTCCAGGGGACTCCGGGGGTTATCGGGTGTAGGCAACCTTGGCATTCCAGCTGTGGCGAAACCACAAATTTCACGAGGCAATGTAAGAATCTGGCAGCCACAGGCATGCCACTCAGAGCCAGAGGGACAGCCACTGGTATGACCCTCTGAGGCAGAGAGACAGCCACAGGCATGGCTCTCAAAGGCAGAGGCTTGATGGAATTTGTAGTTTTACCATAGCTAGAGAGCCAAGGTTGCCCATGCATGGGTTAACCTAACTGCAATCTCTCATCTGCAGCTCTGGAGTGTCAATCCTGGTGCATAGAGCTGTAGAGAACATCCAGGATAGCTAGGCTACCCGCTGGTGGCACTGCAGTTCCTGAACTGGAGTGGTGCAACTCCAGCATCCACCAAAGGGTGTCTTTAAATGGTCAGGCCTCAGTATTCTTTCGAAAAAGGAGCATACTCACCTGATGGGGAATGTCTTTCACCTTGAATTCTTCTTTAGAATCTTCAGGATTCAACGTGTCTTGGTGTGTTAAATGCATGTGTCTCTCACTGCACACTATGGTTTCTTCCTCTGACTTCCCGTATCACTTCAGGGGTCATCAGTAACATAGGAAAGAAACCAGTGCATGTTGCAGGGCAGGCAATTGCACTCCTGGCAGTTTTGAAAGTTGAAGACACTGATGGAGGCTGCATGGGGATGAGAAGAACCACCGGGGGTTATTTACTAAAGGAAAATCCACTTTGCGCTGCAAGTGCACTTGAAAGTGCACTTGGAAGTAAAGTCTCTGTAGATCCGAGGGGGACATGCGAGGAAAATAAAAAACAGTATTTTAGATTTCACATGATTGGAGGAGGGACGGGGGCGCTAGAGAGCCTCAGAAATACTCAAAGACAGCTCGGCTGGACTTGGTAAGGCTAAGAAACACTCGGGAACAGTGTGTTTCAGAGTATTTACGAGTGATTCAGAGTATTTCCGAACAGCTCTGAACCGTTTGGAGTGTCACCCGCACCTCTGGCCAAATGCGGTACTGCACATCCCATTAGCTTGAATTCTGCTTGTTTCGAACTGTCCCCATAGGGGTTGCTGAGTATGGTCTTTCCTGGGTCTCCCTCTGATTATCCTGCAACCAGACACTTGGGTATTTTGACACTAACACCCACACACTCTTTCGCTCGTTATCCAATGATCAGTCTAGGGCACTGATGGCGAACCTTTTTGAGCCCGAGTGCCCAAACCGCGACGCAAAACCAACTTATTTCTTTCAAAGTGCCAACACAGAATTAAACCTGCCAGTGGCTCTGTACAGAGGATGGGACTGATCATCCCTCTGAATGAGTCCCAAGGGACCAAAAACATACAATTCTGCCAGATTCGCTAAGAATGCAGGGAACAGGAATGCGTTGAGCTCATAATGCACTGACCTTTCTGACCATTACATTCACCTACCTAACACATGCACTCACCTACCTGACCATTGCACTCACCTACCTGACCATTCCACTCACCTACCTGACCATTCCACTCACCTACCTGATCATTGCACTCACCTACCTGACCATTACAGCCACCTAGCTGACACATGCACTCACCTACCTGACCATTACACTCACCTACCCGACACATGCACTCACCTACTGACACATGCACTCACCTACCTGACCATTGCACTCACCTACCTGACCATTACACTCACCTAACCGACAAATACATTCACCTACCTGACACATGCACTCACCGAATTAACAACTTTATTTTGCGAAATTGAGTAAAATCTGTAACTGTACAAAGCACAATGTCAGCATTGCCGTGAGTTGGTTTGTATTCGTTTTTTGTAGATCGTTACATACCGTTAAACAAGCAATAAACTTTAACAGTGAAAGGCTTACTTTAGAGATGTTTAGATGCAGGGAAATAATGGATGCTCTCCACATTGATCTTACCTGTCTCCAGTCTCTCCAGCAGCTCATTCGCGCCCACAAGTCTACTCTGATCCCAGCGTGTGCTCTCTCAGTCGTGCCCCGGAACGTCACCGCTGATTTGTTTGATGGTGGGTGCAGTGTGGATGAGACAGCCTCTATGATTGGATTAGCGTGCGCACGTCACCCCCAGGTGCTTATTCTTTGTTATGCCCACTTTTATACAGAACTGTGGGAGATGTAGTTAGTGGTGTGGACGATTAGATTTTCACTGTGTGCTTTTCTCATTTAATGGCTCTCCTTTCATGGCGTGCCCATAGAGAGGGCTTGGCGTGCCGGCAGCGGCACGCATGCCATGGGTTCACCATCACTGGTCTAGGGTATTTGTTTTTTTTTGGTATTTATTGGTAAAACTAGGATAGGATAAGGGATTAACCTGATACTCGAACTTGAACTATACGCAGATGAGGACAACTATCACTTGACCCCATTAAATTGATTTGGATAGCAGATTCACTGCTGAACCACACTCTAGCTGTGTGGGAATATAAGTCCTTTGCCTGCTCTGGCAGAAGACTCAATGCACAACTTTTATTCAGTACACTTACTAGTGTCCCTTTTAGCTGATACCTGTCCACTGACTTCACTAGCCCGAAGGGATGGCCCTCACAGAACAGGCCCCTAGACGCAAGACTGTACTCACTGTAGCCAGAAACAGATCAGTGTAGACGCCTCTACCTCCTAGTCCGTTCTATAGGGCATCTGGGTTGTAGCTTTGCCAACCACCTGAGGCCACGTGGCAGCCTGCACAGGGGAGGCATATATACATTCACCCAGCATGCCTTGAGGCACCTGCTTCTGCCTATGGCCAGGGCTGTAACTATGCCTATGCTCCCATTTGTCAGGTTTCCTCCCACTGTCCAATATGCCTCATCCTATTGGACCAGTGTGAAACAGGCAGACAACATGAGCAGCATCTGAGCACAATGAGAAGACCCTATCACTGGATCACTGCTCTCTGGTAGGCAGAGAACACCTACATTTACCTAATAGCCTCCCTGGTATGCAGGGAAACCCAAAAATATGCTCTCTCTTTAGAACCTACCTAAGAGAGTGCTACATGTGAATAGATACTATTCTTAGTTGATATTTGAAATGTAACCACTTGCCAACCAGTCCAATTCTGACATTTCTCTCCTGCATGTAAATATTATATTTTTTTGCTAGAAAATTACAAAGAACCTCCAAACATTATATATGTTTTTTTAGCAGAGACCTTAGAGAATACAATGGCGGTCATTGCAACTTTGTATCTTTCTCAGTATTTGCATAGCAATTTATCAAAACACTAAAGTTAGCCAATTTTTTTTGCATAATGTGAAATTACGTCAAGTAAATAGATACCTAACATGTCACACTTCAAAATTGCGCACGCTCGTGGAATGGTGCCAAACTTCGGCACTTAAAAATCATAGGCGACGGTTTAAATTTTTTTACTGGTTACATATTTTGAGTTACAGAAGAGGTCTAGGGCTAGAATTATTTCTCTCGCTCTAAGATTCGTGGCAACATCTCACATGTGTGATTTGGACACTGTTTTCATATATGGGCGGGACTTACATATGCGTGCGAGCACAAGGAGACAGGGGCATTTTATAAAAAAAATAAAAAAAATGTATTGTTAATTTTACTTAAAATTTTTTAGTTTGGCACTTTAAAAAAAAAAAAAGTTTTTTTGATCACTTTCATTTCCTATTACAACGAATGTAAACATCCCTTGTAATAGGAATATGGTATGATCAGTCCTCTTTACAGTGAGATATTGGGTCAGTAAGACCCCACATCTCACCACTAGGCTGGGAAGCCTGAAATTAAAAAAAAAGGACCTCGGCTTCCCAGCCGAGGATGGTGCCGTGTGTTTGAATGCAGAGGCCGGGCATGATGTAATAACTTTGCGCCTGGCCTCTGAACAATCATAGAGACTCCGGCGACCATCTGGTCTGCCGGAAATCTCCATGGTAAACATCCGGGACCAGCGGATCCTTTCTCAGACTTACCGATCGCAGAAGTGAGTCGGTAGAAGCACCGGAGGGTAGCAGGAGGGTGGAGACTTCCCCTCTCACCGCCCGTAAGAATGAACAAGCGGTTGACCAGCCGCTATGATCATTCTTATGGTGTAGGGAATTGCCGGCTAAAAAAGACGATATCTGAATGATGCCTGTAGTTGCAGGCATCATTCAGATATCTCCACACAAAGTCCAGGACATCATATGATGGCCAGCCGGTGGTTAATAAACTAAAAAAAAAACAATTTAAAATGTTTCTTTATTTAATCTTGACCATAATTATTGAATGAATAAAAGCTATATAAAAGCAGCAAAAAAATGGCACATTTGTTACCAATTAATTTTCCAGCAACTATGTCAGGTGAGGGCTTACTCGATAATACATTACATTTACATGCAATTGGGTGGGCCATGTACTAAAATTGTTGGCAGGTCTAATGGCTTGTGTGAATAGGCAAATATAGCTTGCTTTCATATGTTTTCTACTTGCATTTGAAAAGAGAGGTCATTTAATTGAGTTTATTGACAAGTGTATTTGATTCGCAGTTGACTTCCTTGTAACCTTTATCAACCTGCTATAAAGAGGAAGTAAACCCTGATGAGTTTACTTCCTCTTTAATTCCCTGCAAAGGTAAAGCATAATGGACTACTATGCATCGCATAGTAGTCCATTATGTGTCACTTACCTGACACAGGAGCCAGCAAAGTCACCGCTGTCCCCTGTAGTCCGGCGCATCCATCTTCTCGGTGGGTCTCGCTGCTCCGCCGCTGTCATTTGCCGAAGCTGCGATGACGTCACTCCCGCGCATGCGCACGGGTGCCGCCACGCACGGCATATTCACCGTTGACGGTGCCGCGCTCAGTGCGCCTGCGCGCCGCTGTCTACGGCACATGTGCCGTAGACAGCGGTGCCTGTCTTTCGGAAAATATCTACTAAACCATGTAGGTTTAGGAGATACTTCTTGGACCTACAGGTAAGCCTTAATCCAGGCTTACCTGTAGGTCAAAGTGTGTTGTAAGGGTTTACAACCACTTTAGCCACGTACACACATAGCCGTCTGTCCGACGTACTTAGTCTGGCGGACTTCCCACCAGACTGTCCGTCGGACTTTCCGAACGAGCTACTTGCCCACACATGGCACTTTTTCAGTTGACTAATACGGCGTACTAAGTCCGCCGTACTATCCGCCCTACTGTTGAAATGAACGAACTCGCCCGCACACGCGGAGGAAAGTCTGCTCATTTCGAGCGCGTCTCCAGGTAGGCGGGGCCCGCGAAGGATACGTCGCTGGCCCCGCCGCCTGGTATGGACTTAAAGGGGAACCCCAACGCCGAAAAAAATCGGCGTGGGGGTCCCCCCAGGTCCACATCAGACCCTTGTCCGAGCACGCTACCCGGCCGGCCAGGAAAGGGGGGCGAGCGAGCGCCCCCCCCCCCCCTGAGCCGTACCAGGCCGCGTGCCCTCAACATGGGGGGTGCCAAAGCACCTTGTCCCCATGTTGATGAGGACAAGGGCCTCTTCCCGACAACCCTGGCCGTTGGTTGTCGGGGTCTGCGAGCGGGGGGCTTATCGGAATCCGAGAGCCCCCTTTAATAAGGGGGCCCCCGGATACCGGCCCCCCACCCTACGTGAATGAGTATGGGGTACAATGTACCCCTACCCATTCACCTGTAAAATAAAGTACAAAAAAAACCACAACACACAAGGGTTAAAATAGTTTATTGCACAGCTCCGGGGGTCTTCCGTCTTCCGTCGACGTATCCTTCGCGGGCCCCGCCTACCTGGAGACGCGCTCGAAATGAGCGGACTTTTCTCCGGGCGGGAAAAGTCCATTCATTTCAAAAGTACGGCGGACTGGCATACACACGGCCGGATTGTCTGCCGAAATGCGAGTCCGGCGGGAAGATTGCAGTGTAAAACTACTTTCTAAGTCCGCCGTACTTTCGTGTCAAAAAAGTATGCCGGAGGCTACACACGGGGGGATTGTCCGGCGGACTTGAGTTTGCCGGACTTTTCCACCCGCTTGTTTGATCGTGTGTACGCGGCATTTAAGTGACTTTTGATTTGTATGGCAAGCAAAGAAGTTCTGAAGTGAAGAAAACCCTGTTACGGCCTCTAGCTTGTAGGCTCAAAGAAAAGTGTGCTGACCTATCCCTCAACATACTCCTGCATATACTGGAATCAGGTGCTGGTTTGGAGTTGGTCACTCCATTGCACATATCTTGGTATAATACAAAGGAAAAGATTCACACTGATTATTACCTATGTTCTTTGGGTGAACAGGTTTGTCCACATTTGCATTTTCCAAAATTTTGTGCAAGGAATGGTGGCCAAGTTGATTATGTTCAGAATTTCCTGCATTTTTAAAAAAAAATGTGCTCCCTTATCTGTAAACTATGAAGATGTCTAAATGTGCTCCCTTATCTGTAAACTATGTAGATGTATTGGATTGGATGTATGGGATTGGATGTATCCACAGAGGAAGTAAAAATAAAAAAATCCTTCAGGTGTGTAGAAAGACTAATAAAACCCGATGGTAGTAAAATACATGTTTTCCTCCCAGTGCTGCTACACAAGACAAAAGTAGAATAAATATTATAGTAGAGTAGAGGTAGTAGAGGCGAAGCGGCTCTTAGATCATTGTTCTTTGTTTTGAAAGCTGGAATTGCTTCTGCTCGGATTGAAAGCATGACCTCTTGTATAAAACATGCGTGCAAGTCTTCTCCATAATACATGAAGTCTTGTCTCCCCAAAGACTGCAGAGAGCTTCTAGGAGGCACGGAATGCAGGCCAACAGGCTTACTGCCTACATCTCAGCCAGCTTTCCATCACAAAACTGTCTGCATGGTTCATGGTAACTTTCTAACAATCAATTCTATTAAACCTACACATTGAAAAATGTGAAAATTTTGGTGGCAGGTTGCCTTGATCTGATGAATTGAAAGTGGTTGAAACTGCTGAAAATGGTTATTCTTTTTTGCAAGCATAAAACTTAACCTAACTCCTAAATTAAAGTGGGAGTAACCTCCCATGCATGCATTTTATCTGTAGGTAAGCCTATAAGGCTTACCTATAGGTACTATAAATATCTCCTAAACGTGCAGCTTATAGGAGATATCTACTGTACATGCAGCTGGTGACATCACTGGCGCATGCGCTCTGAAGCAATAGCATACATGTTCTGCTTCTTTAGAGTCCTGTGCCATAAACACTGGCTCCCACGCGCATGCATAGAGTGACATAATCGCAACTGTGGCCAATTATACAGCCAGAGTCTGCAAACCCAGAAGGAATACCGTGTGAAGATGGAAGCGCATTCTGACCTTCTGACAGCGCACCGCTTTTCAGGTAAGTTTCACATAATGTGCTAGTATGTGATGCATACTAGCACATTATAATATTGCCTTTCAGATTAAAGTTTTTTTACCCTAAAAAAAAAAAAAAAAAAGCTGCTGTTCCCTTAAAGCATGAATAACAGCACAGTGCTTGTGCTGTGTTAATAGGCCCCCTGTATAACCTGAAAAACCGCCTGGTTCTGCCGACCCCCCCTGTAAACTGATCACGGTTTATCATGACTGCTGAGCCCTGACACCATGGTCAGTTTACGTACCAACATCATCTGCAGCTCTGCTCTCCCCTGCCCTCGCCCCCTTCCCCTGTCTGCCTGTCAAGTTGAGACACTACCGCCCCACCTCCTGCTGCTATAAAAAACGATATTATATGTTTATCATCTTATCTGTTATATAACGATATGTGTCTCTGTGCCTGTGCTTTATAAAAATAAATATAATGTTGATGTCTACCTTATCTTACAGTGTCTCCCAGTGCTCACATGACTGCTCGTCTCTCTTCTCCTCTTTTCCACTCCTCCCAGTTGACGTCAGTGGGAGTACTCGGCCCCACCCGCTGTCAGCCGGGGAGAGAAGAGAGCTGAGCAGTATAAATTTTAGAAATTCTGTATCTAGCAACTACAGAACAGACAGACAGTGCACAGTCCACATGAGCTTTGCTGCTTAATTGCAAACAGGAAACAGGATCTTTATTATACAGAGAAAATACATTACTAAAGGAAAATCCACTTTTCAAGTGCAATGAAAGTGCAATTGGAATTAAAGATGCTGTAGATCCGAGGGAAATATGCAAGGAAAATAAAAAACAGCATTTTAGCTTGCACATGATTGGATGATAAAATCAGCAGAGCTTCCACTCATTTCAGATCTACCCCTTAGATTTAGAGCGACTGCACTTTCAAGTGCACTTGCAGTACAGGGTGGATTTGCCTTTCATAAATAACCCCCATAGAGTTTAACCACTTAACAACCGCCCATTGCCGTTTAACGGCTTCAGGGCGGTTGTTTAACTCTGAGAGGCCGTTAATTAACGGTCTCCCAGAATTCTGCTCTCGTGCGCCCCCTGGGGCGCGCACACGAGAGCATCCATGACCGCTGGGTCCAGTGGACCCGGCGCATAACGAATCACGGTAAACGGCCGCTCATCGCGGCCGTTTACCACATGATCGCTCCGTCAAATGACGGAGTGATCACTTGTAAACAAGCCGGCGTCATGTTATGACGCCGGTTCCTCCCTCCCCCTCTCTGTGCCGATTGGTACAGCGGAGGGGGAAGAGATCGGTGTCAGCAGCGATGTGGGCTGCATCTGCAGTGCCCACATCGCTGCTCACCGAAAATTAACCCCTCAATTCCCTGCATTACTCTGCAATACCCTGCCATTACTCTGCATTACTCTGCAATACCCTGCCATTACTCTGCATTACTCTGCAATACCCTGCCATTACTCTGCAACACTCTGCCATTACTCTGCAACACTCTGCAATGCCCTGCAACACTCTGCAATGCCCTGCAACACTCTGCAATGCCCTGCAACACTCCGCAATGCCCTGCAACACTCCGCAATGCCCTGCAACACTCCGCAATGCCTTGCAACACTCCGCAACACCCCGCAACACCCCGCAACACCCTGCAACACTCTGCAACACTCTGCAACACCCGCCAATACCCTGCAACGCTCTGCAATGCTCTGCAACACTCTGCAACGCTCTGCAATGCTCTGCAACACCCGCCAATACCCTGCAATGCTCTGCAACGCAGTACTCTGCAACGCCATACTCTGAGATACCCAGCCATACTCTGAGATACCCAGCCATAGTCGGTGATACCCTGCAATACCCAGCCATAGACATCCCCCCCTCCCGCCGCCCTCCGCCCTCCGGTGCTTCTACCGAATCGCTAATACGATCAAAGCCAGAATCTTTTTTTTTTTTCAGGCTTCCCAGCTTAGAGGTGAGATGCGGGGTCTTATTGACCCCACATCTCACTGTAAAGAGGACCTGTCATGCCATATTCCTATTACAAGGGATGTTTACATTCCTTGTAATAGGAATAAAAGTGATCAAAAAAATTATTTTTGGGGAAAAAAATGTCAAACTAAAATAAAGTAAAATGAACAATAAAAAAAAATGTTTTTTTTTAAAGCGCCCCTGTCCCCATGTGCTCGCATGCAGAAGCGAACGCATACGTAAGTCCCGCCCACATATGAAAACGGTGTTCAAACCACACATGTGAGGTATCGCTGCGAACGTTAGAGCGAGAGCAATAATTCTAGCCCTGGACCTCCTCTGTAACTCAAAACATATAACCAGTAAAAAAAATTTAAATCGTCGCCTATGGGGATTTTTAAGTAGCGACGTTTGGCGCCATTCCACGAGCGTGTGCAATTTTGAAGAGTGACATATTAGGTATCTATTTACTCAGCGTAACTTCATCTTTCACATTATGCAAAAATTGGGCTAACTTTACTGTGTTTTTTTTTTTTTTTTTAAGCACAAAACTGTTTTTTTTCCAAAAAAAAGCATTCGAAAAATTACTGTGCAAATACCGTGCGAGATAAAAAGTTGCAAAGACCACCATTGTATTCTCCAGAGTGTTTGCTAAAAAAACATATATAATGTTTTGGAGTTCTATGTAATTTTCTAGCAAATAAATGATGATTTTTACATGTAGGAGAGAAATGTCAGAATTGTCCTGGGTGCTCCAGAACGCCTGATGGTGCTCCATGCATGTTGGGCCTCTGTATGTGGCCACACTGTGTAAAAGTCTCACACATGTGGTATCGCCATACTCGGGAGTAATAGCAGAATGTGTTTTGGGGTGTAATTTGTGGTATGCATATGCTGTGTGTGAGAAATAACCTGATAATATGACAATTTTGTGAAAAAAAAAAAAAAAGTAAAAAGAATCTTGATTTTGCAAAGAATTGTGGGAAAAAATGACAACTTCAAAAAACTCATCATGCCTCTTACTAAATACCTTGGAATGTCTTCTTTCCAAAAAGGGGTCATTTGGGGGGTATTTGTACTTTTCTGGCATGTTAGGGTCTCAAGAATTGAAATAGGCCGTCAGTACTTCAGGTGTGATCAATTTTCAGATATTGGCACCATAGCTTGTGGACTCTATAACTTTCACAAAGACCAAATAATATCCACCAATTTGTACTTATTTTTACCAAAGATATGTAGTGGTATAAATTTTGGCCAAAATTTATGAAGAAAAAATTACTAATCTGCTAAATTTTCTAACAGAAACAAAGAAAAATTCATTTTTTTACAGAATTTTCGGTATTTTTTCTTTTATAGCACAAAAAATAAAAAACCCAGCGGTGATTAAATACCACCAAAAGAAAGCTCTATTTGTGTGAAAAAAAGGACAAAAATTTCATATAGGTCCAGTGTTGCATGACTGAGTAATTGTCATTCAAAATGCGAGAGCACCGAAAGCTGAAAATTGGTCTGGTTATTAAGGGTGTTTAAGTGCCCAGTGGTCAAGTGGTTAATCATAGATGCAGCGTCAAACTAATAAACACGGCCATCTACTGGCTGAAGGGTATATCTGTACTAAATATTGATATTGATGTAGTTGTTGCATAAAATACAAATGAACATTGTATTCCAACAATAAAACTTGTATTGGAGAAACACAGCAACAGTTCACAAGACTGCCGACCGGGCGCACTCCAGTATCCAGTAATGTGACAAAAGCACATTTCCGCTGAACTGACAGCATCTGTTGAGAGGGGCTGAATGTGGCCCGGCCATCTCCTGCCCAGTAGGGCAGGTATCCAGAAGAGTTGCAACGCTACACTTTCCCTCCTCGGCAGGAACCTTTCCCTATCGCTAGTGCTGTCTCTAGCAATCGGAGTACCTTTCCCTACGCTACCCACTTGTATAAAAGCACACCGAACCTGGGAGCCAGGGCCTTAAAAAGGCTCTGCCTGACCAAAGATTGCTACTACAGTCACATGGTGCCACAGCATGTAATAGGATATCTTCCCCAATGATCCTACAAACTATAGAGGAACCCTGTTCCTCTTGACTTCCTCTCCAACAACAGTGCTGCTGTGAAAGAGTGCCACCTGCAGCGGAGAAAGTAGACTGCACCTGCCTACAAGCAGGGTACCCTTCCTACTCCTCTTCTATCCAGCAGTAAATAGTCCTTGCCCCTGTACTGAACTATACCTACGTAAAGATGTGTAAGTACCATTCAATACAGCAGTACTGTGAGCCCAGTGTGGCCTGATGGTGCAGTGCAGTATCCTTGATACTCTGGGCATCATTAAGTTCAGAAGGGTGATGTATTAGTGGATAAGCAGGCATTCTGTGATGGACAGTGCCTGTAGACAAGTCTCCAGATGACATCTTTGGAGTCCAGCCACACATGCATGGGAGAGTTGTGCTGCTCCTCCATCTGGCCACAGAGAGGACACATGAAAAGATTGCTGGAGACTTGTAAAAGAAATGTAGCTGCAGGATAAAGACTGAGATATGATTGTCACTATGTTGCTTGTGTCTAATCACAATGACCTTTTCATTGCCCACGTATTGTCACAATTTTACATATGTTGCTCACCTATTGTCAGGATTTCCTGCTTGCTGCCTATAAATTGTTACAATTCCCAGTGTGTGGCCTGCATTTGTTGGTAACCTACTGTCAGGAATTGCTCGTATGTATTGCATACTGTTGCTATTGCCAGTGTGTTGCCCATGTATTACCAAATTTGCCTAAAAGTGACGCTAAATGATCTCCTTATTTTCAATAAATAATCCATACACATCCACTGCATAATGGCCCTGTAATCTATTTTTCATGAAACTGGTGTAGTGGGCGTAAACAATGTCTCAGGCCAGGCAGTGGGGGGGGGGGGGCATCATCAGTATAGTGTCACATCATTGGTATTAGTGGGTGGAATAGTGTTTCACCATTAGTGTCAGTGAGAGGTATAGTGCCCAATAATTGATACTAGTGGGAGGAATAGTGTTCCGTCATTAGTGTCAGTGAGAGGTATAGTGCCCAATAATTGATACTAGTTGGAGGAATAGTGTTCCGTCATTAGTGTCAGTGAGAGGTATAGGAGGTATAGTGCCCAAAATTGGTACTAGTGGGAGGAATAGCGTTCCATCATTAGTGTCAGATATTGGCACCATAGCTTGTGGACTCTATAACTTTCACAAAGACCAAATAATATCCACCAATTTGTACTTATTTTTACCAAAGATATGTAGTGGTATAAATTTTGGCCAAAATTTATGAAGAAAAAATTACTAATCTGCTAAATTTTCTAACAGAAACAAAGAAAAATTCATTTTTTTACAGAATTTTCGGTATTTTTTCTTTTATAGCACAAAAAATAAAAAACCCAGCGGTGATTAAATACCACCAAAAGAAAGCTCTATTTGTGTGAAAAAAAGGACAAAAATTTCATATAGGTCCAGTGTTGCATGACTGAGTAATTGTCATTCAAAATGCGAGAGCACCGAAAGCTGAAAATTGGTCTGGTTATTAAGGGTGTTTAAGTGCCCAGTGGTCAAGTGGTTAATCATAGATGCAGCGTCAAACTAATAAACACGGCCATCTACTGGCTGAAGGGTATATCTGTACTAAATATTGATATTGATGTAGTTGTTGCATAAAATACAAATGAACATTGTATTCCAACAATAAAACTTGTATTGGAGAAACACAGCAACAGTTCACAAGACTGCCGACCGGGCGCACTCCAGTATCCAGTAATGTGACAAAAGCACATTTCCGCTGAACTGACAGCATCTGTTGAGAGGGGCTGAATGTGGCCCGGCCATCTCCTGCCCAGTAGGGCAGGTATCCAGAAGAGTTGCAACGCTACACTTTCCCTCCTCGGCAGGAACCTTTCCCTATCGCTAGTGCTGTCTCTAGCAATCGGAGTACCTTTCCCTACGCTACCCACTTGTATAAAAGCACACCGAACCTGGGAGCCAGGGCCTTAAAAAGGCTCTGCCTGACCAAAGATTGCTACTACAGTCACATGGTGCCACAGCATGTAATAGGATATCTTCCCCAATGATCCTACAAACTATAGAGGAACCCTGTTCCTCTTGACTTCCTCTCCAACAACAGTGCTGCTGTGAAAGAGTGCCACCTGCAGCGGAGAAAGTAGACTGCACCTGCCTACAAGCAGGGTACCCTTCCTACTCCTCTTCTATCCAGCAGTAAATAGTCCTTGCCCCTGTACTGAACTATACCTACGTAAAGATGTGTAAGTACCATTCAATACAGCAGTACTGTGAGCCCAGTGTGGCCTGATGGTGCAGTGCAGTATCCTTGATACTCTGGGCATCATTAAGTTCAGAAGGGTGATGTATTAGTGGATAAGCAGGCATTCTGTGATGGACAGTGCCTGTAGACAAGTCTCCAGATGACATCTTTGGAGTCCAGCCACACATGCATGGGAGAGTTGTGCTGCTCCTCCATCTGGCCACAGAGAGGACACATGAAAAGATTGCTGGAGACTTGTAAAAGAAATGTAGCTGCAGGATAAAGACTGAGATATGATTGTCACTATGTTGCTTGTGTCTAATCACAATGACCTTTTCATTGCCCACGTATTGTCACAATTTTACATATGTTGCTCACCTATTGTCAGGATTTCCTGCTTGCTGCCTATAAATTGTTACAATTCCCAGTGTGTGGCCTGCATTTGTTGGTAACCTACTGTCAGGAATTGCTCGTATGTATTGCATACTGTTGCTATTGCCAGTGTGTTGCCCATGTATTACCAAATTTGCCTAAAAGTGACGCTAAATGATCTCCTTATTTTCAATAAATAATCCATACACATCCACTGCATAATGGCCCTGTAATCTATTTTTCATGAAACAGGTGTAGTGGGCGTAAACAATGTCTCAGGCCAGGCAGTGGGGGGGGGGGGGGGCATCATCAGTATAGTGTCACATCATTGGTATTAGTGGGTGGAATAGTGTTTCACCATTAGTGTCAGTGAGAGGTATAGTGCCCAATAATTGATACTAGTGGGAGGAATAGTGTTCCGTCATTAGTGTCAGTGAGAGGTATAGTGCCCAATAATTGATACTAGTTGGAGGAATAGTGTTCCGTCATTAGTGTCAGTGAGAGGTATAGGAGGTATAGTGCCCAAAATTGGTACTAGTGGGAGGAATAGCGTTCCATCATTAGTGTCAGTGAGAGGTATAGTGCCTCATAGTTGGTATCAGCGGGAGGAATAGTGCCCCTTCACTGGTATTAGTAGGAGGAATAGTTCTCCATAGTTGGTATCGGTAGGAGGAATAGTGTCCCTACATTGGTGTCAGTAAAAGGAACAGGTGTTCCATCGCTTATATCAGTGGAAAATATTATGCTACACTGCTGCTGTCAGTGGAAGGAAAAGTGCCCCATTGTATTTGTCAGTGGAAGGCGACTACTATAAGTGGGATGAATATTGTCCCAAGGACCAGATGAAGGCATTCTTCTAACAAGAAGTCCAATCACAGCAGCAAGTTAAAAGGGCAGAGAATAATAGAAAATGTTTTTTTATTTTTTTTTATTTTTTTCGTTAAAGTGGTTCTAAAGGCTTACCTAAGGCAGATCTTGATCCAGCGATGTGCACGAGAGCCGCTGCTGACAGCTCTCTGCCTCCTCATTGGCTGAGACACAGCATTGGCTCTCACTGCTGTCAATCACAGCCAGTGAGAAGGGAGCCCTGTTCTGTGTGTCTTATGGACTGTAGCTATAGGGGCCCTCGGCGGGAAGGAGGAGACTAGATAGCTGGTGGGGGACCTGAGAAAAGGAGGATCGGCGCTGCTCTGTACAAAACCATTACACAGAGCAGGTATGACATGTTTGTTATTTTTAGACCTTTAATATCACTTTAAATGTACATATTTAAATATAATTTATTTTTTTAAACTACAGTTTAGTGTCATTTTAATTAAATTAGATATAAGCCCTAACTGGATGATTTTTTTTTTTATACTTTTTTTTATGGCTGCAGGAGAGCAACTGGGTGACAGACACAGAGCACTGCCATCAAATGCCTGGACCTTAGTGGCTGCGTTACCAGATACATTTTTTTAATGAAAGCTGCAATCTAATTAAATTTCTTACTCTGTACTGTTGGGTTGACACATGGAAGTTCATTGGCTGCTACAGACAATTAGAAACGTCCTTGTTAGCACACTTTTCATACATAAGCCCTTTAGGTCAGAGCAGGATGTATATTGAATGTGGCACCCCCATCTATAAGAAGCATTGCAGAGGGTGTGAATTCCTGAAAGGCCGCTGTGTAGGGGAGACGCAGCTAAGCCTGGTTTTCAAGGTTTTATTCTTCACTAGTTTCCTAGCAACAGACGAGAAAGTGCAGCGAGCATTATATTGAGCAATAAATTCAGCGTATAGTGCTGTATGCTGCAAATCTGGACACTAATATGTCCTACCATACAGATATTGTATATTTCCTTTACAGCATCTTTGATTAAATCAGGATCGTCGCATTTATTTTCTTAAATACATTTTTAAAAAGGACCAGTCATTATTGCACTTATATGATGGTCTGAAAACCGAAAATGTAATATAATGCAGTTTACCAATTATCAGATGTAGTGGCTGTATTCGTTTTCTTTTTTAGATAACGGACCTAGGGCTTGTTTACATTTGTAGCACCTTCATCTAACGGATGAAATTCATTAGCTATGTTTTATTGTCTTACATTAACCACTTGACCTCCAGAAGATTTTACCCCCTTCAGGACTAGGGCATTGTTTGCTTTTCGCCACTGTGCTACTTTAATCGGTAATTGTGCGGTCATGGCAACACTGTACATAAATTACATTTATATTATATTTTTCATGTCTTTCTTTTGGTGGTATTTGATCATCACTATATTTTTTATTATATAAACGAAAAAAGACTGAACTTTAAAAAAAAAAAAACATATCCAATAAAAATGTTAAAAAATCTAATTTCTTCATAACTTTAGGCCAGAAATTCTGCTTCATGTCTTTGGTAAAAAAAAAATCAAATAAGTGTATATTGATTGATTTACATGAACATTATAGCATCCACAAATGATGGTATATACATTATCTCACGAAAGTGAGTGCATCCCTTACATTTTTGTAAATATTTTATTATATCTTTTCATGTGACAACACTGAAGAAATTACACTTTGCTACAATGTAAAGTAGTGAGTGTACAGCTTGTATAACAGTGTAAATTTCCTGTCCCCTCAAAATAATGCAACACACAGCTATTAATGTCTAAACTGCTGGCAACAAAAGTGAGTACACCCCTAAGGCTCGGTTCACACAGGGGCAACACGACTTCAGGACGACTTTGTGAGGCAACATGGAGATGACTTGAACACGACTTTTAGACACGACCTGGGGCCCCGCCATCAACCGATGACCCCGCCCCTTGTCCTTATATTAGTTGCCACGCAGCGTGTCCCTGGCATTGCGGCCGGAGAGAGCTTTGAGTCAACATCTCCAGGAGAAGAAGGAGAAGAAGAAGAAGAAGAACGGAAGGCGGCGGCGGTGACGGCGACAGAAGACCGGGCCACCGCCTGTAAAAGAGCTATAAGAAGGCGCGGTGGCCCGGCAGAAGAACCGAAGAGGGGAACAAGACCCCCAAAGTCAGAAGAAGAGGGCGGTGGCGAGGAAGAAAGCCGGGCTCCTCCGCTAGTAAAAGAGCTAGAAGAAGATAGCGGAGGAGTCCGGCGAGAAGACCCCCAAAGACGGAAGACCCCCGAAGCTGTGCAATAAACTATTTTATCTTGTGTGTTGTGTTTTTTTTGGTACTTTATTTTACAGGTGAATGGGTAGGGGTACATTGTACCCCATACTTATTCACATAGGGTGGGGGGCCGGTATCCGGGGGGCCCCCTTATTAAAGGGGGCTCCCGTATTCCGATAAGCCCCCCGCCCGCAGACCCCGACAACCAACGGCCAGGGTTGTCGGGAAGAGGCCCTTGTCCTCATCAACATGGGGACAAGGTGCTTTGGGGTGGGGGGGCCGCACACCCCCCCTCCCCCAAGGCACCCCCCCATGTTGAGGGCACGAGGCCTGGTACGGCTCAGGAGGGGGGGCGTCCGCTCGTCCCCACCCCCTTTCCTGGCCGGCCGGGTAGCGTGCTCGTATAAGGGTCTGGTGTGGATCTGGGGGGACCCCCACGCCATTTTTTCAGACCTGAGGGCCTGGTATGCTCTCGGAGGGGGAACCCACGCCAAATTTTTTTCAGAAATTTGGCGTGGAATTTCCCCTTCAGAGCTAATAATTCTGTCAAAGTCGCCTCCGTATAGACAGAGATCCGACCTCCATTGAAATCAATGGGTGCAAGTCGCCTACAAGTCGGATTGAAGTAGTACAGGAACTTCTTTTGAAGTTGGAGCGACTTCAGTAGCATGCATTAAGACGGCTCTCATTCACTTACATTGATTTTTAAATGTTGTCCGACCTGAGGCGACTAGGGGCGACCTCAAGTCGGATCTGAGTCGCCCCTGTGTGAACCGAGCCTAAGTGAATATGTCCAAATTTGGCCCAAAATGTCAATATTTTGAGTAGCCACCATTATTTTCCAGAACTGCCTTAACCCTCTTGGGCATGGCGTTCACCAGAGCTTCACAGGTTGCCACTGGAGACCTCTTCCATTCCTCCATGATGACATCACGGTGGATGTTGGAGACCTTGTGCTACTCCACCTTCTGTTTAAGGATGCCCCACATATGCTCAATAGGGTTTACGTCTGGAGACCTGCTTGGCCAGTCCATCAACTTTACCCTCAGCTTCTTTAGCAAGGCAGAAGTTGTTATCATGTTGGAATACTGCCCTGCTGCCCAGTCTCTGCAGGGAGGGGATCTTACTCTGCTTCAGTATGTCACAGTACATGTTGGCATTCATGGTTCCCTCAATGAACTGTAGCTCCCCAGTGCAACACTCATGCAGCCCCAGACCATGACAATCCCACCACTAGGGATGAGCTTCGAGTTCTAGTCGAACTCATGTTCGACTCGAACATTGCCTGTTCGGCGAACAGTGAACAATTTGGGGTGTGTGCGGCAAATTCGAAAAGCCGGGAACACCCTGTACAAGTCTATGGGAGAAATCTAATGTGCTAATTTTAAAGGCTAATATGCAAGTTATTATCCTCAAAAGTGTTTGGGGACCTGGGTCCTGCCCCAGGGGACATGGATCAATGCAAAATTTTTTTTTAAAAATGGCCATTTTTTTCGGGAGCAGTGATTTTAATAATGATTAAAGTGAAATAATACAAGTGTAATATTCCTTTAAATTTTGTACCTGGGGGGTGTCTATAGTATGCCTGTGAAGGGGCGCATGTTTCCCGTGCTTAGAACTGTCCCTGCACAAAGTGTCATTTCTGCAGGAAAAAAAGTCTTTTAAAATCACTCGCGGCTATAATGAATTGTCGGCTCCCGTAATACAGAGAACACTCATTGAATGTCATTGATAAAAAAGAAAAAGAAAAAAGCGTGGGGTTCCCCCAAATTCAATTACCAGGCCCTTCAGATCTGGTATGGATATTAAGGTGAACCCCGCATAAAATTTAAAAAAAATTGACGTGGGGGTCCCCCTAAAAATTCATACCAGACCCTTTATCCGAGCTCGCAGGTCTGTGACCCCTCAAAGCACCATGTCCCCATGTTGATGGGGACAAGGGCCTCATCCCCACAACCCTGGCTGGTGGTTGTGGGGGTCTGCGCCTGGGGGGCTTATCAGAATCTGGAAGCCCCCTTTAACAAGGGGACCCCCAGATCCTGCCGCCCCCCGTTTGAAATGGTAAGGGGGTACAAAAGTACCCCTACCATTTCACAAAGAAAGTGTAAAAAATTGTTAAATAAGACAAACACACTTTTGAAAAATTCCTTTATTAAAAATAATAAAAATAAAAAAAAGATTCCAGCGGTGGTAATCCACTCTTGCTATCCAGCGACGGATGATCATCTCTCCGGGGTCCAGCGATGGCTGATCTGATCCAGCGACGGGTGGTTTTTAGTCCAGCACAGTCCATCCATGCATCCATCTTCTGTCTCCACTGTCGGAGACACTGCGGGATGCCGGCGCCTGACGTTTCTTATATTAGGAGGGCGGGGCCATCCGTCACCTGACCCCGCCCCCTCTAACGCTAGTGAGGGAAGCCAGGGCTTCCCCAATGACGTAGGGTTGACCCCGCCCCCCTCTGATGTAATGCAGGTTTCCGTTGGGTTTCCGTCCTGTTGGGTGGAGCACCCCACTCCCTCAGTAAGTACCTCTCATTAGTGACCACCTGTGTGATGGTGGAGACCTCATGTTCTCCCATATAGAGGAGTATAGCTCCCATGGTTCTGAGAAGCAGGATCTCCTAGTCTATGGATAGTGTAGGACCCACTAATCATGGGGTACTTTGTTGCAGTAAGCGGGCTTAAACACCGTATAGCAATATGGTGTGACCAAATCCCCATATTTTTTGATAATGTTTTTTGAAAATGTCTAGGCGTTTTAAAAAAAGTCTTGCTGGAGGTAAATGTTAGTTTTGCATGTGTGCGCTGTAATATTTTTGCTCTGTTGTATGGTCTTATGGCAGCACCATCTTTATGCATTTTTTTAGGGTGTGTCCCCCAAATATCTTGTTTATTTCTTCAGTGTTGTCACATGAAAAGATATAATAAAATATTTACAAAAATGTGAGGGGTGTACTCAGTTTTGTGTAATACTGTATACTGGATTTTTTTTTTATACTAGTAATGGTGGTGATCCAGCGATTTATAGTGGGACTGTGATAGTGTGGCGGGCAATCTGCCACTAAAATCCCTTTCACACTGGGGTGGCTTTTGGGCTTGAAATAGCCTCTGCTAAGCACCTGAAAACTGCCTCCCGTTCATTCCAGGGTGACTTTTGAATCTCGGGTGGTGCGCTTGCGAGATGTTCTGAAAAGTCCTGCAAGCAGCATCTTTGGGGCACCCTGCCCATTGGAATGAATAGGCGCCAGAAAAACACTTTGCAAATGCTGCAAAATTGAAGTTTTTAACCCTTTTTTGGGTTAAAAGCGGCCAAAAAGTGGCACAAAAGCACTGCTTAAACAGTGCTAAAGCGCCACTAGAACTAATGGTGCTTTAGCACTAATGGCCGGCGCTTTGAGTGTGAAAGCAGTCTTATTGACACTGGGTGGGAACTGACTAACTGACATTGCCAGTGCCACTAATACAGTGCTCAGTGCTAATTCTATACATTTTCTATACTAATAACACTGGATTGGAAGTGTAAGATTGGAAGATTGGAAGGCGTAAACATCTAGGGACAATCAAGGGGTCAACTGTGTGCCTAACAATGTTTAATGAGTGCAATGTGCTTTCACTAATTGACGTGGCTGATCTATCTCCCTGCTTGGCAAGGAGAAAAAAATCACTACTCGTACAGAGCCCTGTGTTGTTAGTAAACACAGGGCTCTTTACTGCGATTTGCTACGCCGATCAGCAGGCTCCAGCCATAAATCATTCTCCAGGACCTGTTAAAGTGGAGTTCTCCCCAAAAATATAACTTGCACTTTGGAATCCTCCCCCACTCCCCCCCATCGGTGTCAAATTTGGCACCTTTCAGGGGGGAGAAGGCAGCAGATACCTGTCTAATACAGGTAATTGCTCCCACTTCCTGGCACAGATCACTGCTGCGTTGCTCACCTTCACCATCACAGGAGTGAGCTCTTTCTCTGATTCAAACCCTCCTCACATACTCTTTAGCCTCATACACACGGTCGGACTTTGTACAAACTTTTCCGTGGACTTTTGTACAAAGGGCGTGGTCCACAAGTTTGTATTGCATACACACGGTCGGACTTTTTGACAACAAACACGAACGTAGTGACATCACAACGTACTGACGCCACTTCAAAAGAGGACGTTCAATGACTCCAGCGCCACCTTTGGTCAACTTCTGTATTGTAGTCTGATCTTTTGCATTGGTTCTGAGCATGCGTGTTTGTACCTTGTACAAAAGTCCGATGCTTTTGCATACACACGGTCGGACTTTGCTCCATCGGACTTTTGTTGCCAGAAAGTTTGTCCGTTCGCACAGCCAACAAAAGTCCGATGAAAACAGAAAAAGTTTGTCCGATGGAGCGTACACACAGTCGGATGTTGCTCCAAAACAGCTAATTTGCATGTTTGTTGTCAAAAAGTCCGACCGTGTGTACGGGCCTTTTCTCTTCCCTGATGCATTAGCTCTGAGCTCAGCATTTGAGAGCTCATTCCTGTGATGGTGGAGGTGAGCAGTGATGACTAGGCCTCACTTAGCAACGTCCTGGGAGTATTCCAGTCAGGCTTCATAAAGGTATGTAAATGGCCTACACCTATAGCAGTGATGGCGAACCTTGGCACCCCAGATGTTTTGGAACTACATTTCCCATGATGCTTAAAGAGGAAGTAAAACCCTTTTTTTGGCCAATCAACCACTTTGCTCCCTTTTTTGTTTTTATTATTGGAGACTTTTGTCTTAAATTTTATTTTATGGTTATTTGAGGTTAGCAGTAACTTTGAGCTACTGTCCCGTCGATAGCAAACTTTTTTATTTTTTTTTTTATTTATTTTTTTTTTTGCTGCAAGGCTTACCTTAAAAAAGGGGTTTGTGTTTCAGAAAGTATTTTTATTTCTTCTTGTGATTTTATATTTATTTATTTTAAATGAATAGGCCTTTTTTATTTTAGGCGTGCTTACAGCAGAGCATTCCCTTGTTACTGTCTATCTGTTCTTTATGCTGCTTGTTGTTCACAGCATGCCATACATGAACAGTGTGCACCTAAACAACCTCCCATTATACCAGTTACATTTAATGCCCCCTATGTTCCCATAGATTAACTACCTCCCACCCGCCGTATTATCAATTGATGGGCAGGCAGCAGCTCTCTCATTCTGGGACGACACCATATGAGGTTGCCCCACTCTCGGTATGCTTCGATGGTGCGTGCTGTCCCTGGGACATGGCGCATTACCAATCTCGGTAAAGATCCGATGACAAGGTTTAGGAAACGTTTGTGGCAGCCAGAAACACTTTAACCTCTTCCCCACCCACGCTATAGATGAATGACGGTCAGGCATGTACTGGCCATAAGGACTACTGGGAGTTTCCCGGTGGGCCGATTGCTCATTGGGCAGGTTTCAGTGACAGTGGAGGTAGAGCGGGCAGGAACTCCCAAACCCTGTCCACCAATAAGCTAATCTCCCGCTGTGCAGTTGTTTAGAAAAATAACTTCTTCAGGTCTCCCCTGTGTTTAGTAGGGGCCAGGGGACAGAAAGCAGACTATTTTATAATTTTCGGCTTTGAGTGGATTAATCCGCAGCAGCGCACTACACAGTTGAAGGCCTTCTTGTGCTATATCAGTACACTGGAGCTGGTTGGGAGTGCTGCTGTGGATTAATCTGCCTAAAGCCGAAAGTAATGAAATCCACTTGCTGCTCACCCCTGGCCCCCACTGAACACAGGGAAGACCCAGAGACATTTTTTTTTCCAACAGCTACATAGCGGGAATCAGGAGATTAGCTGATTGGTGGACAGGATTTGGGAGTTACCTCCCACTCACCTTGCCAGGCCCCCCCCCCCCATTTTGTCCAGCCCTAGTTACCCAGCTCTGTGGTGCCCAGGAGGAAGGGTGAGGACCAGATGTACCAGCAGTGCACAGCTGGTCCTGGGCTCCCAGCTCTAGAAGAACCACCTGCAGGGCAAGCACTGCACCCGGGACCTAGGTAGAAGAAGCTGTGCAGACTAGGTACTGGGGGGGACTAACATTGATGGGCACTTATGAGGCTGTGCTGATGGGCACACATCAGGCTGCATTAATGGGCACTGGTGTAGCTGCATTAACCACTTTCAGACCGGACCAATTTGCTGGTCAAAGACCAGACCACTTTTTGTGATTCGGCACTGCGTCGATTTAACTGACAATTGCGCGGTCGTGCGACGTGGCTCCCAAACAAAATTGACGTCCTTTTTTTCCCACAAATAGAGCTTTCTTTTGGTGGTATTTGATCACCCCTGCGGTTTTTATTTTTTGCGCTATAAACAAAAATAGAGTGACAATTTTGAAAAAAACGCATTATTTTTTACTTTTTGTTATAATAAATATCCCCCAAAAATATATAAAAAAACATTTTTTTCCCTCAGTTTAGGCCGATACGTATTCTTCTACATATTTTTGGTAAAAAAAATCGCAATAAGCGATTATTGATTGGTTTGCGCAAAAGTTATAGTGTTTACAAAATAGGGATAGTTTTATAGCATTTTTAGTAATAATTTTTTACTAGTAATGGCGGCGATCAGCGATTTTTATTGTGACTGCGACATTGTGGGGGACCCATCGGACATTTTTGACACATTTTTGGGACCATTGTCATTTATGCAGTAATCACTGCTATATAAATGCAGTGATTCCTGTGTAAATGACACTGGCAGTGAAGGGGTTAACCAGTGGGTGTCAGTGTAGGGGTTAAGTGTTCCTAGGGGTGTGTTACTAACTGTGGGGGGGTTGGGCTTTCATTTAGTGAACACTAATCTCTGCTCCAATCACATGGAGCAGAGATCAGCGTCACTAGTTGCTAGGCAGAATGGAGAAATGCTGTTTACAACAGCATTTCTTCATTTGGCCGCTCCGTGAGACGATCGCGGGGATGCCCGCGGCGATCGAGTCCGCGGGTCCCGCGACCGGACTCACGGGGGTCCCGACCAAATTTAAAGGGACGTACATGTACGCCCATTTGCCTGCCCGTGCCATTCTATCGACGTACATCGTCGTGCGCTGGTCGGCAAGTGGTTAACGGGCACTGATGTGGCTGCATTAACGGGCACTGATGTGGCTGCATAAATGGGCACTGATCAAGCTGCATTAATGGGCACTGGCGAGGCTGCATTAATAGGGACTGGTGAGTGCTGCACTGATGGGCACTGATCAGGCTGCATTAATGGGCACTGGTGTGGCTGCATTACAGTGACACTAAAGTTATTAGATTCCAGCATTCGGTGTCCATAGACGCCGAATGCAGGACTCTGCCCCGCTCCCCGATGGCCGCATCATTGGATTTGATTGACAGCAGCGGGAGCCAATGGCTGTGCTGCTATCAATCTATCCAATCAACAGCCGAAAACCCCAGGCAGAGAGACGGCGCGTCCTCATGGGACAAGTTTGAGGGTTCAGGTAAGTAAAACGGGGGGGGGGGGGGGGCTGGGGGCTGTTCACTGACAGGTGGTTTCTCACCTTAATGCATAGGATGCATTAAGGTGAAAAAACACTTTCCTTTACAACCCCTTTAATGAGCACTGGTGTGGCTGCGCTCGATGGGCACTGATCAGGCTGCATTAATGGGCACTGATAAGGCTGCATTAATGGGCAATGGTGTGGCTGCACCGATGGGGACTGGTGTGGCTGCGCTGATGGGCACTGGTGTGGCTGCGCTGATGGGCACTGATCAGGCTGCATTAATGGGCACTGGTGTGGCTATGTCCTGTACTATGCTCAATAATGCAATGTTTTTACTTTTTTTTGCGCAATTGCGTATAGTTTATATACTGTTTTTGTGCGTGTTTGCAAAATTAAAGTGGGTCGGTCTGAATGAAGTTCAGGGCAAAATGTTTGTCCCAGTCCAGCCCTGATGACGGCTAAAGCGTGAGCTTACTTTGCTGGGAGGGCATCTATTGACGTCCTCCCGTGATCGCACTTCCCGCATGCCCCCTGTGCCATGCGGGTGGCACGCTCTGTGAACGCCGAGTCCTTCTGGCTCAGCTGATCACAGATCAGGGTAAAAGGGCCAATCACAGCGGCCCTTTACCACATGATCAGCTGTGTTCAATTACAGCTGATCACGGATGTCAACACAAGCCGACTTTTCTTGCTTCACACTGACAGCGTGAGGTGAGAAGAAGAGAGCCAACTATGGGCTTGTGTTAAAGGGACATCAAAACTGATAATCAGAGCACTGTCCTGATTATCAATGCCCAGCAGTGCTGCCAATGACTGCCCATCCATGCCCCCTCATCAGTGTCACCTATAGGTGCTGCCTATCAGTTCCAATCAGTGTGCCTATCACTGCCTATCAGTGCCCATCAGTGAACAGCAGTTAAGGAGAAAACCTGTTTGAAAATTTTTATAACAAACTATGCAAAAACATTTTTTTTTTCTGTCTTTTTTCATTTGTGTCGCAAAAAATAAAAAAACACAGTGGTGATTAATACCACCAAAAGAATGCTCTATTTGTGTGAAAAAAATGATAAAAATTTTGTTTGGGTACAGTGTTGCATGACTGTGCAATTGTCATTCAAAGTGAGACAGTGCTGAAAGCTGAAAATTGGCCTAGTGGTTAAAATAACTCCTAGGAATACCCTAACCACCTAGTTAGCTATAAAATGTGATTATGCAAAACCCATTATAGAATACATGTAAACACAAAAAAAGAGAAAAAAAAAGAAATAGAAATTCAAAAACCACTTACTGCAAATACTGCCGCATTACTTAAAAATCTGGATATACAGTGGGGCAAAAAAGTATTTACGGTAGTCAGTCACCAATTGTGCAAGTTCTCCCACTTAAAAAGATGAGAGAGGCCTGAAATTGTCCTCATAGGTGCAAATGCTGCCACATTACTTATAATCTGGTTATATATTTTCAGTACATTTTTCACTGTTGTCCAATTTTTCTTTGTGAATCATCCTTAGATCAGGGTCATGTTGATCCAGTAATTATGATGCTGTATTAGATTGAGAAATTGTTATGGTGTGGATAACATTGTGTACAGTCTGTGTCCCTGAGATGCGTAGCTCCTAGATCTATGCTCTAATTTGCTGTTCATTGCTGCAGTGGGGTGAAGACCTACCATGGCTATTTTTCTATTATGCACACCAGAACATTCCTTCTAGCTATAGATGTGTGGGCTGTTAAAAACTTCAGTGGTCACAAGAAGGTCTAGCCAAAATGTTCTAGAATACTAGGCTGTAAGGATGAGCTCAAGCGTGTTCGCATGCTCCACGTGCAGAGCCCGCCAGGAAGTCGGCGCAGCGCTGCACTAATCACAGGCAGTGAGACATTGCCCGATCTCTGCAGCCACGCATCGGGGCAATGCCTCCCTGCCTGTGATTAGTGCAGCGCTGCGCCGACTTCCTGGCGGGCTCTGCACGTGGAGCATGCGAACACGCCTGAGCTCATCCGTACTAGGCTGTCAGTTACAAAAGCTGACTCAAGGCACACCCAACTCCCTGGTGTAATTGAAAGTGATTTCCATCCAGTGACTAAGACTGTGTGTGAAACAAGACTGCACACACACCTATGCTATTCCTCCTTTTGTTTAAACTCTGCAGTAGGTACTGTATGAAAAAAACCCACATCCCTGAGGTTGTAGAGTTTGGGGCTGACCTGAGGTCCAAAGGTGCATGCATTGCTGGTGATCCAAGGTCTAAGAATGGATGCATTGGGGGTTATCTGAGGTCTGAAGGTGCAGGGGTTGATACTGATTTGATGTCTGAAGGTGCCTGCATTGATGGTGATCTGAGTTCTGAAGGTGCATGCATTGGGAGTGATCAGAGGTCTGAAGGTGCAGGGTTTGGGGCTTATCTGAGGTCTGAAGGCATGCGGCTGATTTGAGGTCTGTGGGAACAGAGTTTAGGGCTGATCTGAGGTCTAAAGGTACATGGTTTGGTTCTGATCTAAGGTCTATGCCCTTGTACACACGGTCGGACATTCCGACAACCAAATCCGTCGGATTTTGTCCGAAACTGTTGCATACACACAGTTGGACAAAGCTGTCAGAAAATCTGATCATACTTAACGTGATGACGTTATTTTGTTAGGACGGGACTACGTTCAGGCTAGTAGCTAATAGCTTTGGTCTAGGAATTTGATCTGAGCATGCGTGGCACTTTGTCCGGTCGGAATTCTCTACACATGATCGAACAAAGTCCGATCGGATCATGTTGTCGGAAAATTTTATAGCCCAGCTGGAAAACTTGGTCCATCGGATACTCCGACGGAAACGGTCTGATGGAGCCCACACACTGTCGGATTATCCGACAACACGGTCCTATCGGACATTGTCCATCGGAATATCCACCCATGTGTACAAGGCCTAAAGGTACACGGTTTGGGGCTGATCTGAGGTCCAAAGGTACATGGCTTGGGGCTGATCTGAGGTCTGAAGATGCAGGGTTTGAGGCTTATTTGAGGTCTGAAGGTGCATGCTTTAGGACTGATCTGAGGTCTGTGGGTACAGGGTTTGGGGCTGATCTGAGGTCTAACGGTACATGGTTTGGTTCTGATCTGATGTCTGTGGGTACAGGGTTTGAGGCTGATCTGAGGTCTAAAGGTACATCGTTTGGTTCTGAACTGCGGTCTGTAGGTACAAGGTTTGGGGCTGATCTAAGAACTGAAGGTGCATGCATTGAGGCTGATCTGAGTCTGAAGCCTAGTACACACTATGAGATTATCAGACAAATGATTGTATATTTGTTTTGCATGCTAGTCTCTATATCGAAAATGAGGAGGTTACTAAAGTACAAACATTCTGGTGAGACAGAATAAAAATTTGGAAGTGATGTAATGTATTGTATTGTATCTTCGAACGAAAGCTGTACTGATTAAACTAAAATCGCATAATCTGGTATTGTACAAGAAAATGTTTTGTGTTTGTCCCTTTGGATAATTGCAGGCGAAAGCTGTGTACTAACGATCATCAGATCATATTATCGTACGATCGCTTACAAAACTGTATTTTTTTTAAAGATTTTCTAATAGTGTGTACGGGCCCTTAAGGTGCATGCATTGAGGCTGATTTGGGGTCTAAATGTATACATGCTTTGTGTGCACACTACTTAATATAATAATATTTAATGAGTTTAATTTTCCATTAGCAGTACAACTATAAGTGTAAAAACTACAGTACGCTATTGTTCACTGGCACGGCGGTTGTCTAATACTTGCAAAAATATGTTTAATGTGGAAAAGGTTGCTGACCCCTGGACTAATTCCATTGAAATAATTGCAGGCACAGTTTTTGGTGAGCCGTAATTGGGAATGAGCTGTACAGAGGTATGTTACCGCAATTATTAGGTCATATATTTTAATTATGATGGTTCTTTTGTTCCTTGCAAATTAGCCCCCTACCAGCCCATGAAATTTATTTATCACTTTTATATATCTAAAAATGCTTGATCACAAAACCTGATGCCACGACCCCCCCAATCTTTATTTCCTTTATTTCGTTCACTTCTTTTTCCTTATCCTTTCACTCCTTTATACTGTATATTATTCCTTGTTGTACCTGATTCCTCTTTTATAACCAATGAACATCCTCCAAACCAAATATAACTAAATATTAATTTGTGAAATATGGAACCAATCCCTTCAGAACTAAAACAATATTATATGTAGCGGTGGGCTCCTGAAGAGCTGTTTTTCAAAGTTAAAGCTTTACCCAAACTATAGCTTGGTTTGGGCCTATTTGACTAAATTTGGCTCTGTGTCAATCTGACTGGACTGTGAGATGTTCAGCCTGGCCACAGGGGGGCACTGTCTCTGGTGGCAGGCGTGGAACTATGGTCTGGTTAGGCACTTGAATTATTCCCTCTCGGAGTCAGGTCAGTGGGAGTGGCCCTCTCATTGTGCCCTCTGGGAGAGGGTTTTTAAGACATGGCCTGGGGTGCGGTTTCACCCGACTTTGATGCCTCGGAGCTGGCTAGCCCAAGGCAAGGGAACTGAGGAAGGATTCTGAGGTGGATGGGTGCCGTCTCCGGTCCGGGAGAGACCCAGTATAC
Source organism: Lithobates pipiens (assembly GCF_037356315.1). Classification (NCBI taxonomy): domain Eukaryota; kingdom Metazoa; phylum Chordata; class Amphibia; order Anura; family Ranidae; genus Lithobates; species Lithobates pipiens. Next base: position 549,596,251 of record NW_027507758.1, on the reverse strand, counting down.
TTCGAGCATTCCAGGGGAGGACCCTTTAGAAGAATACCACGCGTGAGGTTGGTTTCTTAACAAGAGCCTAGAAGGGCTGAAGTAACCAAGAGAATCCGGTCTTGGGGATATCGCCAAGCGGGCTGAAAGATACAGGTATCTACAGCTTAGTTTCCCTACGTGTTTTGCTATAACATTGGTGATAAAGACTTTGTTCCTGAGTAAGCACCTTGTTGGATGTTAGGCCTTGTGAGAGAGGGCTTCAAACCACACGTGAGGTAGACCTCCTTTGTAACTTAAAACATGCAACCTGTAGATTTTCTTTTAAACTCTCCTGTGGAGATTTTTAAGGGTAAAAGTTTGTCCCCATTCCATGAGCGTGCGCAATTTTGAAGCGTGACATATTGGGTGTCAATTTACTCGGCGTAACATTATCTTTCACAATATAATATTGGACTAAATTTACTGTTGTCTGATTTTTTTAATTCAAAAAAGTATATTTTTTCCAAAAAAAGTGCGCTTGTAAGACTGCTGCACAAATATGGTGTGACAGAAAATATTGCAGCGACTGCCATTTTATTCTCTAGGGTGTTAGAAAAAAATGTACAATGTTTGGGGGTTCTAAGTAATTTTCTAACAAGAAAAAGTGTTTTTTTTTACTTGTAAACAACAAATCTCAGAAAGAGGCTCGGTCCTGAAGTGGTTTATTATCAACCTGAACATGATTGTAAATGTAGTTTCAAAGAGGGAACCTGTCAAAAAAAAAAAAAATCCCCAGAGATCTTAATATGTCCCTTTAACACTGTCCTTGGTGCCTTTGGGTATAGTGAAGCACGTGAAATGCTCTCCCAATAAAGTAGCATTTGAGACCGGAGCAGGTAGTTGCCAGGCCCAGTGCAGTAACACGGGGGCAGGGGAGAGGACAGCAATAAAACTGATAAGAATTTTTTTTTTTAAAGGTACAATGTAAAAAAAAAAGAAAAAAAAAAAAAAGGGGGCCATATTCCTCCATGCTCACATGCACCAAAGAAAACGCATACTACATAAGTCGCGTAAACAGTGTTCAAATCACAAATGTGAGGTAACGATACTATCATTAGAGTGAGGCCAATAAATGTAACACAAGACCTCCTCTGTAACTCTAAAAAGGTAACCATTAACCACATGCTGACCGCCCGCTAGCAGAATGGCTCCCCTGTGCAAATCGCTGTAGCTGTACGGCTCCCGCTTTAAGGCGTATAGGGGACGCGTGGGTCCGCCACGTCGCTGAGGAACTGATGAGCATGCCCGTCTGCTGCGATGTCCACCAAGCACCCACGATCGCTCGTGAGAGTCCATTTACACAGGGGCAACACAACTTCCACCGAGACTTTAGGAGGCAACTTGGACACGACTTGATTATGAATCACAGCACAACTTGTGGCAACTTACAAGGCAACTTGAAGTTGCCTCCAGGACAGGGGACTTTGCCAGTGGCCAATCACATAATAATCAGCTCTGTGGGAGGGAGGGGTTTGCCTAGAAAACTATTTTTACTTCCTGGAAAGTTGCTTCAATGAAGACAGGGGATCCGACTTGGAGGCAACTTCCATTGAAATCAATGGGTACAAGTTGCCTAGAAGTTGGATTGAAGTAGTACAGGAACCTTTTCTGAAGTGTACATTAAGATAGCTCTCATTCACTTACATTGATTTTATTATGTTGCGTAACATGAGGCAACTTGGGACGACTTCAAGTCGGATCCAAAGTTGCCCCTGTGTGAATGGACTCTGACAGAGCAGGAACATGTATCTCTGTGTGTAAACACACAAATCCACGTCCTATCAGGGGAGAGGGGACAGATCATGTGTTCCTAGTATATAGGAACAAAGAGCAGTCTCCTCCCTCACAGTGAGGGAACACATTTCACCTCTTGATCGCCCCCTAGTGTTAACCCCTTCCCTGCCAGTGACATTTATACAGTAATCAGTGTCCATTTATAGCACTGATCACTGTATAAATGTCAATGGTTTCCAAAAAGTGTCCGATTTGTCCCGATAAAAATCGCAGATCGCCGCCATTACTAGTAAAAAATAATTAAATAATAAAAATGCCATAAATCAATAACCTATTTTGTAGGCACTTTTGTGCAAACCAATATACGCTTATTGAGATTTATTTGTTACCAAAAATATGTAGATTATATATCGGCCTAAACTGAGGAACAAATTTGTTTTTTTAATTGCGATATTTATGATATTAAGTAAAAAAATTGTGTTTTTTTTTCAAAATTGACGCTTTTTTTTGTTTATAACGCAAAAAATAAAAACCGCAGAGTTGATCAAATACCACCAAAAGAAAGCTCTATTTGTGGAAAAAAAGGACATTAATTTTTTTCGGGTACAGTGTCACACGCCCGTGCAATTGTCAGTTAAATTGTCCTTCTCCGTGTTCTCCTTTGCCCCTTCTCCGCTCCCCCTCTGTGTCCTGTTTCGTTCCTTCTCCGTGTTCTCCTTCTCCGCACCCCCTGCGTGTCCTCTTCCGCTCCTTCTCCGTGTTCTCCTCTGCCTCTCCTCCGTTCCCCCTCCGTGTCCTCTTCCGCTCCTTCTCTGTGTTCTCCTCTGCCCCTTCTCTGCTCCCCCTCTGTGTCCTCTTCCGCTCCTTCTCCGTGATCTCCTCTGCCCCTACTCTGCTCCCCTTCTGTGTCCTCTTCTACTTCTTCTCCATGTTTCCTCTGCTCCTTCTCTGCACCCCCTCCGTGTTCTCTTCCGCCCCTTCTCCGTGTTCCCCTTTTCTCCTTCTCCGCTCCCCCTCCATGTCCTCTTCCGCTCGCTCTCCGCGTTCTCCTCTGCTCCTTCTCCGCTCTCCCTCCATGTCCTCTTCCACTCCTTCTCCGTGTTCTCCTCTGCTCCTTCCCCGCTCCCCTCCATGTCCTCTTCCGCTCCTTCTCCGTGTTCTCCTCTGCTCCTTCCCCGCTCCCCCTTCGTCTCCTCCTCCGCTCCTTCTTCATGTTCTCCTATGCTCCTTTTCCGCACCCCATCTGTGTCCTCCTTCGCTCCTTCTCTGCTCCCCCTGCATGTCCTCCTCTGCTCCCCCTGCATGTCCTCCACTGCACCCCCTGCGTGTCCTCCTCTGCACCCCCTGCGTGTCCTCCTCCGCTCCTTTTCTCCCCCTTCATGTCCTCCTCCCGCCCTCCCTTCCTCAGATCTGTCAACATGGAGAGAGGACGAAGGAGCTCCTTCTTTTTCTGAATTCCCAGAGTCAGTGATCACTGCCTCTGTTCATTCATAACTGAGCAGAGTAATCTGTGTTTACGATGCTTCAGTTTATGAATGAAGAGAGCCTCTGTCTCCTGTCCATCCATCTTCACTGCAGCTGAGGCTACAGGGAAAGTGACTAGAAAAAAATAGTGGCAGAACTACCAGGGTCACAAACGTCACACTTGCGACTGGGCCCTGGCGTTCCACCACCGGGCTTAGAGGGAAAGGCCCCTGCCGGGGGTCAGGGGGCCCTTCATGGTTTCTTGCACGGGGCCCCTGAAGGTTATAGTTTCACCCCTGATATACAGTATATACAGTATCTCACAAAAGTGAGTCCACCCCTTACATTTTTGTAAATCTTTTCATGTGACAACACTGAAGAAATTACACTTTGCTACAATGTAAAGTAGTGAGTGTACAGCTTGTATAAGGCCTCTTTCACACGTGGCGGATCAGTAAAGATCCGCCCCGTGATGATCCGCTCGCTCAGCGGGGATCGCTCCGTTGTCCCCGCTGAGCCGGCTGCGGACAGGGCGGTCTCCGCACACTGTGCGGGGACCGCCCTGTCAGCTCTCCGCTCTCCTCTATGGGGATCGGACGAGTACGGACCGTGTGTCCGTGTTCATCCGATCCGCTCTGCAGACGGACAGAAAAATAGGATTTTCCTCCGTCTGCAGAATCGGACAGTTGCGGAGGCGGACAATAGCGGGTGTCTGCGGATGCTCATCCGCAGACACCCGCTATCCCATAGGGATGAATGTATGGCCCGTATTTCATCCGCAAACGGATGGATGAAATACGGACATACCATCCGCATGTGTGAAAGGGGCCTAACAGTGTAAATTTGCTGTCCCCTCAAAATAACTCAACACACAGCTATTAGGCATCATGCACACTGGACGTTAAAATAACGTTCTAAAACCATCAGTAGCTTTACAGTAAGTTTTTCAACTTTTTTCAACATTTTTGCAATAGCATTTTTTAGCGTTTATTAACGGTTTTTAGCATTTTCCCGTGTTAGCGTTTTTTATTTTTTAAGAAAAAAATTTCATTTTCTTTTTTTCAATGGATCAAAAACATAAAAAAATCTGGTGAGCGATGTTTTTGAGCGTTTATCAACGTTTATCAGCATTAGAGCGTTTTTACAGCTGAAAAACATCTCTCAGAACCCACTATTTTTTTTTTTTACTGCTCAAAAACGGCACTGCCCAAGACTGCTGATAACAGCCTATGTGTGCATGGACACCAAGAATAACATGATGGAGAGTTTAACCACTTTCAGACCGGACCAATTTGCTGGTCAAAGACCAGACCACTTTTTGCGATTCGGCACTGCGTCGCTTTAACTGACAATTGCACGGTCGTGCGACGTGGCTCCCAAACAAAATTGACGTCCTTTTTTTCCCACTAATAGAGCTTTCTTTTGGTGGTATTTGATCACCCCTGCGGTTTTTATTTTTTGCTCTATAAACAAAAATAGAGCGACAATTTTGAAAAAAACGCATTATTTTTTACTTTTTGTTATAATAAATATCCCCCAAAAATATATAAAAAAAACATTTTTTTCCCTCAGTTTAGGCCGATACGTATTCTTCTACATATTTTTGGTTAAAAAAATCGCAATAAGCGATTATTGATTGGTTTGCGAAAAAGTTATAGCGTTTACAAAATAGGGATAGTTTTATAGCATTTTTATTAATAATTTTTTATTATTTTTTTTTTTACTAGTAATAGCGGCGATCAGCGATTTTTATTGTGACTGCGACATTGTGGGGGACCCATCGGACATTTTTGACACATTTTTGGGACCATTGTCATTTATACAGTAATCACTGCTATACAAATGCAGTGATTCCTGTGTAAAGGACACTGGCAGTGAAGGGGTTAACCAGTGGGTGGCAGTGTAGGGGTTAAGTGTTCCTAGGGGTGTGTTACTAACTGTGGGGGGGTTGGGCTTTCATTTAATGAACACTGATCTCTGCTCCAATCACATGGAGCAGAGATCAGCGTCACAAGTTGCTAGGCAGAATGAAGAAATGCTGTTTACAACGGCATTTCTTCATTTGGCCGCTCCGTGAGACGATCGCGGGGATGCCCGCGGCGATCTAGTCCGCGGGTCCCGCGACCGGATTCACGGGGGTCCCGACCAGCGCGGGAGTGCGCCGCCGGCGGCACGCTCCCGATGGCAAGGCGGCAAATTTAAAGGGGCGTACATGTACGCCCATTTGCCTGCCCGTGCCATTCTGTCGACGTACATCGTCCTGCGCTGGTCGGCAAGTGGTTAATGACTGTAGAATAGCATGAGGCCTTAATGTCTAAACCGCTGGCAACAAAAGTGAGTACACCCCTAAGTGAAAATTTCTAAATTGGGCCCAATAAGCCACTTTCCCTCCCCGGTGTCATGTGACTCGTTAGTGTTACAAGGCCTCAGGTGTGAATGGGGAGCAGGTGTGTTAAATTTGGTGTTATCTCTGTCACTCTCTCATACTGGTCACTGGAAGTTCAACATGGCACCTCATGGCAGAGAACTCTCCGAGGATCTGAAAAAAAGAATTGTTGCTCTGCATAAAGATGGCATAGGCTAGGCTAAGAAGATTGTCAAGACCCTAAAACTGAGCTGCAGCATGGTGGCCAAGACCATACAGAGGTTTAACAGGAGAGGTTACACTCAGAAAAGGCCTCGCCATGGTCGACCAAAGCAGTTGCATGCACGTGTGCAACATCATATCCAGAGGTTTTCTTCGGGAAATAGACGTATCAGACCAGTGCTGCCAGCATTGCTGCAGAGGTTGAAGGGGTGGGGGGTCAGCCTGTCAGTGCTCAGACCATATGCCGCACACTGCATCAAATTGTTCTGCATGGCTGTCGCCCCAGAAGGAAGCCTCTTCTAAAGATGATGCACAGGAAAGGCTGCAAACAGTTTGCTGAAGACAAGCAGGCGAAGGACATGGATTACTGGTGCCATGTTCTGTGGTCTGATGAGACCAAAATAAATGTATTTGGTTCAGATGGTGTCAAGCCTGTGTGGCAGCAACCAGGTGAGGAGTAGGGATGAGCCAAACACCCCCCCCCCCCCACCCCCGGTTCGGTTCGCACCAGAACCTTCAAACAGACCGAAAATTCATATGAACTTTAGTACCCTATTGAAGTCTATGGGACTCGAACAGTCAAAATCAAAAGTGCTAATTTTAAAGGCTAATATGCAAGTTATGCAACAGACAACACCAGCAATAAGGGGTATCTTCAGGTGTATACTGTGCTGGAGGCACACAACACCCACTTTAACTCCTGCAGATGCCTGAGAAAAGAACACACTGTCCCTGCTTATCTAGCTCTTTCCCTCCACGCCGGAACACACTACACAAGGCTGCCGCGCTGGCAGCCTTATATAGTGTGGGGCGTGTACTAAACCTCCGATCTATAATTTGCCACAGGCATCCTGCCTGTGGCCAATTATGGCTCTCCTTGCTACCAGCGCTGCGAGTATCTCATGTATCCCATAATACAGGGCTCGACAAACCCCGGTCGCCAGGTCGCATTTGCGCCTAGATTTCGTGTCCTGGCGACTGGGGCAACGCTGCTGGGGTATCCTGTCTCCATTTGGACCCCGAACTCCGCCGCGCAATTCCATCGGGCCGCGCCGGCCAGTAATTGAGGCCGCGGCTTTGCGGCCTTCTAAAATCTTCCGGTAGTCTGGCGCCATCTTGTGGTGGATGTAGAAATTACACCCTATTCCAATAATGCTAATTCCTAATGGAGTGAAGCTCCCCTGCCTGTTTTTTGCCCAACAGTGAGCGTGGTGGCTGGTAAATGGCTTCTCATTATATTATATATATATATTATTAAATTTATTTATTAATTATATATATATATATATATATATATATATATATATATATATTTTTTTTTTTTTTGTAAAAAGTAAAAAAAAAAATTATTTTAATTAAGGAAAAAAAAAATATTATTTGTAATCCTCCCTGCTTGACCCCTTTCACAAGGGCTGTCTGATCAGGTTCACCTGTCAGTTTTTCAGGTGGACCTGATCGAACCCTTAGCAGGGAAATGGCAGTAAATGAGCGGGAATATGTCGGAAATAATAGTCACATTCTTTTGTTACCCACTTCGTGCCCGCGCTATAGACGAAAGATGTCTACAGCGCGGACACCAATTGCCGGGAGGGCGTCCCTGGACATCCTCCTGTTTACTTCCCCTCTGCACGCCGCCATGGGCGAGCATCGGGGAAGTTCTGTGTTGGCCGTGTCCCTTGGATACAGCCAATCACAGATCATGCTAAATGACCAATCACAGCGGCCATTTAGCACTCGAGCGGTGTGTCCAATGAGAGGTGATCTCATATGTGGGGGGCTGGGGGCTATCTTCCCCTCACTCGTCTCCATGTCAGGCCAGGGACAGGTCCAGATCGCCGTCACGGACCTGGCTCCTAACTTTTTTAGCTGGCTCCTAGATTCCAAGCAAATTTGTCAACCCCTGCCATAATATATGGATTAACTCCTTGTTGGAATGTCAACTAATGTGCAATATTTAGTTCTAATGAATTGTATAATTGTAAAAATATTAATATATAGAAGAATGCATAGAACAATTGAATATCAATACTTTATGACAATTGGAATAAATTGAAATGTATTTTTATTTAATTTATTCTATTGCTCCCGTGTGCTTCATGGAAAGTCCCGTCATTTGTGCTCTCTTTATTGAGTATGTGTGTTTGAGTTTTGGGCTGCACACACCTATGCAAATACAGCACAAAGGACCTACAATAGTGTGAACGTAGACTAAATCTGTAGCTAAAGTAGTTGGGAAGTCAAGTTAACTCATATACATATTCTAATAGGTAGTGATAAACCTTTAAATAGGAAATGGCAGGATCAAACACTTTAAAACTAAGCAAATATAGTCAAAATAAAAGCAGCATATGTATTCTTACATGAATCTGGGTGTGTTTTGTATATTTAATCCAAATCTGTGCAGTAATCCATCATAAAACTTCTGTGCAGGAGCTTCTTGTAAAAAAAAAAAAAAAAAAAAAAAAAAAAAAAAGACCGGTCACTACTGCTCTCTCACATTCTGCAGGGTGACTGGTCTTGTCTCCGCCCCCTCCTGTCATGGGGTGTGGGGTCCCTCCCACAGCTCTCTTCTGTGCAGTATGACGGTGATATTGCTGCAACTTTTTCTAGGTTTGCAAAGGCCGTTGTTGCACACCTATTAGAATTATATCCTTTGTGACTATTAAGGAACATATTTAACCACTTCCAGCCAGGCCTATAGCAGAATGATGGCCAGACGGTGATTCCGTTATCCTGACTGGATGTCATATGACATCTTTCAGGATAACAGTCGCCGTGTGCCCGTGGGGGGCACGCAGAGCGGCAATCAGGGGGTCACACTGCAACACCGATCTCGGTAAAGAGCCTCTGATGGAGGCCCTTTACCACATGATCAGCTGTGTCCAATCACAGCTGATCACTATGTAAACAACCGATTGGCGGCTCTCCTGACAAGGGGGTCTGCACTGCTTCATAATTAGCACAGCCCCTCACTGAATGCCCACACTGGACAACCAGGGATGCCCACAATGGATGGCCACCAGGTATGCCACCCCAGACCACCAGGGATGACAGTCGTGCCAAGACAGATGTCAATCGGTGCCCAGACAGATGACAATCAGTGCCCATCAGCAATGCCTTCCAATGTCATCAGTGATCCCTATCAGTGCCATCTATCAGTGCAGCCTTTCAGTGCCCATCAGTGCCACCTCATCAGCACCCATCAGTGAAGGAAAAAAATGTACTTATTTACAAAATTTTATAACACAAAGAAAATGTTTTTTTTCCCCAACATTTTCAGTCTTTTTTTATTTGTCTAGCAAAAAAACAAAAAACGCAGAGGTGATCAAATACCACCAAAAGAAAGTTTTGTTTGTGGGAACAAAATTATAAAAATGTTGTTTGGGTACAGTGTAGTATGACCGCGCAATTGTCATTTAAAAAGTGACAGCACTGAAAGCTCAAAATTGGCCTGGGCAGGAAGGGAGGCAAGAATATGGTATTGAAGTGGTTAAAGCTTTAGGTGGCATTCACTTCTAGGCATTTTGAGAATGCGTGCAAAATCGTGCCACTTTTAGCACCTTTTTGTGCTACGAGGAGGGGGAGTGTACCTGTCATATCATCTTTAGTGCGGTTGAGCCTAAAGACCCAAAGCTGTTAGTGCCCACAGCGCCAGACTTTCAGCAGCAAGAGGAGAAAGCAGCCCTGCAGGGAAGATCTCTATAGCTGCACGTTGTGGGACATTGATTACAGGTAACAATGTAACTAAAGCTGTAGAGAAAAAAATATTTTTTAAAGTGGATGTAAACCCTCACATATACCCAGTGAGGTGAACAGCCTCAGATGATACACAGAGATGAAACAAATCCTCCTACATAAGTTGTACATGTATATGTGCTGTCTTCAGCTTTATATACTGTTTAGAAAGTGCACATCCTATTATAATTATCTCTTCCTGATTAACCTGTGGGTGTGGATTCTTGGAATACACTGGGAGACAGCCGATTGGAGGAAAGGCACACACCCCCACTCCACATAGGCAGAGACTTGCAGAGCGGTGCTGTGAATAGACCAGCTTTCTGCTAATATATTAATAGCACCCACCCTGAGACAAAATTTAGGCTGGTTTTATCATATGTCAGAACTTGTCAGAAGTTATACCGATAACAGAAGAACAGAGCAGGAGAAAGCCACGGGACATGCCAGCTCAAATTTCATGAATCAGGTTTACATCCACTTTAAAGTGGAGGGCCGCCCAAAAAAAAAAAAAATGCATTAATAATCTTAAAAAAATAAATTTAAAAAATTGTTTTAACTTACCTGAAACTGCTGTTGCTAGGCAGTCTTCCCAATCTGCCTCTTCCTATTCCGCGGAGCTTCCTCCTTTTCGGTGAGCAGCCCCGTTGCCTTCTGGGACATGTGCGTGTCCCAGAAAACAACGGGGCCATTCACAAAGGGCCACGCGACTCGCACAGTAGGAAATGGGCAGTGAAGCTGCAAGGCGCTGGCAGCCGATCCGATGGACGGATCAGCCTCGGGGCGGCTGACATTGCGTGATAGCTGGACAGGTAAGTGTCCTTATTAAAAGTCAGCAGCTACAGTGTTTGTAGCTGCTGACTTTAAAAAAAAAAAAATTCTTGGCCGGAACACCCCTTTAACTAAACTTCAGCTTAACCAGTGGACAGTGCAATCTGGAGCCAGTATGTTGGGACAGGGGTCTCCAAACTTTCCAAACAAAGGGCCAGTTTACTGTCCTTCAGACTTTATGAGGGCCAGACTGTGGCCAGTGGGGGTAGAAAATGTCCCGGCATCAGTGGGAAAAAATAATGCCCCGTTGTTTGTTTTAGTGAGAATAATTGCGCACCATTATTGGTGTAAGTAGGAGGAATTGTGCCCCATCGTTGATGTCATTGGGCACCATCCTTTGTGTCATTGAGAGAAATTGTACCCCATCATTGGTCCCCATTATTGGTGTCAGTGGGAGGAATTGTGCCCTCTTCATTGGTGTCAGTGGGAGGAGATGTGCCCCCTTCATTGGTGTCAGTGAATGGAATAGTGCCTCAAGAGCTGGATAAAAGCAAGCAAAGGGCCACATCTGGCCCCCGGGCCTGCACTTTGGAGACCACTGTGTTAGGAAGAAGCAGAGGAGTGCTTTGCCATCCTAGGCTATGGGGCTGTTTGTTTCTACTGATGCATACAGTGTAGGGACATCTCTAGTGCTTACATGCAAGGGGGACTCCATAGGCCACCCTAAAACAGGAAACCTGGAGCAGTGGTCATGGCACCAGTTTAAGCTGGAACATAGGCTTATGAACTTATTTGATATATTATCTGTTTGTATATATAATTATAAAAATAAAAATAAATTATTTGATATAAAAAATAAAAAAAAATGGAGAATAGGCATTAACATTAAAAGAAAAGGAAGCCGCATACTCAAGAAGTCATTAAATCAGTTGCAGAAGGTTCTTAAAAAGGAAGAGGTTTTAATATCACTTTAATAGCAAAAAAAATTAAAAGCGTGGTCTAGGGTAAAAAAAGAAACTACTGCAATTACAGTTTCTCTACTGAACCAGTTCAGCTATACTTCTAGTTTCATAATAAAGCATACAAGTGGAGTTCTGCTCATTAGTGAACTTTTAATAAAGAACTTTATTTAATGATTCACTAAATCTGTGGACTTTATGTGAGCAAACTTCAATAATGGAAAATGCATCATTCATCTGGATTCTGCTGCGTGGCAGCTGATGAGGTAATTGATGTTCTCAGGGGCCAAGACCACAATCTGCACTGTTCAATCAATACACTTCCCTCCCAGCTGGCATTCTATAGAACATGCTATAGGTAATAGAAATTTCATATAGCTAAAAAAAAATTCTGCATAATGCAAACTGACAAGCCTGGCATCATGAGCATACCAGGGAACCTGCTAGATTTCACCCAGCATCTCTGGCTTTTGTCACATCGCTGGCTCTATAGTTTAACAGCTAAAAGCACCAGCTTTGGCACAGCCTGTATTGTTTGTCAGCCCCCCGCTCACATTAAGTAAGGCATTGAAATCGCACAATATCAAAGCCGCATCTCAGTGTGACTTTGAAGACATCTGTGCAGCTTCAGATGTCTATTGAAGTCGCACCCAAAATCATCAAAAGTAGTGGATGTACTACTTTTTCAAATCGATGTGGTGCCAAAGTCGGCGTCGCATCAATTTGAACACTGCCATTGCCGGCAATAGGATGCAAATTGTCATAGGATTTGACCTGTCAAATCACTGCAATGTGAACGGGGGCTAAAGAAAGTGTGTCACATGACTTGAATCCTAGAGTGGCTTGTTTGTAAACAAAGTCATGTGATGTCAGTGTCGCACATGCTGTGTAGGAGCAGTCTGCCTGTCTGTCACACTGGCTACTTGGAGAGAAGAAAGAAGGGGACTGGTAATTGATACATTAGATGAGCTCCCACCATAAACCTGCCCAGAAAAAGATGCGACAGAAGGGGATGGTGTAGGACAGTGGATGAGTAGGAAGGCGGAATCGCAGACACTAGGGTTGATTTACTAAAACTGGAGAGTGCAAAATCTGGTCAGTCCTGCATAGAAATCAATCAGCTTCCATTTTTTTTTTGTCAAAGCTTAAGCCCTGGTTCATATTGATGCTACTTTGAAAGCATCTCTACTTCACTTGAAGTAGCACGATTTCAGAGGTTAGCGTGATTTCAGCTGCTGCTTGATAGACATCTGTGTGGCTTCATGCACAGATGACTATTGAAGTCGCACCTGAAATCGGCAAAAGCAGTGCAGGAACTACTTTTGAAAATCAGATGCGGTGCCGCAAAATCGTTGTTGCGCCGATTGGCCCATGCCTCCAATAGGCCGCGACTTGTCATGCAATTTGATTTCTCAAATCGCATGACAAATCGCTCCAATGTGAACCTAGGCTATTAGACTACCATGCACAGCTTCACCAGATTTTGCACTCTCCATTTTTAGTAAATCAAACCCCCTGTGCTGTCTTAAGCCCCATACACACTATCAAATTTTCTGCTAAGTTTTTCCTTCAGATTTACCAAAACCATATAATATGAAGTCAAAGCTTAGGCGTTTCAATGTGTATGCAATCAGGCAGGCCCTTCTACTACATGGTTTTGGTAAATCTGAAGACAAAAATCTGCAGAAAATCTGATAGTGTGTACGGGGCTTTATGTGAGTGTTGTTTCTATCACAGTGAGCCTTTGGATTATTCTATGTGCATGTAAGTGAAGCTGCACACTGTTAGTGGACATGGTGGGGGTTAGATTACTTTAATGTCTGGCTGGCTGTTGACTAGAAGTTTAATGGTCACAGGTGTAAAAAAGTTTCTGCTGAACTGGTGGTGGGGCTGATGAGGGATGAGGGATGAGGGGGGGGGGGGGGGGGGGGCAAATAAAACAAAACACTATTACACAAATAGCAAAGCACAGCAGTGGAGCACAGCCTAGGACAGTGATGGCGAACCTTGGCACCCCAGATGTTTTGGAACTACATTTTCCATGATGCTCCAGTACACTACAGAGTGTCAGAGCATCATGGGAAATGTAGTTCCAAAACATCTGGGGTGCCAAGGTTCGCCATCACTGGCCTAGGACAACATTAAGGGATTGTGAAGTGTGAAATTATTTATAAAAAATAAATAAACATCTTAGACCTACATGCTGTGTGCAATTATATTTTGAAGAGCAGCTCTGATCCTCCTTCTCTATGCTGAGTGTCCCCACAGAAAGCCAATTTCTATGGGGGCACTTGTGCAGTCCTCCTCCCCCTCAACAGAAGTTGATCTGTCAGAGACATGTTGTAACAATTTTCTCAATCAACTGCAGCAACTGAACAGTGTATTCTGACAGCTGTGGGTGCACAATGTGCCAACAGGAAGGAATCCTCCATCCACGTGCGCATGCGTTCAGGGCCATGCACCCACATGAATGCATATTGGGAGCACTGGCTGTGTCCATGCAGCCACGTCAACTGACAGCAATGGAACTGCCTGCATGGGGATGCACAGAATACCTGCTATGTACGCCATTTATGAGCAAGGCTTAAAACTAAAATAATAATAAACTAACTGATTTAAATTGTTTGTTACCCCAACACTTCATATTCCTGATACTGTATGTGCCTGCATGTACTTGTATGAAAAAGGATCATGTTCTCTTTGTATTGCTTTCCATATGTAAAATCCCTGGTGTTCCTGCCAGTTCCTATTAAACACTGACCACACTAAGCAGGAGAGCACAGCATGGTCAGTTCTCTAGCTATACTGGGAACTCTCTTCCAATGATCAGATTTGTCCTGTCACGCCCCCGCTGCACAGTCATTCCCTGGGAAGCTCAGTGTGCTGTTGCTTCTCCTCCCCCAGCTCTTATGCAGCTGAGAACAGAGAGAAAGTGATCACTTATTTATTTATCATTTTTTTTTTATGTTTTCCTTTATATCTATACACAAATGTTTTGCCTTTCATTTCTATTTTAGGCTGGGTTCACACTGCTGCGGTGTACGATATCGGATGTGATTCGCACTGCAAATCACATGCGATCTCTGTGCGATGCAAGTTCAGCCATACAGATAGTATAGCTGAATTCGCATCGCATCCGGCCCAAACTCGCACAGGACCCTTTTTTTGGTCCACAGCAGAATCGGATCGCATGGGTGTTCACACCATGCGATCCGATTCCTGTCCAAGTTTATAGATCGCACTGCGATATGCGAACTGATCTGGGGGTGTCATTAACTTTTCACTGACACTCCCAGCAGTTCGCATAGGGCAGTGTGAACTGCCGCCGGGAGGCATGCGATGCGGAAACCCGCAGTAGATTTGCAGCGTTCCCGCATCGCAGCAGTGTGAACCCAGCCTTAAACTGAATGGGTTGTTTTCCAAGGTGATTGTATACAATTACTTTAAGTGAAAGTCACTACTTCCAATTTTCATTCTGAGTTCACATGCACATTACTAAAGCCTCATACACACAATAGGACTTTGTACAAACTTTCTCTTGGATTTTTGTACAAAGGGCATCGGCCCTGAACTTGTATTGCATACACACAGCAGGACTTTTTCAGCCAACTTTCACCAAATCATGTGGTTTTTCTGCTCTTTACCGCCACCTTTGGTCAACTTCTGTATTGTTGTCTGATCTTTTGCATTGGTTCTGAGCATGCCTGTTTGTACTTTGTACAAAAGTCCTATGATTTTCTGTACACACGATCAGACTTTGCTCCATCGGACTTTTGTTGTCAGAAAGTTTGTCCGTTCGCACAGCCAACAAAAGTCCGATGAAAACCAAAAAAAGTTTGTCCGATGGAGCGTACACACGGTCGG
This sequence comes from Lithobates pipiens, assembly GCF_037356315.1. Classification (NCBI taxonomy): domain Eukaryota; kingdom Metazoa; phylum Chordata; class Amphibia; order Anura; family Ranidae; genus Lithobates; species Lithobates pipiens. The sequence goes on along the minus strand of NW_027507758.1, from coordinate 549,581,116 downwards.
ATGTTGCTCCAAAACAGCCAATTTGCATGTTTGTTGTCAAAAAGTCTGATCGTGTGTACGGGCCTTAGGAAACACCTTGCAAAGGATGCAGTGTAATACTCATTTAGACTTCATGGAAAAGTAAAAGCCATCTCCTTTTAGCCTGGGATCACACTATTGTGAACACAGATATCGCCTGTGATTTACACCACATTTCTGTGCCAATCACATGGAATATCCGTGCAATGCAAATTCAGCCATACAGTTGTATAGCCGAACCCGCATTGGATTTGCACAAAAAGGGTGAAGGAACCTTCCCCCCCCTCCCCCCCTGCAAAAAAAAAAAAAAAAGTACCCACCCTTCTCTACACTATCCAAAACTAAGAAAAAGGCTTTGGCTGGGCAAACAATTTAAGGCCTTTACATTACACACAAAAAAAAAAAAACACACACCACACACACACACACAATATACACAACCAAAGTGACATTAGCCAGTTTATTCAAATTCATAGCAAAGAACCCACCACAATTTTTTTGTTGGTTCAACTATGTTGCTCAAAAGCAGAAATGGCAGTATGGTATTGAGGTGGAAGCATTACCACAATATACAACACTGTGCTGCTGGTCTATAAAAATAGAGAACACAGAAGTATCTGTGTGTTCTTAGCATCTTTCATTTAGTGACCTCTATTAGAAAAATGATGGCAGAAATCTGTCTCGTTGAGAACGACAAAGGCATGCTTAGGGGTGCAAACAGGAGACCTCAAAACCCAACCCCAGGTTTAGCAAAGTGTAAAGGGTCCCAAAGTGACCAAGATGTCTAGTTTGGAAGTCCTATAAATCCCTACACTATGGCCACACAGTGGGGTTGATTTACTAAAGCCAAATAGACTGTGCACTTCGTTTCCCCAAACTTGGTGAATGTGGTGAAGCTCTGCTGTTTTCTTTCCTCACTTCTGATTAGGTATTCTTTACAAAGTGAAGCTTCCCCACATCCACTAAGCTGTGGGAAATGAGTGCAACTGCACTTGCAAACTGCACAGTCTGTTTGCCTTTAGTAAATCAACCCCAGTGCGCTCTGGAAGTGTAAGTCTTTAAAAAAAAAAAAAAAAAAAAAATCTTAATTGAGTGTCCAACCTCACACATGAATTCCAATCTCTTCTTCTTACTGTCAGTTCTAAATGCAAAAAGCACTAAAAATGCATAGGTGTGAATCCAGCCTAAGTGCTGGTGGGAGGTCTGCCTACTGAATTCACATGATCAGTATTATGATAAAAAAAAAAAAAAACTGCTGGGGAAAGCAATGAGGCAATTCCATGAGAAGGAAATTACACTGCAGAAGAACTGAACACAGTGTACAGTGTTACAAGAAAGCCATCATTGAATTTTTGGAGTCTGCAGAATAAAATCTACATTTGCTAACTACAGAAAAAACAAAATGCTTGTGTGCCAATTAAAGCCCATTGCCCCATTTAGGCCCGGTTCACACTAATGTGGTGTGGGAACCGCATCGATTTTTGTGCGGTTCCCTCACCACATCAGAATTGCAGGCAGTTCACATCATGCTCTGTGAACTGCTGTGGGTGTCAATAAAAAGTTAACGATACCCCCAAATCGGTTCGCAGAACGCATTGCAAACTGTAGAATCGGATCCCATTGGTCTGCAAACCGATTTCAGTGTGTGAAAAAAAAAAAAAAAAATTCCTGTACAAATTACATGCGGACAGACTGCATCAGGCCTTAGCGTCCCTTTAAACAGTTCATTCGAGCGCTGCCCCAAGCTACACATCTACTGGGCAGGAGTCATCCAAACTTAGTATTTCAAGTAGCAATTCAGGCTGATTCCAAGCAGTGTATCTTGGGTATATTAGGCTCGGTTTACACCTATGTGTTCTTTAATGCTTTTTACAGAAACATACTACAGTCCATTTATCATGATTTCCTATAGGAAACATTCACATCTATGCTTTTTCCAGCCACTGTTTTTGTAAAGGCTCAGGGACTTTAAAAAAAAGAAAAGCAAAGCAGTGTTTTTTTTTTGGTTCAATAAACTTCAATGGAGAAGCTGCAGAAAGGCATGTAGTGCGTTTTTGCTGCAATTTTACAGCAATTTGCATTTTTTAATCCGCCAAATAAAAAAAGCATAAGAAATGCAAATCACTGAAAAATAGTTTGTGCAAAAACATAAAATGCACAGCAAAAAGCAGTGTAGAAACAATCAAAAGCAAACGGGTGTCGAGCAAGCCTAAGGGGTGGAATTACTAAAGGCTTTGCAAAGTGCAGTGGCACACTGCAAGAGAAGTTGCTTCAGAGCTTAGTCAACAAGCAGAAGCTCTGCTGACTTCCATCATCCAATCACATGCAAGCAAAAATGCTGTGTTTTTTTTCCCTTGAACGTGATTGGGTATTCTTTGTCAAATGAAGCTTTATATAATTTACTAAGCTCTGGAGCAACTGCACTTTGCAAAATACACAGTCTATTTGCCTTCAAGAAATCAACCCCTTACGCTTAACACAACTACAAAAATTTACCAGGGAGGCAATTTCAAGTGCTCTGTTCCAAGCCTGTAGACTGCTCCTAACTCACAGATCCACCCACACCCACACAATGAATGGATAGGGTATAGGAGACACATTCTGTTTGAAAAAAATATAATTTACCAGCATAGAGGTTGCCCGGATAAATTTGAAAAAGTATAGGTCCCCCCCTGGCTTGGTACCCCAGCTCTTAGTGCTCTAGATTTAATAACTAATAGGATTCTGTAACTGACCTGACTGCGTTTGATTTGCACATTGGCATTCAGGCTAACAGCATTTCTACTCAAAGAGGTAGTAAAGTTTTTTTTGGACTTGTATCTACAGGTAAGCCTATGAGGCGCCCCTGAAAAGGTACATTGAATATCTCTTAAACTGGCAGTGTTTAGCAGATATTCCCAATAGATGCAGCCGGTGATGTTAACATTGCATGTGCTCTGCAGGAAGGACATCATCGTGGCTCTAGCTACTAATGCAACCAGAGCCCACAAACCCATGAGGAAGACCGGGTGAAGATAGAAGCCCTGTCAGTGGTGACAGCGTGCCACTGGAGGGTTTCGTTCTAAAGAGAAGTATTTCATAATGTGCTAGTATGCAATGCATACTAGCACAATATGCCATTGCAGGAGATTTTTCTTTTTTTTTTGCTAGCCACAGTTTACTACTGCTTTAACTCCCTGTTAAAGTAGATGTCTTGAGAATATTAGTATTGTATTATGTAAATGTATCACACTATAGCAGCACTGTCGATGGATTCACAAGTTGTCTATGGAAATTGTGCACTTAAACATACAATTCCAGAGCATTCAACAGTTGGTTCAACCCCCCCCCCCCCCAATTTGGGCCACGCTGATCCAAACAAAACCATTTACTGCACTAACAGAGTATACAGCACTGTATTCCGGCAGTTTCCCATCCCTATCCCAGAATACAATAGAGACGAGCTGACCACTGCTCAGATATTCACAGGAAGCTTTGTCTTCCATCAATGAATGCAAAGCGTCTTCTGATTAGCTGAGGAGCAGATTGTCACATCATCCACCCGCCTCTCCACCTCAGCCAAAAGGAAGTTTTTTTATTCATTCATAGAAGAAAATAAACAAAACCTTCCTGTTAATGGCTATGCAGCGCTCAGCTGACTGTTTTGTTCCAGGAATGGGATGGAAAGTCCCCGTTTCGCTACCAGAAGAAGTCACTGTATGAACAGGAGGTTACATACATTTAATACAGTGCACCTAGCAATTGCACCTGTTAGAGCAGTAAATAGTTTGTTTGAGCGAGCTTGGCCCAAACTAACCACTTAAAAAATGGATGCTGAAAAGGTAGTTAGGCATTAAATATTATATATAAATTTTAAATTCAAGTGGAGTTACCCTTTTAGATTTTTTGGAAGAATGTCTGGGAAAAGTATAGTATAGTGCAGAATGCATATCTGACTGGTCACCAACGTGGTTTGGACTTCATAGTATTTAACAGTTTATTTATAAAATATCTGTTATTGTAATCAAGACCTGTGAGGAATTTTAAAATGTCTGGCACTTGGTTCTCCTGCAAATCAATATAAACTGGTATTACCCTGGCTGTATTTTCCTCTATAGAATTGACAAGGCACCATTCAGACACCCATTTACACCAGGACTCTTCAAGAAAGCGAGAGGTCAATATAAGGAATGACACCCTGCTGGACTGTATCACAGTGTCGGCTGCTGAAATGGCATGTACTCCACCTGCTTGATCACGGTGCTCAACAAAGCCATGGTAGCCATTCTGCTCCAAAATTCCAGCAACTTTAAGAGCAATGTCTGTATCGTGTTCACTGTGCCACAAGGAGAATTCATACTTATATTGTGTTGTGCCCATATCTCAAGTGGACACACAATTTCAATGAAGCACTTGCTTATTTCAAATGAGGAGTAAACTCTAGTAAATTTCATGATATAGATCTTTTCACCAATACTTTTAAAGACCATTTGCACCAAGTAGCTGGCCAAAATAAAGTACATGCTTGGACTAAATTCACATGGCTGCTTCTCTAAGCTCTTCAATCACACTTTCAATCTTCATCCCAGAAGATCTCAAAGCTTCACATCGTTCCTTCAGTTCGTCCTGGGCTTCCTTCAACTTGTTGTTTAATTCCACATATGAACAACTCTGCAAGTACTGTTTATTTGCCTCACTGGATGCATCATAAGTAGAAATAAAAGGCTCTGTTATAAAACAAACAGGTAAGTGAACATTAGAGCAGTGGTAAGTGAGCACATGGATGTATCTGTTCTATCTACCAAATGGTTTGATGAGCAATTCACATACCCTTATGAGTCAACCAACTCTGCTGTGCTATATGGAAGCATAAAAAGAAACTAACACCAGGTTGTAGAGCTTGCAATACTGTAGAATTCACCCAACTACCCATAAGCCTTTGTGCTCTTGGTACTACTAGTCAACCCCACATTGGAGAGGTCTATGCCAAGCTCCATCCATCCCTTTTGTAAATTGCCTAAAGTACCTCCTACACTCCCCCCATAACTTTTTAGACTAGGAACATCCACTACAAGCCTTGAGAGGAACTACAATCTGTCTCCCCCTCATCATTGCACCACCATCCATCTTTGTAGATCTGGCACCTATGCAGCACAAAAACCCTATGAAGTGTGCGTATGTATATATGTACACACACACACACACACACACGTGTGTGAGATCTCATACATACACTGTATCTCACAAAAAGGAGTACACCCCTTACATTTTTGTAAATATTTTATTCTATATTTTCATATGACAACACTGAAGAAATTACACTTTGCTATAATGTAAAGTAGTGAATGTACAGCTTGTAAAACGGTGTAAATTTGCTGTTCCCTCAAAATAACTCACACAGCCATTAATGTCTAAAGCACTGGAAACAAAAGTGAGTACACCCCTAAGGAAAAATGTCCAAATTGGGCCCAATTAGCCATTTTCCCTCCCCGCTGTCATGTTACAAGGTCTCAGGTGTGAGTGGGGAGCAGGTATGATAAATTTGGTGTTATCACTCTCACACTGGTCACTGGAAGTTCAGCATGGCACCTCATAGCAAAGAGCTCTAAGGATCTGAAAATAAAAAAAATTGTTGCTCTTCATAAAAGATGGCCTAGGCTACCAGAAGATTGCCAAGACCCTGAAATTGAGCTGCAGCACGTTGGCCAATACCATACAGCAGTTTAACAGGCAGGTTCCACACTGTTATACAAGTTGCACACTCACTACGTTGCTGCAATGTAAAGTGTAATTTCTTCAGTGTTTTCACATGAAAAGAGATAAGAAAATATTTACAAAAATTGAAAAAAAAAAAAATAATTCAAATCGGTGAAGCGCAAACAAACTCTTCATTTAAAAAACATTTACTAAAGGACAAGACCGTGAGAGATATAGATGTGAAAATGTCAGGATGTTAACTACTGTGGAAAAGGTGTCCAATACCAGGTATGCAAGTGTTAAGAGTTAGTCCAGCCCATCCACCACAAACAGCAGCCTCCAACCTCCTTAATGCAACTGGAACGGTCAACATGCAATTTCCCACACTATGGGGATACATCCTCCAATGGTAAGTCAGCGATGCAGATACCAATAGCTCCACTGGTCCTGGCACAAGTCAAAGACCGAGTTTGTTATTGTAAATGGGCTGAGCGGAGAATAACAATCATCCCCCAGGATGTCTGGAATGAAGAAGCATTGAAGCTGGAAAAGTTCCTCCTGCCAATCATCTGGAGGTGCTCTGGGTTCTCCTGGGTCAGAAGGAAGAATTGAGTGTTGATCTTTTCTGGAGACCAGGGTAGCTTGGTTATCTGCCAATAGAAGGTTTTAGCCCAAGGTGGATCATTTGAGAAACAGCCGCGTTCTTCATAGCAGACCTCTTTACCCGGCGGCCGCTGTCATACAAAGTCCCGACTCCTGGACTGGGTCCTATGATCTTGTCCTTTAGTGATTGTTTTTAAATGATGAGTTTGTCTGTGCTGCACTGATTTCTGCTATAAAAATTTTACTGAAGAGTTTTTGTATTGTCCTTGTAGTGTTCATATACACACACACACACACACACACACACACACTATAGCTGGCATGTGTGAACTCCGCATAAAAGTTGTGGTTTTACTGGATACAATGTGTCCACTCTGAATATATCACACTTCTGCTTGGAGGGCATGCTTTGACCCCCCTTTTACAATATTCAACATCTTGGCGGTGTTGGGGGTCCCTCCTCCTCTCTTCATCACCTCCCCTTCCATCTCTTCCTAGTTTGTCTTTTCTCCTTCCTTCAATCCCCTATTTTATTACTGTCCTATAGACATGTGCAATTTGTTACGTTACAATTTAACATTGACGAAATTCGGAAATATTCAAACAAAAACCATGTTTAACGAATATTTCTGAAAACGAAAATTAGACAGAATGAAAATGAGAACGAATATCCGAAAATAACAAATAGCCGAAACTACTAATAACTATTAAAATGATAGGCATTGCCTTTGAGATTTGGAACGTAACGAATTAATAAAAATGTATTACTATTAATTTGTTACGTTACATTCATTTAGATGCAGCATTCGTTATTTTGGATAATTTGGAACGTTGGATAATTTTTTTTTTTTTTATGAATACAAAACACAAATCTTGATTGAAACGAAAACATTTAGGGTTACAACCACTTTAATACAGCCATCATCTTGTTAACAGAAAATCTTACCCTCGCTAAGGTCACAAACAAATACAGGGTCAGATGCTACAGCCCCCCGAACATCTTCCAGAATCTGCTCTACAGTAGGTGGATCTGGTCGAGAAGGAAGAACAATGCGTTTTTTTGCTCTGGAGGTCATCTTGAGAACGTTTCATAAAAAAAGTAGTGGTCTGAAAACACAAAAACATAGTCCATAACAAGTAGCAATTTAATGACATTTTACACAAATGTTTATGGAAAGCAGACAAGTTAGGGTCTTTGTTCAGTTTGGGTTCTAAGGCTAAGAGAAATAAGGTGTGGTCTGGCAATCTTGACATTGGAGGTCCTAGATCAGGCGTTCCTGCTACGGGAAGACAACAGTCTTTCAATTGCACTCTAGCTCCAGTGAACTGTGTTAAGGCACATTATGTTGCATTGCTACCCTATGGTGTAATTTGTTGTGATTGGTATGACAATGTACAATAACACACTTTCTACGTGTTGTAGCGTGCTGCACTAGGCACATTTGGTGTAGAAGTGATTTTTGTCCCAATGTGTGGCATCGGCAGCCTAGAATGGGCTGCCAAAGTAACTTTTGCCAACATGTGTGCATTTAATGCACCACAGCGGACTGCCCATGTGTGAACATAAATCTCTTCTGTAACATGGACACTTCCCATTGGCGGTTTGGGTACCCTCAGGATCCAGAAGAGGAGTGACATCACCGTGAGGGAATTGGCCAGCACAGGGCAATTCTACTGCGCTCGATTAGTGATCCCTGCACCTGGAACTGGAGCTAGCGAAGGGTCCAGGCTGATTTAGAGTATATTTTGCTTCTCAAGATAAAAAAGAACAAAAAAAAAAAAAAAACAACCCACATATGCATGCAGAGTAGGTCGTTAGAGAGGAGTGGGTTCACATTTTGTCCACAGTTGGGCTTTAATTAGAAATATACTTATAAGTCAAATTATGATCTGATATAAAATTTCTAGATAGGAATGTGCAAACAACAGGTCAAAAAACCATCAAGGTTTAAGGAATTCACAGGACACGATGCCTGAAATTTGCGTACTCAATATAAAAGCACTAGAAAAAAGCAGCTACACACGAGTGTTATACTTCTGCCGCGTACACACAATCGGATTTTCCGACAACAAATGGTGGTTGTGAGCTTGTTGGCAGTAAGTCAGACCGTGTATGCTCCATTGAACATTTGCTGTCAGACTTTCCACCAACAAATCTCGGCTAGCATGCTCTCATTTTTTCCGCCAACAAATGTCAGATTTTCTGATCGTGTGTAACAAGTCCATTGGACAAAAGTCCAATGTACAAACATGCAAGCTCGGAATCACGCATCACTATTGAACTTCCTAATTATCGTCTCGCCGTACGTCCCTACGTTCGCAATTGGCCAACATTTGTGTAACCATGTGTATGCAAGACAAGTTCGAGCCAACAACCTTCAAACAAAAATCACTGTTTTGTTGTCGGAAAGTCTGATCGTGTGTACAAGGCATTCTTTTACAAAAGATTTTATTAATAGTCAATCCAACATATAAGCTCAACAATTAGATGGTTACAATTCATGTTGTGTAAAAGAGATCACAAAGTATAAAGAAGAGTACTGAAGTACTAGAAGTTCCAGGGAAGGCCTCAGCTATGGGCAACGAGTCAAGCATCATAATACGGAATGATTTGGAACTCAGGGAAATGCTACATGCTGCAAGAAAATTACCAAAAATGTCCAAACAAAATCAAATGCAGAACCATAATGCTCAAATAAAAAAAAAAAAAAAAAGACACTATGTTATTAAAGCAGAGAACTCCCGCTTCAAGGGAAGGTGACCCCCTGACATACCACATTTGGCATGTCATTTTTTTGGGGGGGGGGGGGAGGGGGAGCTTATCTTTTTTTTAGTTCCAGCTACCACTTCCTCCAGGCGCACCATGGCACGGGAAGGGAGATCCCCCCCCCCCTTAGCAATCATCTGGGACACATCTCAGGTCCTAGGCGATTGTCCAGCCAGTCACAATGATCGGCATGCCCTGCTGTAAAGCCACAGCTAAGCGCACACAGTGACTATGCTGGCGCTGATGAGAGGAGGGGGGGAGACCAGAGGGGCTTTGTTCCCCCGCATTGCTGGACCCTGGGACAGGTAAGTGTCCGATTATTAAAAGTCAACATCTGCAGTATTTGTAGCTGCTGAAAAAACTAAAGCGGAAATCTGCTTTAAGAACTTAAAGTGGTTTTGTACAGAAAATTGCAAGTTCGTCTTATTCAAATGGCTTTGGAACATAGATGCAGTTATGACCATTGAAATAAAATAATATGCAGTATTTACCTTTTATTTTTAATGTTTATGCCGACTTCTGGGCTCTCCTCCCGTGGGAGTAGGCGTGTTTATCGGCTTTGCAATGGTCCCTGGGAACTTTTTTGTAGCTATTTCCCAGGAATCCATGGGGGACACAGTCAAGCCGAAATTGCCATTTTGAAAGTGGGCAGGCAGCTCTATCAGCCATTACCACTATAGCACAGGAGACAAAAGGAAGGAAAACAAAGAGGACACTCAATGAGCATGTGCGAGATGGAGCAGTGGATGCTGGGAGCTCAGTGTCATCGCATCCAGGAAGTAAATGCCTGTGGGCTTCAAACGCCCACAGTGAAAATGGAAACCGCCGGACTGCTTTTTTAAAAGTTTTCCTTAGCAATGAAATCGTCACGCGGGGGGTTAAAAAGACGCAGATCGTGGCTGCAAAGACCCGGTAGGAATCGCCCAACAGTGACACAGGTAAAAAAAAAAAAAAAAAAAAAACGGCAGTGGAATCCCGCTTTAACCATCACAACCAGGACTATGCCTGGTGGGCTGATAAATTTAGATCGTGGGCACGGAAGAAGAAACAAAAAAAAAAAATAAAAAGGGAAGACGGAGAGAAGAGAGGGAGTCCACAAGGCTTGCTCCCAGGGGTTTATTAAAGCAAGAGGAGTGCGGAATCTAATCTGGAAGGTTGATTGTGTGCAACCAACGGCTGCCAAATCCAGAGGAATTTATCATGTGTATCTGATAGAATAGCTGTTAATTTTTCATTTACCATATCATTAATGCGGTTTTTCACTGCCTCAAAACCAAGTACTGGAGATTTCCAGGACCTTGCTATAGTTAATTTAGTTGCAGCAAAAAGGTGCAGAGCCAGTTGACGCTCCGGCCAAAGCAATACCTCAATCGGTTTGCAAAGGAGAGCCCCATAGGGGTCCCTTTTAGGACTGATCTGAAACAAGTTTAGAAGAAGAGTGTAGACTCCAACCCATAACCTGCATACCTTCGGACAAGACCGCCAAATATGTGCCATTGTGTCATACTGGGAACATCATCAGAAGCAAAGGGGGGAGTAGGTTGGAATAAAACGAGCCAGCCTGGCTGGTATATAATCTCATCTGTAAAGTATTTTATAGGTGTTCAAGTACGTTTCTGGAAACACTTTGATAATGTGGTAGTTATGATCTGCCAGTCTTCCGGGTCTAGAGATTTCCCCAGTTCTTTCTCCCACTGAAGACGATAGGGCCTCAACGGAGGCGTTTTAGATTGTTGAGGAATAAAGCAAGGATACGAGTGCTATACTTCATTAGTGGAGCAATACATCTGGTCAACCACTTTCAATCAGCTTTGTCTGCTATTGTGTCTCCTGTATTCTGGGCATTTTACATAGCCATGTACTTTCTCCAGAGCTTATAGCTGGGTACGTTCTTACTGTTCTCATGAATGTGACCTTAAAGACTCCATCAATGAAAGTTGCCGGGCTGATATTTCTTTTTTTTTTTATTTCAAATCTCTTTTTATTAAAATTTTTCCTCCATCACAATCACTTCATGAAACACACAAAAAAAAAACAAAAAAAAAAAAACACACACATACAATAACATATTACAAAAAGAAAAAAAAAAATTCTCTTTTTCCTCCTTTTCCCTCCCTTGCAGCCAAAACTAAATCAGTTACTAACATACTCCCCCTCTCATGAATCCTCCATACCAATTCTTCCTATGCTAAGCTATTCCTATAGTTAGTGAATTGTCTATTGACCTTTATATTTCCATCTGATCCCAAAATAAATGGCGTCAGCCCTGGTAGCACTAAACCCCTGTCATTCCTTTAACAATACATCATTTACCTGTATCTGCCATTCCTCATGTCAGAGTTATGGAGGATATCCATTTTATTGCTATCAGTTTTTGTGCTATAAATAGCATCCCATTAATGGGTATCCTAGTTACTGGAGTGTATAATTCTTTATCTAATTGGCCCAATAAGCATATTCTTGGATCTACCTGTACCTGTGTTTGATACGCTAGAGTATTTTGCCAATTCAGGAACAGTTTAGGGCTTTTCCAAAAGCATATGCATTAGGTTAACAGATGCTCTTGAACATCTCGGGCATTCCAACGTATGCTGCCTCCTCCATTAGTATAATTTAGGTGGTGTCCTATAAGCTCTATATATATTATATATAATTGGGTTAAGCATTGCTGTGGAGAGATGGATACGGACTATATATATGTTCCAGTATACACTGCCATGTTTCAACTGTCAATTTTCCAAGGTCTTTTTCCCCATCCCCTTCTGGCTAAACTGCTGTTTACCTTCTGTGATTGCTCAAACGGCCACAGAGAGTGGAATTAAGACCCCACTTAACCTGTATCTTTACAAGAAAATCCATAAGTGGCATATTTTGTATCTTAACTTTGTTATCTTTAAACTGACTCTGTTGTGCATAGCGCAGTTGTAGATATTGATAAAAGGTGTGGGAGGGCATTAAGTATTTTTCTGCAAATCTTGAAATGTTTTTAGTATATTATCTGTATGAAGCTGTGCAATATATTATTTCCCCTTTTCTCGCCATATTCCAAACCCTTTTAGTCTGCCCACTTCCTCGTAGTTTTTATTTCCCCATAGGGGAGAATAGACTGAAATATTACTATATTGCATAATACGTCTCATTCCCTGCCATATTTTAATGTCCAAATAGCTTAATTTCCAGGTGTAGGGTTCTGAACATATTGAATTTTTTTTTTTGTCATACTTCTACAGCCAAGAGAGTTTCCCATTCCCCGCTTGTCTTTTTAAATCTACTTATAGTCTGTATTAGTAACCCTCTTAGAAATGCCTTCATAGTGTCCCATACAAACTGTGGGGTTAATGAGTCTGCATTATCAATAAAAAAAAATAAAAATAAAAAAATCCGTAAGCAATTGTTGCATGGGTTTCCCCTGGCCTAATACCTGTAACCATGAGGCATTCATATGCCAGTAACTTTCAGTGTGTGGTTTCATTTTATTTATGGTCAGGAAAACTGGTGAATGTTCGGGTAAGGGGGATAGACTCTGTATATTTGATACTAAAAGAAGCGTTCGTTCTGTGCCTAGAGCCAAATCAATCCTAGATAAAGTACCACAAGTCAAAGAGCAACGAGTATAAGCATGTATTCCAGGATTGAGAAGGCACCACATATCACACAGACCTGTTTCCTGCAGGTGTCACACAAAGGGGGTTTCAAACTTTGGACCCGCCAGGTAGCGATCCATCCTAGCATCACAATTATTATTAAAATCCCCCCATTATCATTATTGAGATACCAGGATATTCAGCCAAAAATATACTAATCCTTTGCAATATCTCCGAATTATAGGGTGGCGGAACATACACTGATCCTATTATACATGCAGTGGTAAACAAGGAGCATACTAATAGGACATATCTACCCTGGAGATCAATGTCTGTCTGCAGGAGAATTGTATCCTTGTGGATATTAAAACATTGATACCTGTAGAAAATACTGAATGGTATTGAGTATAATACTTTGCATTTTGTAATAAAGAGATCTTTTGTAAAATGGGTTTCCTGCAGGCAGATTATCGATGAGTTATATTGCTCTATAATAGAAAAAAAAATGGCCCCTTTTTTTTTTAAACCGGGTCCTACAATCCTCTCACATACCAAGATATTAATGCAAGCTCATTGTCCATTATCCCTACCTATATGCACCAATGTGAAGGTATATAATACACATAGCTGTTCCATTTTACCTTCTCTAGAAGGATGTGCAACCATAAACAAAATCTTCAAGTATAAATGATAGCTCATCTTAGCCACGGCGTAGCCCATCACAAGATTCATATATGAAAGGCCAAAAAGGAGGGGAGAAAGAGCAATAAAAAACAAAAAAGGGGGGGGGGGGTTCTTTCTTCTATCTGTTCAGTCAGGCCTAACCGTCTGGAGCGCTGGGTCCGAACCCCTTTCCCCTTTATTGCAGCTCCATTGATGAGCCAGCCTCATGTCCATATATCTGGATCCTTGTTTTTTTGCCATCTGGCTTTCCATCTTCCTTGGATCCATTAGGTAAACCCACAATTTTTACTTTACTACTAGGGCTATGGGCTTTTTGTTTGCTGCTATTTTTAGCTTCAGATTATCCTACTGACTTACATTGTCATAGTTATATACCTTTTTTACTTTACATACCTTAAAAATCCCAGCTATCTATGTGGGATGGTATTCGTGTCCCATACTTCTGGTTGTCTCCCCTCCTCAGCTCCCGGGCCAGGCCCATTTTGATCGACCCCCGGGACATGGTTATGCATGGTTCCATTTGTGGCTGTATGTGAGTACTATTGTGACATGGCTGTTTACTTTATATCCATCCTTCCTCTTTTTACCCTCAAGGGTACACTAACCAGAACACGTAGTTATTTATATATTTTTCTTACAGAATATGGATGCATTTGGCTCCTGAGGAGTGGACAGAAGTCCATGAGCCTTCCTTTATGCATTCAACACACATCGATCGATTTTAGATGGTTTTACCTTTGTGTCTATTTTGTAATGGTTTACTTGAGTACATGGAGATTTAGGATGTACATTTTATTATGCCATGCTGTCATCTATGCTGTTGATTTATTATAATTTACTTGCCTATAATTTATTCATGTAATGCGGTTTTCTATGTCTTGTCGATCATTGGTCTCAATAAACATACAAATGTGAATTTGATTGGTCCCACCATGCACTCCTCACTCAAAGTCCCAATTCCTCCCTCTTTTATACAAATTCAAGGGATGGGGGCGTCAACTTTCCCTCACGTCCCAATTAAAGTCCCGAGTTCTTCTCCTCCCCATTTTCTCCCAGTGAGGCCTAATAGCCTCACGTTATTTCTTCGGAGCCCGTTTTCTAAATCATCTATGTAATTAGCATGTTGTTTTGACTGTAGTCCCACTGCTTTGAGGTCATGCTGCATAAAAGCCAGGGTATCGTCAACAATACTAACTATCCACCACAGCCGGTGTGCGCGCTCACACTTTCCAGATCTTGACGTATAATAGTAACTTCTTGACGCAAGTACTGAAACCCATTTGATAAACGCACTTCGTGTAGTGTTACATATCTGTACTGCTTGGAATACATCTTTTAGAGTTGACTCCCCCCCCCCCCCATACATTTTGTATAGTCTGACAGTTTTATTTCCTTTCTTCTTCACCTCCTCCTCCTCACTCCCCCTCTGTACATTTTAAACATCAATATACTGTACCTTTGCGTGTGTAGGCTCTGGGATCAACTCCTGAAAATCTTGCTTCTCCAATCTGCGCAGGTATGTGCTGTATTACCAAAGTTTCCTATTTCCTACAAAGCTTTGCAATTTCTCCCCTAAACCTTTGTCTTTTATCTGTATCCATTGTGAGGATCATTACCATCAGGGGCGCCCTGGGCCGGTGTTGTTCATTCTCCTCTATTGCATCTCAAACTTCAGTTTTATTCACACCAAAATCTTACATCTCAGGTATTTCAGGCTCCAGAGATGCCCTTACTACAAAGAATTCCGTACAGTGCAACACAGCTCAGCACTGTTCAGCATCATTCAGCACAGGAAAGTACAACACAGCATGGTCCAGCACTGTTCAGCACTGTCCATCACAGTTTAAACACAGTTTTGGCAGGGTTTAGCACAGTTCAACACAATTTAGCACCATTAAGCACGGCTTAGCACAGTTCAGCTCTGTTCAGAAGAAATCCACAGCAATACCTTAAGCCTCACAGACCGGAGACCAGAACACTCTCAGCACTTTTCAGAACGCTAATCCCTACTGGACTGGTCTGGAGTGAGCAATGCTCACACTTTTGAACGACCCGCTGTATTCCAGTTCTGATCAGTCGCTGGCGCGCTTCACGATCTAGTGTCTGAAGGCGACATGTCCACCACCTCGGTATCTCAGCCAGCCAAGCCAACCAATCCCAGGACACTCCGGAGAGGCAACGCAAGGTCACAGAGCACAGCCGGCCGGAGACAACACAATCAGTTCTGTTTACTCCGATGTCTCTGTATCTGTCCAGTCAGGTACAGCAAGCACGGAAACACACGTTGAAACACGCTGTAACACATTGTTCTGTCTCCTGTGATAAGCCTGCTCCTACACCACAACCAACAATCTCAGCTCAGGTAAGCCTGTCCACAGCTGATATCAAGCTAGAATTCAGCAGGGTCAGGAGCAAAGTCAGCTCACGTCTGCTCACATTGAAGCCCGGCCCAACCCCCAGGCTGATATTTCAAAGTACTAATGACTCAAAACATCAGTCTGATAGCTGCAACAAAATGTTTCTTACAGCTCCCCATCAGATTCAATAGAAACCGTCCAACATTCAGCCCGAGTGCACTGCAGCCGGTTCGACCGCCTTTTGTCGATGGGGCATGACCGAAAAAGGTCTGCTGACCGGCTCCTGATCCGCACCATTGGCTCAGAGCACTGACCAGTGTTCTAGCGGGGTGGTTGTCCCACTGACAGAACACAATAGAAAAGCACAAGAGATAGCTGTACTAATGTTGGATTGTTGGAGGTCGATCGATATTTGGCCATTTTTATGAAATCGGCATTGGCCAATTATTGTGCAAACCATGACAATTTGCGGGTAACACTGTACCTGGCCGCCTGCAGTACAGACCTGTGTCCTTGCTGCCCCCCCCCCCAAGCAGGCAGTAGCAGAGGAACATCATTCATTAGCATATCACAAGCCTCCGCAGGAGATCGTGGCCAACACTAGCTAAGCTCTTCTTCCTTCCCTGCTAAGGCGGAGCCTGCTGGCTGCTTCTATCTCATTTGATATGCGATTGGCCGGTCAGCTCATCAGCATGCACCTAGCCCTATCAGGTGCATGCAGATAGATACCAGCATGTATGGAGGGCAAGTCACAAAAATGGAGTGTGTTACTGTGCCCCCCCCCTGCAGACGTTATTTAATCTCCTTTTAAAGGGAAACCTGGCTGAGGCTGACATTGAGAAAATGGATGACCCTCCTCCACAGCCACCTCTCTGTGACCCTCCTCCTCCACAGCCGCCTCTCTACCCCCCTCCTCCACAGCCGTCTCTCTCTCTCTCCCCTCCTCCACAGCCCTCTCTCTCTCTCTCTCTCCCCTCCTCCACAGCCCTCTCTCTCTCTCTCTCTCTCTCTCCCCTCCTCCACAGCCCTCTCTCTCTCTCTCTCTCCCCTCCTCCACAGCCCTCTCTCTCTCTCTCTCCCCTCCTCCACAGCCCTCTCTCTCTCTCTCTCCCCTCCTCCACAGCCCTCTCTCTCTCTCTCTCCCCTCCTCCACAGCCCTCTCTCTCTCTCTCTCCCCTCCTCCACAGCCCTCTCTCTCTCTCTCTCCCCCCTCCTCCACAGCCCTCTCTCTCTCTCTCTCCCCCCTCCTCCACAGCCCTCTCTCTCTCTCTCTCCCCCCTCCTCCACAGCCCTCTCTCTCTCTCTCTCCCCCCTCCTCCACAGCCCTCTCTCTCTCTCTCTCCCCCCTCCTCCACAGCCCTCTCTCTCTCTCTCTCCCCCCTCCTCCACAGCCCTCTCTCTCTCTCTCTCCCCCCTCCTCCACAGCCCTCTCTCTCTCTCTCTCCCCCCTCCTCCACAGCCCTCTCTCTCTCTCTCTCCCCCCTCCTCCACAGCCCTCTCTCTCTCTCTCTCCCCCCTCCTCCACAGCCCTCTCTCTCTCTCTCTCCCCCCTCCTCCACAGCCCTCTCTCTCTCTCTCTCCCCCCTCCTCCACAGCCCTCTCTCTCTCTCTCCCCCCTCCTCCACAGCCCTCTCTCTCTCTCTCTCC
The DNA here is from genome assembly GCF_037356315.1 of Lithobates pipiens. NCBI lineage: Eukaryota > Metazoa > Chordata > Amphibia > Anura > Ranidae > Lithobates > Lithobates pipiens. The sequence continues at coordinate 549,563,780 of NW_027507758.1, read as the reverse complement.
CCCCTCCTCCACAGCCCTCTCTCTCTCTCTCTCCCCCCTCCTCCACAGCCCTCTCTCTCTCTCTCTCTCCCCTCCTCCACAGCCCTCTCTCTCTCTCTCTCTCCCCTCCTCCACAGCCCTCTCTCTCTCTCTCTCCCCTCCTCCACAGCCCTCTCTCTCTCTCTCTCCCCTCCTCCACAGCCCTCTCTCTCTCTCTCCCCTCCTCCACAGCCCTCTCTCTCTCTCTCCCCTCCTCCACAGCCCTCTCTCTCTCTCCCCTCCTCCACAGCCCTCTCTCTCTCCCCTCCTCCACAGCCCTCTCTCTCTCTCTCTCCCCTCCTCCACAGCCCTCTCTCCCCTCCTCCACAGCCCTCTCTCCCCTCCTCCACAGCCCTCTCTCCCCTCCTCCACAGCCCTCTCAGCCCTCTCTCCCCTCCTCCACACGGCCGCCCCTCTCTCTACCCCCCTCCTCCACATGGCCACCCCTCTCTCTCTCTACCCCCCTCCTCCACAGGGCCGCCCCTCTCTCTCTACCCCCCTCCTCCACACGGCCGCCCCTCTCTCTCTACCCCCCTCCTCCACACGGCCGCCCCTCTCTCTCTACCCCCCTCCTCCACACGGCCGCCCCTCTCTCTCTACCCCCCTCCTCCACACGGCCGCCCCTCTCTCTCTACCCCCCTCCTCCACACGGCCGCCCCTCTCTCTCTACCCCCCTCCTCCACACGGCCGCCCCTCTCTCTCTACCCCCCTCCTCCACACGGCCGCCCCTCTCTCTCTACCCCCCTCCTCCACACGGCCGCCCCTCTCTAACCCCCCTCCTCCACACGGCCGCCCCTCTCTAACCCCCCTCCTCCACACGGCCGCCCCTCTCTAACCCCCCTCCTCCACACGGCCGCCCCTCTCTCTCTACCCCCCTCCTCCACACGGCCGCCCCTCTCTCTCTCTACCCCCTCCTCCACACGGCCGCCTCTCTCTAACCCCCCTCCTCCACACGGCCGCCTCTCTCTACCCCCCCTCCACACGGCCGCCTCTCTCTCTCTACCCCCCCCCTCCACACGGCCGCCTCTCTCTACCCCCCCTCCACACGGCCGCCTCTCTCTCTCTACCCCCCCCCTCCACACGGCCGCCTCTCTCTCTCTACCCCCCCCTCCACACGGCCGCCTCTCTCTCTCTACCCCCCCCTCCACACGGCCGCCTCTCTCTCTCTACCCCCCCCTCCACACGGCCGCCTCTCTCTCTCTACCCCCCCCTCCACACGGCCGCCTCTCTCTCTCTACCCCCCCCTCCACACGGCCGCCTCTCTCTCTCTACCCCCCCCTCCACACGGCCGCCTCTCTCTCTCTACCCCCCCCTCCACACGGCCGCCTCTCTCTCTCTACCCCCCCCTCCACACGGCCGCCTCTCTCTCTCTACCCCCCCCTCCACACGGCCGCCTCTCTCTCTCTACCCCCCCCTCCACACGGCCGCCTCTCTCTCTCTACCCCCCCCTCCACACGGCCGCCTCTCTCTCTCTACCCCCCCCTCCACACGGCCGCCTCTCTCTCTCTACCCCCCCCTCCACACGGCCGCCTCTCTCTCTCTACCCCCCCCTCCACACGGCCGCCTCTCTCTCTCTACCCCCCCCTCCACACGGCCGCCTCTCTCTCTCTACCCCCCCCTCCACACGGCCGCCTCTCTCTCTCTACCCCCCCCTCCACACGGCCGCCTCTCTCTCTCTACCCCCCCCTCCACACGGCCGCCTCTCTCTCTCTACCCCCCCCTCCACACGGCCGCCTCTCTCTCTCTACCCCCCCCTCCACACGGCCGCCTCTCTCTCTCTACCCCCCCCTCCACACGGCCGCCTCTCTCTCTCTACCCCCCCCTCCACACGGCCGCCCCTCTCTCTCTACCCCCCCCTCCACACGGCCGCCCCTCTCTCTCTACCCCCCCTCCACACGGCCGCCTCTCTCTCTCTACCCCCCCCTCCACACGGCCGCCTCTCTCTCTCTACCCCCCCCTCCACACGGCCGCCTCTCTCTCTCTACCCCCCCCTCCACACGGCCGCCTCTCTCTCTCTACCCCCCCCTCCACACGGCCGCCTCTCTCTCTCTACCCCCCCCTCCACACGGCCGCCTCTCTCTCTCTACCCCCCCCTCCACACGGCCGCCTCTCTCTCTCTACCCCCCCTCCACACGGCCGCCTCTCTCTCTACCCCCCCTCCACACGGCCGCCTCTCTCTCTACCCCCCCTCCACACGGCCGCCTCTCTCTCTACCCCCCCTCCACACGGCCGCCTCTCTCTCTACCCCCCCTCCACACGGCCGCCTCTCTCTCTACCCCCCCTCCACACGGCCGCCTCTCTCTCTACCCCCCCTCCACACGGCCGCCTCTCTCCCTACCCCCCCTCCACACGGCCGCCTCTCTCCCTACCCCCCCTCCACACGGCCGCCTCTCTCTCTACCCCCCCTCCACACGGCCGCCTCTATCTCTACCCCCCCTCCACACGGCCGCCTCTCTCTCTACCCTCCCCCTCCACACGGCCGCCTCTCTCTCTACCCTCCCCCTCCACACGGCCGCCTCTCTCTCTACCCTCCCCCTCCACACGGCCGCCTCTCTCTCTACCCTCCCCCTCCACACGGCCGCCTCTCTCTCTACCCTCCCCCTCCACACGGCCGCCTCTCTCTCTACCCTCCCCCTCCACACGGCCGCCTCTCTCTCTACCCTCCCCCTCCACACGGCCACCTCTCTCTCTACCCTCCCCCTCCACACGGCCACCTCTCTCTCTCTCTCTCTCTCTCTCTCTCTCTACCCCCCCCCTCCTCCACAGCCGCCTCTCTCTACCCCCATTTTAACATTTTGTTAATTTAAGCAATTTTCTGTATCCCTTCATTATTAAACTAAACTGTTAGATTTAATGAAATGAAGGAAAAAAAAAAAACACATTGAAGTATTTTTTAGAAAAAAATATAATAAAAAGTTATTATATTATATTAGAAGTTGTACTTATTTTTCGTAAAGTTATCCAAAGGATTAATTAGCTAATCACAAAAAGAACACATTAGATTAAGTAAAATGAAAAAAATAATAGTTATAGTCGATGACTAATCGAAAAAATAATCGATTAGTCGACAGACAAAATAATCGTTAGTTGCAGCTCTAAGTTAAACCCTCCTATTCTTTACAGCCAAGGAAGATGATTCTGTTTCATCTGTAACTGCAATGGTGCTGCACATGTGACCAGTTTTGGCAATAGCCATTTGATGGTTTGACAGTTTGGTTGAGCACCAAGTAAATGTGAGTTTTGAAACCAGTAAATCGATGGGTTTAGTTCCGCTTGATTTACTGCTAAGGCTCTGGGCTTCAGCAAAATGGCCGCCTCCAGCAAGTAGAAACAGGAGCAATGCTGGAGGCAATTTACAGCACACACTAATTTTGGCAGCATAACTATTAAGGCAAGAAGTGTCTGGATCTTCCATAGGAGCTCCCCATTACATTGGAAACTTTCCTCAATAAGATTCTACTAGGCTAAACATTTTGGCGGAGTACAAAAAAATTTAAGTAAGGCCAGTTCTCATATAGGATAGGCTCTACTAGCAAGTAGACTGGGATAAGCTTAGCTGGTTTGGGCAATTTAAAGGGACCCTATGGTGGATAATCTTGGTGTGAGCAAACTCAGGCACAAAAGCATATGTCAGTAGGGTAGGAAAAGGACAGCTTTCCCCTCAGTGGCTCTCACAGACCCCTGCCTGCCCCGCACTCACTATGGGGACAAATGCAGTGTGGGATGGGGCATCATATGGTAAGCTGCACTGTGATCCCCATCTGTGCCTTAGTGCACAGATGCAGACCAATTATCTCCCTGAAAATGAGACAGGCACAGTGCTGAGGAGGTACTAAGCAGGGTAGGTGAGATGCGAGGACGTTTTTTTTTGGGGGGGGGGTTGACAAGGGCTGTGAAGGGAGATGTGTGCAGAGGTGGGGGATGGAGGCGCCAAGGAGGGGTAGAAGAGAGAAGTGGACAGCCTGTGAAAGAAGGACTGAACCCTGCACCCCTAAAACTTTGCACCCCATAAACTCTGCACATATAACTGCCCCTTTAAGATTCTCCCACTGTTAGTGCAATTTGGCCACACCCACCGTTTAATACAGTTCTGCGGTGGGGGGGATACATTTATATTGTCTTACCAATAGAATCACCCCTTTGAGGGCAACCATAATGCTGATGCGGCCCACAATGAAAACCGGAGCTAGACTTACCGGTAACTATTTCCAGTAGTCTTCCAGGACAGCCTTTGAGAAATGGAGCTCTTCCCATCGCCACAGGAAACGCGCTGCCATTCAGTTCAAAAGGCGGTCCCTTAGGCCCATGGTCAGTCATTACCAAGAACCAAACTTAAAGGGTGGGATTGTGCTTTCCTAGAAGACTACTGGAAATAAAGTTAACGTTAAGTCTAACTCCGGTTTTCCCTAGTCTCTTCCAGGATAGCCCTTGAGAGGATCTCGGGGGGAGGTTTACGACAGCTTGGAGGACTTTCTTCACAAAAGCCTGGTCCTGACTAGACAATAGGTCTAGTCGTTATGCCTTGTAAAGGTGGTAAAGCTTGACTATGTGGCTGCTTTGCAGATGTGCTACGGGGTGGCACCAGCCTTTTCCGCCAAGGACGCCAAGAGTGCGCAGAACTGTAGAGTATGTCTTAATACCCCCAGGAGGTTCTTTATCTAGTATTCTATACCCCTCCATAATAGCCAACTTGATCCATCTAAGTAGAGTGACTTTTTGACCCGTACGTATCCCGGAGAACAGGACAAAAAGTGAATCCGCATTCCTAAAGGTCTTGGTTGCTTCTAAATACCCTAGAATACATCTTCTCACATCTAGGAAGTGAAATTGCTTTTCTTTGTCATTTGAGGCATTTTGACAGAACGTAGGTAGGACAATGTCCTGTGACTTATTAAATTTAGATGCCACTTTTGGCAGGAACCCAGGATCCGTCCTTAGGATGACTATCATCCAAGATCTGGAGGAAGGGCTCTCTGATGGAAAGAGCTTGCATTTCACACACCCTACAGGTGTCAGGGCTGGCTTAGCCCTTCCTTCTCTGGGCTGGCCACTCAGCTGTCGGCTAATTGCCAGCTCTCTTCTCTCTCCACAGTTACCAGCTGTTCCAGATGATGCTCGTCTAACCTGCCTACTTAAAGCCTTCCAGCTCACTTCACCTCTGCCTTCGTGTTGGTCACATCACAAGAAACCATCTCCTGCGGTTTGTTTCAAGACTGGCTTGCTGACATCCCTCCTGGCTCCTTATCCTGCTTGCAGTTGCTCTACTTGGATCCCTGACCTGTGGCCTGACTGACTACCCAATCTGATTACTGGACTCTGGCTATGCTTGACTACGCTTTTTCTATTTACCTTTTTATTTTTATTAATTAAAATTAAAAGTGTGATTTGATTGTACTTCTGTCTCAGTCGGATTCATGGTTTCTGACAACAGGCTGAAGTGATCACCACTAGGAGTACTGTCTTAAGAATGAGCAGCCTTAGAGAGGCCTCTGGGATTGGTTCGAACGGTGCCCCCAGAAAGGCCCCGAGGACAACCGATAGGTCCCAAGTTTGGGTCTTATGGATCTGGACTGGTTTGTGTTTTGCAACTGCTTTACAGAATCTTGCTATAAGTGGATCTTCCTGTAAGCATTTTTCTAGGTATACACTCACGGCAGCGACCTGTACTTTAATTGTACTTAATGACAACCCCTGATCTATCCCTTCTTGGGAAAAAAAAAAAAACACACAAACTCTAGGATACTCGTTGTGCCCTTACTTTTCTCCCTTCTAATATCTAACCAGGCATTAAACTTTTTCCAGATTTCGCCATAGCTAGCTTGGGTGACTGGCTTTCGACTCTGAAGTTCGTATAACCCGCTCCGATTGTCCCTTGTTCCACAGGATTTCTTCCTCTTTCGCTAAAACCCTCGGAATCAAATGGGAGGGGTTCAAATGCGTAAGTCAGGCTAAAGACCCAGGGGTCATGCAGGCGTCCACTGGCCAGGGGGTAGATGGGCCACATCAAAAATAAATATTTGGAACTTATGCATTTTTCTTGGTTGCGAACAGATCCACCTCTGGCTTCCCCCAGTAAGCCACTATGTGGTTAAATACTTCTGGAGGCAGAGACCACTCTTGATTCGAAACTTGTTGTAGACTCAAGAAGTCTGCAGAATCATTCTGCTCTGCCTTCAAATGTACCGCAGAGATGGATTTGAGGTTGTTTTCTGCCCAGTGAAAAATGTACTTGGCTGCCAACATCAGCCGGGGACTCTTGATACCCGTTTGTTAATATACGCTACAGCTGTTGTATTGTCGGAACGGACCTGAAGGTGGTGACCCCGGACCAATTCCTGAAAGACTAGTAAAGCTCTGAAAATAGCGGTCGGCTCTTTCCAGTTGGAGGAGAACTCTTTCTCCTCTGGGAGTCCACTTGCCTTGAGCCAAGCGCGAGTTGAGATCGACGCCCCAACCTCAACTGCTGGCATCTGTGGTCAGTATGGATGTGATGGGTAGTATCTAACGTACCCCCACAGAGATCGCTTTACTCTGGTGGGAATCGTTATGTACTCTTCTAGGTCTTTGTCTTTTAGTTCTTCCAACAGAAACCTCGGTGGGCTTCTTTGGTGGAAGCAGGCTCATTGTATGGCTGGTATTGATTCTGTCATAAGGCCTAACGCTGACATCACTTCTCTTACTGTGCAGCTGCGGCTGGATTGAAGGTAAGACATCCTCAGTTTCAGGCTGGATATCTTCTGATCTCTGGATTGAATGTTGTAGCCCAAAAAGAGAATGGTTTGTGCTGGGTTTGGTTTGGATTTTTCTTGACTTATTGTCCACCCCAAACATTGTAGGTTGAGTTATCTCCAAATCCTGATAAAGCTGAGTGGGCAATGAAGAGTAGATCGTTCAAACACGGTACGATCGAGATGGACTGGAGTCTCAAAGGGACTAGGGCTTCGGCCAGAACTTTGGTGAAAATTCACGGTGACAACCATAGTTCGAAGGGAAGTGCTCTGCACTAGAAGTGATAAATTATTTTGTTTTCCATTTGAATTGCCAAAGGAATTTCTGACATTCCCTCTTTATTGGAATATGTAGGCATCTTTTAGCTCCAAAGTTGACATAAAAAAATAAAAAAAAACTTCTTTCTGCAGAAGATTTTTTATCGGATGGATAAGTTCAGGGGCGGGAGATTCATAATTACTCTGAACTTTCCAGATGGCTTCTTTATCACAAACGCGTGCGAATAGAAACCATCCCCCTGTTCCTGAACTGGAACTGGCACCAATACATCTTGATCCACTATCTTCCCGATGAGTAAGGGTAAGGCCCTGGCTTTCCTCGAGTCTCTTGGTAGTTTTGTAACAAGAAACTTGGAGGGTGGATCTTTGTGAAATTCCAGGGCATAACCCCTCCCAATAATGTTTAACACAAATTCGTTTGTGGTTAATACCTCCGTTGTGGGAGAAACCCCTTTAGTCTGCCTCCCACCGGAAGCCTAAAGTCACTGGGGCTAGGGGTTCTGACTGAGACAGTTAAAAAGTATACCTCCTTTGCCTTTATCAATGCTTCTTTGGTCTGAATTCCTTATCTGTCTTTGGGGGTTCTTTTAAAAGGAAGACATTTTTTTTTTTTATGGGGAAAGTCTTCTTTTTATCCTTTGTCTTTTCCAAGGTGGTGTCCGAAGAGCAGTTCTCCAGTAAAAGGGACACTGCACAAGCGCATCTTGGAAGCCGTGCCCCCCCCCCCCCCAGTCTGTTCTCCTGTCCATTGGGTCCTTTAAGTGCCCCATATCCTCAAAGGCTAAGTCAGACTGCTTTGATACTTTAGACAGTGGTGCGTCTAGTTTGGGATTTGTATTCCAAACGGCTTCTGGATTCTCATCAAAAGGAAACCTCAGAGTCTGAGTCAGAAGATTCAGGCACAACTAAAGCAGAGCTATGCTCCTTGATTCGTTGGGGCTCCCCTGAGCTGGGTGTTGTAGGACCTGGCAAAGCGAGAATTGCAGCTACATTACCGATAGATGTAGATGTGTTCACATCTGAAATTAACTCTCTAAAAAGGGTATTTAAAACAGGGGTTGACAAATTTGCTTTGAATTTAGGAGCCAGTTAAAAAAGTTAGGAGCCAGTTTTTTTTTCAGCTCCCGGGGTAAGGCCATTCATTTTCACCCCCTATCCCCAACTCACAATGGAGCACCCAGTCAATAACTCCATTGAAACGCTGTTACATCAGGGTTATGGGCTGACCAGAAAGAGTAAGGCTGGCAACAGATGGAACTGGCTGGCACTGGCAGGTGGCACTGGTTGCCACTGGCAGGCATGTGGAACTGCCAGATGGCACCGGCAGGTGACACTGGTTGGAACTGGCAGGTGGCACTGGTTTGGAAGTGGCAGGTGGCACTGGTTTGGAAGTGGCACTAGTTGTCACTGGCAGATGGCACGTGTTGGCAGGCGGCACTGGTTGGCGGTGGCACTAGTTGGCACTGATTGGCGGTGGCAGGTGGCACTGATTGGTGGTGGCAGGTGGCACTGGTAGGTGGTGGCAGGTGGCACTGGTAGGCGGTGGCATTGATTGGCGGTGGCAGGTGGCACTGATTGGCGGGGGGCAGAGGTCACTGGCAGGTGGCACTGACTGGTGGGGGCACTGGCAGGTGGCACTGATTGGCGGTGGCACTGGGTGGTGGTTGCAGGTGGTATTTATTGGCGGTGGCACTGGCTGGCACTAGCAGGTGGCACTGATTTGTGGTGGCAGGTGGCACTGACACTGGCAGGTGGCACTGATTGGTGGTGGCATTGATTGGCGGTGGCAGGTGGCACTGATTGGTGGTGGCACTGGCAGGTGGCACTGGTTGGTGGTGGCAGGTGGCACTGGTTGGCGGTGGCACCGATTGGCGGTGGCACTGATTGGCAGTGACACTGATTGGCGGTGGCAGGTGGCACTGATTGGCAGTGACACTCGGCACTGGCAGGTGGCACTGACTGACGGTGGCACCGATTGGCAGTGGCAGGTGGCACTGATAGGTAGTGGCAGGTGGTATTGATTGGCAGTGGCACAGGTTGGCACTAGCAGGTGGCACTGATTGGCGGTGGCAGGTGGCACTGATTGGCGGTGGCAGGTGGCACTGATTGGCGGTGGCACTGGTTGGCGGTGGCAGGTGGCACTGATTGGCGGTGGCAGGTGGCACTGATTGGCGGTGGCAGGTGGCACTGATTGGCACTAGCAGGTGGCACTGGCAGGTTTCACAAGGAGCACTCGGTTACTGAAATGTAACAGAGGAGCTGTCAGAATTGCGCTTAATGTCGGAATGGGTGGGACCCAGCCGGGGTGTGAAACTGACAAGTAACAGAGGCGGATATGTCAGATTTCAGCCTGATGTCAGGGGGGGGGCGGGACCCGGCCGGGTGGGTGGGGCACGGCCGGGTGGGCGGGACTCAGCAGCTATCAAACACCAACGATTGGGCTACTTAAGAAAAGGGGCGGGCCACATACACGTAGCGGCCCGCCCAGATCCCATTGGCTGGTGTTTGATAGCTGCTGGGTCCCGCCCACCCCGGCCTGGTCCCGCCCACTACGACATCAGGCTGAAATCTGACAGATCCTCCTCTCTCCGTTGCTTGTCAGTTTCACACACTTAGCGCGGCGCCGCTCAGTGTGGAGAAGGGAGGAGGATGGCAGTCAGTGTTCATGTGCTGCATGTCTGGGGCATTGATAGTGAGTGGGCTGGTGGCAGCTTAGGCGCCAGGTTGCGATTTCTGGTCGCATTGGCGACCTGGGGTTTGTCGAGCACTGATTTAAAAGTTGATGTCATCTCATCCTTAAAAAAAAAAAAAAAAAAAAGGAGTTGAGGAACTTAGCCAGGGGGGAGTCTGCTTCTAATTTAAGCAGGTTTGCAAAACACTACCTGCACAAGGCTCTATTAGAGCTTGAAGATAGCTTGTTCCCACAATTTGGGCACTTTTTGCAGCCAGACTTGTTCTACCTGGGTGTCTTCTTTGTCTGTAACACAGAAGAAAAAAAAAGGGTAAGGGGTGTTAGCTACCAAGCTACCCCCCTTACACCCATGCTACGCACCACCAATGCTGTAGATTTACGGGATAGTGAGGGGTCCACCGCCATGGGGTTCCCTAATCCAGACCTACAACCACCACCACATACAGTGAATAGTATAGTATGGGGCCTGCCCAGTACCCTACACGTGCTTGGCTGGTGCCTTCTTCCGCCGGAGTGTCCTGGGGATTCACCTCCATGGTCCCCCCTCTACTCCGGATCCCACCGTTAGTCCAGTTTAGCTGGATGCTGGTCGGTCGTTTTCTAGGCCCAGCCCAGCCTTCCCCTCCTCCTTGCACCCTGGAGACCCAAAAGTCTCGGCATTTCCACTGGAAATGACGCAAACAGCATCTCCGGCCCCACCGCGACTGAACAGCCCGGAGATTATATGGACATTTCATGCAACTTCACCCATTCACCTGCGCTGCAGTCACACCCTGGGAGAACCTGCATCACCCTGCCACTGGCCCTCACCAGGCACTGGAGAGGGGGGGGGGGGGAGAGGGGGGGGGGGGGGGGGCGGGCGATGGGTCTGCTGGACAGTACCCGGGCCACAATATTAAATGTTAAGGACCTTACTGGAGCACCGACGGATAGGATCCAGTGCCCCTGTATGGTCTCCTCTCCCTTCAGGCAGCCCCTGGAAGCGCAAGTCCTTCCTTTCCCGGTCCCTCAGCAACATGTTCCTCCGATGGAGGAAACACAAATGACTGACCATTGGCCTGAGGGACCACCTTTTGAACTGAATGGCAACGTGTTTCCTGTGGTGATGGGAGAAGCTCCATCTCTCAAGGGCTGTCCTAGAAGATGACTGGGGAAATTGAGTTTGCACTTGTTCTATCTCGGTTTAATAATCGGGCGTGCGCTTGTTCCATCTCTGTATAACATAGGGAGTGCGCTTGTTATAATATAGGGAGTGCGCTTGTTATAATATAGGGAGTGCGCTTGTTATAATATAGGGAGTGCGCTTGTTATAATATAGGGAGTGCGCTTGTTATAATATAGGGAGTGCGCTTGTTATAATATAGGGAGTGCGCTTGTTATAATATAGGGAGTGCGCTTGTTATAATATAGGGAGTGCGCTTGTTATAATATAGGGAGTGCGCTTGTTATAATATAGGGAGTGCGCTTGTTATAATATAGGGAGTGCGCTTGTTATAATATAGGGAGTGCGCTTGTTATAATATAGGGAGTGCGCTTGTTATAATATAGGGAGTGCGCTTGTTATAATATAGGGAGTGCGCTTGTTATAATATAGGGAGTGAGCTTGTTATAATATAGGGAGTGAGCTTGTTATAATATAGGGAGTGAGCTTGTTATAATATAGGGAGTGAGCTTGTTATAATATAGGGAGTGCGCTTGTTATAATATAGGGAGTGAGCTTGTTATAATATAGGGAGTGAGCTTGTTATAATATAGGGAGTGAGCTTGTTATAATATAGGGAGTGAGCTTGTTATAATATAGGGAGTGAGCTTGTTATAATATAGGGAGTGAGCTTGTTATAATATAGGGAGTGAGCTTGTTATAATATAGGGAGTGAGCTTGTTATAATATAGGGAGTGAGCTTGTTCTGTCTCTGTATAACATAGGGAGTGAGCTTGTTCTGTCTCTGTATAACATAGGGAGTGAGCTTGTTCTGTCTCTGTATAACATAGGGAGTGAGCTTGTTCTGTCTCTGTATAACATAGGGAGTGAGCTTGTTCTGTCTCTGTATAACATAGGGAGTGAGCTTGTTCTGTCTCTGTATAACATAGGGAGTGAGCTTGTTCTGTCTCTGTATAACATAGGGAGTGAGCTTGTTCTGTCTCTGTATAACATAGGGAGTGAGCTTGTTCTGTCTCTGTATAACATAGGGAGCGTGCTTGTTCTGTCTCTGTATAACATAGGGAGCGTGCTTGTTATAATCTAGGGTGTGCACTTGTTATATCTCTGTTCCAGCACTGTGCAGCAATCTCACCCTGCCATGTTCTAATAGAAGTGAAGGGTCTCTGTCTCACCCTGTGGCCCTCTTGCCGTCCATGCTGACCTGTAGAAGCAGAGCTCTCCTCTCCTCTCCTCTCCCCTCCCCTCCTGCAGACACATCAGCCATTCCCTTCCGGCTTCCGATGTGGTGTACACAGCTCCATCCAAACACTTCTCTGAAATAATAATACACACATCTTGCTCTCCTTATTCATAGACAGACCCATGAGCCGTTCACACACAGTACCTGAGAAATCTCTCTTCCTTCTTCTCGCACACTCCTAGGTTTGCTTACAACGTTACTATAAGCGCCCTCCCTGAAACCAAGCCTCGCTTTCATGTACCCATAATGCTCGGGGTTCCCACTTCCTTCCTGTTGCCATGCAACCACGGCTAACATGAAGAGAGATCAGTGCCAATGAAATGTAATTCAATCAACTTTATTTAAGGCAAATCCAAACTGACATAGTGATAAACCCTTGCTTTAAGAATGAGCTATTTGTGTAAATCATTTATTTTCACGAATAATTCTCTTTTTTAATGCTCCTTTTGTACATTTATGTTTAACTGCTGACATTTATTTTTGAAGCATGATGTGCATAATCTCTCCCTAATGCTTGACAGTGAGACTGCATTTCTATGGCTTGAATAAAGTGCATAAATTTGCGCTTAGGTCTTGTTTACAGAGACATACTACAATGTACACCCATGAAAGGGCTGTGTTTACTTGCACAGGCATGGCTGCACAATGCACATTAGAGTTGCCAACTCATCCTTTAACCACCTCAGTACAGTGCAGTTACACCCCCTTCCTGACCAGACCAATTTTCAGCTTTCAGCGCTCTCACACTTTGAATGACAATTACTCAGTCATCCAACACAGTATCCATATGAAACTTGCGTCCTTTTTTCCACACAAATAGAGCTTTCTTTTAGTGGTATTTAATCACTAGTGGGTTTTTTTATTTTTTGTGCTATAAATAAAATAAAACGTAAATTTTGTGAAAAAAATGCCTTTTTCTTCGTTTCTGTCATAAATTTTTGCTAATTAGTAATTTTTCTTCATAAATTTTGGCCAAAATTTATACTGCTACATATCTTTGGTAAAAATAACCCACATTAGTATATATTATTTGGTCTTTGTGAAAGTTATAGAGTCTACAATCTATGGTGCCAATCACTGAAAATTCATCACTTCTGATCAGGCCTTCAGTACATCAGGTGTATCTCATTTCTTGAGACTCTAACTAGTCAGGAAAGTACAAATACCCCCCAAATGACCCCTTTTTACAAAGTAGACATCCCAAGGTATTAAGTAAGTAGCATGGTGAGTTTTTTTAAGTTGTCATTTTTTCCCACAATTCTTTGCAAAATGAAGATTTTTTATTTTTTTTTATTTTTTTTTACTAAATTGTCATATTATCAGGTTATTTCTCACACACAGCATATGTATACAACAAATTACCCCCCAAAATACATTCTGCTACTCTTCCCGAGTATGGCGATACCACATGTGTGAGACTTTTACACAGCCTGGCCACATACAGAGCACCAACATCGATGTAGTACCTTCAGACGTTCTACGAGCAAAAATGACGCATCTCATTTCTCAACCACCTATTACACTTTTGAAGGCCCTGGAGTACCAGGACAATGGAATTTCCCATAAAATCACCCCATTTTGGAAAGCTAACACCCCAACGTATAATCTGTGAGGCATAATGAGTCTTTTGAATGGTTAATTTTTTTCCAGAAGTTTTTGGAATATGTGGAAAAAAATTAAAACGCATTTTTTTTTACACAAAATTGTCAATTTATAAGATATTTCTAACACATAGCATGTATATAGCAAAAATTACACCCCAAAATACATTCTGCTACTCTTCCCGAGTACGGCGATACCACGTGTGTGAGACTTTTACACAGCCTGGCCACATACAGAGCACTAACATTGATGTAGTACCTTCAGACGTTCTATGAGCAAAAATTACGCATCTCATTTCTCAACCACCTATTACACTTTTGAAGGCCCTGGAGTACCAGCACAATGGAATTTCCCATAAAATTACCCCATTTTGGAAAGCAAACACCCCAACGTATAATCTGTGAGGCATAATGAGTCTTTTGAACGGTTCATTTTTTTCCAGAAGTTTTTGGAATATGTGGAAAAAAATTAAAACGCATTTTTTTTTTACACAAAATTGTCAATTTATAAGATATTTCTAACACATAACATGTATATAGCAAAAATTACACCCCAAAATACATTCTGCTACTCCTCCCGAGTATGGCGATACCACATGTGTAGGACTTTTACACAGCCTGGCCACATAGATGGGCCAAACATTGAAGTAGTACGTTCAGGCGTTCTAGGAGCATAAATGACACATCTTATTTCATTCCTACCCATCACACTTTTGAAGGTCCTGGACCACCAGGACAGTGAAATTACCCACAAAATGACCCCATTTTGGAAAGTAAACACCCCAACGTATATTCTATGAGACATAGGCTGCAAATAGGTACTCGGGTACTCTGATGGGCTGGAGATAGGTACTCGGGTACTCAGGTGGACTGTGACAGGTACTCGGGTACTCAGATGGACTGGAACAGGTACTCGGGTACTCTGATTGCCTGGTGACAGGTACTCGGGTACTCTGATGGCCTGGTGACAGGTACTCGAGTACTCTGACGGCCTGGTGACAGGTACTCGGGTACTCTGATGGCCTGATGACAGGTACTCGGGTACTCTGATGGCCTGGTGACAGGTACTCGGGTACTCTGATGGCCTGGTGACAGGTACTCGGGTACTCTGATGGCCTGGTGACAGGTACTCGGGTACTCTGATGGCCTGGTGACAGGTACTCGGGTACTCTGATGGCCTGGTGACAGGTACTCGGGTACTCTGATGGCCTGGTGACAGGTACTCGGGTACTCTGATGGCCTGGTGACAGGTACTCTGATGGTTTGGTGACTGGTATTTGGGTACTCTGAAGGGCGGTGACAGGTACTCAGATGAACTGTGACAGGTACTCGGGTACTCAGATGGGCTGTGACAGGTACTCGGTACTCTAATGGACTGTGACAGGTACTCGGTACTCTAATGGACTGTGACAGGTACTCGGTACTCTAATGGACTGTGACAGGTACTCGGGTACCCTGATGGGCCGTGACAGGTACTCGGGTATCCTGATGGGCCGTGACAGGTACTCGGGTACCCTGATGGGCCGTGACAGGTACTCGGGTACTCTGATGTGCCGTGACAAGTACTCGGGTACTCTGATGTGCCGTGACAGGTACTCGGGTACTCTGATGTGCCGTGACAGGTACTCGGGTACTCTGATGTGCCGTGACAGGTACTCGGGTACTCTGATGGGCCGGGACAGGTACTCGGGTACTCAGATGAACTGTGACAGGTACTCGGGTACTCAGATGGGCTGGGACAGGTACTCGGGTACTCAGATGGGCTGGGACAGATACTCGGGTACTCTGATGGGCTGGGACAGGTACTCGGGTACTCTGATGGGCTGGGACAGGTACTCGGGTACTCTGATGGGCTGGGACAGGTACTCGGGTACTCTGATGGGCTGGGACAGGTACTCGGGTACTCTGATGGGCTGGGACAGGTACTCTGATGGGCTGGGACAGGTACTCGGGTACTCTGATGGGCTGGGACAGGTACTCGGGTACTCTGATGGGCTGGGACAGGTACTCGGGTACTCTGATGGGCTGGGACAGGTACTCGGGTACTCTGATGGGCTGGGACAGGTACTCAAATACTCTGATGGACTGTGACAGGTACTCTGATGGACTGTGATTGACAGGTACTATGAGGGGTGGTGACAGGTCCTCTTTATTGGGGGGGGGCAATCAGTATGTTTGGTGTACACTGTATGCGGTAACGAGATGTTACCGCAATCTCCTCCTCACACACGATCGGTGTGTGAGGAGGAGAACCCGGTAACATCCCGTTACCGCGGTTTGTTTACATTTTAGTGATCGGCTGTGAAAGGATCACAGCCGATCACGTGGGTAAACAGCCAGCCAATGGCTGTTTACCAGTGTCAGTGACGAGCAGTGTTCCCGGGGAACACGCCGCCACCGACGTGCACGCGCAGCGCGCTCGCGATCGCGCGCATGCGCCGTGCACGTAGGGGGTGTGACCATCTGTGATCGGCCGTGACTTCATCACGGCCGATCACGTGGTAAACAGCCATAACGAATGGCTGTTCACCCCCTTCGGTGGCGAGCGGTGTCTCCGTGACACGCCGCCACCGAAGAAACAGGGATGCGCGCGCACGATCGCGCGCATCCCTGTTTAAACGGGAGGCCGTCATATGACGGCCTCCCGCCACAATAGCTGCGCCGCCTGGCCGTCATTTGACGGCCGGCGGTCAGCAACTAGTTAAACCCAAACACATATTAGTTACACAGGTTCTGAGGCTAATTTAAAAGGAGAAGTCCAGCCTGAGCGTTTTAGGCTGGGCTTCTTCTAAGGGTCACAGGAGTGCATTTCATTTTGCACTCCTGTCCTGTGATCTGTTTTCAGAAGAGAGCTGAAGTCCGCTTTCCGCTGACTTAGGAAGTCTGGATCCGCATTTGCCTGGACTGATGCCGCTGAGACGGCTGCTCCCTGCCCCTCCACAGCTCAGTGCTCCAGTGAGCGTGGAGGATCAGAGCAGGAGAGTTGCTGACTGACAACCAGCAGCTCTCCACTCGGGAAGGTGAGAGAACCAAGCCATCAGTGAAGATACGCCGGGGGACAGCTGCAGCATCAGTCACATTATGGCTGACTTACCTGTCTATTTATCCCCTGCAGTGCTGTGTCCCCAATAGAGTCTCTTCTGTCAAAAAGACAATTTTTTACTTTTAATATCCTCAAATGCACACCCAGGAGTTTAGTCAGGGAGCTCCTCACAAATTTACTTGGCAAAAGTAGCTATCTTGGTCGATTGATAGGGATCAATTGATTTCTCCCTAAGCTTGGCCTTGTTGCACTTTTCTCTTCTACCACTAGGTGGCTGGGTACTTGGTGGTACTAGATACGAGAATGGCAACCCAAGGTCAGGTTATGGGTATGTGGGTGTCCCAACCAATGGACAGGGTTTTTTATATTCGGGTGAGGTCAGGTAAACTGTGTTCTGTGCCCCCTGGGCTGCTAGGCCAGAGATTAGGCTTATCCCAGGGGCATCTGGCTGCTAGGCTGTCTGAGGGCCTATCCAGGGCCTATCCAGAAGTGAGAGAGCAACTCAAGGTTGGAACCAAATCACCTTTACCAGGGACCACAGTGAGTAACTGAAGCAAGTGCCGGAACCATATTCTCACCGAAGGGCACAGTGGTGAATCAGGAAATTTCAGATGGTGACCAAGTTAGGGACCCAACCAGCGGAGGAGATGCTTGCAGAGCAGCCTTGTGTGTCAAGCCAGGGACCAAGATGCTTAGCAGGGGTGAAGCTTGAGGAGTATCTGGAGTGCCAAGCTAGGGGCCCAGCAGGGAAGCACGGGTGACGCTTGAGTGGATACCACTGCAAACCTTGGAGGAGCTCAAGGGTTTCAGAGTCAGTGAATCAGAGGGTCTAGAAAAATCATAGCTTAAAAAAACGGGAAAAAAAAGTTAATTAGGACTCATTAGGGATATCGTTTACTAAAAAAAATAACAAAAATAAATAAAATGTATGTGATGTCATATACAGATTAAAAGTGTCCCCACAATTCAAGCAGGTGTAACATATGTATTTTAATTTAAAGGAGTAGGGGTATTCAGCATGTCACTGCTGTCAGTGTTGGAGCAAGTACAGACACCAGATGCTGTACTTTGACTCCCTATGATTCTAAAGCTAAACTCCAGGCAAACAAGCTATCCTATCAAATATATCCCATTGTTTGTAGATGTTATAACTTTTGCGCAAACCAATCAATATACGCTTTTTGGGATTTGTTTTACCAAAAATATGTAGCCGAATACATATTGGCCTAAATTGATGAAGAAATTCGATTTTTTTTATTTGTTATGTTTTATTGCAGAAAGTAAAAAAAAAAAAAGAAATTTCCAAATTGTCAGACTTTTTTTGTTTATAGCACAAGTGATCAAATACCACCAAAAGAAATCTCTATTTGTGGGGGAAAAGGGACAAAAATTGTATTTGGGTACAGTGTGGCATGACCACGCAGTCGTCAATAAAATGAACACAGTGCCGTATCACAAAAAATGGCCTGGTCATGAAGGGTGTAAACCTTCCAGAACTAAGGTGGTTAAAGTAGTTTTACTATAAAAATATGCATTTTATTCTATATGTTCTGTTTTAAAGTGACATGAAAATCATTTTTCTTTTTTCTATATAATCTTCCTTATAAATAATACACAAAAACAAATACAACACTCATAATCTATCTTAGACTATACTACAAAAAGCCCATATACCATTGTTAAACACATAAAAAAAAAAAAATAATAAAGCAGGGCTTTGCAAATGTGAAAATTATGTTTCTGGTATAATAATATAAGTTATTGCCATGCATTGATGCAATGAAAAAATACTTTGCACATATTCTGGTTATGCAAAATGAAAAAAAAAAAAAAAAACAAGCAAACAAAATGAATAAACTACTAATGTAAAAAAAAAAAAGAAAATGAAAAAAAAACCCAGCAGAAAAATAATACCGTAGCTAAAGGAAAAGGGGAGAAATTAGTTAATTAGGGCTCTTTGGGGATATCTGTTACTAAAGAAAAAAAAATGTATGTGATGTCATATACAGATTAAAAGTGTCCCCACACCTTTAGCAGATGTAACATATGTAGAAGAATTTAAAAAGAGCAGCATGTCACTGCTGTCACTGCTGGGGAAAGTACAGACACTAGATGCTGTACTTTGACTCCCAATGATCCTAAAGCTGAACTCCAGGCAAACAAGCTAAATAAATACATTAAATACTACTGTTTTACTTTCTCAACTTACTTGAACAGACCAAGCTGTCCAGCAAAATTGACAGTTTGAGGGTTGAGACAAACCATTTACCACCACCCTAAGTGTATATAGGCAACATTTTTAAATTGTGATAAATACATGAAGCAGTGCTAAAATATTGAACTCAATATTGTGAAAACACAAAAATTAATCCATATAATGACATATAAGTCTCCATAAGAGCCCATTCACAAGGGCTAAAAAGAAAAAATATATGTGAAATAAGAAAATCCTAAGGAAACAAATAATCCATGATTCATTTCTTCACAACTTCCTTGGCCTTCATGATGCTGTTTGTTCACCAAGGTTCTCTAACAAACCTCAGAGGGCTTCATAGAACAGCTGCATTTATACTGTAAATATAAATCATATAAATGGCACGCAGGGGTGGACTCTATTTACTAATTAGGTGACTTCTGAAGGCAATAGGTTCCACTAGATTTTCGTTAGGGGTTTCAGAGTAAAGGGGTCTAAATACAAATGCAGGCCATACTTTTCACTTATTTATTTGTAAAAAATGTTGGAAACAATTTATCATTTTCCTTCCACTTCACAATTATGTGCCACTTTGTGTTGGTTTATCACAGAAAACCCCAATAAAATGCATTTACATTTTGGGTTGTAAAATGACAAAATTTGTTACATTTCAAGGGGTATGAATACTTTTTCAAGACACTGTACACGGTTGAGAAAAAAACATCATTTAGTAGAAAGGGGAAAGACAAGGTCCACTTAAAGGCCTTATTCTCAAGTGTGGCAGTCTCTATTATCCCTCTGTAAAACAATCAACGGTAGATCACCCATCGGTAGAGGGTGGTGGTGGTGGTAAAGCAGTGTTTTTTAGTTGATACCAGTGGCGGCTGGTGTTTTTTTTGGGGGGGGCAGCAAACAATGCACCCACAGAAACCCCTCCACTGGTCAGTTGGGACACCCACACTCCCCCCATCGGTCGGCCCTGCAGTTACCCCATCAAGCGGTCAACACTTCCCTCTGGGCGACGGACGGTGGCGTCTCGTGCTTCTCCTCATGGCGGCCTTGCTTCTTCATAGTTTCATAGTTTCATAGTTAGTAAGGTTGAATAAAGACACCAGTCCATCCAGTTCAACCTGAGTGTCTACAATTGTCCCTATCCCTGTTCATTACACACTCACATTGGTCCCTACCCTCAAGGAGCCCACAATCCAAGGTCCCCATTCATATACTAGGGCCAATTTTGGACAGAAGCCAATTAACCTACCTGCATGTCTTTGGTTTGTGGGAGGAAACCGGAGTACCCGGAGGAAACCCACGCAGGCACAGGGAGAACATGCAAACTCCAAGCAGGTAGAGTTGTGGTTGGGATTTGAACCAGCGACCCTTCTTACTGCTAGGCAAGAGTGCTAACCACTACACCACTGTGCCGCTCCTCCCTCCTCCTCCTAGGTGGCCAATAGGAACACCTGTCCTTTCAGCCAATCTGGTGACATGTCTCAGGACCCGCTTCCTGATTGGCCGGGAGGAGGATCAGTGTGACAATAGCAAATATTAATTTGCTATTGTCACACAAATAGTTGGGCTCGGGCGCAGTGCTCTGTGCCCCGAACCCACCCTTTTTTGAAGCCTATTAAGGACCTCTGGCACTAATCATGTGCTTAAAAAAAAAAAAAAAACATTAGAATCCATGCATCCGGTGCCCTGCATGTAGATTAGGGGGCCGGAGGCATGGATAGGGGAGGGGGCGGGGCCATGCGCCCCTAATAAACCTGCCACTGGTCATTACTGCTGCCTCTTGAATATCATTTTTCTTGTTTTTTTAATGCACAAAAGCATCCTGGTATAGGACACACCCCCTGCCACGCCCCCGTAAAGGAGAACTCTACAAAAAAATTATTGGTTAAACCCACAGGTGCTTTTTTACCACTACTATTCCTTTATATTGGCTTTTAAAATTTACAAATGCGGCAATTTAGAATATGGATGAAAGGTTTAGCACTGGGAAACGTTTTGAAAGATAAACAGTGCAGTTTATATACAAATATATAGATCAGACCAAAATGAGAGACTTTGTTCCAAAGTTGGGAGCTATGCTCTATTATTGCTGTCTGCCTCCAGCCTGAGATTTCCTGTGCCAGTGACAACATTATCAACAGGACAGGAAAGCTTCCCATAAGGGTTAGAAATAGCAATAAAGGCCAGACAGAGGTTCAAACACCTTGCTACACAGGAAAAAAAGGGGTACTTTTTACACATATGAGCACAAAAGTGGCATTTTGCTATTTTTTTTTCTATACAAGGGTCTGTGTGAGCATTGCTGTTAATTCACAATGTGTGTCATGATTTTATATATGTATCTAAATGAGAGAAAAGGGGGGGGGGGGGGGGAGTGTCATATGAAAGTCCCTAAAAGTGAGCAGATTTACATGTTTTAATCATTAATTCGAGGAACACTTCTCCCCTGTTGAGTGCTGACATTTCATTTTTACTGCGCCGCATAAATATTATATCAAACCCACGCTCTTCCCAGTGACAGCTCCAATAGGATTGTCAGTCTTTACCTCCAGCTTTTAATTGTTATTCTAATGATTGTCATTTATAAACGCGGCACACCTTTCATCAGCTTCAGCTACTTTATGCAATACAATTTCTTCTGTCTGCATTTCATACATAATGGAAAGCAAGAGTTAAAAGAGAACTCCAGACAAAAAATTTTAAAAATGAAGAATAAGCTACAAATATTTACTGCGGTGATTGGATGCTGGGATTGAAATAAAGTAGCAGTAATGAGTTGAACGAGTGGTCTGCACTGAGGTTTGACTTAGATGGGGCCAATTTGCAGTAAATTTATCATTTTTAATTTTTTTTTTTTTGTTTTATTTAAAAAATGTTTTAATTTTTTTTTTATTATTTTTAACTACTTTAATGGTGGTAGAAGCAATGGAAGGAAAAGATTTTTATTCTTTATTTATTCATCCAGCTAAAGCATTAACACACAGGATGTCAAACAGATGCCTTTTCTTGCCTGCATTCTTCACTGTGCTCTCCTCTTCGATTTACTGTTGGAGCCCTTGTATAATCATAGAATTATTGAAATTCTTAAAGTCAGTATTGCATTTGGCAGGGCTCACCTCCCACCTCTACCCACTTGCAAAGTGGCAGTGCTTGGTAATTGGCCACCAAGCATTGTATTATGGGAGGAAGGGGCAAACATCTATTGTGCCCCATACCTGGGACATCTATTGTGCCCCATACCTGGAACATCTATTGTGCCCCATACCTGGAAGTTCTAGGTATTTCTAGGAGTGCCATGTATGGATGGATATAACAGGAAAGTGCTTTGAATGTTAATGCATGCACCAAATCGTGCATGCTATGTATTGCACATTAGTTTGCCATTTTTTAAAAGAGGACAGGTTTGCTTCAAGGCTTGTTTCTAGGCTATTTTTGTTTAAAGTCCTTCAGCAGCAGTGAAAACAAAATGCACACCTTCAATCTGGAGCTGTCCTCTGCAATAATTTCTATTCACCCCTAGATGTCCTCAGTCTTCTGTGTTTAATGACAACCAAAGTTTCCCAGGGACATATTATGAATGTGGGGCATCATAGACGCTCCCTCAGAGGGGATGTCAGCAAGGCGCCCACTGCTACAAAAGAGACGATAAAGAGGAGGACCCCATGTATCACATGACCAGCCAGAAGACACCTAGAAATAAAATAGATATAAAATACAAATGGGGTCCTAGGATGGGTGGGGGATATCCAAGGACAACTTGCCAATCTGTGCAACTAAACTAAAACCGACTAAACCATTTTAATTGACTAACTTAATACCATT
The DNA here is from genome assembly GCF_037356315.1 of Lithobates pipiens. Lineage (NCBI taxonomy): Eukaryota > Metazoa > Chordata > Amphibia > Anura > Ranidae > Lithobates > Lithobates pipiens. The sequence continues at coordinate 549,540,989 of NW_027507758.1, read as the reverse complement.
TTAGTTGACTAAAATACGACTAAAACTAAAACAACTGATATGACTAAAATACGACTAAAACTAAAATGGCATTTTAGTCAAAAGACTAAAACTAAAACTAAATTGAAATTTGACATCAAAATTAACACTGGTCTGTAGTGCATGTTCATACCTCAATACCATAAACAATAACATATTCAGTTTTTCACTCCAGAATTATATAATGAGTTTGGAAATTGTAGAGAAATGCTTAAATAATGCATTACAATTTAACTACACCCCTTAGATTTTAGATGATTAAAATTAGTTTTAGTCGACTAAAATGTACTGAGGATTTAGTCGACTAAATACTAAAACAATTTCAGAAGACTAAAATGGGACTAAAACTAAACCGCCACTTTAGTCCTGACTAATGCCTTGTACACACCGTTCGGACTTTCCGACGGAAAATGTGCGATCAGATCTTGTTGTCGGAAAATCCAATCGTATGTGGGCTCCATCTAACTATTTCTGTCGGAATTTCCAACACACAAAGTTTAAAACCTGGATCTAAAATTTTCCGACAACAAAATCTGATCGTTTAAATTCCGATTGTGTGTAGACAATTCCGACGCACAAAGTGCCACACATGCTCAGAATAAATTACGAGACAAAAGCTATTGGCTACTGGCCTCTTTATAGGTCCGTTGTACGTGGTTTACATCACCTCGTTCTGAACGATCGGATTTCCTGACAACTTTGTGCGGCCGTGTGTATGCAAGACAAGTATGGGCCAAAACCCGTCAGAAAAAATTGATGTCGGAATGTCCGACCGTGTGTACAGGGCATAAGACTAAAACTAAATCGAGATTTGCTGCCAAAAATAACACTGCTGTGCAATCACTGCCATAAAGTATAAAAAAATAAACAGTGATCTTACATGTTTGCAGGTTTTGTATACTTACAACCTTTTTTTTCACTGATCTTTAATTGCATTACCATTCAGCTATATGAAAAGTTTTTTTTTTTGCAAACCAGAACAAAGGTGCAGCACACAGGGTATTCAGTGCCCCTTAGATAACTGCCAGGGCTGTCATTGTATGTTCTTATATGCATATAGAAATAGATGTTCACATTGCACATTGAAGACAAATCATTATCACTCTTCCTTGCAGTCTTTCCAAAAAATGTAATAAGAAAAATGACTTAACATTTGCATATTTGTCACCTTATGCAAAAAAATACTCCCATTTGCCACTAGAGGGGGCTTTTGGGAGATGGATCACTCATTCAGCCCAAAATGTACTCCTGTCTTAATTGTGCCAAAAGTAATTGGCTAGACGAGAGTCAGAATAAATAGCTCCTCATTTTTTTTTTAAAACGACTCTGTAAGTAACTAATACAGATGAATGCATGTAAAAATATGTTTCATCCTATCATTGAGATCCATTCCTTTGCAGTTTATGCACATTCGATTATTTTTGTGGTACGTCCAGTAGAGGCAGTCTTTGTGGAGCCTCAAATGCAAATAGCTTTTTTTCATGAGATCATTTAATTCTTCTGTTTTACCAGAGACTATATTCTGCTTTGAATTGCAGACAACTTACTCTGAAATGAATTTGTAGAGAAAGACTGTACAAAAATATTGAGCTGGCTCAGTTTTATGGCGACTTTGGAGACAGGACTTTTTGTGCTATTTAAAGTGGAACTGAGCTAAAAGAAAATAAAGATTTGTTATGTTATTGAGAACATAGCTATGTTATTTGTGTCAAAGCAGTATCCTAAAAAAAAAAAAAAATCGGTGTTTTGGCCTGGAATTCCTGCTGACAAATCTCAGTGCACTTCCTGGTAAATCAGTGTGCCTAGGCACTTCTTTGTCTCCATCTTCATAGCTGAAAGGCTTCATGCACACTAGCTTTAAAAAAAAATGCTCTTAGCAGCAGCTTTTGAGCATTTTTTTTCTGCTTCTAGAAGCAAATTGTGTTATCTTATGTGTCCATGCACACTATTTTAGTCTAGTAACTTTTTTGAAGCTTCAACTTCTAGGAGCAGAAAAAATACTTTTTTTTTTTTTTTACATTTTTGGGAGCGATTTGCCAGCAGAGAAAAAGTTGAAAGCTCCTAAGTGCTGCTAAAAGCTAGCACAAAAACGCTACTATGAGCGTTTTTCATCCGGCATTTTTCTGGATTTTTTTTTAGATTATAGTGTGCAAGGAGCCTATATCTGCAGTATGAGATCTAAGGCACTGCTTCCTCTGATTGAGATTTGGTGATATCACTTCTGTGCTGTTCATAGTTCTCCTTGCTGGAGGCTCTGCCATGAGGAATGAAACCCCTGCCCCTACTAAGATGGCAATGTCAACACAGAGACACAGTTCAGAACAACTACAGAGAAGAAGGGTGTCGCGCTAAGATAAACTAACCACAGTAATTAAATCATATACATAAAGCATAGCTCTCAACTGTCCCTGATTTGGCAGGAACTGTCCCTGATTTGGAGCAAAGTCCCTCTGTTCCTCTTTCCTCCTCAGTTGTCCCTCATTTTGGCCTGATCTATATAGTTGTATATAAAATGCACCTTTTATCTTTCAAAAAGTGTTTCCCTTTGCTAAACCTTTCGTCAAATTTCTAAATTGCTGCATTTATATATTTTAAAAGCCAATATAAAGGAAAAGTAGTGGTAAAAATAAGCCCTTGTGGATTTAAGTAACTATTTTGGGGTAATTCTCCTTTAAGGGGGTGTGGCAAGAGCCGTGTCCTATGCCAACATATATTTGATAGTAGGTGCCCCTCATTCCCATCTCAAAATGTTGGGAGGTATGCATAGTCCTACATCCAGAATGTATTTACTTCTTAATGATCATCTAACACAAATATGTAGATTTTACCACAACAATATGCAATATAGCGACCACACACTCTATCTGCTGTGATCATATAACAAAATATCACATAAACCATAATATATACTATATTGTCAAAAGTATTGGGGCACTTGAGTTTACACGCACATTACTTTAATGGCATCCCAGTCTTAGTCTGTAGAGTTTAATATTGAGTTGGCCCACCCTTTGCAGCTATAACAGCTTCAACTCTTCTGGGAAGGCTGCCCACAAGGTTTAGGAGTGTGTCTATGGGAATGTTTGACCATTCTTCCAGAAGTGCAAGGGCTCGCAGTCTTCGCTTTAATTCACCCCCAAGGTGTTCTGTCGGGTTGAGGTCAGGCCAGTCAAGTTCCTCCACCCCAAACTTGCTCATCCATTGTCTTTATGAACCTTGCTTTGTGCACTGGTGCACAGTCATGTTGGTACAGGAAGGGGCCATCCCCAAACTGTTCCCACATAGTTAGGAGAATGAAATTATCCAAAATGTCTTGGTGTGCTGATGTCTTAAGTATTCCCTTCACTAGAACTAAGGGGGTCAACCTCAACCCCTGAAAAACAACCCCACACCATAATCCCCCTTCCACCAAATGTTTTGGACCAGTGCACAAAGCAAGGTCCATAAAGACATAGATGAGAGCGTTTGGGGTGGACGAACTTGACTGGCCTGCACAGAGTCCTGACCTCAACCCGATAGAACACCTTTGGGATGAATTAGAGGTGGATGCCATTAAGGTTCATGAGCGCGTAAAGGCAGGTGTCCCAATACTTTGATAACATTGTGTATAATCAAATAAATTGTAAAGAATCATTGTGCAATTTTGATTAAATCAAAATATTCAGTGCCGATAAAATGATCTTAAACTTATCAAAAACAAATCAATATGTGTTAACAAAATGCATATAAATTTCTAACAAAGTTCATCAATCTCCGGTGCAGTTGTGTGCTCTCTCCATAAGAATCCAAAATATGCCGGGGAACTACAGAACAGCTCCTCCTCTTCCCACTAGGTGATGCACTGTTAAAGGGGGCTTCCAGATTTGGATAGGCCCCCTGCCTGCAGACCCTGACAGCCAACGGCCAGGGTTGTTGGGAAGAGGCCCTTGTCCTCATCAACATGGGGACAAGGTGCTTTGGGGTGGGCGCACAGGGCTCCCCTGCCACAAAGCACTCACCCCCCCCCCATGTTGAGGTCATGCGGCCTGGTACGGTTCTAGGGGGAGGGGGGGCGCTCGCTCGTTCGTTTCCTGACCTGCCGGGCTGTTTGCTCAGATAAGGGTCAAGTTTGAATTTTGGGGGGACCCCTACGTCTTTTTTTGGCATGGGGGTTCCCCTTAAAATACATACCAGACTGAAGGGCCTGGTATGCTCCTTGAGGGGGAACCCATGCAGTTTTTTTTTTAACATTTTGCGTGGAGTTCCCCTTAAAGATTCATACCAGACACAGTGCCTGGTATTGTCGGGGATCAAAGTCGGATCCCTATTCATTGAATTTGGACGCATGTCGGACTTTAAGTCGCAGGGCAAAGTCGAATCTAAAGTGGTACAACTGTCGTGTCCTACCAGTGTGAACCCGACCTCTAAATCACTTTCTTTCCTATTCTGATGCTCGGTTTGAGCTTCAGCAAGTCTTCTTCACCAGGCCTAGATGCCTAAATGCATTGAGTTTCTGCCATGTGAAACTAATGATATTAAATCTTTATTTGGAAAGCTTGGATTAATCCTGGTCATCCTGCAGAATTACAAATGACTTCATGTTACCTTCCCAGTTCAGCCTACAGAAAAGAAGGCTGATTTTATGACATAATCCCATACGTAGGAAAGCCTCAGCCAACAAGGGGTCAATGTATTAAAACGTTATATTTAGCAAAGAGAATGACAGAGCTTAACCTCCCTAGAATGATTTCCAACCTAAAGTTAATGCAATGTAATTAGTTAAACCTTCCTTGTAACTGGTGGAGTGGGTGTTAACTCATCCCAAGATACATTGCAAAAGTACACTCTTAACAGATTTGCTGGCTAGAACAGTAGCCACTCACTCCCAAGGTACATTGTAAATGTTTAGTGAATGGGAAGCAGTTGGAAAGTTGGCACTGACCTGTTTCATTTTTGTGAAGCTGTTGTTCAACTAGGTCCTTTTTTTTTGTGATACACATGCCACCGATGGATTTAGGAAAAGCAAAACTCTTGAGGAATGGGATAAATGCACTTCATCAAGCCATCCATCCTGTGCATGGTTTAGCCTGGACAGATGGCAAGCAAGTCATCCTGACCACTTTACATTTACAAAATGAAGAACCAGAACTTGGCAGCTCTGTTGTGATTGGCCAGTTTGAACACATTCATGGTCTGTACTGGGGTCCGGTAACAGACATTCTGGCTCTTCTGGCTGTTCAACACAAAAAACATGTCACTGTTTGGCAGTTGTACTACAATCCACTGGAAAAGAACAAGCTGGTTGTTTCTCAGACATGTGCTTATGGTGAAGCTCTACCCATTCTTCCACAAGGTTGTATTTGGCACCCGAATAAGGATATCTTAATTGTTTTAACCAAAAGGGACATTACAGTTCTGTACTCTGTGTGCCATAGCAATAACAACGCTAAGGCAGACATTACAGGATGCAGTGTGATTCGGTGCGCCTGCTGGACTAAAGATGGCAGTCGGGTTGTGGCAGCCATGGATGATTCTCTTTATTCTTACCTATGGAATGATGACAACAAAACATTAAGTCCATGCTCTTTTTGTCCTGTGTTTAACATTGACTCTACGATAGTTGCTATTCAACCCACTGTTGACTACCAAGTTGTGGTGACCACAGAAATTGCAACAAAAAGTCCTACCAATGTCTATAAGGAGCTGGATGAATCAAAGCTGCAAATGTCCCTTCTGAAACTAGATGAACAATTGACAAGAAACAATAGAAGATTGTCTGTTGATTCAGGAAAATCAGAGCCGGCAGACTTTTTGAGGGTCTCTTCATTAGTTCCAGCAGATATTTCCCATATCCTTGCCAGGCATCGAAAGTCTGATCCCAGTCCCTTACTTCATATGAAACAAAAGAGCATTTCAGTGGAAAGTAAGCCAGAATTATCCAACCTTGTAATTGTGACCTTTGAGAAGAATGCTACAACCACAAGAAAGGTATCCCTACCAGGCATCTCCACCCCAGATATATTAGTCCTAGACTCCCATTGTGAGAGAGCTGCAGTATCGTCCAACACCTCCAACCTAGTGTTGATCTATCCCATAGCTCCATCATGTATGCCCAACATCCAACAAATCAAGCTTGAAGATACTGAACGAGCCAAAGGTATATCTTTTCTTACTGATACTCAGTTATTAATTATGGCTGGAAGGCAAAGATCTGGTAGTGATATGGTGTTTCTGTCCATCTCTGTTTCTGAAAAATACACGGTCCAGTTACTAACAAGAAACATAATGCCCATTGAATATATACCATCAAGGTTAAATTGCGAACAAAATATTATCAGTGACCATTGCAATATCACAGCTGGCAATAAACAACTTGGTGATGACCACATTGTGAGCAAAGAGTTCTGGATGCCAAACCATATTGTCAGTAAACCTCTACGCATCAGACGGAAACTGAGAGAAATTGCCAGAGGGACCAGCTGTGATCCAAGCCCAACATCTAGTCTAGATGACTACGATGAAAATAAATCAGTGGTGGAATCCTATAGTCCAGTAACTCTTGAGAATTTTCAGACTGAGCCAACATCCCCAAGGGCTTTGAAGGTCAATACCGGGACAATGAACAAGACTTTCTGCAGATCTGTATCTCAGAAGCCTTACAAAAAAGACTCAGAACAAACACAGGACTGTATTGCAACATCTATCAATGTTGGAATTATGAACCCTGGACTTGAGGCTCAGGCAGTAGAGTCAGAAGATTCAAAAAGCTACATTAAAGTTTTGCCATACCCATCATCAGACGATCCTCCTTGTGTATCAGTTACTCTTCAGGTATGCATTGTGTTGTTTTTTTTTAAATATATCTATATCAGGAAATTTGAATGTAGTACAAGAAAGTCAAATGAATCTGCAAAATGTTCCTCTAGAAACTTACTAGTGGATTTTAAACTAGATGAATTAAAGTATAAGTACACCTTTACTAAAAAAGCACACTATGCTGTCTCATATGGGTATAGCAGCATAGTGTGCTAAATCTGCTGCCAGCCAGGGCTCCTTTTCTCTTTAAAGAATGTAAACCAAAATTGCATTTAAGAAAAAACCCCTGCAGCATGTGATGGCTCTGTGTTGAGTTATTGTAGGGACGGAATAACCATTGGGGTCAGCACCCCCTAGTGCAATGGAAAGGAGTGCTCTATTGTTCTTTCCAGACACTTATGCAGCAGTTGCAACCAGAGACAGTACAGACTGTGCATGTGTAGACTAAAAGGACAACACTCTCTCCTGTGGCACTAGGGGGTGCTGGTCCCAATGGCTTTTTCGCTCCTTCGTTAACTTGGGGCAGAGCCATCATAAACTGCAGATGGTTTTAAGAAGCTTCTTTTAACCACTTGTCGCTCTTTGAATGACAATTGCGCAGTCATGCAACACTGTACTCATATGAAATGTTTATCATATTTCTGAGACAGATGGAGCTTTCTTTTGGTATTATTTAATCACCACTTGGTGTTTTATTTTTTGCTAAACAAACGAAAATAGACGGAAAATTTTGAAAATTTTGTTTCTGTTATAAAATTTTGCAAATAAGTAAGTTTTCTCCTTCACCGATGAGTGCTGATGAGACTGCACTAATGGGCACTGTTAGGCTGCACTGATGGGCACTGATAGGCTGCACTGATAGGCAGCACTGATGAGAAGGCCCTGATAGGGAGGACTGATGGACACTGATGGGCAGCATTGATGGGAGTCTACTGATAATCAGGGCACTGATGATCAGTGCCCTAATTATCTGTGTACATGTCTCCTGTCAGGACTGCCGGTTACTGGCTCTCTTCTCCTCAAACTAGGACAATGCGTGAGAAAAGAACTGCCTAAGGGACACTGTGATTGGCCCTTTACCACGATCTCTGGACACAACAATCATGGAGCGTGCCGAATGCACACCCCAGGGAGGAACGTGAGGGGCGTGGTTCTGAGAGGATGTCCATGGACACCTTCCTGGAACAACAGAGCTGCGCTGTAGCCGTCTTTCGGCTATAGTGCGGTAAGGAAGTGGTTAAAGGCAGTTTTGGCTTACATTGTTCACAGGGCCGTCTTGAATATTGATTGGACCCTGGGCAAAAATTTTCTCCCCCCCCCCCCCCATGCAATTTCGCTCTCCACCTGCTCTGAGACATACAATAAATAGCAGCTAGACTTAAAATCAGTTTACTGTATCAGATCAGGCAGCAATTGGTTGCCAAAGGTTAAAGTATATCATTGCCGCTTACTGACTGGTTTCTAGAGGTTACAGCACCCATTAAGGCTCACTGATTAATTACTAGAGGTTACAGCACCCATTAAGGCTCACTGATTAATTGCTAGAGGTTACAGCACATGACTTCTGCTTGTTGATTGGTTGCTAGAGATTACTGTACAGTAATACTGCTCACTGATTGGTTGCTATAGGTTTTCAGCACATCTTCTCACTGCTGGGGGGCATCATATACATGTGAATGCCGCCTTTATTTACATATCAATGCCGCCGTCCTGAGCTATATTTACATGTTAACACAGGTGAGTCATCTGTACACAACAATAAGGCAGAGCTGGGCAGCATTAATAGCAGCACTTCAGGCTTAGATATCGGGACACAGCACAGGACTAAAACTTCAAGGGACAAGGGAATTTAAACTGAGATAGTTGGCAAGTATGAGGCAGCTGCTTTGGGCCCCACAACAATGACAGGGCCCAGGGCAGCTGTCCCTTTTGCCCTGCCTTAAAGACGACCCTGATTGTTTAAAAGGTAAGGGCAGTCTGACTGGAAGATATGTTTCTTTACGTATATGACAGCATAGTGTACTTTTTGGTAAAGTTGAACTTATACTTTAAATGTGACTGTGGTGCCAGTAACAACTTCCAATTGTAGGATGAGGACAGCCACTCACCTTTCTGTATCAGACCAACAAAAGCAAGATAGGACCACTGAACCCAACCCTTCTCCTGTTTTCCAAAGCATAGAGGGGTGTGATTCTGTAGTCCTCAGAGCTAACAATGAACAATATTCCTGATAATAGTCAGCTGCTTGGGCCATATGTGCCCAGGAACACAAGTCTGGCTTCCAGGCATTTGTCCCTGGGCGCATATGGCCCTAAATCTTAGTACCACTTGATGCTTCATCTAGCCATAGCAGCTTTCAGCTTCTCATAGATTTTTACAGGCAGCAGATCCGGAAAGTGTGCCTGATCCTTTCCACCGACATGAAAATTCTGCATACTTATGCACACGTGCTAAACACCCAGTATACATGGGGCCTTACAATGATGAGTGCTGAGATCCTAGTCCTTTAACTTCATTTATTGATAATAATGTTTTCTCTTTATTTTTTTTAAGAAGTCATCAGATGTAGGAAGAGGTGGCTTCAGACTTGTTCTTTTATGTCATGGAAAACTTCACCTAAGGACTATGCGGGAGATCTTTCACCTCCAAACCATTGAAATGATGTTTGGTAATAATTTTGTTTATCTGTTTACCCTTCTACCTTATTATATTATCATCAAGTTTATAAATTGCATATATAGCAAAATTCCCCAAATAGCTAAATGCAAAGTAATGAGAAGGAATTGAAAAAGATGTGCTGTAGTTAAAGTGTATCTAAGGCCCCTTTCACACATGTAGTCCATTTGTCAGTTCTTCGTCCATCTGTTGATGAAAGAAAAACAGACATCAATACATTTCTTTGGAAAAACAGATGTAAATGGATGATCATCCATTTACATTAGTTTACATCTGCATCCGTCAACATATATTTTTTTTTTAAATTGATCAAAGCTCTATTTTTCTTTCGTTAACAAAAGTATTGGATAAAAAATGGATGTAAACTGACAAACAGTCCGTTTTGCATTGGTTTTTGCATTGGTAGTGGAGGTAAAAAGACTGATGAGAGACTGATGAAAAACTGATGAGCACCTGATGAAAAACAGATAAATACTTTTTCCATTTTTTCTTTGAAAAGACGCGACAGAACTAATGAAATGAATGGGCCACATGTGTAAAAGGGGCATTAAGCTTTATTTCCTGATGCCAACATGGCAGCATACATATGATATAGCTCCGCCCCTATATCCATCCACAGGAACTGTTTAGCTCTATAAAAGTCTGACTGTGAGCTACCTCCCCCATTCTCTGTTCTTAAAACACTACAGCGTGCATCCAGCAGCTCTACAGTAGAGTTTGGGAGGAAAATTATCCAAGCTTTTATGTCTATTGTTAAATAAAGACAAGGTTTGCAGCATTAAACCCTCCCTCTCAAAAGCTCATTATTTATCATATTTATGCTGCCATGTTGGCGTCAGGAAAATGGAAAATTGTACCAAACACTTACTGTAATTTTCCTTTCCTGACGCCAATACATGGCAGCATACAAACCCTCCCTCTGATCTTTGTGCTTTATATGGGGAATGAGGGAGGTAGCTTTCAGTCAAACTTTTATAGAGCCAAACAGGTCCTGTAGGTGCATATAGGGGCGGAGCTATATCATATGTATGCTGCCATGTATTGACGTCAGGAAAAGGGAAAATTGTATCAAATACTTACCGTAATTTTCCTTTCCTGATGCCAATCCATGGCAGCATACTAGTGATAGAGCTCCACCTCTTGACCACTCCCTGAGGACCAGTGAATAGCATAAATTAAAGGCCTAGTTAGGCCCCACCCCATTCTCTGTAATTAGCTACATACTGAAATGTACAAGGGTGGGACCATATGCTGCAATGGTTTGGCATCAGGAAAGGAAGATTAGGGTAAGTATTTAATACAATTTTCAGTTTTCCTGACGCCACCATGGCAGCATACTAGTGATAAATAACTAGCTGACAGCCTGGAATCTACTTGTCAAACCAATCTTCTAATTAGGATGAAACAGAGGACTGAATAGTCCTTCCTACAATGGGTCTATTCCGTCAAGTTTGATTAGGAATGTTGGGACGACCATGATACCCCTCTACAGATGGATACCATAGATTCTCTTGAATGTGCTGCTTCAACCGTTCTGGTAGAGTGCTCCACGCCTGCTGATGAAGGACCCCTATTCCTATATGCACAACCAAGCCTAAAATAAATAGCAGGCTGTTGCTACTTTTGATGCAAAATGATCTACAAGACTCAACTCTACTCTTTCTGGAAATATATACAGTATATATATATATATATATATATATATATATATATATATATATATATATATATATATGTATGTGTGTGTATATATATATATATATATATATATATATATATATATATACATATATATGCGTTTTTTGTTGTTTTTTTACTTTGAAGCTCCAAGTGCTTGAATCTTCGACAACTTTCTGATAGAAAAGAGTATCCCTGCGCTATCGTAAATAAAATCTATTAAGCCTCAAATAGGGTTGCAGCCAAACACCGACAGAGGTATAAGCCCTACCACTGAAACATATAACAAAAAATCAAATAAATGGTGCTGCGCTCCCTTAAACCAATAAACTAAATAATATTAATCCATAAAATGCTGACCAATAAATACATAAATTATCTGTGAATAGATTCTGATTCCCGTGATAAATCGTGATCAGTGATTAAAGTGACTAGTGCAACAAAACATTCCAAACGAATATATATATATATATATATGTAAAGAAATAAAAACCACGTATATAAAATCGCATAGATCAAAGCAAAATCGCATAAAATCACACAGTGACTTTTGACGCAGACACCCATCCCGAGAACGATTGACGACTTCCCACTGACTATGTGAACCCCTCCCCAGCCCCCTGCGCCTCTCTTCTGGTTGCTGTTTTACCACCCTCTCTCCACTTCACTCCACTACTCACTGGGGTTATGGACCGATTGCCATGGGAGACTGAATATCCCCGTGTTGAGCAATGTTGTAACTGAACTGCGACCCCCTTACCGCTTCCTGTGCTTGCATTCGTGGTGAGGAAAAGGAAAGGAGTAGAGACGTAGGGGACAAAACATCGTGTTTAGTTTTAATAGGAGATGCTGGGTAGGACTCACCTCTGCTCTCCAATATGAAACCTTGTCCGGTTTGACTGTTCACATGTTTTATCTATGCCATTGTTTTTGTCTGTGATACCAACTTCTACTTTTCTCATTTTGTACATCAAGTCTTGCCTGTTATACCTCTTTCTTTGAAAATAAATAAATATTTTATGGAAAAAAAAATCACACAGTGAAAGTGATAAATGCCAATAAATAAATTATCTTACTCGGTGTAAATAGAAACACATAAAGTCGCATAAATAGAGAAGAAATCGCATGTACCCATACAGTGATAAATGCAAATAAATAAAATATCACACACAGTGTGTATAAAGCAAAACTTGATGGTGAAACATTCAGTGCAGACAAATGTAAAAATCTCTCAGACTGTAAACAAAATAAAAATAAAATGAAAAAGTGGCAAAGAGTCCGTAAAGTGCTTCTTGTAGTAGCAGGTGCAATACAACGCAAACTGTGCACACTCTGGTGTCTCTTCAGTGTCCCGCATCTAACATATAGGGTGGCCCCTTACCTTACTGCTGTAAGGCAAACAGCATAAAGAGACCAAGGTCTCAGATGGTGACAGCGGTGTACCCTTAGTTCCAAACTAGGAGGACTTCTCCCCACATTAAGGCAGGATCTCACAGAGAAGGAAACAGAAGGGCTCCAAATGGTGAAGTGTTTGTGGATACAGGAAGTCACGTCTGAGAGACGAAAAGGAACATTTAACTGCTATTTGGCGTTTTTAAACTGATTTGTTTGTGAGTACCTTTCCATTTGTTTGAGTTTTTTAATAAAAGTGTATACATACTTCACCATTTGGAGCCCTCCTGTTTCCTTCTCTGTGAGATCCTGCCTTAATGTGGGGAGAAGTCCTCCTAGTTTGGAACTAAGGGTATACCGCTGTCACCATCTGAGACCTTGGTCTCTTTATGCTGTTTGCCTTACAGCAGTAAGGTAAGGGGCCACCCTATATGTTAGATGCGGGACACTGAAGAGACACCAGAGTGTGCACAGTTTGCGTTGTATTGCACCTGCTACTACAAGAAGCACTTTACGGACTCTTTGCCACTTTTTCATTTTATTTTTATTTTGTTTGCAGTCTGAGAGATTTTTACATTTGTCTGCACTGAATGTTTCACCATCAAGTTTTGCTTTATACACACTGTGTGTGATATTTTATTTATTTGCATTTATCACTGTATGGGTATATGCGATTTATTTTCTATTTATGCGACTTTATGTGTTTCTATTTACACCGAGTAAGATAATTTATTTATTGGCATTTATCACTTTCACTGTGTGATTTTATGCGATTTTGCTTTGATCTATGCGATTTTATATACGTGGTTTTTATTTCTTTACATATATATATATATATATTCGTTTGGAATGTTTTGTTGCACTAGTCACTTTAATCACTGATCACGATTTATCACGGGAATCAGAATCTATTCACAGATAATTTATGTATTTATTGGTCAGCATTTTATGGATTAATATTATTTAGTTTATTGGTTTAAGGGAGCGCAGCACCATTTATTTGATTTTTTGTTCGACAACTTTCTGCTTAAAGTTCTTGCAACTGATTCTGCCTTGTAAGTGATGGCCTGAAGCGGACACTGCTCTGTTGGAACAAAAATGGTTGAACTGATATGAGATCCAGCAACTCCAATAGATCTTTTTCTTGCTGACCGACCCCTCACGACTGTGACAATGTGACAATCGTCTTCTATTCCTGATTCTGATAAGCAACTAAAAATTTTGGATTTACCATTGCTTTCATTCCCAGTGATATTGGTGCCCAGGAAAATTAGAGAGCCACTCTCCCTAAAAGAAACACAGATAGCAATGAAAAACTGGCAGTAGTTCTAAAGCCGCATACACACTATCAGATTTTCTACTAATTTTTTTCCTTCAGATTTACCAAAACCATATAATATGAGGTCAAACCTTAGGAGTTTCAAAGCTAATCACGGTGGTCACATGATCAAAAACCCTGCCTCGCCTCCTGGCATCCTAAACCCCTTAAAGGACCGGGAGGCACTGGCTCCATGGGATTAACTGAAGCCACTAAACGAAATGTGGACAACTTATATAATGCCATTTCCTCAAACACAACCTGGTCAAAGTGTTTTGCCCATTTTCATGCCTCCTCAGGACTGTAGGAGATATAGCCAATATACAATGGTAGTCTACCATCACAGCATATAAAATCAGAAATTATGTATTGCTTCCTGCCCAGGTAAACAGAGAGAGGCACAAAAAGTTATTTCATATGAGTGTAGCAAGAGCCTGGACCTCTAGAGGCCTAATGGTGACCTCCAGAGTCAGTGAGAGCTGACATCCTTCTTGGTAAAGTGGGTTACAAGGCATGGTGGGTGTAATAAAAGCTGAAGGGATCAACATCAGATACTATTTTAATGCAAAGAGATTTATTGTTTCTTGAACAAGAACTGTGGGAGAGCGGGTTAGGGCCAGGACCCCCTTAAGTAGATGCAATGATAATTGGCAGACTCCCAGACTTCTATAAGTAGACAGCTATACAGTGGAAGGCCTCCAGCCAGATGCCACGTCTGTATAGGTAGGACTGTTGTCGCTTATGGCAACAAATCTTGTAACAGTCACTAACGGTAATTGTACTTAACTATTGGTAACACAGAATAGTTCTGCTTGCACGCTAGTCTCTCACTGTAGGTCTTCACTCACTGAGCTCTTCCACTTCCATTACTCAGCATCTTCCTCAAGCGTCACCCCTGCTTCCCTGTTGGGTTCCTGGTTGGCACTCATAGATACTCCTCAAAGGTTACCTCTGCTGTCCTGCTGGGTCCCTGGCTTGGCACTTGCTAAAGTTTCCCCACTTCTTCACCGTCCCCAGATGTTGAGAATACTGCTCTAGTATTGACTCCAGCTTACTCACAATGGTCTCCGGTAACAAGGTGGATGTCCCCTTAGTGGCGACAGCTTCCCCTCTACCTCAGACCTCAACTGGCTCCCCATCCGGTTGAACCATTACTCTCGGTTGGACTCCAATCCTTCAGTGCCAACCCTGCGCTGCTTCTGGATAGGCTGTCTGTCAGCCTAGCAGCCAGATGTTCCCGGGATAGGCCTCAGGCTTCCAGCCTAACAGCCCGGGGGAAGCATAACACACGTCCACCCAGACAGTCATCCAGGTGGCACAGAACCCCAGATCACCTGGAAATAGGATCTCCCAGTAGACAAAAAGGAGATTAGGCGAGGAAATCTAGTACAGATAGCACCTCATCCCAGAATTTGTAAATTAAAAGTGTGGTGCTGGGAAAAAGGGGATTATTGCGGTGCCTATTAGTAATAGAGTATATAGGAAACAAAATGATTAAATCAACGAAGGAAGGAAGAAGTGCTACAAAGTATCAAATACAATACATAAAAATTAATACTAATTCTTTATTTAATGGAATTATCATAAAAAGATATATATCATCAAATAGGTTTACAAAAGTACACAATACAATAAATAAAATAGAGCAAAAACTATAAATAATAACAAATAAACACACAAATGTTATACAAAGTTGATTAAATGAATTTTAAGCTTACTCTCACTAAGGACTAATCAGCATTAATTTAATCAACTTTGTATAACATTTGTGTATTTATTTGTTCTTATTTATAGTTTTTGCTCATCTCTCCTTGGGTCAAAAAAATGGTTCCCCTGAAGAAGCCATCATAATGACGAAACATGTTCGGACATCCTTGACCAGCAATTAAATCTCGACCATATTACATTGAGTAGACGATTATTTTATTTATTGTATTGTAAACTTTTGTAAACCTATTTGATGATATATATCTTTTTATGATAATTCCATTAAATAAAGAATTAGTATTCATTTAAAAAAAAAAAAAATCATGTATTGCATATCAAATACAATACATGATTTAAAAAAATAAATGAATACTAATTCTTTATTTAACGTCAGTCCTGCATGCACGCAAACAGCGATCATCCCACACATGTGAGATCATGGGCAGTAATTCTAGCACTAGACTTCCTCTGCAAATCTAAAGTGGTAACCTGTAACGGCGTTGGCTTTGAATAGTAAAATTGACATTGTTTGTTGCTGTTGCAAGGGCGTGTGGAATTTTAACCACTTCAGCCCCGGAAAATTTTCCCCTTTAATGACCAGATAATTTTTTGTGAAACGGCACTGCGTTGCTTTAACTGACAATTGCACGGTTGTGCGATGCTGCACCCAAACAAAATTGACGTCCTGTTTTCCTACAAATAGAGCTTTCTTTTGGTGAGCTCTGCGGTCTTTACTTTTTACGCTATAAACAAAAAAAGACTGAAGATTTTGAAAAAAAAAACAACGGAAAATTCCCATCAAAATACTTACCGTAATTTTCCTTTCCTGATGGACTCCATGGCAGCAACGTGTGGGTTAAGTCCCACCTCCACTACCCTATAGGACACCACTCCCATAAATCTTTGCTCCCTGCCCATAGCCGTGTTCGGTAACTAGCCTACTCCAGCCATTTTGGGAGGGAACTCCTGCTGCCATGGAGTCCATCAGGAAAGGAAAATTACAGTAAGTATTTTGATAGGAATTTTCAGTTTTCCTGACAGACTCCATGGCAGCAACGTTTGGGAAATAACTCGCCAAACACACTCGGGTGGGCAAAAATGCTGAACAAAAATGTATGTAACACTGTCAACCGACAGCACCTTTAAACCAAAATCAAAGGAAGATAAACTGGTAGGTTCGACACAATAGTGAGCCATAAATGTATGAATGGATGACCAAGAGGCAGCCTTGCAGATAAACTCAGGAGCCACATGACGTGAAGCTGCCCAAGAAGTAGAGAGACTTCTCGTGGAATGTGCCGTAACCGCCTCAGGAGGAGCCAAGCCCTTCTCTTTAAAAGCCCACTGGATCGCCTGAAACACCCACGTGGTGATGGATCTGACCAAAGCCCAAAGGCCTTTGTTTTTACAGTGAAAAAGAACAAAAAGATAATCCGATTGCCGGAAAGAAGCCTCCAGGTATCGTTTCAGAATAATTCCCATGTCGAGAGGATGAAGATCCTGACTCCCAGCCGAATTAAAGGTAGGAAGAGTAATATCCTGATTTTTGTGGAAGACTGAGGTAACCTTTGGATTCGACCCCAGCATTGGCACTAGGACCACTCTGTCAGGAAAAAATGTGAGGAAAGGATCCTTTGATCCTAAAGACTGAAACTCAGAGACTCTCTTTGCTGAAGATATGGCTACCAAAAAAGATGTCATTAGGGACAATTCTTTGATTGAAAGTGTTCTGTCCAGTTGTGAGAAGAAGACGAGAACCAGCGGTAAATCCACTTGGGGAATCTAGGTTTCCTCTGTGGTCTAAGTCTAATTGCTCCTTTAAAGAATTGCTGAACCAAGGGATGTTTAGCCCAGGATACTCCAGAAAAGGCCGAAATTGCCGAGACTTGTATACGAAGAGCGCTGACAGATAGGGGAATGTCTAGTCTGGACTGTAAGAAACCCAAAACATCCTGAACCGTCAGATTACCATTAGAGCAAGACTTGGAAGACAAGTAACTTGTGAATCTAGACCAAATCCTCTCATACACCTGGTTGGTACTTTTCCTCCTTGCACTCATGAGAGTAGGAAAGGCCTCCTTGGGACAACCCAGAGCCTCTAACCTTCCCCTCTCAAAAACCAGACCCTCAGACATAGATGGGCCGGACAGGGATGGAGCTTCGAGCCCTGAGATAGAAGATCGGGTCTGAGAGGTAAGGGAATCGGATCTCTGACGCTGAGGAGCATTAGAAGCGGAAACCATGGCCTGTTGGGCCAAAAAGGTATTACAGCTATCACCTCTACTGCTTCTGATTTGAGTCTCCGCAGGAACTGTAGAACAATAGGAATCGGAGGAAAGGCGTAAGCTTTGTTGAACCGCCATCGATCCGTCAGTGCATCCACTCCGTAAGCCTGAGGATCCCGAAACCTGGAATAATACCTTGCCAGTTTCTTGTTGCAAGGAGAGGCAAATAGGTCAACCTCTGGGGAGAAACACAACGTTAGAATCCACCTGAAAACTTCCTCGTGAAGAGACCATTCGTTGTTGACCAGATTGACTCAAGACAGGAAGTCCGCTTGGACGTTCTGCGTTCCTGGAACATAAGTTGCTGTAATGCTGACCAGGTTCTTCTGAGCCCAAGACATGATTGGCTCTACCCCCTGAAGAAGGGACAGACTCCGAGTACCTCCTTGTCACCTTATATATGCCACTGCTGTTGTGTTGTCTAGTCTGAGAAGAACCGAAGTTCCTGAGATCAGATGACGAAAGGCTAGGAGCGCCCGGAAGGCAGTCTTTAATTCTAGAATATTCGACACCATCCCCCTGGAAGGGAAGTCCCAGGTGCCTTGTGCTACTTCCGTCAAACAGTGGGCGCCCCAGCCCCTGTTGCTGGCATCCAAAGTTATTGATATCCATGAGATGGGGAGAATGGAATGACAATTGAATAGATTCTCCTTCTGAAGCCACCAGGGCAGAGAGATTCTCATTGAAGATGTGATCCGGATAAGTTGAGTCTTGTCGCCTAACCATTGGTGAAGAAACCCTTTTTGGAATGGTCTCATCTTCCATTGGGCCCACTTCACCATTGGAATGGTGGCCACCATAGTGCCAATAATTCTCAGGCACTGAAGAGCCGGGAGATGGGAGGCTGAGAGGGCCGGACGAATTCTGTCCCGAATTACCGCTACTTTCTCTTCGGGTAATGAGATGGTGCCCTTCACTGTGTTGAAGAGTGCGCCTAGGAATACAAGAGACTGAGAAGGAATTAACTGACTCTTTTCTAGATTCAGGATCCAACCGAATTCTTGAAGAGTGGAAATAACCTGATCCTTGTGCAATAACAGACGGTCTCTGTCCTGGACTAGCAGCAGAAGATCGTCCAAATAGTGGTGAAGACGAATCCTCTTGGATCTCAATAGAGCCACTACGGCCAACAACACCTTTGAAAGACTCGGGGGGATGTTGAAAGCCTGAACGGAAGACATACGAACTGAAGATGTGGTTTTCCTACTGAAAATCGCAGAAACTGCAGAAAATCTTCTGCCACAGGGACATGAAAGTAAGCGTCCTTTAGGTTTATTGAAAACATCCAGTCGCCTGACTGTTGTATTGTTGACAAGGTTTCCATCTTGAACCTTTCCTTTTTGATAAAATGATTCAGATGTGTAAGGTCTATGACTGGCCTCCAAGAACCGTTTTTCTTTTGGACCATAAAAAGAGGAGAATAAAATCCTCTCCCTCGTTGATCATCTGGCACGGGAACGGCAGCGCCTTGAGCCAATAAAGATTTCACGTAGGCCAACAGGATCTGCCTATTTTCTTCTGAGGTCGGAAGGGAGGTGGGAACATACTTTAGTCTTGGGGACCTGCTGAAGGTCCAAGAATGACCTGAAGAGACCGTTCTGACGGTTCAGAAGTCCTGGACTGAGGCTGCCCAGACATGCCGAAAAAGTAGAAGATGAGCCCCCACCTGGCCTATCTGAGCGGGCCCAATCTCAAAAAGATTTGGTTGGTTCCCTCTCTCCTGTCGCACTGCTCTTGGCGGATTTCTTGAAAGGAGGACTGCCTTGACTTCCATGACCTGGAATATTTTCGACCCGGTCTATAGCTACGGGCCTCCCTGGCCTGCTCTTGATATTGCTTTTTAGGAAAAAATCTCCTCTGGCTTTCTAAAACGTCTATCCTGAGGGAGAAACCCCGACTTCCCACCAGAGGCCTGGGTTATGGCATTATCCAACTTATTCCCAAAAAGGGAAGAACCCTCGAAAGGGATACGGCACCACACCTGTTTAGATGCTGGATCAGCCAGCCAGGGACGGAGCCCAAGAGCCCGTTTGGCGGTTACAGCTGAAAGCATAACCCGAGACACTAAGCGGATGATGTCAATCGAAGCCTCCCCCAGAAAAGCCGATACAAGCCGTACCTCCTGGATAGGAGAGTTTTTGCGACTTCATCCGAAATGTTTCTGAGGGTATCATCCACCCTGTCCGTCCAGACTTCCATGGCCTTGGACATTGCCGCTAAAGCCAATGCTGGCTTGCATGCCAAACCAGCAGTGAGGTAGACTCTCTTTAAATCGGAATCAATCCGCCTATCTAAGGCATCCTTAAATGAAACTGTATCTTCCAATGGAAGGGTTACATGTTTTACTAGTCTCATCACCGCTGCATCCACGAGAGGAGCTGAAACCAGATACTTGACCACATCCTCCTTAAAGGGATATAACCTTAGGACTTTTGAGAGCATACTATTCTTTTCTCAACTTTAGTCCATTCATCCGTGATGACCTCACCAAGTTCAGACAGGAATGGAAAGTTAAGACGCTCCCTTTTAAGTTGCTTAAAATACTTCCTTTGTTTGGAAGGATTAGCCTAGATCACAGCCTCTCTGATAGCCTTCACCAAGGGGGAGAGTAAGGCAAAGTCAAACCCCACACAGGTACTATCTTCCTCAGATTCACTGTCTGATGCAGCAGCTGAAGGGTGACTTGTTAGAGAGGCCTCCCAGAGCTCTTGAGCATGCGACTCCCTGACTGGAGACTGAGGTGACTCTGACTGAGGCACAGGAGCCTGACTGGCACCGATCCCCTTGAGGGATTCTTCACCACATTTTCCACAAGGGACCTTAGATGCTGGTCCGTACCCCCTCTCTCACTAGAGGCTTTGGAAAAGCAGAGGTCACACAGGGATTTCCCAGTAGGAACTTGGGATCTGCATCCCCAGCAAGTGTTAATAACTGAACGGCTGGATGAGCATTGGAGGAGCGAGATCGATCCTCGCTACGGCGCCCGGATCTTGAGGGTGAGCCGTGATGTTTAGACTTAGAATATGAATGCCGGTGGTAAGACTTAGAAGAATCGCTTCCTCTATGCGTTGAGCTGCGTTGCTGTTCTGAACTAGATGGGCTAAGACAGAGATAGAAGAGACATACAGATAAGGAAAGATAACACCCTGACTAATACCGGACCCCTCTTCCCCCCTTACTTCCCCCCCAGACAGTACCTATTATGAGAGGGCTGGCCAAATACAGGCGGAGGTGAGTCCATATCTCTAGGGGTTTCCATAAATGCTGCAAAGACATATAAGTAAGGCTGGGAGCACCATACACACACACGCCCACCCCCCTCTTCCCAGAAGGCCACCTACCTCCACAGAAGAAATCCTGGACAAGGGGAAGTCACGTAATAGCCTACAAGCAATCCCAAAGCTTGCAGGCTATTTCCTATATTTAAATAGGGCGCCTTAGTGACGCCATCATCGTATCCTGTGCGCCGCTACTGCGCATGCACGAATAGCGTCATTTTGCCGCTATCGCGCATGCGCGAACCAAGCCTCGTTCCTGTGCCACACTCGCGCATGCGCAAAACGAACGTATCTAACGAAAAACCAGGAAGTGAGCGGCGGCTGGAACGCAGGCTAATCCAGCCGCCATGCCTATACCCTTATACATGAAAACACAAAAAACGAACGGAAATTAAGGAAAAGCAAGGAACAAACACAAACTGCTGCCATGAAAAAGAGGAACAATCTTACCGCTCCCACACGATCGTCTCCAGGCCGAAGGTAAGAACAAAACATACCAGACTTCTCAGGGCAAAATAGGTCACCTGCTATTTAGCTAGGCTATCCGACCAAATGCGCAGCCTGCCTGCCAGTGGCTAGGTTCCTGGCTTCCTCCAGCGCTTATATCCAATGCCCACTCCATACCCCGCTAGTAGCTAGGGCTTAACGGAGTCATGCGACAATTCCATCCAGTCGCAATTCGGCCAAACCAACAATGGAACCGTGTGGGAGCAATCTTCAGGTAGAAAGACCATAACGTCTGGTCCTACGGAGGAGGACAAAAAAAGAACACGGCCATGGGCAGGGAGCAAAGATTTATGGGAGTAGTGTCCTATAGGGTAGTGGAGGCGGAACTTAACCCACACGTTGCTGCCATGGAGTCTGTCAGGAAAGTATTTTTTACTTTTTTGCTATAATAAATATCTCCCCCAAAAAAATACAAAAAAAATCTTCATCAGTTTAGGCCAATATGTATTATTCGACATATGTTTGGTAAAAAAACAAAAACAAAAAACGCAATAAGCATATATTGATTGGTTTGCGCAATAGTTACAGCGTCTACAAAATAGGGGATATATTTATGGCATTGTTATTATTACATTTTTTTTTACTAGTAATGGCGGTGATTTTTAGCCGGACTGCGACTGCAGACGGATGGGACACTTTCGACACTTTTTTGGGACTAGTGACATTTATACAGCGATCAGTGCTATAAAAAAATCACAGATTACTGTATAAATGACACTAGCAAAGAAGGGGTTAATACTAGGGGGCGATCTAGGGGTTAAGTGTTCCCATGGTAGCTGGTGCTCAAAAGGGGGCGCAAACAAACTGAAAAATTCTGAAAAATACTGAAAAAACAACATATCAATTGCAGCCTCACGGTGCCATTAATTGCAATCACTGTGCCCATCAAATGCAGCCACTGTGCCCATCAAATGCAGCCACTGTGCCCATCAAATTCAGCCAATGTGCTCATAAAATGCAGCCACTGTTCCCATAAAATGCAGCCACTGTGCCCAAAAAATGACGCCTCTGCACCCATCATATGCAGCCTGTGCCCATTATATGCAGCCTCTGTGCCCATCATATGCAGCCTCTGCGCCCATCTTATGCAGTCTCTGCGCCCATCATATGCAGTCTCTGTGCTCATCATATGCAGCTTCTGTGCCCATCATATGCAGCCTCTGTGCCCATCATATGCAGCTTCTGTGCACATTATATGCAGCCCATGTGACCCCCCCCCCCAGCTCATCGTCTGACTGGCACTTACCCCATCCTGGTGGCGGGTCAGGCAGCGGGTGACGGTGGCTAGCTGTGGGACATGCAGCCGGTCAGGCAATGGCTCCTGCATCCCCCATGCTTCTCTGTCCTCCTTTGCGTCTATTCTTCTGTTCCATTAGGCATCCAAGCGGAGTGCCTGTGCCTTCAGCCAATCAGGTGACGGGTATTAGACTCACACCTCCTGATTGGCTGAGAGGCAGTTTAATGTTAGAAATGCCAATATTCATTTTCTTTTCTAACACATGTGGGTGGACTGCGAGCTCAATGCTCTGTGCTCCAAGTCCACCTTTTTTGAAGCCTATTAAAGCCTATGGCTCTAATCAGGTGCTTAAAAAAACACCCCCGCTGCTTTAATTTCAGACGCTCAGCATCCAAAAAGGGGCCAGATGCCTGAATAGGGGGTGGCTACAGCGGCTTGAATAGATTCATGCTATGCATGAATCTATCCATTTTACGTAGAGGGGGGTCGTGCCCCTGTGCCTTAATGGACGCACCGCAAATGAGTGTGCCCTAAGGAGGTGTTTCTAACTCTGGGGAAGTGTACTGACTGGGTGTAGAGAGAGATAGCTGTTCCTGATCACTAGGAACAGCAGATTTCTCTCTCCTCCCGTCAGAATGGGATCTGTTTACACTGACAGATCCCTGTTCTGGCTCTCTGTGGAGCAATCACGGATGGCTGGCGAACATCACGGCTGCTGGCTACATGCATTGACTCCCCTGCCATGCAGCGGGCCTGCTATAGCTCTTAAAGGAGCCGACGTACACCTACGGCGATTGCGGGAGCGAGCCGACCTGCAGCCGTATAATGACGGAGGCTGCTCGGTAAGCGGTTAAAGTGTGACCTAATTGGTATCCATTTACTCGGAGTAACGTCTTTTATGTTTTACAAAAAAAAATAGTTATGTATTGTGTTTTGTTACAATAACATTCAAAAAAGTGTGTTTTTTTGTTGTTGTTTTTTTTAGTTTTTTTTAATTTGTTTGAAAAACTTCTGCAAAATTACCGTGTGACATAAAAATTTGCAAAACCCAACAATTTATTCTCTAGGGCCCCTGCTTTAAAAATTTATATAATGTTTGGGGGTTCTAAGTAATTTCCTAGCAAAAAATACAGATGAAACAAAAAGTGACAGAAAAGGCCTGGTCTGGAAGTGAGATGGATGCAATAATTGTTAAGGCAACTTAATAAAGCAAAAAAATGTATATATATATATATATATATATATATATAAAAGAAATAACAACATTTTATCAAGATATTATTAAAAAACTTCTAGGTGCATACATCACCAATGAGAACATGAATTAGATAGAAAAAACAATGCAGCTGGTATAATTGAGAACTGTTGATCTCCTATGTAATTCATCCAACGTGTTTCAGGATTTCAGTGTCGATCCCTTCATCAGGAGAATTTCTTTCAGGAGAAACTAAGCAAATAACAGTCTATAATAAAACATAATAAAAGTCTGAGTATATGAGAACCATGGGACTTTTATTATGTTTTATTATATACTGTTATTTGCTTAGTTTCTCCTGAAAGAAATTTCCCTGATGAAGGGATCAACACTGAAATCATAAAAACTCGTCGGATGAATTAGACAGGAGATCAACAGTTCTCAATTATGCCAACTGCATTGTTTTTTAATCTAATTCGTGTTCCCATTGATGATGTAGGCACATAGAAGTTTTTTCATACTATCTTAATAAAATTTTGTTATTTCTTATATATATATATATATATATATATATATATATATATATATATATATATATATACACATATACACAATTTTTGCTTTACTAAGTTGCCTTAAATTCCCATGTTGTTGGGGGGTACTATTTCCTTGCAAACTCTACTTTTGGGGATGTCTGCAACAATTTGGTCTTTTTAGGTGAAACTTCCATTTTTCTATTTATTATTTCTGCAGATACAAAGTGGGTTGTCCTCACAGAAGACAGCGAGGGCTTCGCCCCAGTAATATTCCGACCCAATCAAGAAGTTATGATACGTGAGGCAAAAGATTCCTTATCTTCCGCCACTGAGTCTACTGGATCTACAGAGAAAAAGCAGTAACGGGAACTTGATGTCATCCTTCAATTATGTTGTACGCTGCCGCTTGCTGTGAAGAGACCCTGAAAACATGTGTTGTCCATAGTGCTTGAATAATAGCATGTATTAGTATTTAGGAAAATGATGTAGTTCTTATTATGCCACAGTAAACTGCCTTCCTTTAAAATGAAAATTATGCAGCAGTTATCTATGGCCACAAGTGAGGCTTGTTGACACTGAGCAGAATTGATTTGAAGCAGTTAAACATTGCTATGAACATTTTGGACGATTGTGTGTTTCCAATCTTTTAAAAATGGTTTCTAGAAGGCTCTTTTCTGTTACAGCATGATTGTCTGACTGCGCTCCTGTACACAGAGCCAGCTTCATAAAGACATGGTTTGGTGCTTGGTGTAGAAGAACTCAAGCGGCCTACAGGTGTCTTTATCACAGATATAGTTTAACTACTTGCCTACTGGGCACTTATACCCCCTTCCTGCCCAGGCCAATTTTCAGCTTTCAGTGCTGTCGCACTTTGAATGGCATTTGCGTAGTCATGCAACGCTGTACCTAAACAACATTTTTATTTATTTATTTTAGACAGATAGAGATTTCTTTTGGTGGTATTTAATCACCACTGGGTTTTTATTTTTTGCTAAGAAAAACAAAAAAAGAAAATTTGGGGGGAAATTTTTTTTTAGTTTCTGTTATAAATACAGTATTTATCAGTGTATAACACGCACATTCATTTTAAAAGGAAAGTTTCAGGGAAAAAAAAATGTAATTTGAAATAAGGAACTTTCAAGGAAAATAAGGGTCAGTGCCCATCTGCAGCCTCACCATTGCCATCAATGCAGCCTCATCAGTTCACATCAATGCAGCCTCACCATTGCCATCAGTGCAGCAGCCTCACCACTGCCATCAATGCAGCAGCCTCACGACTGCCATCAATGCAGCAGCCTCACCATGGCCATCAGTGCAGCCTGATCGGATTACTAACTGCAGCCTAGAGGGCAGGACCGGTCTGGCCTACCGGGATACCGGGAGATTTGCCGGTAGGCCGCCTGCCCTGGGGCTGCTTTTAGTTGTGGCTGCATTGGTGCTCTCTACTGCGGATCACCGCGCTGGCTGGCTCTGTGTTCGGCGGCCACGCTATAACACAGCCCCACCCCCCCAGACCAGCTAGTGTGATAGGCGGAAAGTTGATTCTACTTGATCTACTATCACACAAGTCGGTCTGGGGGGCGGGCCGTGTTACAGAGCGGTCGCCGAACACAAAGCCAGCCAGCGCTGTGATCAAGAGGATGAGATGCCGCCTGTACAGCCCACTGTGTGCCTGGATAGGAGGATCAGCATGGGGGCTGCATATAGAGGAAATTAGCTTTCTATATTCCTCCATGCAGCCGTTGAATGCTTGCAGGAGGGAGAGGAGAATCAAGCATTCAGCGGCTGCATGGAGGAATATAGAAGGCTCATTTCCTCTATATGCAGCCCCCCCGCTGATCCTCCTATCCAACTTCTTTTACTGCCCCCCCCCCCCAGTTCACCTTGTGCTCCCTGCCCCTGTGCTCTCCTCCTCCACCACACTCTCCAACCCCCCCCCCCCCACAGTTCTCTCCAACTCTGTTCTTTCTTCCCCCTACCTGCTCTCCAGTTCTCTCCATCCTTCTCTAGCCACCATCCCAATGCTCTCCACTCCCCCCAGTGCTCTTCACCCCCCCCGTGCTCTCCCCCCTGTGCTCTTCACCCCCCCCCAGTGCTCTCCCCCATTCTCCCCCCGTGCTCTCCACTCCACCCAGTACTCTCCACTCCCCCCAGCACTCTCCCCCCTGTTCCCCCCCGTGCTCTCCACCCCCCCAGTGCTCTCCCCCCTGTTCTTCCCCCCAGTGCTCTCCACTCCCCCCAGTGCTCTCCCCCCGTTCTCCCCCCAGTGCTCTCCTTTCCCCCCAGTGCTCTCCCGCCCTGTTCTCCACTCCCCCAGTGCTCCCCAGCAGTGCTCTCCACTCCCCCCAGTGCTCTCCCCCCTGTTCTCCTGACAGTGCTCTCCACTCCCCCAGTGCTCTCCCCCCTGTTCCCCCCCCAGTGCTCTCCGCTCCCCCCAGTGCTCTCCCCCAGTGCTCTCATGCCCCCCAGTGCTCTCTCCCCTGTTCTCCCCCCAGTGCTCTCCACCCCCCAGTGCTCTCCCCCCAGTGCTCTTCACTCCCCCCAGTGCTCCCCCCCTGTTCTCTTCCTCCCAGTGCACTCCACTCCCCCCAGTGCTCCCCCCATTCTTCCCCCCAGTGCTCTTCTCTCCCCCCAGTGCTCTCCACACCTCCCAGTGCTCTCCCCCGTTTCTCCCCCCCAGTGCTCTCCACTCCCCCCAGTGCTCTCCCCCAGTGCTCTTCACTCCCCCCAGTGTTCTTCCCTCCAGTGCTATCCACTCCCCACAGTGCTCCCCCTGTTCTTCCCCCCCAGTGCTCTCAACTCCCCCCAGTGCTCCCCCTGTTCTTTTCCCCCTATTCTTCCCCCCCAGTGCTCTTCACTCCCCCAGTGCTCTCCCCCCACTTCTACCCCCCCCCAGTGCTCTCCACTCCCCCCAGTGCTCTCCCCCCTTGTTCTCCCCCCCAGTGCGTTCCCCCCTGTTCTTTCCCCCCCCAGTGCTCTCCACTCCCCCCAGTGCTCTCCCCCTTGTTCTTCCCCCCCAGTGCGCTCCCCCTGTTCTTTCCCCCCCCCCAGTGCTCTCCACTCCCCCCAGTGCTCTCCCCCCTGTTCTTTCCCCCCCAGTGCTCCCCCCCTGTTCTTTCTCACTCCCCAGCTCTCCCCATCACTCTCCAGCCCCCACCCCAGTGCTCTCCAGCCCCCCAGTGCTCTCTACCCCCGTGCTCTCCACTCCTGTTCTTTTTGGCTCCCCCCTAGCACTCTCCACTCCCCACCCCTGTATTCTCCACTCCCCCGTGCATTTTGCCCCCACCCATGTGTTCTCCAACCCTACCAGTGCTCTCCACCTCCCATAATGCTCTCCAGTCCCCCATGCTTTTCCCCCTGTTCTTTATGGCCCCCACTGGTGCTCTCAAGCCCCCCACCCCATTGCTCTCCACTCTCCCCTACTCTTTGTACCCCCCAGTACTCTCCAGCCCCCGAGCTCTCCACCCCTGTTTTTCTGCCCCCCCCAGTGCTCTTCGCCATCCCACACTCTTAGCCCCCTCAGTGCTCTCAGCCTACCATGCTCTCCACCCCTGTTCTTTTTGGCCTCCCCAGTACTCTCAAGTAGTGATGGACGAACTTCCGACGGGACGTTTCGCGAACGCGAAATGCGAACGGACCCAAACGTTCGCGAAACCGACCGTTCGCCGCGGGCCCCATTGACTTCAATGGGAGGCGAACTTTGCAAACCTTCATGTCGAATTTGCGGCCACGTGGTAATTATTAGGGGGTAAAACGTAGTCCCACCATCTGGACAATGACATAATACATGTATGAGGTGAATTTGGGATCGATAACTACAAGCATTTTTATTTTATTTGGGAAATTGTTCTAACAATTCAGGACTATGGAGCTAATGAAGGCAATGGAGGAGAGGGAAGGTCAGGGACCAGGGTAGGCAAAGAAGAGGGTGCAGGAGATGATCACCAGCAGCGTGACATACCGGAATGACACATGCACCGTGATAGAGGCATCTGACAGCAGCACCGTAATACAGAGCACTGACAGCAGCACCGTGACATACAGCGCTGACAGCAGCACCGTGACATACAGCGCTGACAGCAGCACCGTGACATACAGCGCTGACAGCAGCACCGTGACATACAGCGCTGACAGCAGCACCGTGACATACAGCGCTGACAGCAGCACCGTGACATACAGCGCTGACAGCAGCACCGTGACATACAGCGCTGACAGCAGCACCGTGACATACAGCGCTGACAGCAGCACCGTGACATACAGCGCTGACAGCAGCACCGTGACATACAGCGCTGACAGCAGCACCGTGACATACAGCGCTGACAGCAGCACCGTGACATACAGCGCTGACAGCAGCACCGTGACATACAGCACTGACAGCAGCACCGTAAGCAGCCCCAGGAGGAAGTCAGCACAGCACAGGGATGGTGTGATCCCCTCATAATAAGAACCCCCAGGAGGAAGTCAGCACAGCACAGGGATAGTGTGATCCCTTCATAATAAGAACCCCCAGGAGGAAGTCAGCACAGCACAGGGATATCATAAGCAGCCCCAGTAGAAATATGACACCGCTCAACCTCTTCAAAGAGGAGGGTAGGGGCATATAGTACGGTGTGCTTTTTTGGGTCAAGGAAGTGAGCCAAATGAATTAAGAAGGTCTGTGTGCTTGATTAAAAAAATAGTTTATAGACATATACATGGTCTACTGGTCACATGTGTTGAATTCCTCCGAGATCCATGCCTCATTCATTTTTAGAAATGTGAGGTAGTTAACACTGTGGTGAGCTAGGCGAGTACGCTTATCGGTCACAATCCCCCCTGCTGCGCTGAACGTCCTTTCGGACAGGACACTGGATGAGGGGCAAGCCAACAGTTCGATTGCAAATTGGGCAAGCTCTGGCCAGAGGTCAAGCCTGCCCACCCAGTAGTCTAGGGGTTCATCACTCCTCAGAGCGTCCACATCGGCCGTTAACCCAATGTAGTCGGACACCTGACGGTCTAGGCGTTCCCTGATGCTGGATCCGGATGACACCTGTCGATGGGTCGGCTGAAAGAATGACCTCATATCCGAAGTCACCAACACATCTTCAAACCGGCCTCTTCTTGCAGGCGCTGTTGGATTGGTACCCGCAAATCCTTCTCTGGGAGTGGGAATTGCTCCTCTGCCAGCGCACGCAAAAGCAGAATGCAGCATTTCTCGAAGCAAGGCCTGGAAGTGCTGCATTCTGACAGCCCTCTGCGACGGCGGTAACATTTCCGCCATTTTGTGTTTGTACCGGGGGTCTAAGTACGTTGCCACCCAGTACTGGTCCTTGACCCTCATGCTTTTTATACGGGGGTCCCTATTAAAACACTGGAGCATGAAGGCCCCCATTTGCACTAAAGTGGAAGCGGTGTGGTGGCCTGGCTCCTGCTCATCATCCAGGATAATGTCGTCCTCTTCATTCTCCTCTCCCCATCCTCGCACAACAGGGATCCCAGAAAGGTTTAAAGCATGCTCTTCTTGCTCCTGCTCATCCGCCCCGGCACCATCCTCCTCTGACTCCTCATCAGACTCCTGTTGTTGACTTGTCTCAGATAGAGTAGCCCCCCCTGGGAATTCATCCAGCATTGCGACTTCCTCATCTTCCCGCTCCTGCTCCTCCACAGCCTGATCAATGACACGACGCAATGCACGCTCCAGAAAGAAGGCATAAGGTACCATGTCACTGATGGCGCCATGGCTGCGACTGACCAGTTTGGTGATCTCCTCAAATGGCCGCAGAAGTCTGCATGTGTCGCGCATGAGCAGCCACTGGCGCGGTGAAAAAAAACCCAGCTCCCCAGAACCGTTTCTTTCGCAGAGTTCATACAGGTAGACGTTAACTGCACGTTTCTGCTGGAGCAGCCTATCAAGCATATAGAAGGTTGAGTTCCATCGCGTCGGGCAATCGCAAATAAGACGTCTGACCGGCAGATGGTGTCGCCGCTGAATGTCAGCAAGGCGAGCCATGGCCGTGTAAGATCTTCTGAAATGGGCCGAGATTTTCCTTGCCTGCCGCAAGATGTCCTGGACCCCAGGGTATTTGACAAGGAATCGCTGCACGACCAAGTTTAAGACGTGTGCCATGCACGGCACGTGCGTGATTTTGCCCTGTTTCAATGCGCTAAGCAGATTGGCACCGTTGTCACACACCACTTTACCAACTGTCAAATTGAGCGGTGTTAGCCACTCATCTGCCTGTGAACGCAAAGCTGAAAGGAGTGCCGGGCCAGTGTGGCTCTTTGCTTCCAGGCACAACAGACGCAGCACGGCATGGCAACGTCTCACCTGGCATGTGGAATAGGTTCTGGGGAGCTTGGGCGGTGCAGTGGAAGAGACGCTAGCAGCGGAAAAGGAGGAGGCAGCTGAGGAGGAGAGGGAGGAGGATGGAGTAGGAGGAGGAGAAGAAGAGTCAGGCCTGCATGCAATCCGTGGCGGTAAAACCAAATCTACACGGGTGCCACGGGTTACATGCTTGACGGCCGTCAGAAGGTTCACCCAGTGGGCAGTAAAACTGATATACCTTCCCTGCCCGTGTTTGCTAGACCACGTGTCTGTGGTCAGATGTATCTTGGCACCGACACTGTGTGCCAGAGATACATTCACTTGCCGCTGAACATGGCCATATAGCTCTGGGATGCCCTTCTCTGAGAAATACTTCCTTCCTGGGACCTTCCATTGTGGTGTTCCAATGGCCACAAATTTGCGAAAGGCCTCCGAGTCCACCAGTTTATATGGCAGTAGTTGGCGGGCTATGAGTTCTGACAAGCCAGCCGCCAACCGTTGGGCAAGAGGGTTATCCGGCATCATCATTTTTTTACGCTCAAACATTAGGCCCACGGAAGCCTGCCTTTTTGCAGAAAAATGTGAGCTTGGCGTGATGGAAGGTGGAGTGGAGGACAATTGTGAGGAGAGAGGAGAAGGAGAAGTAGAAGACGAGGCTGGACGGTGAGAGCCTGCAGTGTGGCTTTGTGTGTTCCGTTGCTCCCACTGGGCTCGGTGATGGCTGCTCATGTGCCTTCTTAAGGCGGTCGTCCCTAGGTGAGTATTGGGCTTACCGCGACTAACGCGTTGACTGCAAAGATTGCAGATGGCAACGCTATTGTCAGCAGCGGACACGTTAAAAAAAGCCCACACTGCGGAGCCATGTGCCGGTGTCCTGGGAGCGCCAGATGTGACCGTACATGGTCGATGACTCGCTCCTGATACATTTGCAGTCTGCTTTGTCCCTGCTGTGCAATGTAAGTCATTGCTGCTTCTCCTCCCTATCTGCTGGTCCATATCTCCCTCTGAACTCCCCTCCTCTTCCTCTCTTGTGGGCACCCACGTGACATCACTAGACACGTCATCATCAACGTCACCTTCCCCACCGCTATAAGTAGAGATCTCGGAGTAGGCAGCAACACCGGGGACCAACCTCCTCCTTGGGCTGATCTGGGTACTGGCGTCAGACTGCTGAGTAGCGCTTGTTGCTACCTCCTCTTCCTGATCCAATACCAAGAGTGGCTGCGCATCAGAAATGTCCTCTTGATATGGATCGGAAAATAATTCCAGTGACTCAAGCGGAAGGTATGTGGTGGTGGTGGTGGTGGTCGTGTTGTTGGTGGTAGTGTCTTTGGGGGTGCACATAGCAGAGAGTGAAGAAGAGGGTGCAGATCGAGAGGATGAGGAGGGTGCAGAAGAGTAAGGCTGAGCGAGCCACTCAACCAAGTCTGGTGCATCCTTTAAAGTAATTGAACGCACCTTCTGCAACTTCCCACTTTGGCTCAAGCCTGTTGCTCCTGCCCTACCCCTACCACCCCTGCGGAAGGGCCTGCCTCTTCCTCTGCATGTCATTTTTTAAATGACCCTGTGACAAAACTCTTAGTCCCTATACCGCTGAAGGACTGCTGCAGTATAGGTGAGCGGTCAGCAGTGGTGCACGTCAACCCTATCTATTGTGGACCGATAGCGGTCCTTACAGAACAGCAGACTGTACCGCACTCAAGCCTATGTACCGTAGCACCCTATACCAAGTTACCAGTCCTTATAAGAACTTTTGTGGAACAAGCAGGTTGTGTATTAGTGTTTAGCAGACTGTACGTCAGTCCCTATACCGCTGAAGGACTGCTGCAGTATAGGTGAGCGGTCAGCAGTGGTGCACGTCAACCCTATCTATTGTGGACCGATAGCGGTCCTTACAGAACAGCAGACTGTACCGCACTCAAGCCTATGTACCGTAGCACCCTATACCAAGTTACCAGTCCTTATAAGAACTTTTGTGGAACAAGCAGGTTGTGTGTTAGTGATTAGCAGACTGTACGTCAGTCCCTATACCGCTGAAGGACTGCTGCAGTATAGGTGAGCGGTCAGCAGTGGTGCACGTCAACCCTATCTATTGTGGACCGATAGCGGTCCTTACAGAACAGCAGACTGTACCGCACTCAAGCCTATGTACCGTAGCACCCTATACCAAGTTACCAGTCCTTATAAGAACTTTTGTGGAACAAGCAGGTTGTGTATTAGTGTTTAGCAGACTGTACGTCAGTCCCTATACCGCTGAAGGACTGCTGCAGTATAGGTGAGCGGTCAGCAGTGGTGCACGTCAACCCTATCTATTGTGGACCGATAGCGGTCCTTACAGAACAGCAGACTGTACCGCACTCAAGCCTATGTACCGTAGCACCCTATACCAAGTTACCAGTCCTTATAAGAACTTTTGTGGACCAAGCAGGTTGTGTATTAGTTTTTAGCAGACTGTACGTCAGTCCCTATACCGCTGAAGGACTGCTGCAGTATAGGTGAGCGGTCAGCAGTGGTGCACGTCAACCCTATCTATTGTGGACCGATAGCGGTCCTTACAGAACAGCAGACTGTACCGCACTCAAGCCTATGTACCGTAGCACCCTATACCAAGTTACCAGTCCTTATAAGAACTTTTGTGGAACAAGCAGGTTGTGTATTAGTGTTTAGCAGACTGTACGTCAGTCCCTATACCGCTGAAGGACTGCTGCAGTATAGGTGAGCGGTCAGCAGTGGTGCACGTCAACCCTATCTATTGTGGACCGATAGCGGTCCTTACAGAACAGCAGACTGTACCGCACTCAAGCCTATGTACCGTAGCACCCTATACCAAGTTACCAGTCCTTATAAGAACTTTTGTGGAACAAGCAGGTTGTGTGTTAGTGATTAGCAGACTGTACGTCAGTCCCTATACCGCTGAAGGACTGCTGCAGTATAGGTGAGCGGTCAGCAGTGGTGCACGTCAACCCTATCTATTGTGGACCGATAGCGGTCCTTACAGAACAGCAGACTGTACCGCACTCAAGCCTATGTACCGTAGCACCCTATACCAAGTTACCAGTCCTTATAAGAACTTTTGTGGAACAAGCAGGTTGTGTATTAGTGTTTAGCAGACTGTACGTCAGTCCCTATACCGCTGAAGGACTGCTGCAGTATAGGTGAGCGGTCAGCAGTGGTGCACGTCAACCCTATCTATTGTGGACCGATAGCGGTCCTTACAGAACAGCAGACTGTACCGCACTCAAGCCTATGTACCGTAGCACCCTATACCAAGTTACCAGTCCTTATAAGAACTTTTGTGGACCAAGCAGGTTGTGTATTAGTTTTTAGCAGACTGTACGTCAGTCCCTATACCGCTGAAGGACTGCTGCAGTATAGGGCAGCGGTCAGCAGTGGTGCACGTCAACCCTATCTATTGTGGACCGATAGCGGTCCTTACAGAACAGCAGACTGTACCGCACTCAAGCCTATGTACCGTAGCACCCTATACCAAGTTACCAGTCCTTATAAGAACTTTTGTGGAACAAGCAGGTTGTGTGTTAGTGATTAGCAGACTGTACGTCAGTCCCTATACCGCTGAAGGACTGCTGC
The DNA here is from genome assembly GCF_037356315.1 of Lithobates pipiens. NCBI lineage: Eukaryota > Metazoa > Chordata > Amphibia > Anura > Ranidae > Lithobates > Lithobates pipiens. The sequence goes on along the minus strand of NW_027507758.1, from coordinate 549,506,476 downwards.
AGTATAGGGCAGCGGTCAGCAGTGGTGCACGTCAACCCTATCTATTGTGGACCGATAGCGGTCCTTACAGAACAGCAGACTGTACCGCACTCAAGCCTATGTACCGTAGCACCCTATACCAAGTTACCAGTCCTTATAAGAACTTTTGTGGAACAAGTGAGTTGTGAATGTTTAGCAGACTGCAGCAGAAGGGCAGCAGTCAAGTATAATATCCTTTCTATATTTGGAAGAAAGAATATTATACATGTACAAGCCTATTACTGTACCACTGATACCAGTCCTGAAAAGAACCTTTGTGGAACTAATAATAACAGCAAGTCTTTAAAATTACCCTCACTGCCTGACAACACTGCTTCCTTCCTGTCCCTATACAAATTGGCAAAAAAAGAGAACGATTAGTGGTTACTGGAACAGCTCTTTTGTGGACCTTGATAGTAACAGCTAATGATGATGATGATGATGATGATGATGAAAGACTAATCTGGCTGTCCCTGTAGCATACACCGTCCTTTCCCTTTCTCTAAACTAACAAAAGACACTCAGGCTGCTGCAAGAATCAGCAGCACAGCAAACCTATCAACACCTAACACCTATACCAGTCCTGAAAAGAACTTTTGTGTACCAAATAGCTAGTGGTTTATCTCTCCCTACTCCACACAGGAACCTGTCCCTATCTTAACAGAAGAAAGAATGTAAAATGGCCACCGGATCGGGTGTATTTATAGGTTAGGGGGAATGTACAAGTGTCCATGTGCTGTCATGTCTCAATTGGCTGTCCTGTATCACATGATAAACGTGTCACCAAAGGTTAAAGTTCTTGTATACATTAAACACGTAAGTCCGCCGCGGCGAACGACGGAAAAAGGCGTTCGAACGTGCGGACCGCGAATGTCGGAAATTCGCCGCGAAACGACCGCCGGGCGAACCGTTCGGCCATCACTACTCTCAAGTTCCCCCCAGCTCTCTCTGCTCCCCATCCCTGTGATCTCCACTACCCCCTGCTCTATGCCCCTACCCATGTGTTCTCCAACCCCGCCGGTACTCTCTGCTCCCCCTTCTCTCCAGCTCCCACCCAGTGCTCTCCACTTCTCCAAGACTAGAGAAAAGGCTGACTGGGGCCGGGAAATGGGGATGGCTGAAGGTGCAGGTGGCCAGGGACCACTCCATCTCATCGCAAACAGATCCTCTGGAAGGAGCACCGTCCCCATCCAAAACGAGAACAGATCCTGCCTGATGCTGGCCGTCATGAATATCCTGCTTGCATGCAAGGTACCGTACCGAGCATCAACACCACACCTTCCCACAGACAGGGACTTCAGACAGGGACATGGGACACAGGAAAGGCTGCATTCATGGGCACAGTGAGGCTGCATTCATGGGCACAGTGAGACTGCATTCACGGCACAGTGAAGCTGCATTTGATGGGCACAGTGAGGCTGCAATGGTGGTCATGGTGAGGCCACATTTGTGGGCACAGTGAGACTGCATTCACGGGCAGAGTAAAGCTGCATTTGGTGGGCACCCACCCCCCTTACCTTAGTGTATTCTTTCTGTGGAAGGTGGTCCCCCCCCACGTTCTGAGTTCCTGGGGTCCCCCTTGATGATTGTCTATTTACCACTTTTAACTGGAATTTGCATATATATATATACAGTGCCTTGCGAAAGTATTCGGCCCCCTTGAACTTTTCAACCTTTTGCCACATTTCAGGCTTCAAACATGAAGATATAAAATTTAAATTTTTTGTGAAGAATCACCAAGTGGGACACAATTGTGAAGTGGAACGAAATCTATTGGATTTTTTAAACTTTTTTAACTAATAAAAAAATGAAAAGTGGGGCGTGCAAAATTATTCGGCCCCCTTGCGTTAATACTTTGTAGAGCCACCTTTTGCTGCGATTACAGCTGCAAGTCGCTTGGGGTATGTCTCTATCAGTTTTGCACATCGAGAGACTGAAAGTCTTGCCCATTCTTCCTTGCAAAACAGCTCGAGCTCAGTGAGGTTGGATGGAGAGCGCTTGTGAACAGCAGTTTTTAGCTCTTTCCACAGATTCTCGATTGGATTCAGGTCTGGACATTGACTTGGCCATTCTAACACCTGGATACATTTATTTGTGAACCATTCCTTTGTAGATTTTGCTGTATGTTTGGGATCATTGTCTTGTTGGAAGATAAATCTCCATCCCAGTTTCAGGTCTTTTGCAGACTCCAACAGGTTTTCATCCAGAATGGTCCTGTATTTGGCTGCATCCACCTTCCCCTCAATTTTAACCATCTTCCCTGTCCCTGCTGAAGAAAAGCAGGCCCAAACCATGATGCTGCCACCACCATGTTTGACAGTGGGGATGGTGTGTTGAGGGTGAGGAGCTGTGTTGCTTTTACGCCAAACATATCGTTTTGCATTGTGGGCAAAAAATTCCATTTTGGTTTCATCTGACCAGAGCACCTTCTTCCACATGTTTGGTGTGTCTCCCAGGTGGCTTTTGGCAAACTTTAGACGAGACTTTTTATGGATATCTTTAAGAAATGGCTTTCTTCTTGCCACTCTTCCATAAAGGCCAGATTTGTGCCGTGTACGACTGATTGTTGTCCTATGGACAGACTCTCCCACCTCAGCTGTAGTTCTCTGCAGTTCATCCAGAGTGATCATGGGCCTCTTGGCTGCATCTCTGATCAGTCTTCTCCTTGTCTGAGCTGAAAGTTTAGAGGGACGGCCAGGTCTTGGTAGATTTGCAGTGGTCTGATACTCCTTCCATTTCAAAATGATCGCTTGCACAGTGCTCCTTGGGATGTTTAAAGCTTGGGAAATCTTTTTGTATCCAAATCCGGCTTTAAACTTCTCCACAACAGTATTACGGACCTGCCTGGTGTGTTCCTTGGTCTTCATGATGCTCTCTGCGCTTTCAACAGAACCCTGAGACTATCACAGAGCAAGTGCATTTATACAGAGACTTGATTACACACAGGTGCATTCTATTTATCACCATCAGTCATTTAGGACAACATTGGATCATTCAGAGATCCTCGCTGAACTTCTGGAGTGAGTTTGTTGCACTGAAAGTAAAAGGGCTGAATAATTTTGCACGCACCACTTTTCAGTTTTTTATTTGCTAAAAAAGTTTAAATTATCCAATAGATTTCGTTCCACTTCACAATTGTGTCCCACTTGTTGGTGATTCTTCACAAAAAATTAAAATTTTATACCTTTATGTTTGAAGCCTGAAATGTGGCAAAAGGTTGAAAAGTTCAAAGGGGCCGAATACTTTCGCAAGGCACTGTATATCCCTATGTGATTTCATATCTATATATAATACATTCTTCATCAAATGTGATTTAAAATGTATGGTTTTCCCTTTCATGAACAAGAAAATAATGATGTTATGCTGTTGGGCTGGTATAATAATGCCGTGGGGCTGGTATGATATTTTTTCCAGGGCTGTTTTTTATTCCCAGTCCGGCCCTGCTAGAGGGGACAGGGAGGGGGGTGGGATGAGTTCCGACAGATTACCTACAGTGAGAATCTCCTATGATATACAGAACAGATTCTCACTGTATGTAATCTGAAGGCGCTTGTCTCGCCCCCTCCCTGTCCCCTTTGAGGCAGCTAAAATTGAAGTATTGGCGTATAACACGCACACGCTATTTGCACCCGATTTTCATGGTGAAAAAGTGAGTGTTATACGCCAATAAATACAGTAATGAATTTTTCTCCTTCGCTAATGTGCGCTGATGAGGTGGCACTGATGGGCACTAATGACATGGTACTGAAGGGCACTGATGAGGTGGCACTGATGGGGAGGCACTAATATGCAGCACTGATGAGGGGCACTGATAGCTGGAATGGATAAGCAGCACTGATGGACACTGATGGGTAGCACTGTTGGAAACTGATGATCAGTGCCCTGATTCTCTGTGCAGAACTCCCCTGTGAGGAAATGCCGCTGATCGGCTCTCCTCTCCTCACATGCTGCCAGTGTGAGGAAAGAAATCGGCAAAAATCAGCATTTTCTTTTTTACATGTGGTTAGCTGTGATTGGACACAGCTGATCACATGGGTAAAGAGCCTCGTCATCGGCTCTTTACCTAGAACGGTGATGCACGTGTCCCAGGCACAGAGATATATGGAAGGTAGCTTCTGAAAGATAACCTTACAAGGCAAATGCAAGACAGATTTTGGAGGCGCTAGGACAAGCATGCTCAATCCATGGCCTGCGAGCCAATTGTGGCCCATGCAGTTACCTGTGACCCACAACCGCAAACCTATGGCAACCCGCACAGCCTCCATCGGGTGCGTGCAGCTCTACTTAATGATTGCTGGTCCTCCATAATTCCGGCGACTGTCATACATAAGCCACTATTGTGGCCGGATCCCCACTCTTTTCTTTCTTTCTTAACACACAGACATGGGGGGGAGGAGCCTTTAGTTGTGTGGATTACATCTAGTGGCATCCATACATGTGTTCTAAAGGTGGATACTCACAGTTGTGGGATAATCTTGATATTATTCCGGGAGCATGTGAGTGCATGTGTCATTTTATCTTCAGTTAAAGTGATTGTAAAACTTTGAGTTTTTTTTTTTTAATAACAAACATGTCACACTTACCTCCACTGTGCAGTTCATTTTGCACAGAGTGGCCCCGATCATCCTTTTCTGGGCGGCGATAGTAGCTCCCACCTGCATCTTATAACCTCTTAGGAGATGCGCTCTCCCGGGTGGTTACCTTGCAGGCGTGCTCTCGATTCTAGTATTTGGCATCCATAGACGCAGAATGCCGGACTCGGCCCTGTCCCCTGGTGCCACATCAATGGATTTTGATTGACAGCAGCAGGAGCCAATGGCTGCGCTGATATCAATCTATCCAATCAAGAGCCGAGAAGCCTGGGCAGAGGAAGAGCTCTGATGTGGGAAATTCCAGGGCTCAGGTAAATAAAATGGGGGGGGAGGGGCTGGTCACTGGCAGGTGTTTTTTCACCTTAATGCATAGGATTAGTTTACAACCCCTTTAATAAAGAATCTTATTGCACTACTAGGGCATGCAATTCCTTGGTCTGTAGTTTTTTGTTTAGGTTGACCACAGTCCTTGTTTTCAATTCAAGGGATGGCTGCAAAGACTCTGATATAGAGAAGGTTGCAACACTGGTTCAGAGCTTTTTGGCTGGTTACACCTGAGCAGGAGAGTGGGATTAGTGGTGATCTGGTTAAAAAAAATATGTTCTTTTTGTGATTGTGATTAAAAGTGGGTAAACATTCAATGGGATTGCTCCCACAGAACACGATGATCCTGATTGTTATTTAAAATCTTAATGCTATTCAAAATAAAATAAAATCGAAATTCTAAATTCTAAATTCTGAACCTTTTCATTTTATTGTGGCCCGTGACTGGGTAGCAAATCACTTACGTGGCCTGCGCTCTTCAGAAGGTTGGGCGCCCCTGGGCCATTTGTCATTCCTCTTAAAACAAAAAGGTATTTACATGTCTTTACTCCATAAACTCACAATAATTCAGAACAGCAACGTTTCCAATAAAAAGCCATCTGGCGACCATACTTTTCTCACATTATACAGTAGGTATATCTGTGTTTTAATCACTCCAATTACAGATCAATTACAGATCTTAAACTAATTACATGATCTCAAACAAGCCAATTCGTGTATGAAAAAAATGTCATATTATTGCAATGTCTTCCATGTCTCTGTGTTATATATACACACACACACACATTCTGTATCTCAAAAAAGTGAGTACACCCCTCACATTTTTTTGTAACTATTTTATTATATTTTTTCATGTGACAACACTGAAGTAATGACACTTTACTACAATGTAAAGTAGTAAGTGTACAGTTTGTATAACAGTGTAAATTAGCTGTCCTCTTAAAATAACTCAACACAAAGCCAATAATGTCTAAACCGCTAGCCATAAAAGTGAGTGCACCCCTAAGTGAAAATGTCCAAATTGGGCCCAATTATCCATCTTCACTCTCACTCTTTCATACTGATCACTGGAAGTTCAACATGGCACCTTATGGCAAAGAACTCTCTGGTGATCTGAAAAAAAGAATTGTTGCTCTTCATAAAGATGACCTAGGCCAGTGATGGCGAACCTTGGCACCCCAGATGTTTTGGAACTACATTTCCCATGATGCTCCACTACACTGCAGAGTGCATGAGCATCATGGGAAATGTAGTTCTGAAACATCTGGTGTGCCAAGGTTCGCCATCACTGACCTAGGCTATAAGAAGATTGCCTATACCCTGAAACTGAGCTGCAGCAGGGTATGATCTCTGCCAAGACCATACAATGGTTTAACAGGACAGGTTCCACTCAAAACAGGCCTCACCATGGTCGACCAAAGAAGTTGGGTGCACGTACTCAGAGTCATATCCAGAGGTTGTGTTTGGGAAATAGACATATGAGTGTTGACAGCATTGCTTCAGAAGTTGAAGGGGTGGGGGGTCAGCCTGTCAGTGCTCAAACATACGCCACATACTGCATCAAGTTGGTCTGCATGGCTGTCATCCCAGAAGCAAGCCTCTTCTAAAGATGATGCACAAGAAACCCTGCAAACAGTTTGTTGAAGACAAGCAGACTAAGGACGTGGATTACTGGAATCATGTCCTGCGGTCTGATGAGACCAAGATAAACGTATTTGGCTCAGATGGTGTCCAGCATGTGTGTCATGCCTAGAGTCAAGCATGGTGGTGGGAGTGCCATGGTCTAGGGCTGTATGAGTGCTGTTGGCACTGGGGAGCTACAGTTCATTAAGGGAACCATGAATGCCAACATGCACTGTGACATACTGAAGCAGAGCATGATCCCCTCCCATTTCGGAGACTGGGCTGCAGGGCAGTATTCCAACATATTAAAGTGGAAGTAAACCCATCGATTTAAACAGTTAAAAAAAAAAGGAATGCCAGGAATGCTAACTGCACATGGGCTGTGCTCTCAGCCAAACTATCAAACCATCCAATGGCTGGTGTCATAACGAATCACATGTGCAGCACCATAGCAGTTGAAGATTAAACAGAGGCAAAGATGGCAGCTTCCTTGGCTGAAAACTATAGGGGAGTTTACTTTCACTTTAAAGACCCCAAACACACCTCCAAGCCGACCACTGCCTCACTAAAGAAGCTGAGAGTAAGGATGATGGACTGGCCAAGCATGTCTCCAAACCTAAACCTTATTGAGCATCTGTGTGGTATCCTCAAAGGAAGGTGGAGCTCAAGGTCTCCACCAGTTCCGTGATGTTGTCCTGGAGGAGTGGAAGAGAACTCCAGTGGCAACTTGTGATGCTCTATATCTATATATACAACAGTAACATTTTCCTCCATGTCTCTTTCTCCTTCCCATGTTCAAAGCCTCCCTTTATTGTTTCCTAGCTAAATCTTCAACAGTTGTACCCTTCTATAACAGAGTCTCTTTCATTTTTAGCTGTACATCTAAGTGAAATGTGATTGCTGGGCAACTAACGTGGTAACACACTCTGCAATAAAACTGAATAATTTTTCTGAAATATATGTTTATCAAGTGTCATCAAAGAGCATTAAAGTGATTTAGGAATAACATAGAAACAGAGGCCAAGTACATGTGTTATAATACAAATGGATATCCACCGTTATACATGCATAGAGTGTGTCCAGAGAAGATAACATTTCTATCTAGAATAATAATAATAGGAGTTTCAGTGTAAAAAGCATCCTGCAATGTGGTGTGAAATGCTTCCTGCCCGTGTTTCAGCATCTGTGTAACCTTCTCGTGATAAAATAGATGGATGTTGGTGCTAATAAAACCCGAGTGTATGTCTTCTTGGACATAAATTAAAGTGCAGAACATACCGCAATCTCTAAGCTGCCTCCAGTCCAATAGATGCTGGAAGTGAGCAGACAGAGAATACATTAAGTGCTTGTAAATTTCTACCTCCATGTTAATCAACCCCTTGCTGAATCTTCAGGAAGTTTCCATAGTCAAGGCACAGACTATTACTGATTGCCTTTAAATCTTCTCTCTACCTTATTTTGCTATCTAGAATGAAGATGCATAATCACGTTATACTGTTAGAGTTAATTAATTATTTCAGGTACTTATATAGCGCTGTCAATTTATACAGTACTTTACGTATTTATTATACATCCACATCAGTCCCTGCCCTCAGGGAGCTTACAATCTAAGGTCTCTAACTTACATCCATACATACACATATTAGACAGGAGCCAATTAACCTATCAGCATGTCTTTGAAGTGTGTAAGGAAACCCACGCAGGCACATTGAGAACACGGAGACTCGTTGCAGGTAGTGCCGTGGTTGGGATTTGAACCGACAACCCTAGACCTGCTAACCACTTAGCCAATGTGCTGCCACTTAGCTTCACTGCTTAAATTTAAAGCTGAAGTCCAGGTTTATTGTCACTTTAAATACTTAATTTAGGTCAAGGTGGCCAAACAAACTAATTCCATTACTAAGTGATTCAGCTGTATGTGTGCACTGTATCATACCTCAGTAGCATAATCTACATACAGTATACAGCACTGTGTTCTGCTGCACTATGGGCAACTTCCTGTCTGCTGCCAAAATCAAGTTGGCCTAAATGCTTCTCAGACATTCAGGAGAAGTCTTAAGCCCCATACACACTATCAGTTTTTCTGCTGAGTTTTTCCTTAAGATTTACCAAAACCATATAATATGAGGTCAAACCTTAGGAATTTCAATTTGTATGCAATCAGGCCGGCCCTTCTACTACATGGTTTTGGTAAATCTGAAGGAAAAAGTCAGCAGAAAATCTGATAGTGTGTATGGGGCTTCATATTTTCATCAAAGAATACAAGGTTTGCTCTGATTGGCTGAGGTGGAGACTGTGATGACCATGTCATCCATCCACCTCTCATCCACAGCCAATCGATGGAAAATTTCCCAACATGTACTTTCAAAAAAAGTTAAGTTCGGTTGAGCGTGGGAGCCCACACACTAGTCAAAATCTTGATCAGCATGTGGCCAGCTTTGGGTTTAAGAGATCTCACCACATGGGTCCTGCACACCAGAAAATAAGCTGTGCAAAACTTGTTCTGGGTTAAAGTGGTTGCAAACCCTTTCCTACGCCCAGTGAAGTGAAAAGCCTCAGATTATGCACAGAGATGAAACAAATCTTCCTGCATAAGTTTTACTTGTATATCTGCTGCCTTTCCCTTTCTATATTTTTAAGAAAATGCACATCATGTTACAAATATTTCTTCCTCATTCAGCAGTGGGAGGGGAGTCTGGACATAAACTGTGGGAGAACTGATTGGAGAAAAGGCACACAACCCCCCCCCCCACCACCACCACCACCACCTCCGCATAGAAACGTGGAGAGCTGCAGTCTGACTAGACCAGCTCTCTGCTTATCTGTCTCTAAGTTCCCTCCCTGACACACATTTCCAGCTGCTTTTATTTTCTGTGTCTGAGAACTTGTCAGAAGTTATCATGCTGATAACAGAGGAATGGAGCAGCAGAAAGACACGTGACTCAAAGCTTTGGAGAGAGATAAGTAAACACTATAGATATATGTGCCTAGGTCAGATTTCATGAATGGGGTTTACAACCACTTTAAGTTAATCTGTATTATAAAAAATAAATAATAATTAAAAATAAATAATTTATTATGCATAAAACCCTATTAACCACTTAAGGACCCTATTTTTCAGACTTGGTGTTTACAAGTTAAAATAATTTTTTTTGCTAGAAAATTACTTATACAGTAATCCCCAAACATTATATATTTTTTTCTAACCCCCTAGAGATTAACATGGCAGTCGTTGCAATACTTTCTGTCACACCGTATTTGAGCAGCAGTCTTACAAGTGCACTTTGTTTGGAAAAAATGAACTTTTTGAATCAAAAAAATAAGAAAACAGTAAAGTTAGCACATTTTTTATTTTTATTTTGAAAGATGATGTTATGCTGAGTAGATGAATATCCAACATGTCATGGTTCAAAATTGCGCCCGCTCGTGGAATGGCGACAAACATTTAACCTTAAAAATCTCCATAGGCGACATTTAAAAAATTCTACAGGTTGCATGTTTTGAGTTACAAAGGAGGTCTAGTGCTAGAATTATTGCTCTCACTCTTACTCACTTACCAAATGCAGTGATACTTCACATGTGTGGTTTGAACACCATTTTCATATGCAGCCGTTACTCACATATGCATTTGCTTCTACGCGGGACGGGGCGCTTTAAAAAAATTAGATTTTTTCTTATTTATTTTACTTTTTTTTTTACACTGTTCTTTTAAAAAAAAATTATGTCACTTTTATTCCTATTACAAGGAATGTAAACATCCCTTTTAATAGAAAAAAGCATGACAGGACCTCTTAAATATGAGATCTGGGGTTAAAAGGACTTCAGATCTCATATTTACACTAAAATGCAATTAAAAAAAAAAAATTAATTAAAGAAAAAAAATATATATATCCCTTTCACTTCCGCCCTGCAATTGTATGCAGCCGGGTGAGGGCCATCTTCCCCTCACTCAGCTCCATGCCAAACAGGGGACAAGACCCGATCGCCTCCGCTCCGGTAAGCGGCGGAGGGCACCAGAGAGCGGCAGGAGGGTTGCCCTCTCCTGCCACCGATAAAAGTGATATTGTGGCAAATCCGCCGCTGAGACTACTTTTATCTTAAAGTGGACCGCCCGCTGAAGAAGTAGATACAGCAGTTAGCTGCTGCCATAACAACGGCCAGGCGGGTTGTCCGTAAGTGGTTAAGCTGGCCATACATTATACAGTTTTCATGTTCAATCTCCTTTATATTTACCTTCAACTATGTAGTGCAAGTGCCTACCTAACTGCATAAAAAATGTAAGTGTTTAGGTTTGAACTCATATTATATGGTTTTGGTAAATGTAAAGGAAATTTGTACAGGAAAATTGTATAATGTATGGCCAGCCTTAGTCAGAAAACTTTCTTTTGGGTGGTGATGTCATCCTGTCATCCATAGGCTTACTATGGGGCATGCTTATATAAGAAACATCTATGCTTAGCAAAAATAACAAAATACAAAAAAGTTATAAAAAAGCTCCAAACCACAAAATCTTGCATAGAGCTACAGACCAAGGGCGATTGATGGTTATTTTGTATTTCTTCCATTTGCGAATAATCGCTCCAACAGTTGTCTCCTACTCACTAAGCTTCTTGCTGATGGTCATGTAGCCCATTCCAGCCTTGTGCATGGCTACAATCTTGTCCCTGACGTCCTTTGACAGCTCTTTGGTCTTGGTCTTGATGCTGAGGTTTGAATGGAAGAAAGAAATTATGTGGACAGGTGTCTTTTATACACATAACCAGTTGTTGCTAGGAGTACCTTCTTAAAGCGGTTTTGTACAGAAAATTGCAAGTTCATCTTATTCAAATGGCTTTGGAACATAGATGCAGTTATGACCATTGAAATAAAATAATATGCAGTATTTACCTTTTATTTTTAATGTTTATGCCGACTTCCGGGCTCTCCTCCCGTGGGAGTAGGCGTGTTTATCGGCTTCGCAATGGTCCCTGGGAACTTTTTTAGCTATTTCCCAGGAATCCGTGGGGGACACAGTCATGCCAAAATCTCGTGAGATTTTCGAAAGGAGGACACCGGTCACGTGACGAGGGCGTGTCCGAAAGTGCCATTTTGAAAGTGGGCAGGCAGCTCTATCTGCCATTACCACTATAGCACACGAGGCAAGAGGAAGGAAAACAAAGAGGACGCTCAATGAGCATGTGCGAGATGGAGCGGTGGATGCTGGGAGCTCAGCGTCATCGCATCCAGGAAGTAAATGCCTGTGGGCTTCAAACGCCCACAGTGAAAATGGAAACCGCCGGACTGCTTTTTTAAAAGTTTTCCTTGGCAATGAAATCGTCACGCCGGGGGTTAAAAAGACGCCGATCGTGACTGCAAAGACACCGTAGGAATCGCCCACCAGTGACACAGGTAAAAAAAAAAAAACGGCAGTGGAATCCCGCTTTAAATTGACCGGACTAATCTGTTTACCACATGATCACATACTGTAGCCAGTCTGTGGGAGAGAGAATTATTGTTGGTTGGTAGGGTATCAAATACTTATTTTACTCACTGAACTGCAACTCAATTTATAACATTTGTATTGTGTTTTTTTCTGGATTCTTGGTTGATATTCTATCTCTATCATTTACAATACGCCTATGATAACAATTATAGACCCTTCCTTTCTTTGTGCCCTCCGCCTTTCTCTGGTGCCCTTCGCCTCTTACCGGAGCGGAGACGATCGTGGGCAAACTTAAAAAATCTGCAGGGGGTCAAATAATCATTTTCGCCACTGCAACTACACAAATACCTAGTTAAAACAATGAAAACATTTAAAAGTGTACAATGTAAGGGGCAAATCAGACAATCTGGACTCTCATCCTTCAGTAAAGTTCAAATAGTATGCAAGCAGCCATGGATGAAACCTGAAGCAGCACTTCCCTCTGTAAATATATATATATATATATATATATATATATTATCCCTTTTTAAATACATTTACTAATCCCTGCACATTTGTAAACATGGCTTCTTTTTAATTTTTGAGGATAGGTCCATTTTAAATGAAAGTGGTTTATTTCTATTTGTTATGTACACACCATCCCGTTATATCTCATTATGCTTTCACAATGTTGCTAGGACCCTGTGCAGTGTTACGTTGTGTCCCTGTGGAAAACAGCACTGTTCATTTATTGTAGGATGATTGACAACCAACCTGGGGTTCTGTAAACAAGCATTTTCAGAGCAGTATAGAAAACATGAACTCTATAAGCTCAGAGAAACATTAATGACTTGCTGGGGCAGCCTGCTGAGAAATGACCTACATGCAGACCTCCAATAACATAGCCATGGTTTTCACTTGATGCCAATGTAGAGTTTAATGTTTATGTTGCTGTCTAATAAGGAACTACAGGCTAAAACAAAATTGTCTAAAGATAATAAAGACTGATTCTTTTAGCTGTCTACTGACAAGTTTTTTGAGACTTGATGTGAACCTAATCTGCATTAACATCTTTAAAGCAGTTTCGCTTTAAGTCCTCCTCTCCCTCATATACCCAACTTGTCATGTTATTTTTTTTTGGGGGGGGGGGGGAGTGGGTACCTCATTTTGACAGGTACCTGATCCCATTTCTGCTCAGATCACCCGCAGATTTCCGGCACACTCTACATGTCCTCAAAGGCTGCAGAACCAGTTATTAAGCGCAGCGTGGCTCACACATGCGCAGTAGGATGCTGGCTTAGAAGCTACAAGCTGTCGCAGCCGGCTTTCCCCGTCAATGTTAGGAGCCCAGAGACTAGTGTAGAACTAGCGCGTTGCTGGATCCCTGGACAGGTAAGTGTCCTTTTATTAAAAATCAGCAGCTATAAAAATTGTAGCTGCTGAATTAAAAGAAGATATTTTTTAAAGAGTGAAGAACCTTTTTAAACTGGAACTAAAGTCTAAAAAAAATTCAAGTAGAGTAACAGGTAGAAGGATCACCCAAATAATTAACCAGCAGTAGCTTTAAGATGAAACTTACCATTTACAGCCTTTAAGAAATTCTATGGGAACAGTTAAAGCGGAAGTAAACCCATCAATCTAACAGTTTGAAAAAACATGGCATGCCGGAAATGTTAACTGTCACATTGCTTGTGCTCTCAACCAAACTGTCATACCATCCAATGGCTGGTGTCATAACTGATCACATGTGCAGCTTCATGGCAGTTAAAGATTAAAGGGAGGCCAAGATGGCAGCTTCCTTGGCTGAAAAACGATAGGAGGGTTTACTTCCACTTTAAGTCATACAGCAAAGTACCAAAAGCAGCTACTTGTGCTTGTCTCCTGGACAACCTCTCTTGCACAGTGATGTAGGCTGGGTCTGATAATCCAGGGAAGCAGCCGGACAGATCCAAGAAATGGTTTTACAGGCAATTTGTTGCAGGAGTCTTTGGGCTGGAAACAGACGAGCGTGGGTCACCCTACCTGAAGCACAGTACTTAAACATTTCAATCATGTTTCCCTTTTCCTCTGTTTCCTCAAGATTATACTTATTAGATTTCTGCAGTATCTTCTAATATTATCCATCAGACCTTTCACAATTTCTGTTACATTTTTTTTGGACTTGTTCTTGCCAATATCTTTTTGGGTGAGGTCTTCAGAAATGAACACAATATTATATATGAGATCTAACTATTTAGGAGAATCAAGACTTCGTCCCACCTGCTGGTGATTCATTTATTGTATCTAAAGATCTATATTTGGGAATCAGGACCTTCCTCCTGCTGAGGATTGCTCTAGTGATAAAGCTCTATAGCTCTATAGAGGGATATCAGGACCTCTGTCCTTCTGGGAATCAGAACCTCCTTTCTCCTGCTGGGAATTACAATAGTGATAACCTGTGCTTTTTTTCAGCGGGAACGTGGGAGAACGCAGTTCCGGCACCTCCTGGACTGACTGTATGTAATGGCAAGAGGTGCTGGGGTGTGCTGCAGGGTAGTGATTCTCACTGCTGAGGGATCTATACTAGCTGGAGGGGATCTATTTTTGCAGGGGGGTCTATTGTTGCTGAGGAGGTTTATTGTTCTGGTGGGGGACCTATTGTTGCTAGGGGTGGGTCTTATTTTGCTGGGGGGGTCAGTTCTTACTGAAGGAGATCTACTGTTGGGGGAGGGGTCTATTGTTGATGGCTGCCAGAGAGTCTATTAATTATGGCTGTGCGGAGATCTGTTAATGCTGCTGGGAGTCTATTGTTGCTGGGGGGGGGGGGGATATTGTTGTGGGTGGTACATTGTTGTTAGAGGGATCTATTGTTGCTGGCTGAAGGGGATCTATTTTACTGCTTTTCTTGATATCATTTACAAATTCCATACAAATTACTTAGCACCACAAAATTATACTTGGTTCTGTATTGTCTAAAAGGGGTGGTACTGGGAGGTGGGTAGGAGATGGAACCAAGGGTAAGGTGACTGTATTTTTTTATGAAATCCGGGGACATATTTTTTTTTTACTAGTAAGGGAGGCAATTAGTGACTCTCTGCCCTTTGCCGCCGCCTCGCTCACAGCCTGTCAAGCCTTACTCTCCAGTCCCGGCTACTACTGGGTGAGGAGAGGAGGAAGATCACTCCACCAGGGAAGGCCAGGAGATGGGCAGGTGGCTGGCCGGCAGGGGAGGGCTGGCAGCCTTAGGCCTGGGGGGCAAGTCCAGTCAAGAGGCCCATTGAACCACCGAATCAGCTCACCATCCATGCCCACCTGGTTTTATAACGGATGATTGATATTATGAAGCAAGAAAAATATGATACAATGTGGTAATTCAATTTTAAATACTTTTTAATGCAAAAGTAAACAAAGTACAGGAGCAAGTAATATTGCATAAACTAGACCGACAATGCGTTGTGCAAGTTAACCGAGAACACTCGGGTTTAAAATGTCACAAAACTAAAAACATGAAACTGTAAGGAAAACAAGTCCGTCAATAGGGCATTGTCGTCATAGTGCAATGGCATATATAAAGACCATCCATAGGAAAAATAGCCTCTTTAACTCTGTGTTGCGAGTATGGCAGAGAAATCCACTTCAGATGGAAATTAGCCATTGAATAGTTCTGTCCTAGAACCAAAACTGCATGGCAACATGGTGGAGTGCTCTGTGCTGATTACCATTTGGCTTGTCACCAAGTTGTTCCAGACTGTTCAACCAATGTGCATAGTCACATGAGTAGCCGTACATTCAGGAGGATCATATTCAGCAAAAGATAAAGATGGTATTTGGCATGTAATAAACCTTTTGTGCAACTGCTCCGGCAGCCTAAAAGAAATAAGAACAAGAAAACACACTAGAGCGTGCCAGGGGACTGTGCAGCATACTCCAGCAGTGTAGGAGAGTAGAGGAGCCACCCAGGCCCATCGCTAGACTGACATCCAACCGAGAACCCCAAAAACAATGCCAGGGGTAAGAAACAGGCAGAGAATCCCCACACGAACAGGGTGTTCCTTAAACAGGGCATCTGCGCTGCAGGCGA
This sequence comes from Lithobates pipiens, assembly GCF_037356315.1. Lineage (NCBI taxonomy): Eukaryota > Metazoa > Chordata > Amphibia > Anura > Ranidae > Lithobates > Lithobates pipiens. The sequence continues at coordinate 549,490,458 of NW_027507758.1, read as the reverse complement.
AGCCAATCCTTATGGATAAACCTTCCCACTTAACTTTTTCAAAAAAATATAGAAGCCAAAGAAATATCTATATAAAACGTTTAAACTAAATACTTGTTCAAACAGTTAGCAAAGACCTCATTAAGGAAGAACTCTGACGAATAATTTCCAATACATCAGGAAACTGGACCAATTCTAGAAGATCTCTCTCCACTGACATGAGCATTAGGGCATCAAGCAGTTCTTGTCCCATTGTGGCTCAAAGTCGGTTCTTGATGATTTTCAACTTGCTGAATGCTCGCTCACATGATACTTGTGTAAAAGAAAGGGTCAACAGGTACTCATAGGTGATTGAAATATTTTCATAAGCTGCAGAATAAAGGTTGTATTTTAGCAACAACCTATGACAGCAAAAAAAGCACTGCTTGCAAGAACCACACTTTGATTCCTTTTGTACCCCAACTAGTTTGTCTGTAGGGGAAATCCTGTCATCACCATCATCATGATCCTCCTCATCATCAAGAATTATTTCCACATTCTGTGTCTCATCTTCAGAAAGACATCCTGTAAGACTAGGAAATAGGTTGGCAAAACTTATTAATTCAGTTTTGAGAGAACATTCATTTACTCTGGCTAACTTAGAAATTCTCTCTAGTGCCCCTCCATCTAGAATTTTGGGATCTGTCCTAATTTTCTGAAAAGTGCGAGGATCCAAGAATTGAGAATCCATGATCAATTGCTTATTTTCTGAAAACCGCTCAGTTAAGCTTTGTATGATTTGGTCCAGAATTGGTCTAAACACACTAGCTCGAAAGTATTGTATTTCATCCTCAGGTCGTTCATCATATGAAGATTCTCCAGCCAAGCGTTTTTTTCGTGACACTCTTCGAACTGGAAGCATAGTCTCAACTTCCAAGGAGCTGAGAACGTCACTTTCATCCATCAATTCATTCATTTTTTTTGCAAAGTGTTCAGCCTTTTGTTTAAGATGGCTGAAATCAATTTTTTTCAGTTGCTCAACTGCACTGTCGATCATTTGCCATGCTACCATGAAATCAAGGCCACTGGTTTGTAGATATTTTGACACTGGACCTATAACATCAAAAACCTGCAAAAATATGTTTGCTGTTAAGATAGTCCTAAACTGACAAAGATTGTCAAAAAGGGATGAGGCCTCAGAAGTGGTTTTTGAATCAAACAAGTTGCTCTGGGAAATTACATATAAAACTTCAATGGTGTCTAGAAAAAGAGAATGTTTCTCACCAAAAATCCAGTTAAGGGCCTTTTCTTTTGCCCACCATCTTGTCTCTCCAAGTTTTTGTAACTTTAAAAGTTTTTCCTGTCCATGTCTTTTATCCAGTTGATCTTTCCAGATATTCATTCTCTTGTAGGAGTCTCCAATAAAGGTTGCCAAGCGATTTAGGAGACCAAAAAAATTTTTGGCTTCCAATACTTGACAGCAATCTGAGACACACAGGTTGAGGATATGACAATAGCACCAAATATAGACTGCATCTGGCACTACCTTTGCGATCTGTGCACGTAGTCCCACATACTCACTCCTCATATTTGCTGCACCATCAAATGATTCGCCAGCAATTTTTTGGAAATTTAAACCAAGCACATCAAAACAGGACATCAGAAGTTCATAAAATCCTTTCCCAGTAGCATCTTTAACAGGGAGAATCGCCACAAACCTTTTACATATCTCACAACCACTGTTGCTTGATCTACGATTCCAACATCCTGTGTGGAGTCAACCTGTATACTGAAACGTTTCTCTCATATTTCAGACACAATTAAGGTTTTCATGCATCGAACTATTGCTGAAAATACTTTTTTTACTGTCTTACTGGACAAAAATGTTATAAGAGATCCACGTCCAGATGTCTGTTTCCTGATGTTTTTCTGTCTTTCAATCGCTGTTTTCTTTTTTCACTTTCCTGAAAGCATTTATCAAGGTGATTTTTTAGGGGAACATCATACTGCGATAGAAGTAGGACAATTTCTAGAAAGTTCCCATGGTTTATTTCACTGTTATATAAATTGTACAGTGATTCATTAGTGCCATGGGCACGAAATGGCAAACCCTGTTTTCCAAGCAATTTTACTATATCAAATATTCTGTTTAATACCTCAATATTTTGAAGTATCTCCATTTTTCTTTTGCAGGCATGAGCCTGATTTAATAATGTGTCAATGCTTCTATTCTTTTTCATGGTGAAATAAGCACTAACAGCATCACAATGGCTTTTAGAAGCTTCATGCTTATTTGCTGCCTGATAGCAATGCCGAAAATTAGTACAACCACTAGTGAATGAGGAAGAGGAATCAGAAAAGGCAATGCATATACTGCAAAAAAATGCTTCCAACTTTCGACTCTTCATTTTACAGCTTAGCCATGAACGCTTAATACGATCCCCATTAGGCTTTTTGCGGTAATAAAAGTCCACTTCTTGAAAAGGAAGATCTTCGCATTCAGTCCTGGTTGGCTGAAAAGGGTGTTTTTCAACAAAATTTATTTTTTCTCCTATGGAACATGCAGGAGGAAGACTAAAAGGTATTTCTGATGGATCACTTATCACAGTTTCTGATATGTCTTCTTCTGGTGCGATACATTCTAATTCAGGAAGGTCTTTCCAAAGCATCTGGATCATTCATATGTGATTGCTCTCTGCACTCTGACACCAGCTCCTCCTCATCCACCTGTATTTCTGCTTGTGCGCTCACATCCTCTTCGCCAGATACAACTGGCATGCTTGAAAAACTACTTGGTCCGGCAGAAACCTCATCAACAGCAGATCTTTCATGTATACCACCAGTCTAAAATGAATTTTTTTGTCAACTTCCAAAAAAGTTCTACATGTAACAAAGAAACTCAATGCATGGCAAAAAAAAAAAAAAAAACATGGAAGAAAATGATATAATTGATACTTACCTTATATGTAAGATTTTATGAGATTTAAAATTACAAACGTATATTAAATTAAAAAACTGTGATCATCAAGGAAAGTCAAGTATGCACACTCCTTGATCATCCATCTTGAATTTTAAAGTGTTACTAAACCAAGAACTTGCATTCACTATATTTGTACTCCCACAGTGCATAGAACATGGAAATGCAATTATTATAGTAAATATAAACTGCTAAATACCTTTTCTTATCAGCAGTATATAGCAATCTTGTGACTTCTATCAGTGTCTGGTAAAAACTTATGAGGAGTTTTCATTCTTCATCGATCCTCTGTCTGGACAGTGCTGATTGGCCCAGTGCCATTCACATACACCCTCCCAAGGGAAAAAAAGCTCTCCAGCAATGCACACCAAACTGAGCATGTACAGAGTGCCCCCAATGCTCTGTTCTATCAGGAGAGGGATTGGAGACAGTAAAAGAAGGGGAGGATCAGAAAAGACAGGATCAAACAGCCTTTTTCCACAATGCGCAGGTTTAAACCCTTAGGTTCACATAGAGTAACACGCATGCATTACTGCATATACAGACTGATTTTACTGTTGTGGGTTTAGTAACACTTTAAATGTAAAACTTCATCATGCACATTAGAGCTGCGCGATTCTGGCCAAAATGAGAATCACAATTTTTTTGCTTAGAATAAAGATCACGATTATCGCTGCGTAACATCATCTTTCACATTATACAAAAAAATTGGGCTAACTTTACTGTTTATTTTTTTTAATTCACCACAGTGTATTTTCTTTTTTTTTTTTTTTTTATTACTTTTAAAAGACTGCTGCACAAATACAGAGTGACATAAAATAATGCAACAACTTCCATTTTATTTCCTAGGGTCTCTGGAAAAAAAAAAAAAAAATGATAGATATAAAATAATTTTATAGAAAAATATACTGGATTTTAACTGATTTATTTATTTATTTATTTTTTTATCTCTGTTATCAACTTGGCAGGCTTCCTTTTTTTTTTTTTGTCAGCTATCAGAAGTGTGCAGGGAACTCTCTGAACTTATATAGAATCAGGAAATGCAGTTTTAAGATCGTGAGGACGGTTGAATCGTGATTTTGATTCTATAGCGATTAATCGTGCAGCTCTAAACAGACTAGGTATGTTCCCTCTTGTTATCAAAGAGTGAATATACATTCCTGCCACCTAAAACGTAAGAACCAGCCTTAACTTTTGAACTTTTCACATACCACCGAAAAAGTGAGTTTCATTTGTTTAGGATCCCTTCCTGCTAACTCAAGTTCTTTGGACCGTTTTTCTCGTACTTTCTGAGCACCACCCTTGTCTTTAGATTTTGTTGTTTTACTCTCCATATTAATCAATATGAAACTGTAAAATGTATTAAATACCAAAATATGACAATGAGTTACATAAATCCAGCAAACATTACTAACTCCGCATCTCACAAACACGCTCATACATGAAATCCAATAAATCACAAGAAAACTAATCCAACTGAAAATAATATGTTGCTAATATTATGGTGAAAAAAAAAAAAAAGCAAAACACATATCTTATGTAGGACACTTCTGCTCACTTTAGGAGCAAACGTATGTGTAGTATGCAAAATCTGCCTGAAACACTAGGCCACAAAATAACAGTTATGACCCAAATCATACATCCAAATTAACAAAGGAATGGCTTCACCAGAAAAATATCAAATTTTTGGAATGGCCCAGCCAGAGCCCAGACCTGAATCCCATTGAAAATCTGTGGGGTGATCTGAAGAGGGCTGTGCACAGGAGATGCCCTCGCAATCTGACAGATTTGGAGTGTTTTCACAAAGAAGAGTGAGTAAATATTGCCAAGTCAAGATGTGCCATGCTGATAGACTCATACCCAAAAAGACTGAGCGCTGTAATACAGTTAAAAGGGGCTTCAACAAAGTATTAGTTTAAGTGTGTGCACACTTATGCAACCATATTATTTTATTTTTTCTAAAAGATTTTATTTAGTTTGTTGTTTAACTGAGTTGTACAGTTTATAGGTCACATACGGCCTTCATGTGAACTGGATGTTAAAATAACGTTCTAAAGTAGCTTTGCAGCGAGTTTTGCAATGTTTTTGCAATAGCGTTTTTAGCATTTTTCCACGTTAGCTTTTTCTTTTTTCAATGGATGAAAAAAGTCAAAATATGCTGGTGAGTCACGTTTTGAGCGTTTATCGCTATCTATCCTGCTAGAGCTGGGCGATTTTCTCCCAAAAAAAATAAAAAATGATGGACACCGTGCCGGTCCTGAGGAGCTGCGGGCAGGAGTTTTTAGGAGAGGCCAAGGCTTTGGCCTAGTCCGCAGTGTCCGGCCTCGCGGACTAGGCCAAAGCCACGGCCTCACCTAAAAACTCCTGCCCGCAGCTCCTCAGGACCAGTGCGGTGTCAGCGCCAGTCCTGTCGGGAAAAAAAAAATCCATTTGCTGAAAATTTGAATGGATTTGACCTCTAAACTCGATTCAAGATTTAAATAGATTTTTTCCACAGCCCTACTATCAGCGTTTTTTTATTTATTTTTAAATTCTGTTTATTGATTTTGCACATAACAAATAAAACAACTTACAGCCTATTGGGCATACCCAGGCTGATTATTACTACACTCCCTGAAGCAAACAGTCAGGGAACAAACAAACCCCCCCCCCCTCCCCCCCAACATAAACAACCAAAAAAAATCCACGTACCCTCTAGCACCACCACTCATTACTCAGGACAGTTTGCAAACTCGTTCATGCTCTACTGCAGACTACAGACAACCACAGGATGAACTATGCAAGCGGTCCCCCCCACCTACCAGCCCCTCACCATCCCCCTAAGGAATGACCCAGGGCTACATGAATGTCAGTACCCTAGACACTTCCACTTACTCGCAATGGAACCCCGTCAGTCAGCATTCGAGTCAGCGTTAGTGTCGCATGACTCCGTCCAGATGTCCCAAATTTTATGAAACTTGGCCCCGCAGCCACGAGAAAGATAGGTGGTCTTATATAGTGGAAGAGCCGCGTTTACTAAATTCTTCCAGAAATTAACAGAGGGAGCTAGCGGAGCCTTCCACTTAAGAACAATAGATTTACGGGCATAATATAGCAATAAGCCGAGGAGTGTGCGGAGCGCCCGGCGTGGAGCCAGCGATCCGACCAACCCTAATAGGCATATCTCTACTGACAGCGGTACATTTACGGTGGTCACAGTCAGAATAAAATTAGTCACCTCCACCCAAAAACTAACTATCTGAGGACAGCTCCAGAACATGTGGATAAAATCCGCTGAGAGCGAGTTACATCTCCAACAGGAGGCAGGGACAGAAGGGTAAATTCTGTGAAGACGTTGTGGAGTGTAATAAACCCTATGCACTATTTTAAATTGTACCAGTCTATCCCTGGCTGCCACTAATTGTAAGAATGGATATTCCCAGACATCTTCCCAGTCCTCAGTGTCCAATGAGGAAGAATCCACCTCCCACTTTGCCCTTAGGGCTTCCAGGCCCGTATGAACATTTGGGAGCAACACCTTATATATAGCAGACAGAGGTTTAGACAGATCCCCGTCCCTAAGCAGAGTCTCTAGCTTCGAGGTATAGAACACCACTGGGGCAAATTTTAAACTGTGTTTGAAAGGCATGGTTAAGTTGTAGAAATCGGAATAAATGTGAGTTAGGCAAGGCATACTGTTGCTTCAGCCCGTCAAAGGTCCGTAGTTTACCCTCAACACAAAGATGCTCAATATACTTGATACCTCTGCTGGCCCATACACTAGGATCAGGAATTGAGCCAAATTCCGGAAGATTCGGGTTAAACCAAAGAGGACTATGGGGAGATATGTATCCCGAAGGCATGGGGCGCACCGAATTAGCCACGCCCTCATTGCTACAGTAAGTGGGAAGGGGGCCCGAAGACCACGATACAGCAAGTTCTTTAGCGCCTCATACGACCCCAACCACGCCGCCTCCAGAACCACCGCCGCGTTGGACTCATCGGAAACCAGCCAGTTGTGAGCATGGGACAGAAGGGCCGCAACATAGTAGGAGTGTAAATCCGGGCAAGCTAAACCACCCTCTCCCCAAGGCCTCTGCAACACCGACAGCTTAAACCTCGGCTGTCCAGCGCCCCAGAGAAAAGATACCAGAAGAGAGTTGATCATGCGGAATATTTTTTTTGGAATCCAGATTGGGGCATGTCTGAGAACATAGAGGGAAGCAGGCAAAAGCTTCATCTTAAATAAATTAATCCTCCCAATCAATGTGAGAGGGAGATGCGACCATGCCTTCAGTCTAGTCCTCATCTTCCGTACCAGTGGATCCAAATTAAGGACACAAAAGTCAGAGGTAGAGGAGGAAATGTGAATCCCCAAGTACTTGATTGTGTCTGTCCACATTAGTGGCAGATTAGGATCTGCTGCCTCCTTAGCCCCTTTATCTATGGACATAATTTGAGATTTGTCCCAATTTACCTTTAGCCCCGAGCAATCAGTGAAATGGGAAAGAATACGTAACGTCTCCCGGAGAGACTGGGCAGGGTCACTTAAAAAGAGTATGAGATCGTCTGCATATAAAGCTACCTTCTCCTGTATGGAACCCACCCGTATCCCATGAACCCCCTCTGCCTTCCGGAGGGCCGATGCAAGTGGCTCCATTGCCAGGGCAAAAAGAGCCGGTGACAACGGGCAACCCTGTCTCGTTCCTCTCTGAACAGCGAAAGGCGCTGACAAGGCGCCACCTAACTTGATCTGTGCCGAGGGCTCTTTATATAAAATATGAATCCATTTACGAAATTCCACTCCAAAGCCCATAACCTCCAGTACTAGGGACATAAATTGCCATGCCACGGAATCGAAAGCTTTCTCGATATCCAAGGTCACTATAACCCTCGTAGAAGACTCAGTGGCTGGTAACTGCAAATGAGTAAATACCCTTCGTAGATTTATGTCTGTAGACTTCCCTGGCATGAATCCGGTCTGGTCTATATCTATCAGAGATGGGAGGACTGTTCGTAACCTTGTGGCCAGAAGTTTTGTCAGAATCTTCAGGTCATAATTTAGTAGGGAAATCGGTCTATAGGAAGCACAAAGGGAAATGTCCTTGCCAGGCTTAGGAAGCAGCACTATGTGTGCTCGATACATGGACGGAGGGAGCGCCATCTGAGATTTACACTCGGAGAATACTGTTAACAACTTGGGAGCGACCAGAGAAGCGTACATCCTGTACCACTCACCAGGCAGGCCATCGGGTCCAGGAGTCTTCCCGCCAGGAAAAGAGCGAATTGCCTCTTCTATTTCCTCTAAAGTAAAGTCCCTGTCTAGAAATGCGCAATCCTCCTGTGAGAGAGTGGGCAAATCCAGAGAGGATAGAAACTCCCTCTGCTCCTCCACCGACCCCCCTGGGACTTCAGCATACAGTGTTTCATAGAAGGCTCTAAATTCCGCAAGTATCAGCTCAGGTGCAGACACAACCTGACCATCAGACCCTCGGATCTCCGAAACCACTGTCTGCATTTTAGTGTCAGCCACTAAATTCGCTAGAAGCTTACTGTTTTTGTCAGCGTTTTTTGAAGTTTTTTTTACAGCCGAAAAACTTCTCTCAGAACCCACTAGTTTTGTGTTTTTTTTTTTAAAGCCAAAAAATGCCCCAGTAAAAAAACTGCTGATAACAGCCTATGTGTGCAAGGACACCTAGGATAACATGATGGGGAGTTTATTGATTGTAGAAAAAAAAAGTCTGAAGCCAAAAACAACCACTTAAACATCCCATGTGCATGAGGCCTAAGGCTGGGTTCACATTGCAGCGATGTGGGAACGCTGCGAATCTGCTGTGGGTTCCCGCATCGCATACCTCCCAGCGGAAGTTCACACTGCCCTATGCGAACTGCTGGCAGTGTCAGTGAAACATTAATGACACCCTTAGATCAGTTCGCATATCGCAGTGCGATCTGCAAAATCAGACAGGAATATGATCGCATGGTGTGAACACCCATGCATTCCGATTCTGCTGCGGACCAAAAAAAGGGTCCTGTGTGAGTTTGGGCCGGATGCGATGCAAATTCAGCCATACAAACTCTATGGCTGAACTCGCATCGCACAGAGATCGGATGTGATTTGCACTGCAGTGCGGTGCGCATCACATCCGATTCTCGTCACCACTGCAGTGTGAACCCAGCCTAAAGGTAGAAAAAGTTCTGAAATTATTTATCTTTGTCTCATTTGTTTACATCACAGAAACATGACGTTTTTAACAGGGGTCTGTAGACTTTTTATATCTGCTGTATATTTTATCAGCATCTAAAGTCCAGGGATATTCAAACTACGGCTCTCCAGCTGTTGCAGAACTACGCACCCATGAGGCATTGTAAAACTCTGACATTCAAAGACTTGACTAGGCATGATGGGAATTGTAGTTCCTGAACTGTATGGCCAAAGTTTGGAGACCCCTGAAACCACAAAATTCCCACAAACACTTAACAATAATGCTGTACAGTACGGGCTGGTTCAAACTGCTGTGATGTCAGACATCGCATGTGATTCACATCGCACTGCTGTGCAGATCACATGCAATGTCTGTGTGATGTGAATTCAGCCATACAGATTGTATGGCTGAATTTGCATCGCATTGAGACCAAACACGTAGAGAACCTTTTTTGGGCCGCACCAGAATTGGATTGCATGGGTGAATTGACAGTTTGCACTGCGATACGCAAACGGATTTAGGCGTGTCATTAACTTTATATTGACACTACCAGCAGTTCACATAGGGCAGTATGAACTATCTGCGAGTCAGGTGCGATGCGGGAAGCCACAGTAGATTTGCAGGGTTCCCACATCGCACCAATGAGCACCGAGCCTATAGGTGGAAATTATTCTGCAACAAAATGCCTACTTCCCAGATACATCACTGGTATACAAGTCTAGCTTCAAAACATACAACAGCATGCACAGCTCTCAAAACACACAGATCAGTGCCCATCAATGCAGCTTCACGGTCACCAATATAGACAGTGCCCATGAATGCAGCTTCACGGTCACCAATATAGACAGTGCCCATCGATGCAGCTTCACGGTCACCAATATAGACAGTGCTCATCAATGCAGCTTCACGGTCACCAATATAGACAGTGCCCATTGATCAAGCTGCACTCATGGGTGGTACTGTCTGCACTAGACAGTACCACCCATGAGTGCAGCTTGATCAATGGTCATCAATGCAGCCTAATCAGTGCCAATCAGTGCAGACTCACCAGTGCAGCCTGATTAGTGCCCATAAACACAGCCTCACCAGTGCAAAAAGTACCCATTAGTGCAGCCTGATCAGTGCCCATGGGATGTGGGGGTCAGCCGGGGCCAAGGGTGTCAAGGCCTGGGTCTGTCTCACAGCCCTCTATACAGTACTGGGAGCTCAAAATCTCTCCAGGCAATTGCAGGAATATATTCTTGTGGGATAGCGAACTCACAGGTCTATGTAGCATAGCAAATCTCTGCATGCCTGTCCTAGCCCTCAGTGCCCACTGCCCAGAGTTTGAATTTCCAAATACACTTCAATGTGTGACTGGGTTAAATTCACAGAAAGCACGGAGGGCTCCGTTCAAAACAGAAGAACCAAAATGCAGTTGTGCCCCTTCTCTCCTCTCCACCCCCTATATGCATCTCGCTGCAATTCACCCGCTGCCTGACCCACCACTAAGATGGGGTAAGTGGCAGGCATGCAGCAGGCGGGTGTCCTCCTGAATCAGTCCGCTCCACTGACTGGGGGGGTCTAGGGGGTGGCTGTGTGCGTCTGTGCTTCCTGCCGTGTGTGCGGGAGGAGGGGGATTGCTTGGACTAGTCCACTGGTGGGGGGGGGTGTTAGATAAGTCTGCTGGTGGGGAGGAGGGCGTTATCTAAGTCTGCTGGTGGGGAGGAGGGCGTTATCTAAGTCCGCTGGTGGGGAGGAGGGCATTATCTAAGTCCGCTGGTGGGGAGGAGGGCGTTATCTAAGTCCGCTGGTGGGGGGGAGGGGGGTGTTAAGTCCGCTGCTGGGGGGGAGGGTGTTAAGTCCGCTGCTGGGGGGGAGGGTGTTAAGTTCGCTGCTGGGGGGGAGGGTGTTAAGTCCGCTGCTGGGGGGGAGGGTGTTAAGTCCGCTGCTGGGGGGGGGGGTGTTAAGTCCGCTGGTGGGGGGGAGGGTGTTAAGTCCGCTGGTGGGGGGGAGGGTGTTAAGTCCGCTGGTGGGGGGAGGGTGTTAAGTCCGCTGGTGGGGGGGAGGGTGTTAAGTCCGCTGCTGGGGGGGAGGGTGTTAAGTCCGCTGCTGGGGGGGAGGGTGTTAAGTCCGCTGGTGGGGGGGAGGGTGTTAAGTCCGCTGGTGGGGGGGAGGGTGTTAAGTCTGCTGGTGGGGGGGTGTTAAGTCCGCTGGTGGGGGGGAGGGGGAGGGTGTTAAGTCCCCTGGTGGGGGGGAGGGGGAGGGTGTTAAGTCCGCTGCTGGGGGGAGGGGGAGGGTGTTAAGTCCGCTGCTGGGGGGGAGGGGGAGGGTGTTAAGTCCGCTCCTGGGGGGGAGGGTGTTAAGTCCGCTGCTGGGGGGGAGGGTGTTAAGTCCGCTGCTGGGGGGGAGGGTGTTAAGTCCGCTGCTTGGGGGGAGGGTGTTAAGTCCGCTGCTGGGGGGGAGGGGGAGGGTGTTAAGTCCGCTGCTGGGGGGGAGGGGGAGGGTGTTAAGTCCGCTGCTGGGGGGAGGGTGTTAAGTCCGCTGCTGGGGGGAGGGTGTTAAGTCCGCTGCTGGGGGGAGGGTGTTAAGTCCGCTGGTGGGGGGGAGGGGGAGGGTGTTAAGTCCGCTGGTGGGGGGGAGGGGGAGGGTGTTAAGTCCGCTGGTGGGGGGGAGGGGGAGGGTGTTAAGTCCGCTGGTGGGGGGGAGAGGGAGGGTGTTAAGTCCGCTGGTGGGGGGGAGGGTGTTAAGTCCGCTGCTGGGGGGGAGGGTGTTAAGTCCGCTGCTGGGGGGGGTGTTAAGTCCGCTGGTGGGGGGGAGGGGGAGGGTGTTAAGTCCGCTGGTGGGGGGGAGAGGGAGGGTGTTAAGTCCGCTGCTGGGGGGGAGGGTGTTAAGTCCGCTGGTGGGGGGGAGGGTGTTAAGTCCGCTGCTGGGGGGGAGGGTGTTAAGTCCGCTGGTGGGGGGAGGGGGAGGGTGTTAAGTCCGCTGGTGGGGGGGGAGAGGGAGGGTGTTAAGTCCGCTGCTGGGGGGAGGGTGTTAAGTCCACTGCTGGGGGGGAGGGTGTTAAGTCCGCTGCTGGGGGGGAGGGTCTTAAGTCCGCTGGTGGGGGGGGAGGGTGTTAAGTCCGCTGGTGGGGGGGAGGGTGTTAAGTCCGCTGGTGGGGGGGAGGGTGTTAAGTCCGCTGGTGGGGGGAGGGGGAAGGTGTTAAGTCCGCTGCTGGGGGGGAGGGTGTCAAGTTCCCTGCTGGGGGGGAGGGTGTTAAGTCCGCTGCTGGGGGAGAGGGTGTTAAGTCCGCTGCTGGGGGGGAGGGTGATAAGTCCGCTGCTGGGGGAGGGTGATAAGTCCGCTGCTGGGGGGGGAGGGTGTTAAGTCCGCTGCTGGGGGGAGGGTGTTAGGTCCGCTGCTGGGGGGGAGGGTGTTAGGTCCGCTGCTGGGGGGGGGTGTTAGGTCTGCTGCTGGGGGGGGAGGGTGTTAGGTCCGCTGCTGGGGGGGGGAGGGTGTTAGGTCCGCTGCTGGGGGGGAGGGTGTTAGGTCCGCTGCTGGGGGGGAGGGTGTTAGGTCCGCTGCTGGGGGGGGAGGGTGTTAGGTCCGCTGCTGGGGGGGGAGGGTGTTAGGTCCGCTGCTGGGGGGGAGGGTGTTAAGTCCGCTGCTGGGGGGAGGGTGTTAAGTCCGCTGCTGGGGGGAGGGTGTTAAGTCCGCTGCTGGGGGGAGGGTGTTAAGTCCGCTGCTGGGGGGAGGGGGAGGGTGTTAAGTCTGCTGGTGGGGGGGAGGGGGAGCATGTTAAGTCCGCTGGTGGGAGGGTGTTAATTCCGCTGGTGGGGGGAGGGGGAGGATGTTAAGTCCGCTGGTGGGGGGGTGTTAAGTCCGCTGGTGGGGGGGAGGGGGAGGATGTTAAGTCCCCTGGTGGGGGGGTGTTAAGTCCGCTGGTGGGGGGGGAGGGTGTTAAGTCCGCTGGTGGGGGGAGGGTGTTAAGTCTGCTGGTGGGGGGAGGGTGTTAAGTCCGCTGGTTGTTAAGTCCACTGGTGGGGGGAGAGGGGGTGTTAAGTCCGCTGGTGGAGGGGAGGGGGGGGTGTTAAGTCCGCTGGTGGAGGGGAGGGGGGGTGTTAAGTCCGCTGGTGGAGGGGAGGGGGGGGTGTTAAGTCCGCTGGTGGAGGGGAGGGGGGGTGTTAAGTCCGCTGGTGGGGGGGAGGGGGGGTGTTAAAGCGGGAGTCCACCGGGACTCCGCGTTTTTTTTTTTTAAAGCCAGCAGCTACAAATACTGCAGCTGCTGACTTTTAAAATAGTGACACTTACCTGTCCAGCGAGCCCGCGATGTCGGCACCCGAAGCCGATCGCTAGGTCGTCTGTTGGGTCCTGCCGCCGCCATCTTGGGTATGGGAATCAGGAAATGGAGCCTTTCGGCTTCATTTCCCGGTTCCCTACTGCGCATGCGCGAATTGCGCTGCGCAATAAGGACGCTCCCCGCTGCTTCTGGGAGCTTTGCGTTTCCCAGCAGGCAGCGGGGCACTTGCGGGAAGGGACGGCCACTTGCGGAAAGGGGCGTAAGTTACGCCCCTTTCCGCAGAGAGCTGTCCCGGAAGTGGGTGCAGTTACCTGGATTATCCAGGTAACTGCACCCCCCTCCCCCCTGAAAGGTGCCGATTGTGGCACCGGAGGGGGGGAGGGTTCCTATGAGCGGAAGGTCCACTTTAGGGTGGACCTCCACTTTAAGTCCGCTGGTGGGGGGGAGGGGGGTGTTAAGTCCGCTGGTGGGGGGGAGGGGGGGTGTTAAGTCCGCTGGTGGGGGGGAGGGGGGGTGTTAAGTCCGCTGGTGGGGGGTGTTAGAAAAAAAAAACACACTGCCAAAATGTTTAATTGTAATGATGCCTAACTTCTCCCCTTAGAAATACCTTACTTCAGGCTGGGGAGCGTTGATGGGGAGCACTGCGCCAGGTCCTTGCCACTCTTCGGGGGTGGGGGTGATGAAGCAGGTCTTGTTCCTAAGCCGACTGCAGCTAGCCACGCCTCCCAGCAGGTCACGTGCGACGTGACGTTCTTGACGCCGGGCGTCCCCTCCCCTGACGTGCCACACACACCTAGCCTGCCTCTGGGTCTCCTGGGAGGTGGGAGTTGTAGTCCTGCTGCGCTCACACCTCCAGGAGCTTTAGCGCAGCTGGACTACAACTCCCACAATGCAGCGCAGGCTGGGCAGCAGCTTCGAGCCAGCCAATCGGCGGCGGCTGCGGGGAGGCTATTTAAAGGACGCTGTGACCCGGGCGGCCGGGCCGCTCCAGTCACAGCAAGAAAAAAAAAAAAAGAACAGCCAGCAGCCAGCAGCCGTTAAACATAATTTAGACGCCGGCCTGGGGGGAAATTTCCACCCTGCCCCCCGGCCCAGCCCGCCCCTGCTGGCCGGGACTTGAGCCAAGGCAGAAGAACATGCAAGCAGGAGCAGAACGAACGGGCATGCACCCGAAACTGAAGAAATATTCTCTCCGCTCCGCCCGGCACATGATCATCAGAAAGGGGCACAGAATAACTACCACAATTCTAGTAGCACTAAAGCTAGTAGGAGCGGTGGGGGGGGGGGGGGGGGGTGGTGTAATTCAGATTTTTTTTTTTTATTCTGCACTGACTGTCTTTGAAATGACCACAGTCCCTGTCCAAATCCAATCCAGGGACAAAACCGGGGACAGACTTGGTTTGGGGACAGTGTCCTCAATCCGGGGACTGGCAGGCGGCAGGAAAAAGGGGTGACTCGGAAAAGGGGAGTTCCTGCACCTATTGTCTGAGAAAAAAAGCCCTGGTGATAACAAAAGATGCAGTATATAGAGGGGAGTCAGGACCTCCCTCCTGCTGGTGATCCCTCTAGTGATAACTAAAGAACTATACAGAAGAATCAGAACTCATTTCCTCCTGCTGCAGATCCTTCTTGTGATAACTAAAGATCTATTTAGAGGAATCAGGATCTCCTTCTTCATGTCAGTGTTCCCTCTAGTGATAACTAAAGATTGATATATGGGAATCAGGACCTTCTTCCTCTTGCTGGTGATCCCTCTAGTGATGTACCCCATAATTCTTTCAATTTTACCCCTTTCCAGACCACACTGTTTGCGCTTTTTTCAATCATTATCTCCACGTGACTGGGTGTTCAAAGTAAACATGACAATTTATTAGTTTTAAATTTTCAACTCTTTTAGGAAACAAATAAAGCTTGATGTGCTTACCTTTCTAGCAGCCCATGCTTTGCAATGCCACTAATTTGCTACTCCCTGGTGGCTTCATGTATTTGAGCCTTCAGGTATAAAGAAGACAGGAATCCATGCAGTGTAAGCTTCTACACACAGTTAAGCATCTACATTTAAAGGACGTCTGTAATGAGTGTAATAACTAATATGATGCCATTGCTCTCCTTATCTTCTGAAATTGCTAGATTCCTGGCAGTCCTGTTAACCTCTGGCTTCAGTATTTTATAAGACACTGATAAAGAATAAGTATCAAGATTAGAAGTTTTGATTTTGTGTAGATTGTGAAGAAAATCAAGGTGACGCCACTATGCAGTGTCAGAAGTCCTGTTTGCATTGTTCTTGCCACTTCCAGACCTTTCATTTATTATGATTTTGTATTATTTTTTATTTTTTACGGTCAGGACTTGACAGATGTTTGCCCAAGTTGCAGTGACTTATCCCTTATCAGATGGCTTCATCCAGGTCTCAAATCAGATAGAACGAGTCTGAAGACAGATGGCTTCTCTTGTGCTTTGTCTTTGTGTGGCCGTATCTTGGCAGGTTTGCTGTTGTGCCATGTTCTTTCCATTTGGCTATGATAGATTTGTTGGTGCTCCTAGGGATCATCAAAGATTTGGATATTTTTTTATAACTTAACCCTGACTTGTACTTCTCAACAACATTGTCCCTTACTTTGGAGAGTTCCTTGGTCTTCATGGCAGTCTTTGGTTAGTGGTGCCACCTGCTTAGGTGTTGCAGCCTCTGGGGCATTTCAAAAAGGTTGTGTATATGTAATGACAGATCATGTGACACTTAGATTGCACAAAGGTGGACATCATTTCACTAATTATGTGACTTCTTAATTGGTTGCACCAGAGCTTTTTATGGGCTTCATAACAAAGGGGGTGAATACATACACACATGCCAATTATCAGTTTTTTATTTCTAAAAAATAGTTTTATGTATATATTTTTCTGATTTTACTTCACCAGCTTAAACTATTGTGTTCTGATCCATCACATATAATTCAGATAAAAAAAAAAAACATTGAACTAAATGCTGTAATGTAACAAAATAGGTAAAAAGCCAAGGGGGGGGGGGGGGGGGGGGTACTGGCATAAAGGCTTCAGGAGGATGATAGGGTTACAGGGGGTTATGTTCAAAGTTGGGCTCAAAATAATATTAATTTATTACTCAATCACTACTACTTTTCCACTGCTGCAAGCTTCTTTAACCACAAAGATACCTTATTATAGCAGAAAATAGATCACTAAAGGCCTGGGGTTTCAATATATTTTTTGCTGAGAACTTACTTCCTCCAAATCACCAATCAATTTAAAACTTTGCAATGCATGATTAGATCTGATTGGCAGCTGTAAAGAAATAGTGACAGTTGTTAGTAAGAACACATCATTCACATCAGCAATGTAAAGAACATTTGTGTGAGTTGCCTCCAATGTAGTGTTTCTTGTCCACCATGTTGTTCACATGACTCTAAACATCTTTTGTCTAGACTCCATGATTGCCTTTGGTAATGTGGTTATACTTGGAACACTGTAGGTGTAATTTCACTCTGTTCCTCCATCCCCTTTGAATTGGCTTTGATTGCAGTCTTATTTCAGTTGTAAAGTATACAGTACGTATTCTGATAATTGACAGTCGTTTATACCAGAATTTGTCAAGTTTCTTTTAAACTACCTTTTTTTCTGTCTGACATTTTATATAGCACACCAGTAAAGTATAAATTCTAAGAGAGTCACATTTTTTACTTCCTTTGTGCAACTATTTATGGGTTGTGGGAGAAGCTCCACGTCTTTGTGGATGGGACCCTCTTTAGGGAGCTTATGGTTGTTATATAGGCAATATATTGCTCAATTCCTTTGGTGCACACAAATTACCAGATTTTGGACTAGCGTTTTCCAACCTTTTTACAATGAATGATTTCTTGAAATAACTTTCACATATCAGGGAGCCACTGCTAACAATTACTACGCTTTATCTACAGCTCAGGGTACATTAAGGTTGAACCGGATGGGCTTGTGTCTTTTTTCAACCTGACTAATTACCTAACTATTAGCATGAACTGTAAGTTGCATCTATTAAAAAAAAATAAAGAGCAAGAAATGTGTGCTTAGTTTATCTAAAATCCCAAGGATGATCTACAGTTTTTAAATAATCACATTTTGTTGCGTTGCAGCCTGAAATGAAGACAGGCACAGTGTTTGTTTTATCCAGCTCTATTTACTAGTGCAACTTATAACATCCAAGTGAAAGATATAACACCAACATGTCAGAACATTTTTTAAATAATTCAAAAACAGAATCACTGAGTTGGAAAAAGGATCACCCCCTTATGTCAGTTATTTGGTAAAACACCTTTTGCTTTAATTACAGCCTTTAGTCTGTTGGAATATGTCTCTACTAACTTTGCAAATCTAGACTTTGCAATATTTGCTCCCTCTTCTTTGCAGAACTGCTCAAGTTCAGTTAAATTGAATTATTTGACTTCAACGCTAAAACAATATGTCTGGTGAAAATCTTGTTTACAGTTTATTGAAAAAATAAGTCTCAGTACAGTTTAAATTTACATTGGTAAGAAGTACATATATAAAATATAAGAATGAAGTATAAGTAGCAATGGTATAAAAGGGAGAGGTACCAGTCGTAGGATGTATGATTGAATCACAGATATTACATCATAGAGTATAACCCGCTTGAAATTTTGCATAATGATAAAATGAATCCAAAATAAACATGAGATAGATCAATGATCTAATAAAGATAGATCCCATGGTTTCCACTTTTTTTCATATGTGATCATGGTATCGAATAGTGTGTGGTGAATATGTTCTGATAATTTGATGGAAAGCATGCGGTTCATAATTTGAGACCATAGTACAGTAGAAGAACGCCAGTTAAGAGCTATAGCCAAGTGTATTGAGCTAAATAAAGTATGTATAAGTCTGGCATGTGCTGTAGGAATGTCTGGTATAGGAAAAAACAGGAGGCACATTTTGGATGTCAGTGCAATTTTTCTTCCTGTAATTGGTTCTATTTTGTGCTTGTTGCCAGGTAGATTTAAGGTAAGTACAATCCCAGAATGTGTGTATAAGGGAGCCTTGAACTGGACATCCTCAAAAGCATAGAGGAGAAGTTGATGGGTAGAACGAGTTGATTCTGTCTGGGGTGAGATACCTATATACATATATATTGTAGTTTGATAGCCGATTCTCTAATGGAAGCTGTCTTGGTGCATTTACGTAGATTGTTAATCATAATGTCCCATTGTTCTATAGTGAAGGATTCGTTCAAGTCAGATTCCCATTGGGACATTTGTCGTGTTTTGTCAGGTATGTTGTGTTGATTAAGGCTTTTGTAGATTCTAGATATTAACCCCCTATTGCGGGGTGAAGTAAGGCAAATATGTTCAAGGGGGTTTGGAGGGTGAGTGAGAAGTATTTTTGGTAGAAGAGCTTGATATTGTTGTAGTCCGAGCGTTCAGCTTCTGTGACTTTATATTCTGTTTGCAATTCTGAGAATGTATAAAATGTATTATTTTTTGTGAGTGATTTCAAGTTTGTAAGTTTGAGAAGTTGCCATAAGGTATAGGGATTTGAGTTTCGGTCATGGGGGGGAAAATGAGGATCCCCCAGGAAGGAAGCTAGGGGGGAATATCTGATGAGATGCTGAATTTATGCTTTTGTCTGTGCCATAATAGTAGAGTTTGGTGAACTACCTTGTTAAGGTGACCAATTCTTTGAGTGTTAATGGATTTAAACCACAAGAGGCCCTGAAGGTTGTATGGTAGAACAGATTGTTCTTCAAACAATAGCAAAGGTATGTGAATGGAAGGTGCATACCATTGTGCAAGTTGTGTATATCTAGCTGAAAGGTAGTATAACCAAAAATTGGGAATACTTAGCCCCCCTTTCGATTGAGGTCTAAACGTTCAGTGAGGAACAGGAGGACTTCATCTGCGTAGAGACTCAATTTAAAATCTTTCGAACCTTTCGTATAACCTTTGATGTTTATATTGTTGCAGATGGCGCAAGCAAGGGGTTCGATGGCAAGGTGCAAAAAGGAGAGGGGATAGTGGGCAGCCCTGTCTTTTGCCTTTATTTAATGGGAAAAATTGTGGCCAGGAAGTTTAATGCGAGTATGTGGGTCGTGATAAAGGGCTTTAAATCCATGTAAAAATGTATTATTTATACCAAATCTAGGGAGTAGTGTATCTAAATAAGACCAACTAACACTATAAAAGGCTTTGTGTATATCTAAACTAAGTAATAGAGTGGATCTAGCATGTAAGTTTGAGTCTTGGATGATGTTTGTAGCTAATCTTATATTGTCTGTAATTTGTCTGTCAGAGATAAAGCCTAATTGGTCAGGGTGGGTTAAAGGGGGAATAACTTAGGCCAGTCTATCCGCTAGTAATCTGCCAAATATTTTTAAGTCATTATCAATGACTGATATAGGGTGGAAGTTCTGAGGAGTGGAATGGTCTTTATTTGGCTTGGGTAATAAGGACATATTCTCTAGAAGCATTTCAGATGGAAATTGGTTACCTTGTAGGATATGGTTAAAGAGATGAACCAGGTGGGGAGTTATTATTGGAGCAAATTTTTTATAATAAGATGTTGAAAAACCATCTGGACCTGGGGCAGTAGAGGTCTTTAATGAACTTATTATCCTATTTATTTCTGTTTCTGAACAGGCTGAGTTTAACTCTTCAATTTGTTGGGTGGAGAGAGTGGGTAGAGGAATTTCATCAAGCCATTGTGTTGAGGATTGTTTAGGAGTGTTTTGAGGGGAGGATAGAAGGATAGAAGTTTCTTGTAAAAATTCAAAAAAATCTCCATAAATTCTTTGGTGTGGGTGATTAGGTTACCTGCAGAGTTTCTAAGTTTATAGGTGTGGGGAGGTTTCATGGATTGATTCAATTTTATGGCAAACATAGTGGATGATGTATTACTGTATAATAAGAATCCAGCATTGGACCATCTGAGAGCTTTTTCTGTGTCTGAAGTTAGTAGGGAGTCTAGGGCTGTGCGCTTTTCTTGAATTTGTTTAATTATATTGGCAGAGGGGGGTTGACTATGTTTATAATATAACTAAAAATAAAAGGGAAGTAGATTTTGGCGCTATACCTAAACCATCTGTGTCGTGATAAAACACTGTACAAAACCCAAAATATAGGTAGATCCTTTCGTGTGTGCAACTTTATATGAAGAGGATAGCCTAAACGTGATACATAAATTATGCATATAATATCAATTTAGTAAAAAAAATTGTGGAAATTCATGATGTGATTAATTTGATGAGAAAAGAAGAAAAAGAAAATTAAATATATATATATATATATATATATATATATATATATATATATATATATACCTACTTATGCATACACATATGCACTATGTGCCAAAAACCCCAAAATACTTACATAAAAAAACCTTATAAAAAAATTGTGCCAAAACAAAATGCTTAATTAGACCCCTAGGTGAATAGATCAACTATTATAAAAAATATATATCAATCCTTATACACATAAAATGTGCCAGTTAGTAAATAAAATGTAACGATCAAAAAAATTGTGATGATCAAAAAATTATATATAAAAGACAATTGATAAAAAGTCCCACATAAAGATAGAGAAAGGTGACTAGTGCAGGAGTGATTGATATTCTCAGTAGAGCAAAGTTCCCCCAGTGCGATCTACCTTTATTTTGGGTTTTGTATGGTGTTTTATCATGACACAGATGGTTTAGGTATAGCGCCAAAATCCACTCCCCTTTTATTTTTAGTCACATCATCCTCCCCCCAATTCTGGGAGGAGATATTAAGTAGAGGCAGCTCTTACCCATTTCCCTGTTCCGGGTCTAGTTCATAGCGCAACTTTACTTGTTTTCTTCATGTTTATGATATAGCTTATCTAGATCTCTAGTTAATGTTTTTTGTTTCATTTAGTTTCATTCTATTCTTGGTGGATGCCAGCTTAATTAAATGGCCTCTCATAACAGCCTTATGAGCCATCCACCGTGATGTGGGAAGAATGTCCTGGGAGACGTTGAGTGTAAAGTATTTTTTCCATGTAAGATGATAATTGTTGTAAGTTCAAATGGTCTGTTAATAATGCGTCATTAATGTGCCATTTATGTGGTGTATGTGCAAGACCAATGTTTGATGTGGTGAAGGATATAATCTGGTGATCAGACCAGGGGCAGGAGTGGATATCTGCATTTGAGGAGTTGGCTAATAAAATTGGGGTGCAAAAGATGTAGTCTAATCTAGATGAGCAGTCGTGTGGGTGTGAGTAAAAAGTATCATTCTTTATGCCTACGTTATGTGCTCTCCAAGAGTCAATAAGTTGGAGGTTGTGCAGTATGCGGTTTAATGTTTTAGGAAATGTTTTGGATGAGGGTACCATTCTACTCCTATCCAAGGATGAGTGTGCTGCTAAATTAAAATCTCTACCTATAATCAGGTGGGGGGAGAAATATTTATCTAATGTGTCAAAGAATTTTGTGAAAAAGGGTACATGAGCTTCATTGGGTGCGTATACAGAAGCGATTGTGATCATGCGTCCTCCTATGGAACCCTTGACTATCAAGAAGCGACTTTCTGGGTCTTTGAAGACACTGTGGGTTTTAAACACTACTGTGTTTTTAATAAAAATGTCTGTTCCTCTTGTTTTGGAGTTAAATGTGGTATAATAGAATTGCCCATATGCCTTATCGAAAAATTTGGGGTGCCTGTCAGCAGCAAAATGTGTTTCCTGCAATAATATTGTGTCAGCTCCGAGCTTTTTAAAATGGCGGAATGCTTTCTTCCTTTTTTGGGAAGAGTTCATCCCATTGGCATTGTGAGAGATTACTTTAACCACTTGCCGACCGCCGCACGACGATATACGTCGGCAGAATGGCACGGGCAGGCATAAGGGCGTATATATAAGTCCCTGCCTTCCCGCGGGTGGGGGGCCCGATCGGGCCCCCCCCCGGTGCCTGCGGCGGTCGGCATTCGTTCGGGAGCGATCCGGGATGAAGGGGCAGCCATTCATTCATGGCCACCCCCTCGCGATCGCTCCCGACGAATAGAAATGCTCCACGACATCACTTCCTCTCCTCACAGGAGAGGAAGTGATGTAATCTCTCCTCCGTGTCGGTATTTTTCGTTCCGGCACCGAGGAGAGAGGATCGGTGAGTTGCACCAACACACCACACGTACAGTAGAACATGCCAGGCACACTCACACCCCCCTTTACCCCCGATCACCCCCCCAATTACCCCTGCCCCCCCCCAGTCACAGTGACACCAATTGCATTTTTTTTTTTTTGCATTGGTGTCATTTGTGACTGTAATAACTGTTAGGGCAGTTAGGCTTAGCCCCCTTTAGTTCTAATGTGCCCCCCTAACCCCCCCAATAAAGGTTTAACCCCGTGATCACCCCCCGTCGCCAGTGTCACTAAGGCTGGGTTCACATTGCAGCGGTTTATGAGAACGAATGTGATTCGCACCGCACTGCAGTGCAAATCACAACTGATCTCTGTGCGATTCGAGTTCAGCCATACAGATAGTATGGCTGAATTCCCGCCGTACCCGCCGCAAATTCGCACGGGACCCTTTTTTGGTCCGCATCAGAATCGGATCGCATGGGTGTTCACACCATGCGATCCGAGTTTGCAGATCGCACTGCGTTATGCGAACTGATCTGGGGGTGTCATTAACATTTCACTGACACTCCCAGCAGTTCGCATAGGGCAGTGTGAACTGCCGCCGGGAGGCATGCGATGCGGGAACCCGCCGCGGATTCGTGGCGTTCCCGCATCGCTCCAGTGTGAACCCAGCCTAATAAGCGATCATTTTTCTGATCGCTGTATTAGTGTCACAGGTGACGCTAGTTAGGCAGGTAGGTATTTAGGTTCGCCGCAACTTTTTATAGCGCCAGGGACCCCCATATACTACCGCATAAAGCCCCCTGATTGCCCCCTAGTTAACCCTTTCACCAGTGATCACCATATAACTGTTACAGGTGACGCTGGTTGGTTAGTTATTTTTTTATAGTTTCAGGGCACCCGCCATTTATTACCTAATAATAAAGGTTTAACCCCCTGATCACCCGGCGGGTGTCATTTGTGACTGTAATAACTGTTAGGGCAGTTAGGGTTAGCCCCCTTTAGTTCTAAGGTACCCCCCTAACCCCCCCAATAAAGGTTTAACCCCGTGATCACCCCCCGTCGCCAGTGTCACTAAGGCTGGGTTCACATTGCAGCAGTTTATGAGAACGGATGTGATTCGCACCGCACTGCAGTGCAAATCACATCCGATCTCTGTGCGATTCGAGTTCAGCCATACAGATAGTATGGCTGAATTCGCGTTGCACCCGCCGCACCCGCCGCAAACTCGCACGGGACCCTTTTTTTGGTCCGCAGCAGAATCGGATCGCATGGGTGTTCACACCATGCGATCCGAGTTTGCAGATCGCACTGCGATATGCGAACTGATCTGGGGGTGTCATTAACATTTCACTGACACTCCCAGCAGTTCGCATAGGGCAGTGTGAACTGCCGCCGGGAGGCATGCGATGCGGGAACCCGCCGCGGATTCGTGGCGTTCCCGCATCGCTCCAGTGTGAACCCAGCCTAATAAGCGATCGTTTTTCTGATCGCTGTATTAGTGTCACAGGTGACGCTAGTTAGGCAGGTAGGTATTTAGGTTCGCCGCAGCTTTTTACAGCGCCAGGGACCCCCATATACTACCGCATAAAGCCCCCTGATTGCCCCCTAGTTAACCCTTTCACCAGTGATCACCATATAACTGTTACAGGTGACGCTGGTTGGTTAGTTATTTTTTTATAGTTTCAGGGCACCCGCCATTTATTACCTAGTCTCACTAGTGTACCCCTAAATTTAGGGGTGTCTACTTTCCAAAATGGGGTCATTTGGGGGGGGGTTTGTGCCATCTTGGCATTTTATGGCCTTCAAAACTGTAACGCCCTTAGAAAGCCTGAAGGCGGTGCTTGGTTTTCGGGGCCCCGTACGCGGCTAGGCTCCCAAAAAGTCCCACATATGTGGTATCCCCGTACTCAGGAGAAGCAGCAGAATTTATTTTGGGGTGTCATTTCACATATGCCCATGGCATGCGTGAGCAATATATCATTTAGTGACAACTTTGTGAAAAAAAAAAAAAAAGTTTGTAATTTTCCCGCAACTTGTGGCAAAATATAAAATATTCCATGGACTCAACATGCCTCTCAGCAAATAGCTTGGGGTGTCTACTTTCTAAAATGGGGTCATTTGTGGGGGTTTTGTGCCATCTTGGCATTTTATGGCCTTCAAAACTGTAATAGGTAGTGAGGAGTGAAGTCAAATATTTACGCCCTTAGAAAACCTGAAGGCGGTTCTTGGCTTTCGGGGCCCCGTACGCGGCTAGGCTCCCAAAAAATCCCACACATGTGGTATCCCCGTACTCAGGAGAAGCAGCAGAATTTATTTTGGGGTGTCATTTCACATATGCCCATGGCATGCGTGAGCAATATATCATTTAGTGACAACTTTGTGAAAAAAAAATTAAAAAAAATTAAAGTTTGTAATTTTCCCGCAACTTGTGGCAAAATATAAAATATTCCATGGACTCAACATGCCTCTCAGCAAATAGCTTGGGGTGTCTACTTTCTAAAATGGGGTCATTTGTGGGGATTTTGTGCCATCTTGGCATTTTATGGCCTTCAAAACTGTAATAGGTAGTGAGAAGTGAAATCAAAAATTTACGCCCTTAGAAAGCCTGAAGGCGGTTCTTGGCTTTCGGGGCCCCGTACGCGGCTAGGCTCCCAAAAAGTCCCACATATGTGGTATCCCCGTACTCAGGAGAAACAGCAGAATTTATTTTGGGGTGTCATTTCACATATGCCCATAGAATGTGTGAGCAATATATAATTTAGTGACAACTTTGTGTAAAAAAAAAAAATAATAATTTTTTTTTGTCATTATTCAATCGCTTGAGACAAAAAAATAAAATATTCAATGGGCTCAACATGCCACTTATCAATTTCCTTAGGGGGTCTACTTTCCAAAATGGGGTCATTTGGGGGGGTTTTGTACTGCCCTGCCATTTTAGCACCTCAAGAAATGAGATAGGCAGTCGTAAACTAAAAGCTGCGTAAATTCCAGAAAACGTACCTTAGTTTGTAGATGTGACAACTTTTGTGCAAACCAATAAATATACAGTTATTGACTTTTTTTTTTACCAAAGACATGTGGCTGAATACATTTTGGCCTAAATGTATGACTAAAATTGAGTTTATTGGATTTTTCTAATAACAAAAAGTAGAAAATATCATTTTTTTTCAAAATTTGCGGTCTTTTTACGTTTATATCGCAAAAAATTAAAATCGCAGAGTCAGTCAAATACCTTTAAAAGAAAGCTCTATTTGTGGGAAGAAAAGGACGCAAATTTCGTTTGGGTACAACATTGCATGACCGCGCAATTACCAGTTAAAGCAGCGCAGTGCCAAAGTGTAAAAAGACCTCTGGTCATTTACCAGCATAATGGTCCGGTCTGAAAGTGGTTAAGTACCATTTAGACAGTAAAGATGAATGCTCTGGTATGATAGAAGTTGATACCAGTTAGTTGTTGTTGAGTTAAAACAAATAATAAAAACAAAAAATGGTAATGAAATGGCCACGAGACAAGCACCCCAGTATGTGGTCGTATTGTGTATGAAAACCAAGGTCGAGAAGACCATTAATAGCCACATGCCAGCACTAAGCAAAAAATCTATACGAAAGAAGTTTCCCAACAAACTATTTTTTGTGTGAGACTTGAGTATATTAAAATTGAATAATATAAACCGTAACATCATTATTTCAAAATTAAATGGGTAACTGAACAGGTTACCTAACTTGCCAAAAAATAGAAATGATTGAATATAACTAGGCTGAAACAACTAATCGATTAATCGACAACTAATCGATTACAAAATTAATCGATTACTATTTTCATAATCGATTAATCGGCCAGTAACATAATGGGGTTAAAAAAAAAACTAAAATGAGCCCTTTATAGTACAAAAAGAGCAAATAATCGCTACTGTAAATATTACTTTCACTGTTCTACAGTAAAAAAATGAACCCCTTACAGTAGTGATTATCTGTTTTTTTTCTACTATAAAGGGCTCATTTTAGTTTTTTAACCCCATTATGTTACTAAACGTCTTAGGCATGGTTCACCTCTATGTGTTTATTGGTGCTTTTTGCAGAAATGCACTACAGTTTATTTACATGGTTTCCTATGGGACACGTTCACATCTGAAAGGGTCAGGGACTTTTAACGCAAACGGGTGCTTTATTGGTTCAATATATTTAAATGGAAAAGCTTCAGAAAAGCATGTAATGTGTTTTTGCAGCAATTTGTGTGTTTTAATCTGCCCAAAAAAAATGAAAAAATGCAAATTGCAGTAAAATTACATGCGCAAAAATCTAAACGCATAGCAAAAGGCACTGCAGAAACAGATCAAAAGCAAACTGCATAGCTTGAGCCTTATGCTGGCCACAAGGATCAATTTTCAGATGAGAATATTCAGACAAAAAATCTTTGTATATTCGCTGAATGAAAGAATTTTGTTTGAAATTTTAACTTGTTTTTAACATTCTGTTTTTAAAATTAATGTAATTTCTGAACGAAAACCACATACACTGTCTGAAAATTCCTTTGACCAAGAAATTTTCTATTATTTCCAAATTTTCTCATCACTGTGGTTGAAAATGAACGTCAATTTTTATTTAAGGTTATTAACCGATTAATCAAAACAATAATCGGCCAACTAATCGATTATGAAAATAATCATTAGTTGCAGCCCTAAATATAACATAACAAGGGGTCAAGCTGAAAAAAAAGACAGTTTGACTTAAGTGAAAGAACCTTTGGACTAAAATGTCCATAACTCACTTAGGAGACGAGCCAAATTGGGCTACTGTGATTTGGATCAAAAGCACCAAAACGCATGCTGTAAGATCCATATCCTGGACTCCAAAAGTGAGGTGGAGGTCAATCAAGTGGAGGGACTAAGCAACTCTCCAATTTAAGTCTATATTTTTTCTATCTATCCAATAGTGTAAAATCACTTATTTTAATAAAATCAAATAACTAAAAATACACTTACAAGCATACAATAAGGTATGGCATAACAGATGGGAAGCGTCGGCCGTACGCAACTCTCCACAAGTATATCCTTCTCCAGCTGGTGTAGTTTAAGGCAATAAACAGCGTCACACCGCCCTACGTGTTTCGTGATATTTCACGTCATCTCGGGGCACGGGTGACATGCCATACTGCCTCTCTTATATATTCAAGAATGGCCCAAGCCTCCTCCTCCATGGAGAGGCCAGGCCTCGCTCTAAGTCCCGCGACGGAAGTGACGCACACACGCGTCCTAACCCCACAACCAATCCCCATGCCGCCGGAACCCAGTGGCCAATAATGTCTGGTTTGCCGCCATCCGAGTGCGGGAGCCAAGCCTCGCTCTCGATACCATATCATAAGTGACGCATGAAAGCATCCTCACCAGCATAGCTGGTCCAGGCATGTCCGAACCCTCCGACCAATCCGTGATGGTATCCTTCTGTTCGGGAGCGGGGACCAAGCCTCGCTCTCGATTCTGCATTAAAAGAGAACATACATAAGGGCCAGGCCTCGCTCTCGGTCACAGACCGGAAGCATGACCCAGTCCAGCCTCCGTCATTTCGCCCATCCCAGCAACAGAAAATCTATCCAAATAACACCATTCCTACAGTAAAGCATGGAGGTGGTAATATCTTCTTATGGTAGTGTTTCTCTACAGCAGGGACTGGAGCACTTGTCAGGATAGAAGGAAAAATGGATGGGGCAAAACACCTTCACATTCTTGAGGAAAATCTGCTACCCTTGGCCAGAAAATCGTCAATGGGAGGAAGGTTTACCTTCCAACATGACAATGACCCAAAGCACACAGCAAAAATGACCACACAGTGGTTGAAGGATTAAAAGGGGGATGTCCTTGAATGTCCTAGTCAGAACCCGGACTCAAACCCCATTGAAAATTTGTGGAATGATTTGAACATTGCAGTCCACAAATGATCACCATTAAAGTAAACTGAACTTGAGCGGTTCTGCAAAGCAAATTGGCCAAATATTGCAAATTCTAGATGTGAAAACTTAGAGACATATCCCAACAGAATAAAGGCTGTAATTAAAGCAAAAGGTGTTTCAACAAAATACTGCCATAAAGGGGGTGATCTTTTTTCCAAATCAGTGATTCTGTTTTTGAATTTTTTTTTTTTTTATGACATGTTGGTGTTATATCTTTTATTTGGATGTTATATGTTGCACTAGTAAATACAGCTGGATAAAACAAAAATGATCTAAATTTCAGTCTACAAAGCAACAAAATGTGATTATTTTAAAGGGGGTGATTCTTTTCTATACCCGCTGAATAATTTTCAAAAAAGAAATGCAGCCAGTGAATACTGTGTACATTGGTGGCCATTGAAATTCTCCCTTTGATTGGTGGTTATTGAAAGAAGAGCCTTGTTACGCTGGTGATCACTGAAATAAAGGGCCTCATAACACTGGTTGTCATTGAGAGAAGGGTCCTGTTACACAGCTGTTCATTGGGGAAGGGCTGTTACACTAGTGGTCATTGAGAGAAGAGCCACGTTACACTGGTGGTCATTGGTTAAAGGGTCTTACACACTGTTGGTCATTGGAAGAAGAGCCCTAAAACACTGGTGGTCACAGAAATAAAGTCCCAGCTACACTGGCGAACACTGGGAGAACTGACTTGTTGCACTGGTGGTCAGTAGGGAGAATGCTCCTTAGACTGGTGGTCAATAAGAAGAATGTCTCAGAGATTAGGGGTCAATGGGAATAATTACCATCTTTCAAATAGTTAAAAGGGTTGTGGTGTCAGTGGTTATATACTTGGTAGGAAAAAATTGCTAAGCTCTAAAGGACTCCCTAGCAATCTGTAGAGGAACCCTGGTCCAGAAAGCATGGTTTAGCTTTTAGATAAAACAAAATAGGTCTTCACTATGGACTTATATAATCTATTATGCCTGATGATGGTTAAAAGTTGCCAGGGTTTTCTTTTTAGAAAGCAATTCCCAGAATGTATCAGAACTTGGTGCAATACATCTAAAAGTTTCCACACACACATTACAGTCTGACCGCACAAGTTACAAGCTCCTTTTGATTTACTAACAATTATAGTGCGTCTTCCAAAGACCTATCTAATCAATCAATCCATTTATATTCGATAATGTAGGCCTTCAGACTGCACAGCTGTTGGTAAATCTAATCTATATTGTACAATCAGATTGAAACATGTCACAGTGTTTCCCTTTAGGCCCCCCATCAGTTTGATGTGCAACGCATGATTTAAAGGAGAGATAAAGGCCGCATTAAACCCAAACCCAAACCCAAAAATGTAATATATTGCAGCTTACCAATCATTAGATGTGGTGGCTGCATCAGTTTTCTCTTTTTACACATTTTTCCCTTTATTTTCACCTGGGGATCTGACCAGTAACCCACCTCCTATATTAAAATGACCCCACTCTGAATAAAGGAGCACAGGGGGCACTTTTGGACAGCAGCGTTGTCAGTCTGGGTGGTGGGGTATATTAGATGGACTAGCAGATTTAGATACACTAACATATTGAAGCTATGTCCAGTTAAGACTTTAAAAGCAAACATTTTTTTTTTTTTTATCCTTTTGGGATAAAGGTTTTACATAAATAAATGCTGATCATTTTATACACCACTGCTTGTTTTAAATGGTTTGTCTCATCCTCGTAAGTGATACATTCTTCTGGCGATCATAGGTGTGCGCACAGGGTGTGCCGGATGTGCCTAGTCACCTAATCACCCCATGCACATTAGCATTATCGCTCTGTGTTTCTGCTGGAAGATGGGAAAGATCTCCATCTTACCAGCTCTGACATAAGAGAAGTGCTTATATAAGTAGACACACTTGTGAGCTTGAGCTTTAGGGTGCACACTTCAAAAACAACAGGCATCATTTTGAAAAACAAAAGCATGTAAGAATTGGTAAGCTGCAATATAATAAATGCTTACTTTTGGGTTTAATACCACTTTAAGGTCACAAGTGTGATGTCCCATTCAGTGGTGTTCTGTCAGTCTATCGTCAGGTCTCATGTTATTGGTGCTTGAAACTATTTATGGTATCCACCAGTGGCAGCTGGTGCTCAATATTTTTTTTTTGGGGGGGGGGGGGGGGGGCGCCAAACAAACCTCCCTCACTCACTCGCACTGCCAAAAGCCACCTCCCTTCTGTCCCCCCACAGACAGGAATGCGGCAGGTAAGGAAGTAGATGGCTATGATCCGGGGTAGGGCTGCTGTTCCAGCTTGCCGAGGGAAGAACTGGGGCTTCTTCTCCCGGCCGAACAGGAAGTGAGTCCTAAGACCCCCTGGCCAATCGGGTCTCGGGACCAGCTTCCTGATTGGATGGGAGTAGAATCAGGAAGAAAATAGCGAATATTAATTTGCTATTGTCATAGAACAGGGTGGGCTCAGAGCGCAGCGCTCTGAGCCCTGAACCCACCCTTTTTAAAGGCAATTAGAGCCTCATGCTCTAATTATGTGGTTCAAAAAAGCAACCCATTGGAATCCATGCGTCCGGAGCCCTGCATGTAGATTAGGGGCCAGGCCCATGGATTAGGGCCCTCACTGATATACACCCTCACCAAGAAATATCTGAATTGGCCTGTGCTGATTCTAGCGCTATAGCCTCTCTCTACTCTTGGGTTTGAGCTTGGCACTTAATTTTTCTTTCTGATCTGTCCCAAATATGTTACATAGTTACATAGTAGGTGAGGTTGAAAAAAGACACAAGTCTATCAAGTCCAACCTATGTGTGTCAGTATTACATTGTATATCCCTGTATGTTGCGGTCGTTCAGGTGCTTATCTAATAGTTTCTTGATACTATCAATGCCCCCCCCCCCCCCAACTGAGACCACCGCCTGTGGAAAGGAATTCAACATCTTTGCTGCCCTTACAGTAAAGAACCCTCTAAGTAGTTTAAGGTTAAACCACTTTTCTTCTAATAAAGAGTGGCCACGAGTCTTGTTAAACTCCCTTCTGCAAAAAACTTCCTATTGTGGGGTCACACCAGTATGGTATTTGTATATTGAAATCATATCCCCTCTCAAGCATCTCTTCTCCAGAGAGAATAAGTTCAGTGCTCGCAACCTTTCTTCATAGCTAATATCCTCCAGACCCTTTATTAGCTTTGTTGCCCTTCTTTGTACTCGCTCCATTTCCAGTAGATCCTTCCTGCGGACTGGTGCCCAGAACTGGACAGCATACTCTAGGTGCGGCCGGACCAGAGTCTTGTAGAGCGGGAGAATTATAGTTTTATCTCTGGAGTGGATCCCCTTTTTAATGCATGCCAATATTCTGTTTGCTTTGTTAGCAGCAGCTTGGCATTGCATGCCATTGCTGAGCCTATCATCTACTAGGTCCCCCAGTTCCTTTTCCATCCTAGATTCCCCCAGAGGTTCTCCCCCCAGATTATAAACTGCATTCATATTTTTACCACCCAATTGCATTATTTTACATTTTTCTACATTGAATCTCATTTGCCATGTAGTTGCCCACCCTGTTAATTTGTTCAGATCTTTTTGCAAGATTTCCACATCCTGCGGAGAAGTTATTGCCCTGCTTAACTTAGTATTGTCTGCAAATACAGAGATTGAACTGTTTACCCCATACTCCAAGTAATTTATGAACAAATAAAATAGGATTGGTCCCAGCACACAACCCTGGGGGACCCCATGACCCACCCCTGACCATTCTGAGTACTCTCCATTTATCGCTACCCTCTGAACTCGTTCTTGTAGGCAGTTTTCAATTCATGTACTCACCCTATGGTCCATGTCAACGGACCTTATTTTGTACAGTAAACGCTTATGGGGAACTGTGTCAAATGCGTTTTCAAAATTCAGATGCGCCATGTCTACAGGCCTTCCTTTATCTAGATGGTAACTCACCTCCTCATAGAAGGTTAGTAGATGGTTTGGCAAAAATGATTATTCATGAATACATGCTGATTACTGCTAATGATACCGTTCTCATTACTAAAATCTTGTATATAGTCGTTTATCATCCCTTCCAGGAGTTTGCATACTATTGATGTTAGGCTAACTGGTCTGTAATTCCCAGGGATGTATTTTGGGCGCTTTTTAAATATTGATGCTACATTAGCTTTTCTCCAATCAGCTGGTACCATTCCAGTCAATAGACTGTCAGTAAAAATTAGGAACAATGGTCTGGCAGTTACTTGACTGAGTTCCCTAAGTACCCTCAGGTGCAAGCTTTCTGGTCCTGGTGATTTATTAATGTTCATTTTCCCAAGTCTAATTTTAATTCTGTCCTCTGTTAACCATGGAGGTGCTTTCTGTGATGTGTCATGAGGATAAGCACTGCACTTTTGGTTACTGAAGCAAACCGATTCCCTCGTGAAAGACTGAGAAGAAGAATAAATTCAATACCGTCGCCATCTCCCCATCCTTTGTAACCAGATGTTCTTCCTCATTCTTTATGGGGCTAATATGATCTGTCATTTCTTTTTTACTGGTTACATACCTAAAGAAATTCTTGGGATTTTTTTTGCTCTCACCCCCCGTGTTCTATCTTAGCCATCCTTATTGCACCCTTACCTATCTTGTTGCATTCTTTATAAAATCTGAATGCTGATGATGATCCCTCAACCATGTATTTTTTGAAGGCCTTATTCCTTGCTTTTATATGCATTTTTACATTGGAGTTAAGCCATCCAGGACTTTTGTTCATTCTTTCAAATGTATTACCCAATGGTATGCATTGGCTAATGCCCTTATTTAATATACTCTTAAAGCAAACCCATCTCGCCTCCCTGTTCTTTGTTCCTAAGATTTTATCCCAATTTATGCCTTCTAGCAAGGTTCATAGTTTAGGGAAGTTTGCTCTTTTGAAATTCTGTGTCTTTGTATTTCCCTTATGTTTCCTATTTGTGTGATTTGTACTGAAGCCAACTGACCTGTTATCGCTGTTACCTAAATTGCCCCGTATTTAGTTGCTGCGCCTACCATCTGACCCATAAAATTGTCCTGCAAGTCATTAAGGATCTGGCGAGCCTTATGCCACGTACACACGTATCAGACTATCGGCGGACTTAGTCTGGCGGACAAACCGCCGGACTGTCTGCCGGAATTTCCGAATGAGCTACCTGCCCACACACGGCACTTTTGCGGCGGACTAGGTCCGGCAGACTACGTCCGCCGGACTATCCGCCGTACTTTTGAAATGAACGGACTCGCCCACACACACGGAGGAAAGTCTGTTCATTTTGAGTGTGGCTCCAGGTAGCCGGAACCAGCGAAGGAGGCGTCGCTGGCCCCGTCACCTGGTATGGAATTACCTACGCCGAAAAAACTGCGTGGGGGTCCCCCCAGGTCAATATCAGTCCCTTATGCGAGCACGCTACCTGGTCGGCCAGGAAAGGGGGTGGGGACAAGCGAGTGCCCCCCTCCTGAGCCGTACCAGGCTACGTGTCCTCAACATGGGGGGGTGCCTTGGGGAAGGGGCCCCCCCACCCCAAAGCACCTTGACCCCATGTTGATGAGGACAAGGGCCTCTTCCCGACAACCCTGGCCGTTGGTTGTCGGGGTTTACGGGCGGGGGCTTATCGGAATCCGTGAGCCCCCTTTAATAAGGGGGCCCCCGGATCCCGGCCCCCCACCCTATGTGAATGAGTATGGGGTACAATGTACCCCTACCCATTCACCTGTGAAAAAAATGTAAAAAAACACAACACACAAGGGTTAAAATAGTTTATTGCACAGCTCCGGGGGTCTTCTTCCATCTTCGGGGGTCTTCTCGCCGGACTCCTCCGCTATCTTCTGCTCTTTTACTAGCTCTTTTACTAGTGGAGAAGCCCGGCTTTCTTCTTCGCCGCCGCCCTCTTCTTCCAACTTCGGGGGTCTTGTCCCCCTCTTCGGGGGTCTTGTCCCCCTCTTCGGTTCTTCTTGCTGGGCCACCGTGCCTTCTTCTAGCTCTTTTATAAGCGGTGGCCCGGTCTTCTGTCGCCGCTGTCTTCTTGCCTTCTGTTCTTCTCTTCTTCTTTTCTTGAGCTGTTGACTCGTCGCTGTCTCTGGTCACGATGACAGAGACGCGGCGTGCGGCGACTTATATAGGGACATTGCCGGATGATGTCCCCACCCATTATGATGTCACAGTCCCAGCATCCTCTGGGTAAAAAAAAGTCCACCGGAGCCTACACACGGGTGGATTGACCGGTGGACTCAAGACTTTTCCACCGGATTGTTTGATCTTGTGTACGCGGCTTTAGATGAATGCGAGGGTTCCTTCGCCCATTCTATGTTGGGATAATTAAAATCCCCCATTATGATAACACTTCCCATCCTTGCTGCTAATCTAAATTGTGATAGGAGATCTGTCTCCCCTTCCTCCCTAAGGTTAGGGGGCCTATAGCATACTCCCAGTATTATTTCCCCTTATCTTCATCATTTTGGAGCTCTACCCATAAGGATTCCACCTCCTCCCTAGCTTCCTTAGTAATGTCATTTCACAAATTCACTTGTACATTATTCTTGATATATAGGCATACCTCTCCCCCTTTTTTACCCTCTCTATCCTTGTGATAAAGGGTATACCCTTAAATGTTTGCCAGCCGATCATGAGAGCTGTATATATATATATATATATATATATATATATATATATATATATATATATATATATATATATTCTTGATCGTACATCACGGAACACAGGAGCTTCATTACATAGTGGGTTATATAGGCACCTCTGGTGATTGGACACTGGTTGACCCCAATTAAGGAGAATTCCTCCCCTATATAACCCCTCCCATATGGGAGGCACCTCAGTTTTTTCGCCAGTGTCTATGGTGGTTGGTCACGTAAAACATTAGCTCTATGCAGGTCCCTGCGAGGGCCTAAGGGCTACAACAAACCGGATCCATACCTCGGGCCAATATTTTGACTCCCAAGATGGTATGGTACCCGGGCCTCGTCAACCGAAGAAGCGAGGTTTTGCCTGTAAGTCCTCTCCATTGGAAAAAATAAAATAAAAATAAAAAATAGTGTAGCGCTTCAATGATAAGTGTAATCAACACAAATTCTGTAAAGATAATAATAGCAAAACAGAGATCGCACAGAACCAAATGCCTAGAAATCAAAGTCCAACATAAAACGATCATTCAACTGTGTTGATGGCGTAGAAGTGACCAAACCGTCACATAGAAGGACAATGGTGTACTGGACGAATGTGTTCATGCGGGTAAACTTGATTGTAAGCATCAAAATGAAAAGTGAATAAATACTTCTTACCGGAACGGTTGGACTCACACAGTCATATGACGGTTGAGTCTAGAAGGCTTGGGGTCACACTCTGGGACCAAAGACTGTAAGGAGAGAGGTCAGTTGGGCTGGTGGAGGAGCTCCAGACGGTTGTAGGCTCAAAGGTGGATCCTTTCAGATGAAACATCAAAGGTCAAGATGATCAAGCCCAGACGCAGCCCGTTGTACCAATAATCCTGCCTCCCCCGAATGGGGAGGGGGGTGTTTGTAAAATTTTACACCAAAGCAATGGAGAGGAGAAAAAAGAAAAAAAGGCTCCACATGGTGCGGGTCAAACAATGTCAAAAAGTTGATTTATTAAAGTCAAAAAGGTAATAAATGACTTAGTGATCACATAAAAAGCAAAATGAACTAAAAGCAATGTGGGGTGCCAACAGCTTGCCCGACGCGTTTCGACATATGTGTCTTCAACTGGGGCATGTTGGAACCCACCACATTGCTGACAAATATATAGAAAATGAGGAAGAGGTCACGCCTAACAAGAGGCGGGACATCCAATCTCAGACAGTCTCTTAAAGCTACAGTGTACAATTTGATCAAACCAAAGTCTACCAATTCAGACACTATAAACAGATACAAATAACATCCAAAAATGTCATTCATGCAGACTGTTAGATAAGTATTAATGGCAATAAAATCTAAACAAATAAAAAAATACATAAAAAGTAAGTCACCATACTCACTCGTGAATAGCACTAAATAAACTACATTGTTCACAGCCTAATCGGATGTATAGATACAGCATGATTCAATTCGATTGTAAAACATATGCAGAGAACACATCAAGTACTAATACATAAAAATCAGACCTGCGTTGTTAGTTATACATAAATTATATTAGACCTTTGCCAGAAGCTGCCAGTTTACATTTAGATTATTCACAGCCTCATCAGACTTGTGAGTTGCAATCCCAATGTACACACAGAGCACATACAGAGAACTCATCCAATTCTAACACATACTATCAGACATGCACTATCAATTGTACATAGACTACACTATACTGTCCCAAGGGCGGACTAGTTTGTCTATATTATAACAAAAATAGAGCTGTAACATTCTCAGTGATAGTGTTTAATAAAGATCTATCATAATGTGATTTGGATGTCTCTTACTTGTTGTGCCAACAATGCATAACCTGGAGATGTGCATGAGTGCTCATGATGTTACTTCATACATGATGATCAGTTTCATACAGTTCAGATCGAATAAACTGAAGTGTCATGACGTGTAGTGACACAGAAATGGCTGAACCAATCACTCAATGTGTGTGTCATGTGGCTGAATGTGGGAGTGGTTAGAAAAGACTCGAGTCTAAGGGGTAGAGGCGTATATATTTAAATGTCATCAAGCAAAACTATAAGGAGGAGGTGTCCTACAGAACATAGCGCCAGTTTACTCATTGTTATGCGTTCCACTTTGCGGGCCATATCAAGCATCGTAAGCGCTTATAGGTGCACAGCGACGAGATAGGGCGTGTATATAAAAGCGTCACAAATTGGATGTTCATGTAAAAAAACAAAAATAGGAAGGGGGCGTGTAAGCGTCACACTGCGTATGTGTTCACGGCAGTGTAGGAAAGGGGGAGGCATTTAGATCTGGCGCCAATTTGCACATGGAGAACGTCACACGGCAATGGGCGTGGACGATAGCAAAAGGGCCAATCCGAAAGTCTGTCAGTCCGCGCATGCGCAATGACTAATGACGTAATTACGTCATGTCATGCGCAGTAATGGACCGAAGGTGGATGTCACAAGGCAATTACGGGGAATGTAGAAGACGTGTCAGTGTCACGTCACGTCCAATAATACAGCCCGGCGTAACCATGGTAACCACAGACGCGTCATCGCGTCTGAGGATGCCGCAAGTAAAAAAATACAGGTAAAGAAACGAAAGGAAAAAACGGAATATCGCTACATCATCAGAATGTGCATCTTACCCTGGACATTTTTACCAAAAATAGCCAAAGGTTATGTGAAATGAAGGAAATATGGAATAATCACGTGGGTCAGATGTAATGCTTGCAAATTGCACACATATTAACCTAAAAAATATATGTATATTTTGAGGTATCTGAAACCCCAAAAATGGCAGTGAGATATGATAAATACGACATATTTTCAACTCGTGCCCAAAGTAAGGCTAAACTTAAAGATGAGAATGTGAGAAACAATCCGTCCCAGATTCCACATGATCTAAAGAAATGCATAATAAATGCACATATCCAGAATGTGAGAGGGATGTGAAAGGAAACCCGTCGCACATAATCTAGAAAAAAACATAATAAATGTATATATCCAGAGTGTGAGAGGGAATCAGTCCCAGACTACACATGATCTGGAAAAATGCATAATAAATGCATATATCCAGATTCTAGTAGTAATCTGGGAGGGGAATATGTGAAGGTAAAAAATATGAAGAAAACGCATAATACATGCGGTGCATAGGGCGATGTGTCACAAAGAACACAAATTGAGTGATAAAATAAAAAGTGAAAGGTGGAGTGTCCAGTAGATGGGTAGTAGGTACGTTGGTGTGTAAAACCAAGAAAAAAAGGTCAAAGAAATAAATAAAAATGAAATACTAGTGATCCATAATAAGATAAATTAAGCCTGATTAATAAAGCTGTTGATGTCCCAATCTGTGTTCATGCCGAAAGGGGTGTAGCACCTCAACTCATAAATCCAAAATGTCTCGAGACGCGAGACCCCCCTCAAGCATGAATCTCCTCTCCAGTTTGGGACAAATTTATCAATGATTTGAAAACGAGTGCCCGTAGGGTCTCTATTGTGTTTTTCAAGGTAGTGTCTCGGAACGGGGTGTTTATCGCACCCTTTTTTGATTTTACTAAGATGTTCGTTGACTCTAATGGAGAAATTACGAATAGTACGGCCAACATATTGTTGGTTGCAAGGACAGGTAATCAAGTAAACGATATACCTCGTGACACAAGTGGTAAAGTGTTTCATAAGGTATCTGCGTGCAGTGGATGAAGAAGTAAAGGAGTCACTTTTCCCCTTACCCAACTTATTGTGTAGACAGACGTTGCATTTTCTGCAGGGAAAATAACCCTTACTCTGGGGGAAGAATTGTATCGATTTAGGGATATCTATTACATTAGGAGCGATATCATTTTGTATAGATCGAGCTCCCCTGTAAATGGTTCCAGCTTTATCTGGAATCGTCCCGCCCAAAACTTTGTCACTTTGTAGTACCTTCCAATGCCTATTAATAATTCTCTTTATGTCATTGTGTTGGGTGGAAAAAGTTGTAAAGAACGACCATTTATATTTGTCACTGGTTACTGTTTTGACTTTTTTTTGTATAAGAGAGGCCCTGTCGATGTGTAAAGCTGCTTGGATCTCAACATCAAGAGTGTGTGGGTCATATCCTTTGTCCTGGAACCTCTTACGTATGGTGTAAGATTGAGAAATGTAGTCACTGACATTCGTGCAGTTGCGCCTGAGCCTGAGAAACTGACTGCGTGGGATGGAATTGAGCCATTGGCGATGATGGCAGCTGTCAACGGGAATGTACTCATTCCGATCCGTTGGTTTGAAGAAAGTCTTCAGGACCAGGCGTTTCTGCACTATTGTAACCTCCAAGTCAAGAAAATGAATATTAGTTGCACTGGCCTCAAAAGTCAGCTGAATGCCGCGGTCATTGGCATTAAGGGTTGCCATGAAGGAATCAAGAGAGGGCCGGCTGCCCCTCCATAGGAGGAGGATGTCGT
The DNA here is from genome assembly GCF_037356315.1 of Lithobates pipiens. Taxonomy (NCBI): domain Eukaryota; kingdom Metazoa; phylum Chordata; class Amphibia; order Anura; family Ranidae; genus Lithobates; species Lithobates pipiens. The sequence goes on along the minus strand of NW_027507758.1, from coordinate 549,450,983 downwards.
CTATATACCTAGCCCACAGCACCAATTCTGGCCTGTTAAGGGCATAGACGACATCCTCCTCCCATTGGGCCATAAACAAGTTGGCCAAGCTGGGTGCATATTTGGCCCCCATGGCAACCCCTCTATTCTGGGTATAAAAAGTGCCCTGGAACCAGAAATAATTATGAGACATAGCGAACTCTAATAGCTGCATAAGAAAATTCCTGTGTATCACCGGAAGTGTAGAGTCCCTAGAGAGAAATAGTTCAGCAGCTCTCAGGCCTAAATCCTGTGGGATACAAGTATATAGTGCAGAGACATCTGCTGTAACAAGAATAAGATCATCATGGTACTCAATATTCTCAAGTAATCGAATTGTATCCCCTGTATCCTGTAAGTAGGAAGGTATATTCCTTACTAAGGGCTGTAAATAGGAATCTATATATTTCCCTATTCGGGAAGTGATAGAATTTATACCACTCACAATAGGGCGACCCGGTGGATTTACAGAATCCTTATGTATCTTGGGGAGTTGGTATATTGTCGGAATGCGTGGAGCCAATGGGATCATGAATTCTCTTTCTTTCTTATTTAGAATATTCAGAGAAAAACCTTCGTCTACGATCTGCATGAGTGTTTTTTTGTATTTGAGTGTAGGGTCCCCTGGTAGGGGGCTATAAGTGGTAACATCACTCAATAATCTATTCATTTCCCCTATGTAGTGAGATTTGTCTAGAACCACTATACCCCCCCCTTTGTCTGCAGGGCGAATGATGAGATTTTTCCTTTCACATAGAGATTTAAGACCCTGTGCTATAGACGGGTCTTGGTGTGTCCTTTTTATGGGTAACTTATCTAAATCGTTTAAAACGAGATTTTTAAAAACATTAATAGATGGAGGTAAGATGCCTGGATTGAACAAAGATGGATTGCTCAAACCAGAGTGTCTAACTGATGTAGAGTGAGAAACTGTATTGGTTACACTTGGAAGTGACAAAAAATGTCTCTGAATATGTAACTTACGAATAAACTTATGCACATCAATGAATGTGTTGAATTTATTAAGTTTTCTAGGTGGGACAAATTTGAGACCCTTATCTAGAATAGATTTTTCACTTGCTGATAATGTTGCTGTGCTTAAATTAAAAATGCCCGCACCTACTGTGTCCTTTTTCTTTTTGTGCTGGATGCGCCTCCCCCCTCTGGTGCCTCGTTTGGTTTTTGGCTTCCTCCACGTATGGGGGTATCCCTGTGAAAATCCTGATAATAGGGGGGCCCTGATGGATGATTACGGTTATATGGGGGTCTAAACGGAATTGCTGTCTTTAATTGGCAGAAAAAAATTGGTTCAGAACCAGGCAACGATCCACCAACAGATATTATACAATCTGAAGCCATGGAGACGGAAAGAAGGTTAATATATGAACCTCTTCCACCTCCGTCTAGGCCTAGTGGACCTCCTAGAACAAATAACCATGTATACAGATCCCCTGCCCAAGTCCAATACCCCAACCCCCAAGGGAAAGGCTCCAAACCTCGGCATACGGGTAAAGGGAGAAACAATCCGGGTTATGGTCTAGATAGACACCATGGAAATAACAATGGTGGCTATCAACATACTCCCCGTGAACATAGTAGAACTCGGAGGGACGACAATTATAGTCACAGTAGGGAGGATTATCCCCACAGTACTCCAATTCGTACTTATAATCGGTATCTACCCCTCAGGGATGACGACCATTTTGATTCTCAACGCGACCCTCCCCCGTATATGACTTATAATGATGAACCTCCGTTTAGACCCCCATATAACCGTAATCATCCATCAGGGCCCCCCTATTATCAGGATTTTCACAGGGATACCCCCATACGTGGAGGAAGCCAAAAACCAAACGAGGCACCAGAGGGGGGAGGCGCATCCAGCACAAAAAGAAAAAGGACACAGTAGGTGCGGGCATTTTTAATTTAAGCACAGCAACATTATCAGCAAGTGAAAAATCTATTCTAGATAAGGGTCTCAAATTTGTCCCACCTAGAAAACTTAATAAATTCAACACATTCATTGATGTGCATAAGTTTATTCGTAAGTTACATATTCAGAGACATTTTTTGTCACTTCCAAGTGTAACCAATACAGTTTCTCACTCTACATCAGTTAGACACTCTGGTTTGAGCAATCCATCTTTGTTCAATCCAGGCATCTTACCTCCATCTATTAATGTTTTTAAAAATCTCGTTTTAAACGATTTAGATAAGTTACCCATAAAAAGGACACACCAAGACCCGTCTATAGCACAGGGTCTTAAATCTCTATGTGAAAGGAAAAATCTCATCATTCGCCCTGCAGACAAAGGGGGGGGTATAGTGGTTCTAGACAAATCTCACTACATAGGGGAAATGAATAGATTATTGAGTGATGTTACCACTTATAGCCCCCTACCAGGGGACCCTACACTCAAATACAAAAAAACACTCATGCAGATCGTAGACGAAGGTTTTTCTCTGAATATTCTAAATAAGAAAGAAAGAGAATTCATGATCCCATTGGCTCCACGCATTCCGACAATATACCAACTCCCAAAGATACATAAGGATTCTGTAAATCCACCGGGTCGCCCTATTGTGAGTGGTATAAATTCTATCACTTCCCGAATAGGGAAATATATAGATTCCTATTTACAGCCCTTAGTAAGGAATATACCTTCCTACTTACAGGATACAGGGGATACAATTCGATTACTTGAGAATATTGAGTACCATGATGATCTTATTCTTGTTACAGCAGATGTCTCTGCACTATATACTTGTATCCCACAGGATTTAGGCCTGAGAGCTGCTGAACTATTTCTCTCTAGGGACTCTACACTTCCGGTGATACACAGGAATTTTCTTATGCAGCTATTAGAGTTCGCTATGTCTCATAATTATTTCTGGTTCCAGGGCACTTTTTATACCCAGAATAGAGGGGTTGCCATGGGGGCCAAATATGCACCCAGCTTGGCCAACTTGTTTATGGCCCAATGGGAGGAGGATGTCGTCTATGCCCTTAACAGGCCAGAATTGGTGCTGTGGGCTAGGTATATAGACGACATCCTCCTCCTATGGAGGGGCAGCCGGCCCTCTCTTGATTCCTTCATGGCAACCCTTAATGCCAATGACCGCGGCATTCAGCTGACTTTTGAGGCCAGTGCAACTAATATTCATTTTCTTGACTTGGAGGTTACAATAGTGCAGAAACGCCTGGTCCTGAAGACTTTCTTCAAACCAACGGATCGGAATGGGTACATTCCCGTTGACAGCTGCCATCATCGCCAATGGCTCAATTCCATCCCACGCAGTCAGTTTCTCAGGCTCAGGCGCAACTGCACGAATGTCAGTGACTACATTTCTCAATCTTACACCATACGTAAGAGGTTCCAGGACAAAGGATATGACCCACACACTCTTGATGTTGAGATCCAAGCAGCTTTACACATCGACAGGGCCTCTCTTATACAAAAAAAAAGTCAAAACAGTAACCAGTGACAAATATAAATGGTCGTTCTTTACAACTTTTTCCACCCAACACAATGACATAAAGAGAATTATTAATAGGCATTGGAAGGTACTACAAAGTGACAAAGTTTTGGGCGGGACGATTCCAGATAAAGCTGGAACCATTTACAGGGGAGCTCGATCTATACAAAATGATATCGCTCCTAATGTAATAGATATCCCTAAATCGATACAATTCTTCCCCCAGAGTAAGGGTTATTTTCCCTGCAGAAAATGCAACGTCTGTCTACACAATAAGTTGGGTAAGGGGAAAAGTGACTCCTTTACTTCTTCATCCACTGCACGCAGATACCTTATGAAACACTTTACCACTTGTGTCACGAGGTATATCGTTTACTTGATTACCTGTCCTTGCAACCAACAATATGTTGGCCGTACTATTCGTAATTTCTCCATTAGAGTCAACGAACATCTTAGTAAAATCAAAAAAGGGTGCGATAAACACCCCGTTCCGAGACACTACCTTGAAAAACACAATAGAGACCCTACGGGCACTCGTTTTCAAATCATTGATAAATTTGTCCCAAACTGGAGAGGAGATTCATGCTTGAGGGGGGTCTCGCGTCTCGAGACATTTTGGATTTATGAGTTGAGGTGCTACACCCCTTTCGGCATGAACACAGATTGGGACATCAACAGCTTTATTAATCAGGCTTAATTTATCTTATTATGGATCACTAGTATTTCATTTTTATTTATTTCTTTGACCTTTTTTTCTTGGTTTTACACACCAACGTACCTACTACCCATCTACTGGACACTCCACCTTTCACTTTTTATTTTATCACTCAATTTGTGTTCTTTGTGACACATCGCCCTATGCACCGCATGTATTATGCGTTTTCTTCATATTTTTTACCTTCACATATTCCCCTCCCAGATTACTACTAGAATCTGGATATATGCATTTATTATGCATTTTTCCAGATCATGTGTAGTCTGGGACTGATTCCCTCTCACACTCTGGATATATACATTTATTATGTTTTTTTCTAGATTATGTGCGACGGGTTTCCTTTCACATCCCTCTCACATTCTGGATATGTGCATTTATTATGCATTTCTTTAGATCATGTGGAATCTGGGACGGATTGTTTCTCACATTCTCATCTTTAAGTTTAGCCTTACTTTGGGCACGAGTTGAAAATATGTCGTATTTATCATATCTCACTGCCATTTTTGGGGTTTCAGATACCTCAAAATATACATATATTTTTTAGGTTAATATGTGTGCAATTTGCAAGCATTACATCTGACCCACGTGATTATTCCATATTTCCTTCATTTCACATAACCTTTGGCTATTTTTGGTAAAAATGTCCAGGGTAAGATGCACATTCTGATGATGTAGCGATATTCCGTTTTTTCCTTTCGTTTCTTTACCTGTATTTTTTTACTTGCGGCATCCTCAGACGCGATGACGCGTCTGTGGTTACCATGGTTACGCCGGGCTGTATTATTGGACGTGACGTGACACTGACACGTCTTCTACATTCCCCGTAATTGCCTTGTGACATCCACCTTCGGTCCATTACTGCGCATGACATGACGTAATTACGTCATTAGTCATTGCGCATGCGCGGACTGACAGACTTTCGGATTGGCCCTTTTGCTATCGTCCACGCCCATTGCCGTGTGACGTTCTCCATGTGCAAATTGGCGCCAGATCTAAATGCCTCCCCCTTTCCTACACTGCCGTGAACACATACGCAGTGTGACGCTTACACGCCCCCTTCCTATTTTTGTTTTTTTACATGAACATCCAATTTGTGACGCTTTTATATACACGCCCTATCTCGTCGCTGTGCACCTATAAGCGCTTACGATGCTTGATATGGCCCGCAAAGTGGAACGCATAACAATGAGTAAACTGGCGCTATGTTCTGTAGGACACCTCCTCCTTATAGTTTTGCTTGATGACATTTAAATATATACGCCTCTACCCCTTAGACTCGAGTCTTTTCTAACCACTCCCACATTCAGCCACATGACACACACATTGAGTGATTGGTTCAGCCATTTCTGTGTCACTACACGTCATGACACTTCAGTTTATTCGATCTGAACTGTATGAAACTGATCATCATGTATGAAGTAACATCATGAGCACTCATGCACATCTCCAGGTTATGCATTGTTGGCACAACAAGTAAGAGACATCCAAATCACATTATGATAGATCTTTATTAAACACTATCACTGAGAATGTTACAGCTCTATTTTTGTTATAATATAGACAAACTAGTCCGCCCTTGGGACAGTATAGTGTAGTCTATGTACAATTGATAGTGCATGTCTGATAGTATGTGTTAGAATTGGATGAGTTCTCTGTATGTGCTCTGTGTGTACATTGGGATTGCAACTCACAAGTCTGATGAGGCTGTGAATAATCTAAATGTAAACTGGCAGCTTCTGGCAAAGGTCTAATATAATTTATGTATAACTAACAACGCAGGTCTGATTTTTATGTATTAGTACTTGATGTGTTCTCTGCATATGTTTTACAATCGAATTGAATCATGCTGTATCTATACATCCGATTAGGCTGTGAACAATGTAGTTTATTTAGTGCTATTCACGAGTGAGTATGGTGACTTACTTTTTATGTATTTTTTTATTTGTTTAGATTTTATTGCCATTAATACTTATCTAACAGTCTGCATGAATGACATTTTTGGATGTTATTTGTATCTGTTTATAGTGTCTGAATTGGTAGACTTTGGTTTGATCAAATTGTACACTGTAGCTTTAAGAGACTGTCTGAGATTGGATGTCCCGCCTCTTGTTAGGCGTGACCTCTTCCTCATTTTCTATATATTTGTCAGCAATGTGGTGGGTTCCAACATGCCCCAGTTGAAGACACATATGTCGAAACGCGTCGGGCGAGCTGTTGGCACCCCACATTGCTTTTAGTTCATTTTGCTTTTTATGTGATCACTAAGTCATTTATTACCTTTTTGACTTTAATAAATCAACTTTTTTACATTGTTTGACCCGCACCATGTGGAGCCTTTTTTTCTTTTTTCTCCTCTCCATTGCTTTGGTGTAAAATTTTACAAACACCCCCCTCCCCATTCGGGGGAGGCAGGATTATTGGTACAACGGGCTGCGTCTGGGCTTGATCATCTTGACCTTTGATGTTTCATCTGAAAGGATCCACCTTTGAGCCTACAACCGTCTGGAGCTCCTCCACCAGCCCAACTGACCTCTCTCCTTACAGTCTTTGGTCCCAGAGTGTGACCCCAAGCCTTCTAGACTCAACCATCATATGACTGTGTGAGTCCAACCGTTCCGGTAAGAAGTATTTATTCACTTTTCATTTTGATGCTTACAATCAAGTTTACCCGCATGAACACATTCGTCCAGTACACCATTGTCCTTCTATGTGACGGTTTGGTCACTTCTACGCCATCAACACAGTTGAATGATCGTTTTATGTTGGACTTTGATTTCTAGGCATTTGGTTCTGTGCGATCTCTGTTTTGCTATTATTATCTTTACAGAATTTGTGTTGATTACACTTATCATTGAAGCGCTACACTATTTTTTATTTTATCTGTTGAACTTTGTTTGTTTTTGGTGTTGGCTGCTGTTGTGGCCGTTGTGGCCATTTTTTCACAAACTATAGCGCAGTGTTTTCCCTTTTTTATACTCTCCATTGGAAGACTGGGCTCTGGGAAAACCAGACTTGGTGTACTGTTTATACAGAGCGCACAAAAGTTTCTGGCAGAGCTTTCTACATGGTCCAGGTAGGAGGTTCTTCCGAGAAAGAGCCCCAGATAAACCTGAAGGTTGGCTAACAATACCCGCCATGATGGGTGAAGGCTGGAATTTGTCTGGTTCAGCAATTCCTGCGGCGAGGACAGGTAAGGGAAGTTAATCCTGTATATATATAATTATATGAATGGATTTCTTCATTGTGAGTAGTTGTATGTCTTACCTGGTTTCCACCACTAGAGGGAGTAAGAGCAGCCTGATGCATACTTACATGCCTTTCAGTACACACGCTCAGTGAAGCCTGGTTCTCCAGCTGAATCACGTCTCCACTGCAATCCCTGCCACATCAAGGTAAACAGGGGTCCCACGTAGTCTGGGGGTCCCACGCAGCTCCGGTGGAGTTCTCCTTCCCCCCCCCTGGATCCCGCTGTCCTCATGCACGCGCGCGGGCGTGTGCATGCGTGCCGGGCGCGTTCCCGGCCTAATGGAGGAGGGGGGAGTGTGGTTGTGAGCCGTGCACGTTGGTGTGCACGGCGCTGTAATGCACAGGCGCCAGGCGCCAGTTTTTTAAAAAAGTCCAGAGCGTCAGGGGGCTGTAAATGGAGACACAGGAGCTGTGGGCAGTAAGCATCCGTGGGATTGGATCCAGGCAAACCTAGACACCTACTCAGCATCAGATTGTGCAGTTTAAGCATATATATTTATTGTGAGACTTTAAGCACAACAGTGATTGCACTTGTACTAGTACCTCTGCTTTGTAGCTTAGGACTATGTCTCCTCGTAAGAGGGTTTCAGGGGGAGGTAGCAAAGGCACTGGTAAATCACCGCCTAGGTCCAGGGGTTCTAAAAGAGTGCCTGTAAGTTACCATCCCCCCCTGCAAGACTGGAGCCAGCCTCTCAAGACGAATCAGTGCACCTGTCAGGTTTGCAGCCTCTCCTAATATGTCAGCCCCGGTTTATGTCACTGAGGTACTCCCTTAGGGCTACATTGGAGGGTTTTGAAGAGAAAATAATGAATTTTATTTCTGCTTCCCTGAAATATAGCAGGAAAAGGGGTAGATCCCCTCCCTCTGCTGAAATTCCTCTCTCAGATGATTTTTCTGAAAATGAGGAGAGATCCCTATCTTGGGATGGGGATCATGAGCAGTCGGATGAATCAGAGGAAGAGGAGAGAGTCCCCTCCTCCCAGGCACTCAGAAAACAGGTGCAGTATTATACTGAATTGGTGCGTACCACATTCAGAATGCCTGCTGCTGAAGTCGCTACGTCCTCTGTTTCTTCCCTGGGAGTCAGGAAAGCCCCACAGACTGCCTATTCCTTTCCAATCCATCCCTTAATGGAGGGATTGTTGTATAAGGATTGGGGACATCCCGATAAAACTGTTTGCTCCTCCTAAAAAGGTTTTCTATGCATTATCCTCTGGAGGAAAGTTTCACCAAGAAGTGGGGGGTCCCATCTGTTGATGCGGCTGTTTCTTGCGTGAATGAAACCTGACTTGTCCCTTAGATATTGCGCAGGTATTTAAGGATCCAACTGATAAGAAGCTGGAAACCTTATTAAAAGCCTCCTTTTCCATGACTGGCGCTGTGGTGCAACCTACAGTCGCAGCCGTGGGGTTGTCAGTTCCTCAAGGAACAGGTTAAGCAGATGCTTGGGATCCTTCCCAGTGAGGAAGTATAAAATTATGCAGAACTGCCTCATATTCTGTGTTTTATGATTGATGCGATTTTGGATTCTGTCCAACAAGCATCACGTTTGTCCTTCATGTTGGTACACATGCGAAGGGCCCTATGGCTAAAGAATTGGGCAGCTGAGCTGTCATGGAAGAAGCATTTGATTGGGTTCCCGTTTAAAGGGGAACATTTGTTTGGAGAAGAATTAGACAAATCTACTCTCCTTCCAGTCAAAAGGAGCAAGCGTCCTTCATTCAGGCGTGCTCCCTCTCCCGGAGCATCAAGCTCTAAGCAGTAGCGACGGCCTTCTCAACCCTCCTCTACAGGAAAGGCTCAAGGCCGAGCCCAGGGACAGGAAAAGACTTGGGGGCGAAAGCCTGCCAAGCAAAGCCCAAAAGCTTCCTTGTGAAGGGGCGCCCCCCGCTCGGCCGAGTGGGGGGAAGGCTCCTGCGGTTTGCAGGAGCCTGGCGGTAAGAGATCCGGGACAAGTGGTTGATCTCTTCGGTATCTCTGGGCTACAGGCTAGAGTTTCAGGAGATTCTACCTTCTCGCTTTCTAAGGTCAAGGATCCCCAGGGATCCACTAAAGCAAAAACCGCTATTTCGGGCCTTAGATCACTTACTATTCCAAGGGGTGATAGTAGAAGTGGACCCAAAAGAACAGGGTTCAGGGTTTTACTCAAATCTCTTCACCATTCCAAAGCTGAATGGTAGTGTCAGACCTATCTTAGATCTGAAGGATCTGAACCGGTTTTTACGCATCCGGTCCTTCCGAATGCAGTCAATCCGCACGGTGGTCTCCTCCCTGCAAGGGGGAGAATTTATGGCATCAATAGATATCAAGGATGCATATCTCCATGTGCCAAATTTTCCCGCACACCAAAATTTCTAAGGTCCGCGGTGGAGCAGCGCCATTTTCAATGTGTGGCCTTGCTGTTCGGGCTTGCTACGGCCCCTCGAGTCTTCACAAAGATTCTGGACCCTCTCTAGGCAAACCGAAGAGCTCAGGGTATAGCCGTCATGGCTTATCTAGACGATTTGCTTCTCATGGAGAAAACAGCAGCGTTCCTGAATCGCAGCGTCACCAGAATGCTAGAACACCTGGAACACCTAGGTTGGATCATAAACCTAGAAAGATCGTCCCTACAGCCTGACACCAGGTTTGAATACCTGAGCATGATCATCAACACCGCTCAGGGCAAGGTGTTTCTTCCAAGGCCAAAGGCCTTGGCCATTGGGGATCTGGTGCGCCTAATTCTGGGCAGAAGATCTTCCCCCATTCGGTTGTGCATGAGACTGTTAGGGAAAATGGTCACATCCTTCGAGGCTGTCCCATTCGCCCAGTTCCACTCAAAGCCTCTGCAAAGATGCATCCTTGCGGCTTGGAACAGGAAGCCCTAATCCTTGGATCTTCCTATGCGTCTATCCCCAGGGACACGCAAAGTCTCGTCTGGTGGTTACAAACCAAGAATTTGCTGGAGGGCAAAACCTTTCTTCCTCTTCCATGGAAGATTATCACAAACAGATGCCAGCCTGGCAGGCTGGGGAGCAGTATGGGAGGAGACGTGCTCGCAGGGGAATGGTCTGCGATCGAGAAGCTATTGCCCATAAATATCTTGGAGATCCGGGCAGTTTATATGGCTCTCATAAAGTGGTCTTACAGACTACGAGGTCTCCCGGTTCGGTTCAGTCGGACAATGCCACAGCAGTGGCTTATATCATTCACCAGGGCGGTACCAGGATCTGGTGGCCCAAAAAAGAGGTGAATCGCATACTTGTCTGGGCAGAAAAGCATGTTCTGTGTCTTTCTGCAGTCTTCATTCCAGGAGTGGAAAATTGGCAGGCGGATTTTCTGAGCCGCCAGCAGTTGTGCCCAGGAAGATGGCCTCTGGACCCCGACATGTTTCGGAGCATATGTCACAGGTGGGGTACTCCAGACGTAGATCTGTTTGCATCCAGGTTCAACAGGAAACTGGACAATTTTGTGTCAAGGACAAGAGATACACTTGCTCAGGGGTCAGATGCTCTGACAGTTCCCTGGGATCAGTACAATCTGATCCATGCCTTCCCCCCGAGCCCGCTTCTGTCGCGGTTCCTGGGAAGAGTCAAGAGGGAGACAAAGTCGGTCCTTTTGGTGGCCCCGGCTTGGCCCAGGCGACCATGGTACGCAGAGATCATGAAGTTGGCAATAGGCAGGCCATGGATCCTCCCTCTTCGGCCAGATCTGCTCTCACAGGGTCCAATCTACCATCCTGCTTTACGCAGTCTGAATTTGATGGTTTGGCTGCTGAGACCATGGCCTTTAGGGGCCAGTCCTTTCTACTCTGGTCAATACCAGAAAGCCGGCCTCCAGGCTTATTTATTACAAAATCTGGAGGGCATATGTTTCCTGGTGTGAACTCAGGAAATGGCATCCTAGAAAGTATGTCATTAGCAGGATCTTGGCCTGTCTCCAGTCAGGCCTAGAAATGAATTTGGCCATAAGCACTATCAAGGTGCAGATTTCGGCCCTGTCAGTGTTTTTTTCAAAAGCCACTTGCATCACATTCCCTGGTACGGGCCTTTATCCAGGGGGCCATGCGGATAAGACCGCCAGTCAAACCTCCGGTATGCCCTTGGGATCTGAATTTGGTTCTCTCGGCTTTGCAGGGGCAACCATTTGAACCTTTGCATCTGGCTTCATTAGCTCTCCTGACTAAATAATTGGTCTTCTTGGTAGCCATATCCACGGCTAGAAGAGTATCAGAGCTGGCAGCTCTTTCCAGCAAGGAGCCGCATCTAATTATTCATAAGGACCAGGTGGTCATGCGTCCCAACAGGTCCTTTCTACCTAAGGTGGTTTCGGGATTCCATTTGAATCAAGATGTAATCCTACCATCCTTTTTTCCGGACCCACAGTCAGTAGAAGAAGAATCTTTACACACTTTGGATGTGGTTAGAGCAATCAGTATTTATCTTTAAGCAACTACTCAGATAAGGAAAACTGATTGCTTATTTATTTATTTTGCCGGAAGGCCCTAGGAAGGGCCAGGCGGCGTCAAAATCCACTCTCTCAGGGTGGATTAGACAAGTTATTTCTCAGGCCTATAGTGTAAAGGGGAAGATTCCTCCTTTTCAAGTGAAAGCGCACTCTACTAGGGCTGTTAGTGCTTCACCAGGCCTCCCTGGCTCAGATCTGTAAGGCTGCAACTTGGTCATCAGTCCACACATTCACCAGATTCTATCAGGTGGATGTCAGAGGGCAAGAGGATATCGCCTTCGGGCTCAGTGTACTGCAGGCTGCAGTTTAGGTCCTCCGGTCCCTGGCGGTCTATAATTATGATCTGTGTCTCCCTCCCCTCAATCTGAGCATTGCTATGGGACATCCCACTATGTAATGAAGCTCCTGTGTCCCGTGATGTATGATCAAGAAAATTGGATTTTTATATACAGCTTACCTGTAAAATCCTTTTCTTGAGAGTACATCACGGGACACAGGGCTCCCGCCCCTCTTGGGTTTTACGTGGTTTCTTATTGCCTTGCTACAAAACTGAGGTGCCTCCCATATGGGAGGGGTTATATAGGGGAGGAATTCTCCTTAATTGGGGTCAACCAGTGTCCAATCACCAGTGGTGCCTATATAACCCACTATGTAATGAAGCTCCTGTGTCCCGTGATGTACTCTCAAGAAAAGGATTTTATAGGTAAGCTGTATATAAAAATCCCATTATTTGTGTTAGGCACCACTGTACTGAAGTGATGTGGAGCACATGATCTGCAGCCATTGTTACTATGCAAGGGTCATAGGAAGTGCAAACTCAGGGGAGAAAGTAACGCAATTGGTGACAATACGCATGGGACGGAACTAGGTGATGCTGGGATCAGAGAACCAGAAGTGTGACAGAAGAGCTGTATGTCCCAAGAGACTGCTTTTACACACAATGCAATTTTAATTTATCTTAATGTGAGAGCATTTCTTTGATAAATCTGGTGGTATTTTTAGCTACTACACTACAGTGGATTTTATGTCGGTTCAGAGTTAACTCTGCAGAAATATGCAACGGTGTTGAAGCTGAAGCATAAGGCGGACATCTGGAGCCGCCTTCCCCTTTTGGTGGCGGGACGCTGCAGCCTTGTCAAGATGGTATGGCTGCCCCAGATTCTAAACCTTCTCCACAATGCTCCACTATGGATAGGTCTTAAGTGGTTTAAGATAATAGAATCCCTATTCAGAGACCTAATTTGGAGAAGAGGACAGGCTAGGATTCGCTTGCGGACGCTGCAGCTGCCGCAGGGGGAGGGGGGGTTGGCAGTTCCACACCCCAGACTTTTTTTTTTGGCCTCCCAGCTACAACACCTAGCAGGGGGAGGGGTCCTAAGGGGGGGGGGGCAACCCCAGTGGTAAGTTGATGATCGTGGGATGTCCATATACTACACTCATTGAGGCTTTGGAGGCAAAATCACTCGCTATACGCTGCCCAACGATAAATCTAATTCTCAAACTTTGGCACATGACGCGGGGCATGCTAGGATACCAGGGGATATCAGAACTGACTCCCCTGTGGGATAATGGGAATTTAAATGAGCTAAATAAAGTTGAAAGATCTAGGGAATGGGTGAATAAGGGGATCACTCGAATGAGCCAACTATTTGTAGGCATGCAATGCAAAGCTCATTTTATAAATATCTCCAAGTCAGACATGCAGTACAGACACAATTTGGATCTCAAAGGGTGCAGTGGACCCAAATCCCTATTCTCACACAAATAATGTGGTATACAGATGAGCTTCGTAAGATGAAGGCAGTGGGGCGGGTTCTTGAACGGCGCTTTCGAGCCTCTGGCCTCACTGTCCATAAACAAATTTACAGGGAGCATCAACATCTATATGCACAGGCCCTTAAGGAGGCTAGGTCGCAGTTCTATTCTAAAGTTATAGGAAATAGTTCAGGAAATTCTTTTTTTTTTTTTTTTCACAATAATAGTTCAGGAAATTCTAAGCAGCTTTTTTCAACTATAAATCAACTGCTTAAGCCAAATTCACCATCACCTACTGCTATTTCGGAAGAGCGGTGTAATGAATTTATGGATTTTTTTAGATTCAAGATTGATCATATTCGTTCTTCTCTGTCTGGTCCTTCAGCTCAAACTATTAGTCTTAACTGTATTGTGCCCCGACAAATGGATCATTTACCAGAGGTGTCATTGGAAGAGGTACAGGGTAATGTTAAGCAAATGAAGCCCTCTACCTGTCTAATAAAAGTGCTGTTATTAGACCATTGCTTAAAAAATCCACTTTGGATCCAGAAGTCCTTTCTAATTATAGGCCTATTTCTAATCTTCCCTTTTTATCTAAGGTATTGAGAAAGTAGCTGCAAGTCATCTTCAGGATCATCTCAAGCATAACAGCCTTTTTGAAAAATTTCAATCAGGCTTTCGTTTTGCTCATAGTATGGAGACTGCTCTTGTTCGAGTTACAAATGATCTTCTTATATCGTCTGATGCTGACTCTCCATCTATACTTATTATGTTGGATTTGTGACACTGTCGATCATGGCATTCTTCTAGATAGTCTTCGTTATAATGTTGGACTAAATAATTTAGCCTTCAACTGGTTTGAGTCATATCTTACAGATAGGATTGAACAAACTACATTGGGTTGTTTTAAATCTAAACCGCATGTGGTTACCTGCGGAGTCCCCCAAGGGTCGGTGCTTGGCCCGATTCTGTTCATTCTATATCTTACTCCCTTGGGCCATATTATCAATCGCTATAATATCTCATTTCATTGTTATGCTGATGATACACAGCTTTATGTAAAAGCTGCAGCTGAAACTCCTTCAGTGCAGTCACCCCTTTCAGTTCTTACCGCCTGTTTGGAGGAGATAAAGGAGTGGATGGAACAACATTTCTTGCAACTAAATAGCTCCAAAACTGAGTTTATTATGATTGGAACTTCTCACCAGATTAAATCATCGCTGATAACAAGTATTGCCTTTTCAGGCTCTAAAATTCCAGCTTCATCCGTAGTTACTAATCTTGGTGTAAAAATGGATTCCCAACTCACCTTTGAAGCACATATAAATCAAGTATGCAAGACCTCTTTTTACCATCTTCGTAATATCTCTAAACTTCGTCCTATTCTTTCCTTTTCCGATACTGAAAGGTTGGTTCATGCCTTTGTCTCCTCTAGGCTGGATTATTGCAATGTACTTCTCATTGGGATTCCGAGAAAGAGCATGCAGAGGTTACAGTATATTCAAAACTCTGCAGCGAGGATCCTAATGAGAGTGCGGAAGCATGAGCATATTACTCCAATTCTTAAATCTTTGCATTGGCTCCCGGTTTCTGCTAGGATTGAGTATAAGGTCTCTCTCCTTGCCCATCAATGCATATATGGCCATGCTCCACCTTATCTTAAGGAACTTCTAAGATTACAAAATTTACCTAGTTCCCTACGCTCAACTAATTTGAATTGTCTAGAGATTCCAAAAACTAGATTAAAAACAATGGGAGATAGGGCTTTTTGTGTTGCTGCCCCACGTTTGTGGAATGCTTTGCCTGATAGTTTGATGGTTTTTCAGTCTACTGAAAATGTTAAAAAGGGATTGAAGACTTTTCTTTTTACCAAATGTTTTTGAATTAAGTTATTTGTCTGTTTTTTTACTGTAACTGTGTAGCACTTTGAGGTCTTTTGATGGAAAGTGCATTATAAATAAAAAATGTTATTATTATTACTATTATTAATAATGTCCCTGGTGTCGTCCAAAGGAGTAATATCTCGACTGTATGCCAGTCTTGGGGATAGAACCATAGACCATGATGGCCTGATCAACAAGAATAGAGTAACCTGGGAGCAGGAAGTAGGACCATTGTCAAATGTCGAATGGGATCGGATTCTCAAACAGGGGATACTGGTCTCAATTTCCCCAGAGAGTATCACAGCTTTATTTTTTTTATCGAATATACCATACTCCTAAAAAAATGTTTAAGCTGGGATGGCGAGACAACGACCAGTGCCCAAGATGTGGGTTAACCGGTGACTACATCCACATGCTTTGGAAATGCCCGAAGTTATTTAGATATTGGACAAATATAATTGATGAGATTAATAAAACTTTCAGGATTGCATTAGTCACAACGGTTAAGGTCTGCCTCTTGGGTTTAATGGAAGGGTGTAATGTCCCTAAAAATACAGTTGAACCAGTTTTAAGGTGTCTATTCCTGGCAAGGAAGTTGATTGCTCAACATTGGCAAGCACATTTGCCTCCGACAGTGGAGTCCTGGGTAGTAGGGGGAAAATCAACAATAGGAAATGAGAAAGTGTTCTTTATAAAACAGGGCAATCATAGTAAGTTTATAAGATTGTGGGGGTCTTGGTTGGATAGACTGGGGCTCCCTCCATAGGTTGAATAGAGATTCCAGATCTTGCCATGGCTCCTCTGTTTGCGTTGTTCCACTCGGTGCCCGCTTTCCCCCTCGCCCTCCCCCAGAACCTGCGGACAACATGGGAGTTGTTTCATTGGAGTCGGTGGGGGGGAGTAAAGTAAGGTGAAAAATGGGTGTGCAATAACTATGAGGAGGGCATAGGTGGGGGGGGGGGCGGGAGGTAAAGGGAATAGGGAGGGTATTAACATATGTAGTGTACCTGTTTAAATAAGACTATTTCAGATGTTCGGTCAAGCATGTTAAAAATACACGTTTTTCCTTCTTTTTTCTTTATGTAAAATGATGGATGATTTGTTTGTAATGTATAATGAAATAATAAAAAAAAATGAAGTAATAAAATAAATATGCAATGGTGTACAGGAGATCTTAAAGGCACAGCTATCTAGAAAATGGAAACGGTGAAGCAGAGTATCTGCAAAAACTGAGGGTGCATTTTCCATTATCCCCGGAGTGGGGGCAGTGCACTTAGACTTACTATATATTTGCTTATAGGTCAAATTATTAAGGTGAAAGCACATTACTATGGGGGGTCAGCAATGAGTAGATCACGGACAGGTGACTGGTAGATCTCAGTCTGGGCTTGCTGACCCGCTATTCCAGAGCATCAAACAGAGTGCACTGCAGAGAAACTTCTTGTAAATTTGGAGCTGTAGTAGGGAGCAAGAGCCACATAAACTGATGCCTCTTCTGTAGTGCTGGCTCCTGTCCCATTCCGAGTGATACCAACTGCACTCCACCTCTTATCCCGGCTAGCGGTCCTCAGAGTGGTGCCAGCAGCAGTAAATAAGAGATCTTCAGGTCAGTGTGAAGCAATACACTGAGCATAATAGTATAGGGCTGCTTTCACACTGATGTGCTGTGGTAAAAGGGTTAATTTGCACATGTGGTCTGGGCGGGTGGTAAAACCCCATTGTTAAAACATGTTTTTACCACCCCTGTGCCAACTGCACCCCCTTCAGCTGCAGTGGCCAGGGGAGTACACATGCCGCAGCAGGAGTTATAAGCCCTGTCATGGTTGGTGGGTGTAGCACCTACTAAGCATGACCCATTCAAGTGAATGAGGCCTCTCTGCAAGAGCCCTTCAATGTTGTGCATTACGGAAAACAAGGGGTTAAAGCAGGCAGCGGTGTGTTGTTTGCTCACCACCTGCTTTAACCCCTTGGACCCTGCAGAAGCATGCATTTACTTGAATGGGTCGTCATTGGTTGACGACAGTACTCCACCAAAAGCAACAGGGAGTTTAATACCTGCTGCATCTTGTGTACACCTTTGGTTGCTGCCTCAGCAACTAAAGGGTGTAGGGATTGGGGCGGTAAAACGGCGATGGAACCACTGAAATTTACCATCCCCCAACTTTCCGTGTGAATGAGCCTTAAAAGTGCTGCTGCCGAATACAACTAAGGACTTATTCACAAGTGCAGCATGCACTGCGGCTCCTTTAAAAAATGATCCAAGTGAGTTTGACAGGTGGTGAGGAGGCAATATGTTGCCTCCTCACCACCTGATTCAAACCCAAGAATAACGTGCAATGCACGTGATTGCAACACGGTAGTACTGCAATTAGAGGCTTAAATCAGGTGTTAGGAAGTGACACTGCGCCCGGTAATCTTTGACTTCTCCCATGTTGTTCAGGTAGATCTCCACCTCTTTAAGGCTGTCTACCCCTGCTTTACTGGGTGTTTGCATACAATGAGAAGAAAAGTCTTGTAGCACTGGGACTGTGGGGTCAATATCCATGTGAAAACTATAGGGGCACTCGGAGTCATGTTTTGTCTGGTGAATGGTATTTTTAAAGCAGATTGGAGGCACTTTTGATTATATGGACATTTATGCATGTTGATTATATGCACTGGTACATATGTCACTGTAGCGGCCATAACCCTTTGCAGGGCAGCCTTTTGGGCTTACCGGTTACCTCCACTTGGCTTGTTCTTCCATGTCTAGGGGTTCCCAGGGTTGGTACCCAATAACTTTGGACACTGACACCAATAAAGTCCTTTTGAAAGGTTTTTATTTGCAGGGGTAACATCCAACAACACAGTCTTGTATGGGAACAGAGGGCAAGGGTGAAAGAACTCAGGCACCTTGAACTGCAAATATCGCAAAGTCTCTAGTACCACCCAGAGAGTAGCCACTCGCAGCTGGACACTTCAAGGCTGAACAAATCTCTAGTCAGAGATAATGGCAATCACACTTCGACTCAGAACTTGTGAAATCTCTGACCTTGAACAAGTTGTAAATGAAAGTCAACAGGAACCTTTTTTCTCAGTACCTGGAACGTTCTCTGTCTCCTTGACAGTACTGGAAAAAGCATGGATTCATCAATGTCCTTCACAACTCAGTAACCAGGCACTTCTCAGGATGCCAGCTTGTTGGCCCTCCTCCGAAGAGTCCTCCCCCGGTCACTTGCACAAGCTGTGGTGCCCCTCCAAGCCGAGAGCACACCCTGACGCCTTGAATCCGCCCTCAGTTCCTGCGCCTCGGACCAGCTGGTTCCGAGACTCGGGAACAGACGGATCCTACCCCAGACCAGGCGGGTCTATTGGGGTTAACCAACCGAAGCATGTTGTGGAGCGAAAAAATCTCTCCCGTGACTGGGACCACCTACCTAACTACCCCAGAGTCCTTGTAACTTGCAGAAAACACTGAAAAACTGAAGACACAGAGAAGTTTTTTTTCTTTTCTGCAAAAATTTTCCGACACCTTCAGAACGGCCGGGGGTTTGTGACCAACCCATCACATCCTCCGCACAACATCCCGAGGGCCTCAACTTCCCCGATGTTGCACAGGACAAACTGCCCCTGCGGCAGCAACCGAATGTCTGTATCTGTGATCACTGTACTGGACATCTATTCATTCACTGGACCCCTCACTGTAGGCATCCTGGGTCCAGGTGCTGGCTGCATGTGCGAAGATTGGTGCATTTTTCAAACTTTCAACAGCATCCCAGTAACATCCAACAACACAGTCTCGTATGGGAACAGAGGGCAAGGGTGAAAAAACTCAAAAACTCAGGCACCTTGAACTGCAAATATCACAAAGTTTCTAGTACCACCCAGAGAGTAGCCACTCGCAGCTGGGCACTTCAAGGCTGAACAAATCTCTAGCCAGAGATAATGGCAATCAGCGCTTTGACTCAGAACTTGTGAAATCTCTGACCTTGAACAAGTTGTAACTGAAAGTGAACAGGAACCTTTTTTCTCAGTACCTGGAATGTTCTCTGTCTCTTTGACAGTACTGGAAAAAGTGTGGATTCGTCAATGTCCTTCTCAACTCAGTAACCAGGTACTTCTTAGGATGCCAGCTTATTGGCCCTCCTCCGAAGAGTCCTGCCCTGGTCACTTGCACGAGCTGCAGTGCCCCTCCAAGCCGAGAGCACAACCGGACGCCTTGAATCCTCCCTCAGTTACTGTGCCTCGGACCAGCCGGTTCCGAGACTCAGGAACAGACTGATCCTTACCCCAGACCAGGCGGGTCTATTGGGGTTAACCAACTGAAGCATGTTGCGGAGCGACGAACGCTCCCGTCACCGAGACCCCTCGCGGGGCTACCCCGGTCCAGAATCAGGAACAGAAGTGAAAGTGAAGGGAAAAACACTGCGCTACTGCAACAAACTCAGTGGCTATCACTCTAACATAAAAGTTAAAACAAGATATAAGATAAATAGTGTAGCACTAAAATAATAAACACAATTGATGTGAGTGAGCAAAAAAATCTGAAGAAAGTTTATAAATACTGAAGGAATGATCCCACAGTTATTGTGCACTACAAGGCAAATGAAACTATATTGCATTATTGTGCAATATAGTGCATAACAAAGCTGGATATCATAAACAATTATTGTGCAACATAGTAACAATAAGGCTGCATGTCATGAATGCTCAAGAGAAACTATTGTCAATTCGTCTCTGTAAATGTCCTCTTATTGTGATGAATGGAAAAGAGGCCAATCTTCTCATCCGAGATATAACAAGAGGAGAGGAAGGAACCAACAGCAGGCAATCTATTTGTCTGAAGCGTGTTCATATGAGGACCTTCTAAAAATATAAGATGGGTACTCTTACCAATAATGTTGGACCCACCTGTCGTATGACAGTGGGTCTAAAAAGGCTTATAATCCCCAAAGGTTATATTCTGGCCTTCAATAGGAAGGATCCTGGTGTGAAGTCCTCGTTTGACCGTCCCGGATCACAGATAGAGGTAAGTATTCCCAACAGCCACCATCCGGTGGTCTCCAAGTTCCATACGGATTATTTATACAGACTCCCAGCAGCCTTCAGGATCATCCTCCCTGAGATTGGCTAGGGCTGTATAAATATTCATGCTGCTATTTGTATTACTCCATACTTATGTTCCAGACGAATCTACTGTTCTCTGCAAAGCAGAGGAAGCAGTCAAACCAGCAGCAGTTAAAACACTGACCAAACCTAACGAATTATATGCAGATGCACTGATTACAGTGAGCAAAACTAAAGTTACCTAACACAGCAATTGCAGCCACAATGGCTACAGTGAGACTAAAGCTAAATTTACCCAACAACAAAAATGCAGCTCCGATGAACACAGTTCTCCACATGATTCAAAACTCGGACTGTCCGGTTGACTCCCGGATGGGTGGCAACTCTAGCTTGAGGTCTGTTACATAATTTTTCTCCAAGAATAATTCTCCCCAAAGCATGTTCGACTGCCTTGATCCTGAGGTTTTGTTGTATATGTTATGCTGTATTCTATATCATTTTTATTTTCAACTGCATTGATGTTTTCAAGGTAGGAAAATTGTACAAAATGCTTATTCATGCTCATAAAAGTCAGTTTTACAAAAGAAATATTGATTTATCCTTTGTGGAAGGTAGACAAAGAGTACCATGATTTTCTGATGACTGGCATTCGAAAAATATGCCATTTCTATACAAATAATAAACAATGCATAGCTACATTCTTTACAAGTGATTTGAACATGCATTGTCTATAGCTGAACTCAATGTACCAATGATGGTTAATAGGCATATTTCAGATTATTTATTTTCTTGATCATACATCACGGGACACAGGAGCTTCATTACATAGTGGGTTATATAGGCACCTCTGGTGATTGGACACTGGTTGACCCCAATTAAGGAGAATTCCTCCCCTATATAACCCCTCCCATCTGGGAGGCACCTCAGTTTTTTCGCCAGTGTCTATGGTGATGGTCACGTAAAAACTTTAGCTCTATGCAGGTCCCTGCGAGGGTCGAAGGGCTACAACAAACCGGATCCATACCTCGGGCCGATATTTGACTCCCAAGATGGTATGGTACCCGGGCCTCGTCAGCCGAAGAAGCGAGGTTTTGCCTGTAAGTCCTCTCCATTGGAAAACTGGGCTCTGGGAAAACCAGACTTGGTGTACTGTTTATACAGAGCGCACGAAAGTTTCTGGCAGAGCTTTCTACATGGCCCAGGTGGGAGGTTCTTCCGAGAAGGAACCCCAGATAAACCTGAAGGTTGGCTAACAATACCCGCCGTGATGGGTGAAGGCTGGAATTTGTCTGGTTCAGCAATTCCTGCGGCGAGGACAGGTAAGGGAAGTTATCCTGTATATTTAATTATATGAATGGATTTCTTCATTGTGAGTAGTTGATGTCTTACCTGGGTTCCACCACTAGAGGGAGTAAGAGCAGCCTGATGCATACTTACATGCCTTTCAATACACACGCTCAGTGAAGCCTGGTTCTCTAGCTGACTCACGTCTCCATTGCAGTCCCTGCCACAAACGAATGTAAACAGGGGTCACACGCAGTTCAGGGGTCCCACGCAGCTCCATTTTTGGGTTCTCCTCCCCCCCCTGGATTCCGCGGTCCTCGTGCACGCGCGCGGGCGCGCTCCCGGCCTAATGGAGGAGGGGGGATGTGGTTGTGAGCCGTGCACGTCAGTGTGCACGGCGCTGTACTGCGCAGGCGCCAGGCGGCAGTTTTAAAAGCCCAGAGCGTCAGGGGGCTGTAATTGGAGACACAGGAGCTGTGGGCAGTAAGCATCCGTGGGGATTGGATCCAGGCAAACCTTAGACACCTACTCAGCATCAGGTTGTGCAATTTAAGCATATATATTATTGTGAGACTTTAAGCACAACAGTGATTGCACCTGTACTAGTACCTCTGCTTTGTAGCCTAGTACTATGTCTCCTCGTAAGAGGGTCTCAGGGGGAGGTAGCAAAGGCACTGGTAAATCACCGCCTAGGTCCAGGGGTTCCAAAAGTGCCTGTAAGTTACCATTCCCCCCCTGCAAGACTGGAGCCAGCCTCTCAAGACGAGTCAGTGCCCCTGTCGGGTTTTGCAGCCTCTCCTAATGTCGCAGCCCCGGTTTATGTCACTGAGGACTCCCTTAGGGCTACATTGGAGGGTTTTGAAGGGAGAATCATGAATTTTTTTTCTGCTTCCCTAAAAGATAGCAGGAAAAGGGGTAGATCCCCTCCCTCTGCTGAAATCCCTCTCTCAGATGAATCTTCTGAAAATGAGGAGGGATACCTATCTTTGGATAGGGATCATGAGCAGTCGGATGAGTCAGAGGAAGAGGAGATAGTCCCCTCCTCCCAGGCGCTCAGAAAACAGGTGCAGTATTATACTGAATTGGTGCGTACCACATTCAGAATGCCTGCTGCTGAAGTCGCTACGTCCTCTGTTTCTTCCCTGGGAGTCAGGAAAGCCCCACAGACTGCCTGTTCCTTCCCAATTCATCCCTTAATGGATAAATTGATGTATGAGGATTGGGGACATCCCGATAAACTGTTTGCTCCTCCTAAAAGGTTTTCTATGCATTATCCTGTGGAGGAAAGTTTCACCAAGAAGTGGGGGGTCCCATCTGTCGATGCGGCTGTTTCTTGTGTGAATAAGAACCTAACTTGTCCATTGGATAATGCGCAGGTATTCAAGGATCCAGCTGATAAAAAGCTGGAAACCTTATTAAAAGCCTCCTTTTCCATGGCTGGCACTGTGGTGCAACCTACAGTCGCAGCCGTGGGGTTGTGTCAGTTCCTTAAGGAACAGGTTAAACAGATGCTTGGGCTCCTTCCCAGTGAGGAAGTAGAAAATTATACAGAATTGCCTCACATTCTGTGTTTCATAATTGATGCGATTTTGGATTCCGTCCAACAAGCATCACGTTTGTCTCTCATGTTGGTTCACATGCGAAGGGCCCTATGGCTAAAGAATTGGGCAGCTGAGCTGTCATGCAAGAAGCATTTGGCTGGGTTCCCGTTTAAAGGGGAGCGTTTGTTTGGAGAAGAATTAGATAAGTTCGTCCAAAATATTTCAGGGGGTAAATCTACTCTCCTTCCAGTCAAAAAGAGCAAGCGTCCTTCATTCAGGCGTGCTCTCTCTCCCAAAGCATCAAGCTCTAAACAGTGGCGACGGCCTTCTTAGTCCTCCTCTACTAGAAAGGCTCAAGGCCGAGCCCAGGGACAGAAAAAGACTTGGGGGCGAAAGCCTGCCAAGCAGAGCCCAAAAACGTCCTTGTGAAGGGGAGCCCCTGCTCGGCAGAGTGGGGGGAATGCTCCTGCAGTTTGCAGGCACCTGGCGGGAAGAGATCCAGGACAAGTGGGTGATCTCTTCAGTATCTCTGGCCTACAAGCTAGAGTTTCAGGAGATTCCACCTTCTCGTTTCCTAAGGTCAAGGATCCCCAGGGATCCAGTAAAGCAAAAACCGCTATTTCTGGCCTTAGATCAGTTACTATCCCAGGGTGTGATAGTAGAAGTGAACCCGAAAGATCAGGGTTCAGGGTTTTACTCAAATCTCTTCACCGTTCCAAAGCCAAATGGAAATGTCAGACCTATCCTGGATCTGAAGGATCTGAACCGGTTTTTAAACATCCGGTCCTTCCGAATGCAGTCAATCCGCACTGTAGTCTCCTCCCTGCAAGGGGGAGAATTCATGGCATCAATAGATATCAAGGATGCATATCTCCATGTGCCAATTTTTCCCGCACACCAAAAATTTCTAAGGTGCGCGGTAGAGCGGCGCCATTTTCAATTTGTGGCCTTGCCGTTCGGGCTTGCTACATCCCCTCGAGTCTTCACAAAGATTCTGGACCCTCTCTTAGCAAACTTAAGAGCTCAGGGCATAGCCGTCATGGCTTATCTAGACGACTTGCTTCTCATGGAGAAAACTGCAGCGTTCCTAAGTCGCAGCGTCACCAAAACGCTAGAACATCTAGAACGCCTAGGTTGGATCATAAACCTAGAAAAGTCGTCCCTACAACCGACTACCAGGTTGGAATACCTAGGTATGATCATCGACACCGCTCAGAGCAGGGTGTTTCTCCCAAGGCTAAAAGCCTTGGCCATTTGGGATCTGGTGCGCCTGATTCTGGGCAGAAAATCTTCCTCCATTCGGTTGTGCATGAGACTGTTAGGGAAGATGGTCGCCTCCTTCGAGGCCGTCCCATTCGCCCAGTTCCACTCAAGGCCTCTGCAAGGATGCATCCTTGCGGCTTGGAACCGGAAGCCCCAATCTCTGGATCTTCCTATGCGTCTATCCCCAGGGACACGCAAGAGTCTTATCTGGTGGTTACAAACCAAGAATTTGCTGAAGGGCAAAACTTTTCTTCCTCTCTCATGGAAGATTATCACAACAGATGCCAGCCTGACAGGCTGGGGAGCTGTATTGGAGGAAACATGCTCGCAGGGGAAATGGTCTGCGACCATGAAGAAGTCACATGATGTAACGCGTAGGGAGTGGCCAGAGGACGAACCGGAAGTAGAGTAAGACGGCATTACACCCTCTTCCTGATTGTGTTTGTTTTTTGCAATCAAAATGTGAGAGTCTTTACTGCTTCTTAATAAATTTGCCTGCCGTTTTTTAAACTACTACACTATGGAAGTCTCCTGTTTTTCTCTCTCCCCCTCCTCTCTCTTATTTTGAGCCATACAGTGTGGAATAGAAGTGAATATCCATATTATCCATATTACCTATTCTATAAGCTGGGACTGGCACTCTAGTGGCGGAATTGTATCACTACATCCCTCCTTTGGATTTCCTGATGGCTATTATTTATGAATGAAATAAGAGAATCCTGGAGTTTGTTTGATTTGCTTATTCACTTCGTTTGAAGGTGAGAGTTCTGGGAGCCTTGAGTAGCGGACATTCTATCATTATTCTATCATTGATCCCTTCTCCATTTTTTATATTTTTATCTGTGCTGTTTTATGGACTATATTTTTATCCGTGCTGTTTTATGGACTATATTTTTCACGGCATTATATGTATGCTCATATTTATATTAGTTTGAATTTGTGTATTTTATTTGAGTGGCACGATTTGCGCAGGATCCACCCCTTTATATCCACTAACGGGATTTGATTTTCCGTTTTTTTAGTTTGTAGCGCGACAATTCTCTTTCTTTTTTCCACAGGACATGGTGCAACCCTGATCTCTGTAAAGAGCCGGGCTCTTTAACCATGTGATCGGCTGTGTCCAATCACAGCTGGTCCCATGTAAACATGGAGATGCCGGTAATTGGCGCTCCTTGCCTCACACTGACAGAGTGTGTGGTGAGGAGAGCCGATCAGAGGCATCTCCTCACAAGAGACATCTACGCAAGTAATCAGGGCACTGATCATTAGTGCCCTCATTACAATAGTGCCACCAGTGCCACAAATCAGTGCCAGCGATGAGTGCCCACCAGTACCAACAATCAGTGCCCACCAGTGCCACAAATCAGTGCCCATTAGTGATGCCAGTCCGTGTTGTCTATCAGTCTCGCCTATCAGTGCTGCCCATCAGTGCCCATCACTGCTATCCATCAATGCTCATAGGTGCCACCCATCAATGCCCATCAGTACCTCCTATTCGTGCCGCCTATCAGTGCGCACAAGTGCTGCCTATCAGTGCCATCTATCAGTGCCACCTATTAGTGGCCATCAGTGCCACCTATTAGTGCCCATTAGTGCCGCCTATCAGTGCACATCAGTGACACATATCTGTGCCACCTATTAGTGCCCATAAGTACGGCATATTAGTGCCTCCTCATCATTGCCACCTAATCAGTGCCCATAAGTGCCACCTTATCAGTGACCATAAGTTGCACATCAATGCCCACCACTTCAGTCTATGAGTGCCCATCAGTGCCACCTCATCACCGCACATCAGTGAAGGAGAAAATTTACTTAATTACAAAATTTAGTGACAGAAACTAAGTAAAAACTATTTTTTTTTCACATTTTTTGGTCTTTTTTTTTTTTAAGTAAAAAATAAAAAACCCAGAAGTAAAGAAATACCACCAAAAGAAAGCTCTATTTGTGTGAAGGAAAATGATAAAAATGTAATCTGGGTACAGTGTAGCATGACCGCGCAATTGTCATTCAAATTGCGACATCGCTGAAAGCTGGAAATGGCCTGGGCTAGTGGTTAAACATGAAAAAGAAAATTGGTTATTGCACACATCCTTGGGTAAATAAATAGACCCGACTGACTGGGTGCCAGAAAGAGGTGATAGATAAATGTTTAAAACTTTATTTTAAAAATAGTTGCACAGCATTCTGCTCTATATAATATTTTATATTTTTTTCCAGTTTAAACAGAACTCCATCACACATATTTCCAGCCATTGTATGGCGGAACTCCATTCTACCACCTCTAATTCTCTCCCCTGAACTCATTCTACAGTTAGCTGCTTATGATATGAACTAATATTTGCACTTAACCACCCCTAATGGGAGCCCACTTGGGGTTCCAGGGGTAAGGACTCAAGCTTTGGACTTAAAAGAGAAGTATGGGTTTGGGGGTT
This sequence comes from Lithobates pipiens, assembly GCF_037356315.1. NCBI lineage: Eukaryota > Metazoa > Chordata > Amphibia > Anura > Ranidae > Lithobates > Lithobates pipiens. Next base: position 549,423,876 of record NW_027507758.1, on the reverse strand, counting down.
ATTGCAGTTTTATACTTACCTAGGTGGATGCAGCATCTGTCTGATGCTGCATCTGTCCCTCTGTGTCTCTACACTGAGAACCGAGCCATTGAACACCACGACTGGCTCAGTTCTCTTGGCTCCATGAGAAGAGAGCTGCTGCCTGTCAATCAGCAGCTCCTGCTTTGCTCCTCCATGCTCACTGGAGCGCTGAGCTGTGGAGGGGTGGGGAGCGGCCGTCTCAGCCTCTCAGTGGCTCACTGAGAGGCTGAGATGATTCAGACTCAATTTCGGCATGCCAGGAATGCTAACCAGCCAAACTGTCAAATCCCCAAATAGCTGGTGTCATAACTGATCACATGTGCAGCACCGTGGCAGTTGCAGGTCAAAGCAAGATGGCAGCTTCCTTGGCTGAAAAGGATAGGAGGGCGTAGTTCTGCTTAATGTTGGAGTGCTGCCTTAACGCCAGCTTTAGCCCACCTTGGGAGACACTAGCGAGTGCTCTCTCCAGGTTGCCTATTGCAGGTTTGTTTTTAAATTCTTTCAAAATGGTGGTTGCATATGTCAACAGAAAGCAGCCACCCAGGCCCCATCAGGAGAACAAGTACACTGGAATGCATATGACATTATGCATTTTTTTTTTTTTTTTTTACAGAAGTCTCTATATCAGACCAAAAAGATGGACAATTTAGGAGAAGAGAGGGGCAGCAGATTTGTTTCGAAATGAGGGACCAACTTTCTCAGACTATAGGAGAATGCTGATTGCTGGAAAAGAACAATCACTCTTCAGTCTTCCAACCAAACAGTGAACTTGGGTTCACTGTTGTCCTAAACTGACTCTGAATTAGCAGTCAGTCATTTATTTGGAAGATTATATAAACCATTGAAAATGATTGCAGAAGTTGGCCTGAAACCTTTCTATTGAACACTTTCTTTTTAGTTGTGGAGAAAGTGGGGAAAGTCCGAACCTCTGTCAAGTTTTTATGGCTGTCTATGTCCCCACTGGAGAAATTTCTCCTTGCTTTGTCTGACACAGATAGTGGTGAAAAACTGCTAACAATTCTAACCATTCCCTCTATTCAAAATCCTAAAACAGTATGGCTGGAGGTAGGGATGACACTTTTTCTTCAAGCCAAACCTGAACACTTTAGTGGCGCACAGCATTAAAGAATTGTAACAGACCTGGGACATCTTTGGGAACTCCAAAGAGAATTGTAATGCAGCAGCCATAGTGCCCCCTCGACCCCCCTCGCCCTCCTGTCAGGCTCTGTTCCAAGTTACATTCTTGTCTGAATAATGTGTCTGTGTTTCAGGTGGACTGAAACCCCGGTAAATCCTGGACAGGTGGCAAACCTAGCTTGAGGTCTGTTACATAATTTTTCTCCCAGAATAATCCTCCCCAAAGCTTGTTCGACTGCCTTGATCCTGAGGTTTTGTTGTATATGTTATGCTGTATTCTATATCATTTTTATTTTCAACTGCATTGATATTTTCAAGGTAGGAAAAATTTACAAAATGCTTATTCATGCTCATAAAAAGTCAGTTTTACAAAAAGAAATATTGATTTATCCTTTGAGGAAGGGAGACAAAGAGTACCATGATTGTATGATGACTGGCATTCGAAAAATATGCCATTCTGCCCAAACAATAAACACTGCATAACTACATTCTTTACAAGTGATCTGAACATACATTGTCTATAGCGGAACTTGATGTACCAATGATGGTGAATAGGCATATTTCAGATTATTTATTATACTTCAGCTACATTAAACATGAAAAAGAAAATTGGTTATTGCACACATCCTTGGGTAAATAAATAAACCCGACTGACTGGGTGTCAGAAACAAGTGATAGATGGTAAGTGTTCAAAACTTTATTTGAAAAATAGTTGCACCGCATTCTGCTTTATATAATATTTTGTATATTTTTTCCAGTTTAAACAGAACTCCAGACTGTAATTTAAAGGGGAATTTCATCCTGTTTCTGCCCCTTCTGTTTTTGCCTCTAGTGCTTGATGAAAAAATGGGCTTCAGAGTCAATCGCTGCTTCTGTATCCTATTGGGTGCACACCACTTCAACAGACACAGTTTTATCTGGTTAAGAAAATGTCTGCGCCCTTGTGCACACTGAAGGAACTCCCCTGCTATTGACAGTGTACTGTATGCCATTGTTGTGCTCTCTGTGTGAATGCAATGTTGTCTCTCGGGGGGAAGAACTGACTTGCTATGTTCTTTATTATATTAGATCACATATACCAAACACTAGGCCCGCCAGGCCTTGTCATGTGGCCATCACACATATATTTGCAGTGAAAACATGGCACAACTCAATTCCACCACCTCTACATCTCACCCCTGAACTCATTCTGCATAACGTACCAATGAACTCTGCACTCTATACACAGGGGAACCCCGGAACTCTGCACTCTGTACATAACACATTTTTTATCCCTGTACTCTGTACGTAACACATTCCTGAACCCTTCACTCTGTATGTAGCGCACCCCTGAACCCTGCACTCTGTGCATAACGCATTCCTGAACTCTGCACTCCATCTGTAGCATAATCCTGAACTTTGCACTCTGTACGTAACATGCTCCTGAACCCTGTACTCTGTATGTAGTGTACCCCAGATGCAACTCTGAGGCAACCATACTACTGATGTGGCCCAAGATCGAACTGAGTCTCCTGTCTTAGGTGATAATGCAAGCTGTATAATCCACTCATACAGGAAAATTAACTGGTATGGAAGGGGAGCTCAGACTAGTGTCTTCTGTTGTACAGTGTTATTTGGACTGTAAACACATATAATATACATATACCCATATAATGGGTATAGAAAAGAATCACCCCCCCCCCTTTTAAAATAATGTCATTTTGTTACTATGCTGCATGAAACAAAGACAGATACAATTTTTGTTTTATCCAGCTGTATTTACTCAGTGCAACTAACATCCAAGTGAAAGATGCAACTAACTCCAACTGAAAAAATAAAAAAACATTTCAAAAACAGAATCACTGAATCACTTGTACGTGCTTTCTGCTCTGCTCTGGGGCATGTGCCACCAGAGCCCCGCTCCCGCTGTGATTGGACACAGCGGGAGCCAATCGACTGGTTCGCTCCCACCAATCGTTCATAAGAGAGGCAGAACAGTAGTCTGCCTATGTAAACAAGGCAGATTGCCGTTCTGTGGGTGAGAAAAATTGAGATCTTGTGTTTCTGCTAAGCAGAAACATGGATCTCTGTTTTCCTCCAGTCACAACATTCCCCCCACAGTTAGAAACACTCTTTGATCGCTGATGTTAACCTCTTTCCTGCCAGTGCCATTTATAAAGTGACAGTGCATTTTTTTAAGCACTGATCACTGTATTGGTGGCACTGGTCCCGAAATCTGTGTCACTTAGTGTCAGATTTGTCCGCACAATGTCGCAGTCCCACTAAAAATCACTGATTGCCACCATTACTAGTAAAAACAATAAAAAAAAATCAATAAAAGTCCATAAATCTATCCCATAGTTTGTAGATGATATAACTTTTGTGCAAACCAAGCAATATACACTTATTGGGATTTTTTCTTTATACCCAAAACATGTAACAGAATACATATTGGCCTAAATTGATGAAGAAATTAGATTTTTTACATTTTTTTATTGGCTGTGTTTCATATTGTTTTAGTTTCAAAATGGTCTGTCTTTTTTTGTTTATAGCATAAAAAACAAAAATTGCAGAGGTGATCAAATACTAAAAGAAAGCTCTATTTGTGGGAAAAAAAGGTCATGAATTTTTATTGGGTACAGTGACGCACGACCGCGCAATTGTCAGTTAAAACAACACAGTGCATTATCGCAACAAATGGCCTGGTTAGATAGGGGGTAAAACCTTCTGGAGCGTTAGTGGTTAATTACAGCCTTTATTCTGTTGGAATATGTCTCTACCAACTTTGCACATCTAGTCTTTACAATATTTGCCCTCTCTTCTTTGCAGAACTGTTCAGTTAAATTTGACGGTGACCGTTTGTGGACTGCAGTCTTCAAAGTGGATGTAAACCCACTTTCATCCTTTCTAAACTACTGCAATATTGATTATCTATAAGCATATACATGCCTCCTGCATGTATACTTATCTTTCAAATGTCTCCCTTCTGTCTGCTATGAGACCCGAAAAACTGCAGATTCTGTGGGTGGGTCTGTTTTCCAGGGCTCAGTGGGTGGAGTCGTGATGTGAGTAGACTCCCCGCCCACCTCTACACTCCCCTTATCAACATGCATTTTCTCCTGTGTATTTCTTACACTGAACTTCTGCTATGATCACTAACATCCCGTCAAAACCCAGAAAAGTCCCCACATGATTTCAGCATGTCAAATCATGCTGAGGTGTGGATCAGCCAATACTTGCAGAGCTGCTGAAGAAAGGAGTGGGGGAGGAATTAAAAAAATAATGCATGTTTTAGGCTAGTGCATGAGATATGTAAATCACCTGTCAATCACAGCAAGGGGGAAGAACGGACAAAGTTTTCACAGATTGTCCGTTTTATTTCACTGAAAAAAGATATGAGGATTGCTCAGAGCTGGATTAACTCTTTGTGGCAGGACAAAAAATAAATAAATTTCGGTTTACATCCACTTTAAGTCATTCCACAGATTTTCAATGGGATTTAAAGAAGAGTTGCCATTAAAAAAAATAAAAATAAAAGTCAGCTGCTACAAATACTGCAGCTGCTGACTTTTAATAATCAGACACTTACCTGTTCCAGGGTCCAGCGATGCGGGAGATCGAAGCCCCACTCATCTCCCCCTCCGTTCGGCAGTGCCGGCATTGTAACTGTGGGCACCTGGCTGCACCTTCACTGCGCCGATGCACACCGTGATTGGCCGCTCAGTCATCTGGGACCTGTCACGTGTCCCAGATGATTGACAAGAGGGAGGGGACAGAGCTGAGCCCTTCCTCCGAGGGGAAGTGATGTCACCAGCCCAGGCACTGAAGGAGGCAGACTACGAGGGACCCCCTAGCAACAGCCATTTAGAGGTGAATAAAAAAAAAAATCCAAATGTTTATTTTATTTATTTTTTAGGAAAATTCATGCATTTTTTTGGTGTGCAACACCACTTTAAGTCTTGGCTCTGACTAGGCCATGCAAGGACATTCACCTTTTTCCTCCTTCAACCCCTGTGTGGTCATATGTGATGTGTGTTTTGGGTCATTGTCATGTTGGAAGGTAAACCTTCTTCCCATTGGCAACTTTCTGGCAGAGGGCAGGAGATTTTCCTCAAGAATTTGATAGTATTTTTCCCCATCCCCATCTGCTTTACCCTGTATGGATTTTTTTTGTACTTACCGCTGAAGGTACATCTATAACAAGAAAATAAAGTGCTGGTAATGTAATAAAAGTTTACTAAGTAATTGTTTTCCTGTTCTGCTGTAATAAAACAAATAATAAGCTGATGCAGCGACACCTTAGACTAGCTGAGTACATGGAATTATGATACCGCTAGCACATCTGTACATCGTGCTGCGGATGTCGCACATATATGCACATACTATACTGCTCTAACATTTGCTCAGCACAGAGCTTCGCTAATTAAAAGAATAAAAAAAAAGAAAAGAAAAAAAAAGCTCCATATGACACAACAGTACAGCAAAGCCCCAGAGTGCCCCCACACTGCGAATATGCCATCACGATCTTGCCAGGATTTTAGGCTCGCACAGTACGTGGGTGTACAGGAAATACATATCACTTGTCTCTGTGTCAGTGAATCTGTCAGTTTTATGCATCTATCATAGGAACACAAAGACACACAGACCCAGATTGTTAATTACAAGCCATTCAATGTCTTCATCAAACATACTTTCATTTAAAGATCCTGGAAAACTGAATGACAACTTGGTAGGAATTCAATGATCATTACTGTCATCAAGCTGCAGTGCATTTTTATTGAGCTCTTACTTTGAATTATTATCTATTTTACCATTAAGATTTTTTATGAAACTTTTTACTGCTATATTTCATGTGTGATATTATAGATATATTGACTTTTACATTGTGTCCAATGTGAAATGTGTCCAGTTAGTCAGACTAGGATGTTGTTCTGTTTATCTCTTAGCCCTTGTACACACGGTCGGACATTCTGACAACAAAATCTTTTTTCCGATGGATTTTGTCCAAAACTGGTGTTGCATACACACGGTCGGACAAAGTTGTCGGAAAATCCGATCGTTTGGAACGTGATGACGTTAGTTCGTTATGACGGAACTACGTTCGGGCTAGTAGCCAGTAGCTTTGGTCTCCTAATTTGATCTGAGCATGCGTGGAACTTTGTCCGATCGGAATTCTCTACAAACGATCGGATCATGTTGTCGGAAAATTTTATATCCAGCTTTCAAACTTTGTTGGTCGGACATTCAGATGGAAAAAGTCAGATGGAGCCCACACGCGGTCAGATTATCCGACAACACGGTCCGATCAGACATTTTCCGTCTGAATTTCCGACTGTGTGTACAAGGGCTAAGGAATATTACAGGATGATGAGTCAAGAGTTGCCATAACATGTGAAAATGTTATGATGTTATGTGCAGTCTAGATAGTTAGGGGTGTTCAGCCATTTCCCCATCAATCATTTTTTGTTTGGTGGGGGTGCATTTGGTAAAAATGCACTTAAAAAATAATGTAAATATTTGTACAGCAGATGCCTATATTTTTCTATGTAATTTATTGTACTAACTGCCCACATATGGGGTATGCTCCATGGTCCTGTACATATGTTATTTCACTTCTTCCCCTTTCCAGGTTTGTGGGATACTCCTTGTATATTTTCTACAGGTATTTTGGTAGGTGCCGATGCCCAAAGCCAATAAGGACATGGCTTGTTTTGGCGGTGGGGGTGGATGTAGCACCCTCCTAGGTAGGTGCTAAAAGAGAGTATTGTTTTTGGTCTTTCTGCTTACCAGGAAGATGGTTAGGTAAAACAGTGTGCTCCCAGCCTACCAGGGAGCAGAATCTATTGGTTAGGTCTGCTCATTTGTACTCAGGTGCAGCTCATCTTGTTCTAACTGTCCACCACTGGTCCAGTAGGGAGGCATATTGGACAGTGGGAGTGGACCTGGCAAATGAGTGTACAGGCTTTGTTACAGCCTGGGCAATTGGCAGAAGAAAAGTGCTGCATTGCATTGTGGGTACTGTAAGGCCAGAGTACATGTGCTCAGAGTTAGTTGAGCCGAAGAACAGAGCCCAGGAGGAAGAGGGGTGGTTGCCCTCTTCTCTGCAGAGGCTGTGCAGGGGGCCGACCTAGGGGCCTAGAGTGCCAGAGAGAAGCTGAACCCAAAGGTCCTGTAAAGCTGACTGACACCGGGAAGGATCTGATTCTGCCTACTGTGAGTACAGATTTGTGTCTTTGGACCTGTCGAGTGAGGGCTGCCCCCTTTAGCTACAAGAGTCAGTGGATGGGTGTCAGTAAAGGGGATGCTAGAGAGTATCTTGAAGATAATTTAGTGCATCAAGTCTGCTGCTAGTGAGAGCAAGTAGACTTTACCCTTCCATACATGTGGCTGTATGGTCAAAGCACTGTGACTGCTTATACTAGTAATCTGGTGAGGCCAAGGGAGAGTTGTCCTCATCCCTTGTGAATAGTTCTTGTTTGAGTATCCCACTCATCCGTTCTCCCATCCAAGTTCCACATAAATTAAAAAAAACAAATACCTTGGACTGGTCTTTGAGTAATGAGCAAACGGGAGTAAGGGGTGGAACAAGTAGGAGCCAACAACAACAGCGGGAATCCCTAACAACACAGTGGGAAAATCCTTAGCAACCAAATGGGAATCCCCCTAGCAACAGTGAAAACCCTCAGCAACCAAGCGTGAACCCTCTGCACCTAAGTGGGAACCCTCTGTACCTAAGTGGGAACCATTGGCAACCAGCTGCAGGTAACCAGGGAGAGACCTATGAAGCCAACACTCCGCAAGCCCTACGGGGGCAGTGCTACACTGGGATGTTTCCCTGGTTTAAAAGGAACATTATTTAAGTTGAATGTTTTTCCTTCTATTTACTTTAAATGCTTCTGATAAAAAATCCCTACCTCCTTTCTCAAGAGAATAAAAAGAGAATTCATCTCTTTCTATGGTCTCATAAATCACACAGGATAAGTAAAGCTGAAATTGCACCTAACTATAATAGAGGTATCTTGGAATGGTGTTGTCTCAAGCTGAAAAAAAAATAGACATGTGCACACTGAAATATTTTGTTTCGGAATTTAGTTTTCGTCCAAAAAATACATTTATTTAGTTACTCCCGAAATTAGTTTTTATTTATTTTGTTTTTCGTAAAAAATTGCATTCGTCCGAAAATCCAAATTAATTAAGGTCGAATCTGTCATCGAAGGCTTATGGTGTCTGTCGAATGTTCAAAGAAAATTGGACGGAGCAGCTAAACTGTATGACTCCGTATAGTTTAGCTGCTCCGTCTAATCTTCTTAGAACTTTCGACAGACACCATAAGCCAAAGATTCAACATTTGTATGTTTTTCGCTGCTTTGACGAATCTTTGTAGTTCATGTTGAATTTATATAGTTCAAACAGAAAATGGACTGGTGATAGGGATCACCGATCAGACAGTTAACAAGATAGGATATATAGAATCTCAATCTATAATATAGAATCTATAATAATAAATCCCCCCCTACCCCAACACGGCAGCCTATGAGGCTATCACAACACTAGCAACACTAGTATCGCTATCAAGTTCACAACACTTAGCCCTTGTACACTTGGTCGGAAAATCCGATGGAAAATGTCCGATCGGACCGTGTTGTCAGATAATCCGACAGTGTGTGGGCTCCATCGGACTATTTCCATCGGAATATCCAACCAACAAAGTTTGAGAGCTGGCTATAAAATTTTACGACAACATGATCCGATGCGCATCAGTTCTGATCATGTGTAGCCTAGTCCAACGGACAAGGTGCCACGCATGCTCAGAATAAATTCTGAGACGGAATCGCTCGGTCAGGAAAAACTACCGCTCGTAATCAATATAGCACATTCGTCATGCTGCAATGTTAAAAATTCTTTAATGCAGTGCATTCTCTTTTTCTTTAGAATGCTACAACAATGAAGTGGTTTTGCTGCTCATATTCACACACACTTCTCCCAAACGTATTTCTTTATTCTTTTTCTTCATTTCATAAATACAATATTTTAATTCGTCACATCTCGCAATCATTTTTTTGTTTTTGTTTTAAATTTTGTGGTTGGGTTTTTTAATCAACATCTCCTTTTTTGACAGTTTGCTCATCTTCAAAACTTTTTTGGCGTGTTTTGTGTGTCAACTTACCACAACACCATTATTATCTTTTTATTTTATTGTTTTCTTTTTTAATCTCGAGGAGGTTGTTTGGTGTTGGTGCCCCTTGTTATTAATTTGACTTTGTATTTTTGAAATGTACCTGCCTACTCACAAATAAACTGTCCTTTTTGAAGTAAAACACATAGGCAAGTATTTCTTGAACCAAAAAAAACCTTTATTTTGGTGTCAGCAACAAATAAAGAGGGAGGCAGCGCTGGAGAAACTGGGGAGATTAGCGAAGCCTTTGGCCCTCACACAAGAGGTGTTGCCCCTCCTCCATTTGCTGGAGTTTACAGGCAGCCAAGGCGGCAAAGGCCTCTTGATATGTGGGGGTGGATTTGAGGGCAGCTGAAGCCTCTCCAATGATCTTCAGAGCCGACTCCTCCACATTCCCCCCCTTTCTGGCCCTTTTGGGTGTAAGGCGGAGGGGAGGGACTTGCGATTGAGTCAGGCTCCTACACCTGCCCACCACGTGGCTGCCGTTTACCCCTGCCTCCTCCTGGCTGCCACATTCCACAGCCACCTCCTGGCTGCTGCATTCCACACCCTACTCCTGGCTGAGGTCTTCCTGTGTATGAAAAAGGGACATAGTTTTAGTTTTAGGTTCATCAAACACACACAATTTTCAGCTCAAGACTGTTGCAAATTGTTGCAAAAAACTATCATTCTGAGCCTAGCATTTTTCATTCTTGGCCCAAATGTTTTGGCCACTACTGTCTATTGATATGTGAAACACTTTCTAACATCAGCAATTAGTGAGCAACAATCAAGTTAACATCATTAATTTTTACGCCAAAAATATGTAGAACAATACTATACCTGGCTCAAGCTGGGCTCCTCCAATTCTTCCTGTCTGGAAGGCCCAGGTTGGGGCGTCGGAAGACTCAGCAGGTGTGGAATGTAGCATAGAAGGACGCGGGAAGGAAGGGTAGAGAGGGATTCCCTGACCTCAGCCTGGTCTGACAGGAAATGCATCCTCTCATAATACCACAGCCTAGGGACATAAACTTCATCTGTTGCTGCTCCAGTTTGCATGGACTCCAGCACCTTCCTGCGTTCCCTCAGATATGTACTCCTCAGGCCACCAATTTTCGTTCTTAAATAGTTGATGTCTGCCCTGGGGACCACCAGCTTCACAAACTCAACCAGTTTCTCCATCGCTGCCTTCCTCTTTAATTTGTTACTGTAGTGGGGATGTGTAGCTTGCCACAGACAGGACAGCTCCCTGTATTTGTCGATGAACAGGGGGAGAAAGCTATGGTCGTTAAACCCATCCATCTTGTCTGCAAGACACAACACAAGTCAAACCCTAATGTCAGGCTAAACTCTCCTAACCTTGTCCCAATACAGGTCTTAATCTAGAAGCAGTATAGGCTAGTGATGTACCAAGTTAAAATTGTATCTCTGTTTGCATCATCGGCGTGTCAGCTTCTCCCTCTGCTCACAGATTGTACGTACGACACATGCATGTTGCGTTTTTTATACTGTTCGCATGCGTGAAACTCTGCCCGCCCCTGGCGTTTTTTCTAGACTATTCCCCGCCCCTTCTCTTTCGGCACAGTGGGGAGAGCACATGGCGGAGACACAGCAGGGGCATGCTAATTCCACTAACAAGGAGGAGGACGAGGAAAGCCCGAGCCTGAAACGCCACAATCCCGGAGGAGAAGATTTAAGGCCCCAAATATGTCTTTTGTAGAGATGTTGGAGATGGTGGACATATTGAAGAGGAACGACTATGATGGGAAGTATGGACCTTACCCAAACCCAAATATCAGAAAGGCCAAGATCATGACTAAAGTTGTGAAGAGTCTTCAGAAGAATTTTGGGGTACGACGATCCAAGGATCAACTGAGAAAGCGCTGGTCAGACCTGAAACTGAGGAAGCACTATCAGTACAGAAGGATCAAGTGAGTTCTTCAAAAAAGTAAGTAGTTGTGTGTTCATATTATTATTATTGCTTGCATACTGCTCCATGTGCTTTTATTTAATGTTGTACAGTTTAAAATGGCCACTTTCATGTTCATGGGTTCAATCGATTGTAATAAACATCGTTCATTAGCCCACTCCAAAAACAATGTTTTGCCAACTTGCACTTGACTACATTTGTTCACACAACAGGTAAGTATTTCAGCTTCAGAAAGTGTCAAAAATAATGTTTTCACCTTTGAACTCTGCCAAAAAACACAATTGTATGACACTTCCAAGCAATGTTTCATATTCCTATTTCTGCCCTCAAATATCTGTGTGCTAAGTATTCCTTTTTTATATTCTCATAGGGGAGAGGAGACTCGGGACGTCTGAGGACACCAGGGACCCCACACCTCCCAAAGAAGGGGAAATACCAAAAGCACAAGCAAAGGAGGAAGATGAAGGAGAGATTGTAGAGATTGGTGAGATTGTCACCACAACAGGTGAGTGTCGGAGACCACAGCTTCAGGTAAGCTAATCAATGTATGGCTGCATATTTATAATATATGGTGTGTTTTTTCTGGTTTCTTTTTAGGTGATGTGGATGTTGTGGAAGAAGAATCGCATTTTACCAGTGAAAGTGCCCAGATCATCATTGCGGAGATAATGGGGTGCAATCGCGATTTAGAGAATATCCAGAAAAACATCAATGATGTTCAACAAAAAATGAAGAACATCATTGATATTTTAGGGAGAGTCTAAAACACCCCAAACTAGCTAGAATCCATTTTAAATTTTCAAAAACACTTTTATATTTTTAGAAAAGCCAAATTTGGAAGATGCACACGGTGTGTCAACATGTGCTATCTCCCATCATGGGGGATCAATGTACGCGTTTTGTGGGTACAACCCCTTCCTTGCTACTAAAGTGGCTGAGATAAAGGGGTTGCACCCCCAAAACATGTACATTGATACCCCATGATGGGAGATAGCACATGTTGACATTAGGCATGGGAACAGGAGGAAACTGGCCACTTTTTGGTTCTCAATTTGTGTGCATCTTCCAAATTTGGCTTTTCCAGTGGTGTCACCCCATGTGATGAAGGCAATATCAGCACAGTTTGTACATACTCATGTCTGATATTGTCTTCACTTTTCAAAGTTAAACTTTATAAGTTCCTGTGTTCTGTATGTTGTGCTTTGATACATGCCTGTTTACACAAAAACTGCAAGTTATAAAAATGTTACCCAAAATAATGTTTTATATACACCAAACATGTTGGTTTGTTGTAAAACCCTTTTCTAAACGCACATGTGAATGTGCTTTGAGTAAAAAGTTAAATTATCAACAATGTGTGGCTTCCTTTTTCAATGCGCAAAAGCAGTATTTGTAGTAAAGTTGTTGTTTTCTGTGACAATAGGTGTCATTTACTAAAGGCAAATCTACTTTGCACTCCAAGTGCAGTTTCAGGTGCACTTTTGCAGTGCACTTGTAGTGCATAGTGGATTTGCCTTTAGTAAATAACACCCACAGTGATGTTTAAATTTCCACGCTATTTTCATGACCCCACATATTTCTGCCATGGTGCTGAAAATGATCAATATTTTTGTCAGTAATGCACTACATACATTATCAACAAAAACAAGGTGTGTGTGTAACAGACCCACAACATAATAAGATTATCTGAAGAAGAGACTGTCCCCTCATCTCGCTCTCAAATTGGGTTTGCACTGTTGTAGAAAAAGGCCCAAAAAACCCCAAATAAAACCTAGGAGACACCTAAAACAAAGCCAAGCAGTAAATGAAAACAAAGATTATTGGAGTTTCAAAGAAAAATGTATTAAAAAATGCCTCTCAGACATTTTCTGTCATATCAATGGCCCCCCTACCCACAAAGTACTCCACATATCTGGATCTGACCTCATGGGAGCTTTGGGGGGGGGGGGGGGGGGCAAGCCAGGATGAGCAGCTTCAAGGGCCGTGAGGTTGACATTTTCCGGCAAGTCTGCATCAGGCCATACTTTCAAAAAATTGTGCAGAACGCAGCAGGCAAGCACAATATGATTTCGTTTATATCCCGCCATGTGGATTGGAGTCAAAAATAGGCCGAACCGGCTGGTCATTATCCCGAAAGTGTTCTCCACTACTCTTCTGGCTCTGGCCAGCCGCACATTAAAGATCCTCTGATCCGGGGGTGAGGGTCCTCATTGGGAAAGGCCGCATCAGATGATTTGCCAGAGCAAACGCCTCATCCACGACGAAAACAAAGGGGAGTCCTTCCACATTCTCCTCTGGAGGTGGCAAGCCCAGACTGCCACTCTGGAGATGCCAGTAGAACTCTGTCCGCGCGAACACTCCACCATCCGACATACGTCACTGACACCACAGCCAACATCACGATAGTATTATACCCCTTGTAATTATAATAGTAGGACCCCGAGTTGGGGGATGGGATGATGCGGACGTGTTTCCCATCAATTGCACCTCCACAATTGGGAAAGTCCCAACGGCTGGCAAAGTGGGAGGCCACAGTCTGCCATTCCTGTGGCGTTGAAGGAAACTGTGGAGTCAAACAAGAAAAAAAAATTTGTCATTTTGCACATCAACATTGCAAGCAGCTTAGAGAAAAAATTTTTTGGAAATGAGTATTTAAAGCCAAAAGTATAAGATCCCCTTATCAGATCCCCCCCCCCCCATCTGATGGCCCATTGCAAAAACGAGGGGGGGGGATGTTTTGGACAAGTAACCAACTTCACTTCATTGAGAGCCGAATGCAGAAATAATGTGTGATACTTTGGCCAGCCCCTCCTTACTTACACTATTGGCAGCCCACTGGACAGGTAAGAAGTCTCATAATACAAAAAAAAGAAACAAATGGAAGCACATTTTGACATTCTGCTATTACCTAACAAGATAATAATAGGAGAAAAAAAAACTTTAAACAGTAGCATTTGAAAGTATTGAGGCAGGCCCTTGCACTACATGCTTTTGTGAATTCATCCATAAATCGGAACAGAAAAAAGGTAGGTATAGTATGTATTGGGTTTGGCAAAATCAGCAGATAGAGGATTGCTATCAGCTGACCTAGCAGTTGGGGGGAGGGGGGTTCCTAATCAGTTTGGCCCACCAAAAAAAAAAAAAATCTGGCACTCTGCGTGAATTTAAGCACACACATAACATTTGTACTCATTTTAGGGGGTGTTTAAGGGAAAGCAATACTATGGAGCTGACAAAATACATTGCTAACTGGCTAAGCTATAGGTTTATGGGCCCAGAAGAGCATGCTGTGGAAGTTAGTAAAGACAAATATGCATGACGGACAAAAAAGGAACTTGAAAAGCTTCCAGCATGCATGAGGACAAAGGGGCACAGCATATCAATTACAGCATATTGCAATCATGGTAATTAGGGAATGAGGAAAGAAATCCAATACATTAGCAAACATTAAATACATAGAATGTGATGTTAAAGGAGAAAACTTACCTTAATATAGTCCTTCTGCAAGACCTGTATGATGGCAGAACAGGTCTCTGGAATAATGATTCCCAGAGCCTGGCGGGACATGCCTGTCGAGAACTTCAGGTCCTGAAGACTTCTCCCTGTCGCCAAGTACCGCAGCGTGGTGATGAGCCTCTGCTCCGGAGTGATGGCTTGCCGCAGGCAGGTAGCCTGCCTGCTGATATAAGGGGACAGCAAAGCCAGCAGACGGTGAAAAATGGGGTCCATCATCCGGAGATAATTCCTGAAATCAGCAGGATTATTCTCCCAGATCTCACGAAGCAAAGGCATGTGCGAGAACTGGTCACGCTGGAGCAACCAATTCTTGGTCCACGAACTCCTCCTCACCCTGTTCATGGACTGTGCTTGTGTCAAAGCTAAAAGCCCAAAACCAAGCCCCTGCACAGCATGAACTCTACAACGAGTACGTACACAAAACATGGCTTAAAACGGTCGGCTGGTCAGATCGGACAACAGAAGGCACCGATAAACAGCAAGGCCTGAAAGAACGAACTGAAAACCAGAAAGGAGCTGACAATAAGCACTGAAAATCAAAGCGTACTATACCAAGATATAGTCCACAATGACCAACAAATGCTAACTGACTACATGCACTGATAAGCAGATACGCACCGACAAGCACAAACTGTAGAGCAGTAACGATCTGAAGCACAAATCTGAAAAGCGCAAATCATCTCTTACCAAACACGAGATCAGCAGAAGGAGCCCAAAGGGTGCCGGACGTGGTGTTGAACTTCCCTTTTCTAGTTCTGTCGTACGCGGTTTACGTCACCGCGTTCTTGACAACCAGAAATTCCGACAACTTTGTCCGAACATGTGTATGCAACACCACTTACAGACCACTTCCAGACTAAATCTGTCGGAATGTCCGACCGTGTGTACAAGGGCTTACACAATAGCAGCAGATTATTATGAAAAAGTTAAGTTGAACTATAGCTTGCTTCACTATTGTTCTGCTGCTGTGCTTATGCTTAATTGCTAAATAATTTAGGTTCTATGACAAATGGACCAGTTAAGATTGACTGTCTTCTGAAATGATTCATTGTGTGTGTCTCTCTCTGCTAGCAATCATAAGTGAAAGTAAGTTAGCTGTTAGTGTGTACTCCGTTCTAGCTATTTTACTGCTCCTCCTCTTTGGTTACAATTAGCCAATAACATTCATCATCATCATCATTATTTTTATTTTACTTCCCCCACCCAATTCCAAATCTTTTCTCTCTATGTCGAATCTTCTCTCTATGTCAAATCTTTTCTCTCTATTTCAAATCTTTTCTCTCTATGTCAAATCTTTTCTCTCTATGTAGAATAATCCTGGACTAATAGAGGTAAGGTTAGGCACATTCGACCACAGGTTTGATAGACACAGATTGTTATTGCCAGCATCGTGTCGAATCTCTTATCTATATCGAACTGTTGTCACAACAAAAACTAAAATAAAGCATTTGTTTATGTCGGATCTTTCATTTTTCGGATTCTGCACTTTCGTTATCGTTTGTTAAAATCATAACGAAAATACCTGAAATTCGGACGAACATGCATTCGGACAAAAATGAATGCACGTGTGTATAAAAAAGCCCAACTAGAACAGGAAGCCACAAGTATACTGTACCTTTTAACGCTTGTCATGACTTGGTAATTTAACCTCCGAAATTCTTGTCAATCATCAGACCACCTACAGTACCCTTAGAACACAGAGTAAGATTGAGAGATCATCTCTACTATGATTAGTTCATCCATAATGCCACTTATATTAAAAAACAGACAGTTTCTACCAGGTAGCAAAAAGGGGGCCTTCAGGTCTCTCCTAATCTCAAACAGATTTAGGCTAAAACATTATGGATTTATAAACCACAACCTCCCTACCTCTGGATCAAAGGCAGGGGATTTGACACATGGCTCTCTAAATCTTGCCCTATTATTAATAGTCTTTTATTTTCCCTCAACCTAATTTCCCCAAAAATAGGAGAGTGACCTAGAAATCAGACTCTCACCCTGTTCACTTCATCGCTCACAAAGCTTCGATCTCCAGCAGAATTTAGAAAATGTGGTTGTAGATTCTGTCAAGATGCTGTGATGTGCCATTAGCATTACATAAAATGTTTCCACATTGCTCCACTCGCTGTTGAGGATGTGGTCAACAAAAAGGGTCTATTGTTCATGTCTTTTGGAATTGCCCTCTGCTTCAAGGCTGTGAAACATATTACTTTCAAGCTCATCAATAAAAAACTGAGAGACGATTCCTTCTACATTTTACCCCCTTCCAAAAAATACAAGAAATATCTTTTAATTCATCTCATCAATGCATAACGATCCTGTGGCCCTTTACTCTGAAAATGCACTGTACCAACCACCAATGCAGCTGTTGCTTTGAAAAATTTATGACATTATTTCCATGGAAGTCGATGAAATTATAACCATGGAAGTTAAAATTTTTTATTTGAAACACAACAAAGAAAACGTGATAAAAGCTTTATTTCACTGGATCACATTCTCACAGTACAGAGCCCTCTTAGCCCACATACACACGGTCAGAGATTTCGGCAACCAAATCCGTCGGATTTTGCCCGTCGGATTGAGTCCGATGGATTGTGCCTGAAACTGTTGCATACACACGGTCGGGCCAAGTTGTCTGATTTCGCGGTTGCCAAGAACGCGGTGACGTAAGCCGTGTACGGCGGAACTAGAAAAAGGAAGTTCAGCACCACGTCCGGCACACTTTGTGCTCCTTCTGCTGATCTCGTGTTTTAGTAGAAGTTTGGTGAAAGACGATTCGCGCTTTTCAGATTAGTGATTCAGATCGCTACTGCTCTTCAGTTTCTGCTTGTCTTTGCGTATCTGATAATCAGTGCGTGCAGTCATTAAGTATTTGCTTCTCATTGTGGACTCTATCTTGGTATAGTACGCTTTGAAAGGCATTTTTTATTGTCTGCTTGCTTCTGCTATTCAGGTTGTCCTTTCAGGCCTTGCTGTTTAGCGTTGCTTTCTGGTGTCCGTTCTGACCACTCGACCGTTTTCCAAACATGTTTCGTCTATGTCCTCATTGTACAGCTTGTGCTGTGCAGAGGTTCTTACTTTGACTTTGACACAAGCCAAAGGGCTTGTGTCAAAGTCAAAGTAAGAACCCCTGCCCAGCACAAACTGTACGATGAGGACGTAGACGAACCTTCAGGACCTCAAGTTCTCTACAGGCATCTCCCCCCAGGCTCTGGGGATCATTATTCCAGAGACCTGTTCTGCCATCATTCAGCTCCTGCTGAAGGACTATATTATGCTAATTTTTAACCGTAAACATCACACTCTATGTATTTCATGATTGCTAATGTCTTGCATTTCTTTCCTCATTCCCTAATTACCATCATTGCAATATGCTCTAATTCATATGCTCTGCCCCTTTGTCCTCATGCGGATTTGCCTCACTAACTTCCCCACCATGCTTTTCTTGGCCCCTAAAACTAGAGTCTAGTCACTTGACAATGTCTTTTGGCAGCTCCATAGTATTGCTTTTCCCTAAACACCCCCTAAAATCTCTACAAATGTGATGTGTGTGCTTCAATTCATGCAAAGTGACCTTTTTATTGTTTTTTGGAGTTGTGCCAAACTCATTAGTATCCCCCCTCTCCCCAACTTGTACCTCAGCTGATAGCAATCTTCTAACTCATGACTTGACCCAACCCAATACACACTCTAAATACTTTTATCATGATCACATTTATGGACAAATTCACCAAAGCATGTAGTGTAAGGGCCTGCCTCAATACTTTCAAATCCTAGTTTTATTTTTTAAACATATTAATTTTATTGCTATGTAATAGCAGAATGTCAAAATGTCCTTCCATTTTGTTATTATGACACTTCTTACCTGTCCAGTGGGCTGCCAATAGTGTAACTAAGGAGGGGCTTAACAAAGTATCACACATTATTTAGCCATTCAGCTCTCAATCAAGTGGAGAGGGTTACCTCTCCTAAACATCCCCCTCATTTTTTAGCAAGGGCCCATCAGATGGGGGGGATGGGGGGGTTAGGACTCTCATAAGGGGACCTTATACTTTAGGCTTTAAATACTCATTTTAAAAAATGTTATACTAATTGTCTTCAAAAATGTGGGTGTCTAATCTGCATGCAATGTTGATTTGTCAAATTACTAGTTTGTTTTCTTGTGTCACTACACATTGTCCTTCAACGCAACAGGAATGGCAGACTGTGGCCTCCCACTTTGCCATTTTTTGACAAGTTGTGCCTTTTTCAGCAACAGTGCAAACCCAAGTTCAGAGTGAGATGAGGGGACAGTCTCTTCTTCAGATAATCTTATTATGTTGTGGGTCTGTTACACACACACCTTGTAATCCCAATGAAAAAGGAAGCCACACATTGTTGAGAATGAAACTTTTTAATACAAGCACATTCATATGTGCGTTTAGTAAAGGTTTTTACAACACAACCAAGATATTTTGGGTATCCAAAACCCAGTTTAATAATATTTATTTTTGAGTTGTTTTTTCAAACCGTAAAATACAGAACACAGGAACTTACAAAGTTCAACTTGGAAACGTGAAGACAATATCAGACATGAGTATGTACAAACTGGGCTGATATTGCCTTCATCACATGGGGTGTGACCCCTGAAAAATACAAATTTGGAAGATGCACACAGTGTGTGCAACATGTGCTATCTCCCATCATGGGGGATCAATGTACATGCTTTGGGGCTGCAACCCCTTCATCTCAGACACTTTACACAAAACATGTACATTGATCCCCCATGATGGGAGATAGCGCATGTTTACACACTCTGTGCATCTTCCAAATTTGGAATTATGCTAAATCCACCTTTTTTATTTTCTAAAACAAAAATAAAACCCTATCTAGTTTTTTCGTTTTCACACTCTCCCCAAAACATCAATGATGTTCTTCATTTTATTTTTGATTGATGTTTTGTTGTACAATTTCCAAATCCCTATTGCACACCATTATCTCCCCGATCAAGATCTGGGCACTTTCACTGGTAAAACGGGAATCTTCCTCCACATCACCTAGAAAAAAAACAAACAAACACACCATGTAATCCAAATATGGTGATATACATTGATGAGCTTACCGGAAGCTGTGTTCTCCGACACTCACCTGTTGTGGTGACAATTTGGCCAACCTCCACAATCTCTCCTTCTTCCTCCTCCTCCTGCTCCTGCTCCTGCTCCTCTGTTTCTTCTTTTGGAAGTTGCCCTTCTTTGGGAGGGGTGTGGCCCCTGGTGTCCTCATGGTCCCTGGTGTCCTCATACTTGCCAAGTCTTCTCTCCCCTATGAGAATGTAAACAAAGATTAATTAGCACACAGAGGGCATAAATAGGAATATGAAACATTGCTTGGAAGAGTTGTCCAATTGTTTTTTTGGGCTGAGTTACAAGGTGAGAACATTATTGGTGCCACTTTGTTAAGCTGGAATAATTCCCTGCAGAACGATGTTTCATACGAACGAACGAAACCATGACCTTGAAAGTGGCCATTTTAAAATGCACAACATGAAATCCAAGCACATGGAGCATGTATGCAAGCAAGAATAATGATATGAACACACGACAACTACTTACTTTTTTTAAGAACACGCTTGATCCTTACGTACTGCTCGTGCTCCCTCAGTTTCAGGTCTGACCAGCGTTTTTTCAGTTGATCCTTGGATCGGCGTACCCCAAAATTCTTCAGAAGACTCTTCACAATTTTATTCATGATCTTGGCCTTTCTGATATTTGGGTTTGGGTAAGGTCCATACTTCCCATCATAGTCGGTCCTGTTCAATATGTCGACCATCTCCAACATCTCTCCAAAAGACATATTTGAGGCCTTAAATCTTGTCTTCCTGGATCGGGACATTTCTGGCTCCGGGCTTTCCTCACCCTCCTCCTCGTTAGTGGAACTAGTGGAACTATTATTGCGCACCTGCGTTCTCTCCGCCATGTGCTCTCCCCACTGCGCGGGAAGCGAAGGGGCGGGGAATAGTCTGGAAAGAACGTCAGGGGCGGGCAGAGTTTCACGCGCACTGTATATAAAACGCCACACATGTACGATCTGGGAGGAGAGTGTGAGGCACGGACGCGGCGAACGTCGAAACGAAGGTAACATTTTTAAATTTGTGCTTCTCTAGACTAGACTGCTTGTATCTAGGCCACTGTTTGGACAAGATTAGGAGGGATTTTAATTGCATTATTAGTATTTGAGGGTTTGTCTTGTGTTGTGTCTTGCAGAGAAAATGGACCCATTCACCAATCCCAACTTTATGGGGCTCTTCCTCGAGCTATACATGGAGATGCCCTGCCTGTGGCAGTTCCACAACAAATTTTATTATGACAGATCCAAGAAGCACTGGAGAAACTGCTTGCTTTGGTGCAGATCAGGGTCCCCACGGCAGACATGACATATCTGAATCGCAAAATTGTGACCATGAAGCTTACATATTTCAGGGAGAGGAAGAAGCACCTGGAGTCCTTGAGAGCAGGAGATCCAGATGCTGTTTACTACCCCAGGATGGTGCACTTTGACAGGCTGCATTTTCTGTTAGACCAGGGGGTACCCAGGCCACCACTCAGGCCACCACTCTCCATGCTTCCTCCAAGGCATCCTTCACCCCCAGCTGAGGCTTCTGATGACCAACCTGGGCCATCCAGGCAGCACCATGTGGTGGGGCCCAGCTTGAGACAGGTATTGCATTATTGAACATATTTCTTGTGTTACATTTAATGATGTTAACTAGATTAGATGTTCTTATTGATCAGTAAGTTGAGATTTCTCCAAGTGGTTTACATCTCAATAGACAGTAGTGACCAAAAATGATTGGGACTGGAAAGAAAAATGCTGGTGTCAGAATGATAGTCTGTTCTATTTGGTAACAGTCAAATAGCAAAAGCCAGGAGCACAAAATGTTGTGATTGATGATCAAAAAACTAAAACTATGTCCCCTTTTCATACACAGGAAGACCTCAGTCGGGGGGAGGCTGTGGCAAGTGGCAGCCAGGAGGTCCAACAACGCCCTCCTCCTCCTGCCCCAGCTAGAGGAGCCCAGCCACAGTCTGGAAGGATGCCTGGTGGGAAGTCCCAAAGGAAGACCAGAGAGTGATGGCCTGGGATGAGTCTGGTGTGCCAGAAGATGCAGCCTCTTCAAGATCACCATCCTGGGCATCTGAATTTCCTGCTCTCGAGGACTTCAGGAGCAGACTTCTCTCCCTGAGATATCTACTCCTCAGGCCACCAATTTTTTTTATATCTCATTTATTCATGTCTGCCCTGGGGGCCAAAGGCTGCACCAAAGTTAATAAGTTTCTCCAGTGCTGCGTTCCTAGTTTTGTTTTCAAGCAAAAAAAATTAATTTTATTTTTGTTTGATGAAATACTTGTGTAATGTGTTTTCCTTCAAAAAGTAGAGTTTATTTGTGAGCAGGCAGGTACATTTCCAAAATACAAAGTAAAATAAATAACAAGGGGTACCAACACTAAACAACCTCCTGTAGATTAAAAAATAAAATCTAACAAATACAATAATGTTGTTGTTATAAGTTTACACCCAAAAATAAAAAGTTCAAAAAAGGAGAAATGAGCAGTGTCTTTAAAGGAGATTTTTAGGGAATCCCCCCCCCCCAAAAAAAACATCCAAAAAAACAAAAAAAAAACAAACATTGTGTAGATGTGACTTAAACTAAAATTGTATTGCTGAAATGGTTAAAAAAGAGTAATGAAATCCGTTCGGGAGAAGTGTGTGTGACTATGAGCATCAAAAGAAGTTCATTCTTGCAGCATTGTAAAGAACAAGAGAATGCGCTTGATGACTGATTTTTTAACAATGCAGCGTGACGAATGTGCTATATCGCTTACGAGCAGTAGTTTTACCTGAACGAGCGCTTCCGTGTCGGAATTTGAATGTGAGCATGCGTGACACTTGGTCCGATGAAAATGCTGTACACATGATCGGATTAGGTCCGTCCTTCCCAGTTGGTCGGGAAATCTTTCCAACATGTTGGAAATTTGGATCGGACGGAGATTCGGACGGAATCAGTCCGATGCATACCACACACAGTCGGATTATCTGACGACCCGGTCCAATAAGACTCATTCCGACAGATTCTCCGACCGTGTGTACAAGGGCTTAGAATGCCTTTGACACAGTGTGGCCTTAGAACTGGCCATGTTAAGCTATCTTACCTCCTCACCCCACATGGTATGGTTTACAGCCAGAATGACTATACAGACCACCAGCCAAAGTTAAAAGGAGATAGTAGTGTGATGCCTAATATGCAGATAGTTGTCTAACTCCTAATAAATATCCTTGCAGTCCTCTACAGTTAATTCTGGATGTACTATAAAATGTATGTCCAGCCTGAACTTTTTATCCTATATTTAGAGCTGGGAAAGACTGGAATCCCTGTCAGGTTTTTACAATACCTCCAAGCATCCTGGATTCAAGCCCTGTCCTGGAGCCGAGGGCCAGAACACTCATTCCATCACCCAACTCCAACTGATATTTTGACCAACAATAGGTGCATAGCAGCACAAAAGAAGGGGAAATGGACAGTACAGTGCAAGCTGTGTGTTCTACAGTGCTTTACTCCCCCTAACCATCAATGTTCCACCCTTCCCCACTGATTGACAAAGTTTTTTTTTCCATCATTGACACCAATGCATTTTTTTCAGCCCACAGACACTAAAACTAGGGTCACACTGCTACACTGTTTCGTGCCCACTCAAATAAAGGCAGTCCATCTAAATTGGCTGCATAATTCACCAAAAAAATGTGTAAGTGCTATTTTTTGTAACTAACGCAGCTTACATTGCATGGTAGTAAATTACCATACTTTGCGCTGTGCTGAAAATCATATGTGTCAGCAAGGTGCATTGCACCAGTGCACATCTTGATAACATACATGCATTCCTCTACTGACTACTGATGTCAAGGCATTCTATCTTCCAAAGATACTGATGGCAGACTTTTTTTCTGTAAAAATGGGTGAAAACAAATATACTCATTCACAGTAGCGCAATGAAAGTGATATACATAAAAAAAAAAAGAATATTTAAAAATATTCAAACAATGTCCCAGGGCTTGAGTCCTGCGGGAACGCATGGGAACGGCGTTCCCGTACTATTTCCACAACGGGAACGCCGTTCCCATTAGCCGACTGAGTAGCCCGCCGCCAGAGTGTGGCCCGCCGCCAGAGCGTGGCCCGCCGCTCGTGCGTAGCCCGCCGCTCCTCTGCCACCCGAGTGACTGGTTGCTAGGCTAGGGCCGCTCCGCGTCTAGCAACCGGTCACATGACGTCGGCCGTACACGTGGGCACGCACTGGAGTCAGTGGGCAGTGCGCATACGGCCTCCAGTGCAGCCAGCGACAGACACACCCCACCAATACTCTGCATTACTGCACCAATACTCTGCATTACTCAATACTCTGCAATACCCCCCCAATACTCTGCATTACTCCGCCAATACTCTGAATTACTCCGCCAATACTCTGCATTACTTCGCCAATACTCTGCATTACTCCGCCAATACTCTGCATTACTCCGCCGATACTCTGCATTACTCCGCCGATACTCTGCATTACTCCGCCGATACTCTGCATTACTCCGCCAATACTCTGCATTACTCCGCCAATACTCTGCATTACTCCGCCAATACTCCGCCAATACTCTGCGTTACTCCACCAATACTCTGCATTACTCCACCAATACTCCACCAATACTCTGCATTACTCCACCAAAACTCCGCCAATACTCTGCATTACTCCACCAATACTCTGCATTACCCAATACTCTGCAATACCCCACCAATACTCTGCATTACTGCACCAATACTCTGCATTACTGCACCAATACTCTACATTACTCAATACTCTGCAATACCCCGCCAATACTCTGCATTACCCCGCCAATACTCTGCATTACTCCGCCAATACTCTGAATTACTCCGCCAATACTCTGCATTACTTCGCCAATACTCTGCATTACTCCGCCGATACTCTGCATTACTCCGCCGATACTCTGCATTACTCTGCCAATACTCTGCATTACTCCGCCAATACTCTGCATTACTCCGCCAATACTCCGCCAATACTCTGCGTTACTCCACCAATACTCTGCATTACTCCACCAATACTCCGCCAATACTTTGCATTACTCCACCAAAACTCTGCCAATACTCTGCATTACTCCACCAATACTCTGCATTACCCAATACTCTGCAATACCCTGCCAATACTCTGCATTACTCCACCAATACTCTGCATTACTCCACCAATACTCCGCCAATACTCCACCAATACTCCGCCAATACTCCGCCAATACTCTGCATTACCCAATACTCTGTAATACCCAGCCAATACTCTGCATTACTACACCAATACTCTGCATTACTCCACCAATACTCTGCTATACCCTGCCAATACCCTGAATTACTCCACCAATACTCTGCAATACCCCGCCAATACTCTGCATTACCCAATACTCTGCAATACCCCGCCAATACTCTGCAATACCCTGTCAATACTCTGCATTACCCAATACTCTGCATTACCCTGCCAATACTCTGCATTACCCAATACTCTGCATTACCCCGCCAATACTCTGCATTACCCCGCCAATACTCTGCATTACCCAATACTCTGCAATACCCCGCCAATACTCTGCAATACCCTGCCAATACTCTGCAATACCCTGCCAATACTCTGCAATACCCTGCCAATACTCTGCATTACCCAATACTCTGCAATACCCTGTCAATACTCTGCAACACCCAGCCAATACTCTGCAATACCCAGCCAATACTCTGCAATACCCAGCCAATACTCTGCAATACCCTGCCAATACTCTGCAATACCCTGCCAATACTCTGCATTACCCAATACTCTGCAATACCCTGCCAATACTCTGCAATACCCAGCCAATACTCTGCAATACCCAGCCAATACTCTGCAATACCCAATACTCTGCATTACCCAATACTCTGCATTACCCAATACTCTGCAACACCCTGCCAATACTCCGCAATACCCAATACTCTGCATTACCCAATACGCTGAAATACCCTGCCAGCACTCTGCAATACCATGCCAATACTCTGCAATACATACCCTGCCATTACTCTGCAATACCCTGCCAATACTCTGCAATACATACCCTGCCAATACTCTGCAATACCCTGCCAATACTCTGCAATACATACCCTGCCAATACTCTGCAATACATACCCTGCCAATACTCTGCAATACTTACCCTGCCAATACTCTGCAATACCCAGCCAATACTCTGCAATACCCAGCCAATACTCTGCAATACCCTGCCAATACTCTGCAATACCCTGCCAATACTCTGCATTACCCAATACTCTGCAATACCCTGTCAATACTCTGCAACACCCAGCCAATACTCTGCAATACCCAGCCAATACTCTGCAATACCCAGCCAATACTCTGCAATACCCTGCCAATACTCTGCAATACCCTGCCAATACTCTGCATTACCCAATACTCTGCAATACCCTGCCAATACTCTGCAATACCCAGCCAATACTCTGCAATACCCAGCCAATACTCTGCAATACCCAATACTCTGCATTACCCAATACTCTGCATTACCCAATACTCTGCAACACCCTGCCAATACTCCGCAATACCCAATACTCTGCATTACCCAATACGCTGAAATACCCTGCCAGCACTCTGCAATACCATGCCAATACTCTGCAATACATACCCTGCCATTACTCTGCAATACCCTGCCAATACTCTGCAATACATACCCTGCCAATACTCTGCAATACCCTGCCAATACTCTGCAATACATACCCTGCCAATACTCTGCAATACATACCCTGCCAATACTCTGCAATACTTACCCTGCCAATACTCTGCAATACCCAGCCAATACTCTGCAATACCCAGCCAATACTCTGCAATACCCTGCCAATACTCTGCAATACCCTGCCAATACTCTGCATTACCCAATACTCTGCAATACCCTGCCAATACTCTGCAATACCCAGCCAATACTCTGCAATACCCAGCCAATACTCTGCAATACCCAATACTCTGCATTACCCAATACTCTGCATTACCCAATACTCTGCAACACCCTGCCAATACTCCGCAATACCCAATACTCTGCATTACCCAATACGCTGAAATACCCTGCCAGCACTCTGCAATACCATGCCAATACTCTGCAATACATACCCTGCCATTACTCTGCAATACCCTGCCAATACTCTGCAATACATACCCTGCCAATACTCTGCAATACCCTGCCAATACTCTGCAATACATACCCTGCCAATACTCTGCAATACATACCCTGCCAATACTCTGCAATACTTACCCTGCCAATACTCTGCAATACCCTGCCAATACTCTGCATTACATACCCTGCCGATACTTACTCTGCAATACTTACCCTGCCAATACTCTGCAATACCCTGCCAATACTCTGCAATACATACCCCGCCGATACTCTGCAATACCCTGCCAATACTCTGCACTACATACCCTGCCGATACTTACTCTGCAATACTTACCCTGCCAAGACTCTGCAATACTTACCCTGCAATACCCAGCAATGCCCTGCCAATAATCTGCAATACCCAGCAATAATCTGCCATACCCTGCCAATACTCTGCAATACCCTGCCAATACTTATCCTGCCAATATTCTGCAATACCCTGCCAATACTTACCCTGCCAATACATATTCTGCTAATACCCAGCCATACCCATCCATGCTCAGCCAAAATATTATTGGGGGAGATGACGTGGATATTACAGTAGGGGAGATGTATATTGCAGTGGGGACAATATGGTGGTGACATTTTTCACAGGTTTTTGCAAATTCAATTATTATTTGCTGATCCGAAAAAAGATCCGATCTGTGACTCAGATCCAAGGAATGATCCGATCCTTGAGTTTTTTGATCCGTTGCCGATAATCTTGCACGGCAAGGGCAACGTTATTCCAGTTTGTGTGATATTTTCTAATTTGCTGTATTTGAATTTGGAACAGGGTGTATTTGTGTTAGAAATTCCCTGCGAGGGAAAGATCATCACCCATTGTGTTGATTATTCTGTTTGACAAGTTAACTTATTTTGTATTTGTAAACTGGCACTTTACAATAAATGTACTGTATTTTCTGTGAAATATATATGCATATGAGCGTACCTTTATTTATTTTTATTTTTTTTGGTGGGGGAGTGGATCTTGGGTGAGAGTTCCCACACATTTTTTTCCCCAGGACTTGACCCCTGCAATGTCCATATAAAAAATTCATAAATCAAAAGTCCATTGTGAAAAAGTGGTGTAAATATCCAAAATCACCAATAATCCGTCACCAAAGTGATCAAGTGCCAATTCCACACAATTCCACAAGACAGATGAGAGCTTTTCTTAGGAAAATGTGACCATGTGTATGCTCCATCTGAATTTTGTTGTCCGAATTTCCGCCAGCAAAAGATTGAGAGCATGTTCTCAATTTTTCAGAAGGAAGAAGTTTATATCGGAAATTTTGATCGTGTATATGCAATTCCGACGTGCAAAAAAACACGCATGCTCAGAATCAAGTACAAGACGGAACCGCTTGGTCTTGTAAAACTAGCGTTCGTAATGGAGATCGCACGTTTGTCACACAGATAATTTTTAAATCTTTCAGTGCAGCGCATTCTCTTCTTCTTTAGAATGCTAGAAGGAATTTCTTTTGCTGCTCATATTCACATATTCTTTTATTATTTCTCATGATCTCATGAATAATATTTTTTTTCTAAAAGCCAGATCTCCATAATAATGTTTAGAATCAATTTTTTTGGAGTTATTTTTTTAATCACGATCTCCTGTTTTTTTTTGGCAAATTATTTTATAGGGATCTCCATTTTTTTTGTATGCCACATTTCCACAACACCATTATTATGTTGTATTTGTAAATCTCAAGGAGGTTGTTTGGTGTTGGTGTCCCTTGTTAATTTGACATTGTATTTTTGAAATGTACCTGCCTACTCACAAATAAACTGTCCTTTTTGAAAAAAAACACATAGGCAAGTATTTCATAAAACAAAATAGCCATTTATTCTGGGTCATAACAAAATAAAGAGGAAGGCAATGCTGGATGAACTGGTGAAATTTGCGAAGCCTTTGTACCCCAGGGCACACATCAGTTATTTTACAGTCAAAATTGGTGGCCTGAGGAGTCCTTATAATAGTGAACACAATCTGGTCCAGGACTACAAGAGATCAGGAACAGCAACAGAAGACATATCTGTCCCCAGGCTGTGATCATACAACAGCCTGCATCTTTTGTCAGAGCAGACTCAACCCAGAACATCACTCTCTGGTCTTCCTTAGACGCTTCCTTCTAGGCTGTGGCTCTGGTGTTGGAGTTGTGTCAGGAGGTGGAGGAGGAGGAGTAGGACCTGGAGGAGGAGGAGGACCATAGTTCAACTCACAAATGTGGGTTTGTCTTGTGAGTTGCCCCTCAACCCCTTATTTAGGGCTTGCAAGATCACTTCCTCACATAAGAGGCATTGGCCCTCCTCCATTTCCAGCATTTTGCATGCTGTCATGTAGGCATAGTCCTCTTGAACACTGTGGGGGGTTGTGAGGGCCGCAGTAACCTTTTGAAATAGGCCAATTGCTGCCTCCTTCAAGTGAATCCTCTTCCTGACACTTTTTTGTGGAAGGCGGAGGGGAGGGACCTGCGATTCTGGCAGGCTACTGGGCCCGGCCACCTCCTGGCTGCCACTTTCCTCATCCTGGCTGAGGCTTTCCTGTGTATGAAAAAGGGACATCGTTTTAGTTTTTGGTTCATTAATCACACGCAATTTTCAGCTCATGACTGTTGCAAATTGAATGTTCATAAATAGAAAAGACTATCATTCTGACCCCAACATTTTTCATTATTATCACAATCATTTGTGGCCACTACTGTATATTGATATGTAAAACACTTTGTGAAATCAGAAATTAGTGATAATTAGTGATAACTAACATATATTTAATATCATTAATTTGACAAACAGAAATATTTTGAAGAATGCTACACCTGACTCAATCTGGGTTCCTCCACATGTTGCTGCCTGGAAGGCCCAGGTTGGGCGTCAGAATCCTCAGTTGGGGAGGAAGGAAGCCTTGAAGGAAGACTGGAGAGTGCTGGCCTGGGTTCAGTCTGGCCTGCCAGAAAATGCAGTCTGTCATAGTACCACAGCCTGGGTACATAAATGTCATCTGCTGCAGCTCCTGATCTCAGGAAATCCTGGACCTTCTTGCGCTCCCTATCATAAGTGCTCCTTAGGCCACAAATTAGGGACTTCAAATAGGGGATGTCTGCCGTGAGGATCACCGGCTTCACAAATTTCACCAATTGATCCAGCGCTGCCTTCCTCTTTGTTTTATTATTAAAAGACCGGTGGTTCAGCGGTCCTAATCAGGGCAGCTCCCTGTACATAACAATTAATCTTGCTAGAAATTCCCTATCATTGAAGGGATCCATTTTCTCTGTGTAGCGGCCATAACCCTTAGCAGGGCGGCCTTAACTTTTGGGCTTACCGGTTACCTCCGCTTGGCTGGTTCTTCCACGTCTAAGGGTTCCCAGAGTTAGTACCCAACACTTTGGACGCTGACACCATAAAAGTCCTTTAGAAAAGGTTTTTATTTGCAGGGGTAACATCCAACAATACAGTCTCATATGGGAACAGATGGCAAGGGTGAAGAAACTCAGGCACCTTGAACTGCTAATATCAGAAAGTCTCTAGTACCACCCAGAGAATAGCCACTCGCAGCTGGGCGCTTCAAGGCTGAACAAATCTCTAGCCAGAGATTATGGCAGTCAGCACTTTGATCCAGAACTTGCAAAGTCTCTAACCTTGAACAAATTTGAAACCAAAAGTGAACAGGAACCTTTCCTCAGTACCTGGAACGTTCTCTGTCTCCTTAGCAGTACTGGAAAATCGTGGATCCATTAGTGTCCTTGACAACCTAGCAACCAGGCACTTCTTGGGATGCCAGCTTGTTGGCCCTCCTCCGAAGAGTCTTCCCCCGATCGCTTACACAGGCTGCGGTGCCCCTCCAAGTTGAGAGCACACCCGAACTCATTGAATCCCCCCTCAGTTACTGCGTCTCGGACCAGCCAGTTCTGAGACTTTGGAACAGATGGATCCTTGCCCCAGACCATGCGGGTCTAATGAGGCTAGTCAAACTGACCATGTTGCGGAGGGGCATACGCCCCCGTGACAGGGACCCATCGCGGGGCTACCCCGGTCCAGCTTCAAGAACAGGAAGCTCCGGTCTAACGAACGAACAACGAACACGTGACTTCAGCCTCTTAAGTACCCTTCCCCAGACTCCTCAGCAGGGCCAGACTCACCCACTGATTGGCTCTGAGGAACGCTGATACCCAAAGCATCCAACCAGGCCTGGTTCTGGTTCTGTCATGTCCACCTAACTGTACACATGACCAGACAGAACCCTAACACAGCCCAGTCAAACAGAGGCCAAAGTTAAACCTGCACAATCAACCCTCAGAACCCCTTTACTGTTCTGAGGAAAAAAATCAATTTACACATAGCAGACACTTTGTCAAAAGTGGCGCCGCTACAAAAGTATTCAGACAGGCCCTTGTACGACATACTTTAGTGAATTCATCCATAAATATGAACACAAAAGAGGTCGGTATAGTGTGTATGGGTATGGCAAAGTCAGCAGATAGAGGATCATTGTTGGTTGACTTAGCAGTTGGGGGGAAGGGTTCGAAAATGATTTTGGGCCCCAAAAAAAATCCTCTGGCACTCTGCCTCAATTTAAGGACACAAATAACATTTGTACACATTTTAGGGGGTGTTTAAGGTAAATTACTATAATGGAGCTGACTAAATACATTGTTAAGTGACTAGACTAGGTGTGTATGGGCCCAGGATAGCATGCTGGGGAGGTTAGTGAAGGCAAATATGCATGAAGGACAAAAAAGGAACTTTAAAAGCTTCCAGCATGCGTGAGGATAAAGGGGACATGCACAGCATATTCCAATCATAGTAATTAGGGAATGATGAAATAAATACAATACATTAGCAAACATTGAATACATATAATGTGATGTTAAAGGATAAAACGTACCCTAATATAGTCCTTCTGCAGGACCTGAATGATGGCAGAGCAGGTCTCTGGAATAATGATCCCCAGAGCCTGGGGGGAGATGCCGGTGGAGAACTTGAGGTCCCGCAGGCTTCTCCCAGTACCCAAGTACCGCAACATGGTGACAAGCCTCTGCTCCGGAGCGGTGGCTTGCCGCATGCAGGTATCCTGTCTGCTGATTTAAGGGGTGAGCAGAGCCAACAGACAGTGAAAAATGGGGTCCGTCACCCTGAGAAAGTTTCTGAAATCATCAGGTCTATTCCCACGGATCTCACGAAGCAAAGGCATGTGAGAAAATTGGTCACACTTGAGTAACCAATTCTTGGTCCATGAACTCCTCCTCGCCCTGTTCATGGACTGGGCTTGTGTCAAAGTAAGAACCCCAACACCAAGCCCCTGCACAGTATGAACTCTACGACGAGCATTTACCCACAACATGGCTTCAAAACGGTTGGCTGGTCAGAACGAACTAAACAGAAAGCACTGAAAAACAGCAAGGCCTGAAAGAACAAGCTGAAAATCAGAAACGAGCGGACCAGAACGCAATGAAAATCAAATATGGTACTACTATAAATAGCAGGCATTGACAAACATATGCAAACTGACTACACGCACTGAAGAACAGATATGAACCCACAAGCACAAACCGAAGAGCAGCAATGATCTGAAAAGCACGAATCGTTTCTCACCAAACTTCTACTAACACAAGATAAACACGAGATTAGCAGAAGGAGCCCAAAGGGTGGCGCACTGGCTGTTGAACTTGCCTTTACTATTCCCGCCATACGTGGTGTATGTAACCGCATTCTTGGCGGTCGGAATTAGGTGTGGTCATTTGTAGGCAAGACCGCATGAGAGGAATTCCATCGGAAAAACCGTCAGAGTTTATTCCGACAGAAAAAACGGTTGTGTGTACGTGCCATAAGACAGTTCCCTAACCCTATTTGAACCCCTCCATGTGGGAGCACTCTCTCCACTCCCCAAAACTAGAGTGAAGAGGGATCCCTTCAGTGAAACCATCTATAATGGTCGGATACACTATGATACTTACGGTATATCCTTTGATAATATTCGACACATGTTCACCTATTCTATCGTTTAAACTTCTTTTTGTGTGACCTATATACATTAGTCCACAAGGGCAGATCTATGCATACATTACATGCGTAGTGTCACAAGTAATGAGATCTTTGATCTCATATTCACGACCAGTATTGCTAGAGGCAGATGTACTGAGTCATCTCTTGTTGTTTTTTACATGACGACATGCCTTACATTTACCACAAGCTAAAAAACCTTTACAAACTGGTCAGAATGATAATATAGATGGAGGATCAATCATTTTCTGCATGGCTTCACTGTAAGAATGGTATTGGCCAGGTGATGAGCGGTGCCTGCTTTCCTCCAGTCATCATGCTTGCCATTTAGGCCAAAAGGTTCAATTTTTATTTCCTCAGATACGAGAATTTGTTACTCATGGTCTGAGAGTCCTTCAGGTGCCTTTTGGCAAACTCAAGGGGTGCTGCCTTTTACTGAGGAGTGGCTTCCATCTGGCCACTCTACCACACAGACCTGATTGGTGGAGTGCTGCAGAGATGGTTGTTCTTCTGGAAGTTTCTCCTCTCTCCACAGAGAAACGCTGGAACTCTCTCAGACTGACCATCGGGTTCTTGGTCCCCTCCCTGACTAAGGCCCTTCTCCCCTCAGGTGGCCTGCTCTTGGAAGAGTCCTGGTGGTTCCAATCTTTTTCCATTTACGGATGATGGGCTACTGTGCTCATTGGGACCTTCAATGCTGCAGAAATGTTTCTGTACCCTTCCCCATATCTGTGCCTCAATACAATCCTGTCTCGTAGGGCTATAGACAATTCCTTGGACTTCGTGGCTTAGTTTGTGCTCTGACATGCACTATTAACTATGAGACTTTATATAAACAGGTGTGTGTGCCTTTCCAAATCATATTCAATCACTAAATTTACAACAAGTTGACTCCACTCAAGTTGTAGAAACATCCCATGGATTATCAGTGGAAATAGGATGCACCTGAGCTCAATTCTGAGTGTCATGGCAAAGGCTATGAATACTTATGTACATGTGATTTTTTCCTTTTTTTATTTTTAATAAATTTGCAAAGATTCCAAACAAACTTCTTTCACATTATCATTATGGGGTATTGTTTGTAGAATTTTGAGTAAAATAGTGAATTAAATCCATTTTGGAATAAGGCTGTAACATAACAACATGTGGAAAAAGTGAAGAGCTGTGAATACTTTGTGGATGCACTGTACACTTTAAGGCTTCATTCCCGTGGGTACGGTGGCCCATGCAGCAAGAATCAGACATTTGTTTAAAGGAGATGTACAGCCAAAGCTTGTTTGGCTGTACGTCTCCTGTGGATCACAGGAGTGCAGTTTGTTCTGCACTCCTGTGACCCGTTTTCAGCAGACAGTGGAAAGCCGCTGCCGGCTGACATTACAGAGCCGGTCCAGGCTGGGGAATGATCGTGACAACATGGTCGGGATCCGCCCACAACCTTGGACCGGCACCAGGCTCTGTCTGCAAGCCATTGAGAGCCTGAGCCAACTGCTCCCGACCCTTCCACAGCCTAGCATTCCAGTGAGTGCAGGGGAGGGGGTGGTGGAAGCAGACAGCTCACGGAGCTCACTGAGCTCTGAGAACCGAGCGATCAGTGTTCTTTAATCGCTCAGTTCTCAGTCTTAGAGCCAACGGGGGAGAGATGCAGCATTGGACCAATGCTGCATCCACCTAGGTAAGTATGATTCTTAAAAAAAAAATACTGAACTTCTCTTTTAAGCATCTAGAACTGGTTGCAGGCAGCCTATGTGACTCTATGCTGGATGAGCATCTGTGTCTGTACAACCACTGCTATTGTGCAGAGTATTAAAACATGCGCTGGAAGCTTTTTCGATACAGCAAAACGGCTTTACTTTTATGGAGAAATATCAGAACATGTCTTTACATCATGGAGACAGAAACAGGAACAAGGAGCATACAAGTACATGCACTGAGATAGACAATACATCCTTTTATATTATAGAAAACATGAACTATATACTATAATACTACAGCGGCACCTGCTGCTTAGATAGGTATAATGCATACAGTATTGTCAATTCATTAACAACTTTACATTACATGCTGTTGCTCTTCCAACAATTGTGTCCCCATAAGGTGACATAGGCTGCCTGCATGCAGCTCCAGCTCCATAAACAAAATACCAATTTGCGATGTATGTGCCACAGTGCCCATGTGAATGTAACCTAAATAATGGATGACCTGTCAATAGAAATTGTGACATCGATAAACAATACACTTTGTACATGCAGGGAAGGTAATAGTAAGCAGAAGAGGGATAATCTACCCATAGAATCAGTTACTTTGCCCTGAATTACTTAAATTTAATTTATTTTATTTAAAATTTGGCCCTGATTAGCAATGTCAGTCCTGGCAGGTCCCAGGTACTCTAATATTCCAGTGACTGTGTGAAGTCAGTCTACACAAACTGTATCACATTATATTTAAGTAACATGAATAATTCAGGGCTGGCACTCTATCACCATGTCTGAAATACAATCTGAAAGAGGAAATTCATATCACATCTTCTGTCGTTTCCAGATGGCTCTCTTTTACTGTTAGAGCTGCACAACATAACAGCACAAAAGACGACCATCTTATCATACAAAAACGAGTTGGCAGCCAGTGTGCCTATATCTGATTAGAGAGCCGATTTCACAGCATATAACATTTGCAGAAGAGCAATTGGTTGCATAAATCAAATAAAGATTGTGTACTATACTATACCTGAACTATAAACAAAACCTTTCCTAAGAGAATCACAGAATCATAAAGGTTGTTTTTGCTGATTGGCTAGGAGTATAATGTAAAACATAGTTTTAAATGACTTTTTTTTGCTTTAGAAATGTAATTTTACTGTGGTACTGTTAAAAAACATGAGAAAGATGTGCTACTTTACAGAAAAACTAAGGAGACCCCCAGCCCCAGGCATGATATTTAAAGGAATATTTCATTTCAGACTTTAATGGTGTTCGCACAAATTTTTTGCCTGTTTGCAAGTTCTGGTACAGGGGGTGTTCGGCTCATCCCTAGTCAATATGTTAGATACCTTTTAAGAACTAAGACTAAGTCAGCTAGATAAAAATTTTCTTTGGTTTGAATAGATTGGGCAAGAGTTAAAACTTGTAGCTGTGTAGCGCTACCCCTGTAGGAACCAATAAATAGGATGGGTCCTCTGTTCTGTGCCTCAACCTTCTCAAGAACCCAGCCCCTCTGACATACCAGGTTTAGTGTACAAACATATAATATCATAGGAAATCACAATACTTAGTACCCAATAGTAGTACTATATCTAAAAAACACAATCCAAGCCAGGTAAAAAAAGCAAACTTAATACATTGTCACCTAATATGGTTGGTAAGTACGTCCTGAGGAAGCATACAGTCAATATGCAAAATGCATAGATGTAATAGGGCACAGCAGGACTTCTAATAACACTCTGCAAGCCATCCGCCCAGCCATTGTGTGACATGTGGCTTTGGAGGGCCTTGGAGGTTTGCCACAGCATCAGTGGGATTGGCACTCCCATTCCACAGCAGGATTGCGTCATTGTGAGTGCGTTCTGGAGACAGTATTTGAAACTATTGCGTTGGAGCTACGTCATGGATGACCGCCCTGAATAGAGAAGGGATCCTTTTGCCTAAACCCCCATCCGAGAATGGTGAGAGCCTGATGGCTACGGCATTACTTTTCCCTGTAATCTTCATTGGTGTGGATTTTGCTACCCACGCTTGCTCACTACATCTGATCATTCATATATGACAACATTGTTACTACATGTTTTACAAGTAGAAACCAAGCAGCTTTGTTTGATATTCATCAGCCATCGTTTGTATGGTTAAGGACTGTGATGTTTGCAGGTGAGTAATTACTCCACAATCAAACTGTTTATCGTGCATAAATGTTTGACGATCTTCTATGCAAGCTGTGAAACAGAACTCTCCACAATTTTTGTTCCAATCCCATCTGAATCTTTGGATGCACTTTGCAGTGAGCAGGAAATATTACCCTGCCTGCTGGAAATGTATCATCATCACCCTCCCATACTATGTATGAGCCTTATGTGTCAGACTCCAGCTGACGGTGTGGTTTACATTGCACTTTCTTCCAATTTAGGTGTTACTCAGCCAGGAGCCATGGCACACGGTCTTGTTGGAAGGTTAGGATGTATCAGTGTTGCAATTAGCCTACCATTAGCCCTATTAGAAACAAGTAGTGCTTTAGCAACTAAGTAGCATTACTGAGACCTCCTGGAAGTAAAACACAAGGAAGTGTGCAAATTCATATATTCATTTTGCTGAAGTGTTTGGGATCCTGCTGTGCCTATTTGTTTGACAATTGTGCGTTTTTTACTGGTGTCTGGTAGGGTGGGTGAATTCATCTTTATACTAACATTTTGTACATTTGCTTCAATAAAGTCTTTTATCACAAGATATACCATAGTTGGTTCTCCATATACAACTCGCTGTTTTCCCTTACACACAGTTGGTAAGTAGTTAAGCATAAAATGGATCAACAATGATGGTAACACAATTTAGCATACAAAGTAATTAACAATAGTGACTAGGCATAAGATGACATTTGGCATCCAGATCAGTAGCAAGGCCTCCTCAAATGCAGCAGTGAGCAGTAGTAAAGTTGAATATACTGAGTGCTGGAGCTCTACTGCCAGAATGCATTTATAATGGCAATGCTCATCCTAAATCAACTGGTTATGCACTGTCCAAAAGAAAATGAGGATGGTAGTGGAGGAGGAAGGGAAACAAAGGGGGTTTGCAAAATATTTATTAAAGGAGGGGCGGTCCTTTAGGCCCCTTGCACACAGATGTTCGAATCGGGTCAGCCTGTCAGTTTTTCAGGCGGACCTGATAGGAACCTCCATTCTTCTCTATAGAGCGGTGGATGTCAGCAGACATGTGTCCACTTACACCTGCTGGCATCCAGTCCACTAAAAACAGATGGATAGATCGGATCGGGTGACAGTTGGATGGAAAGGACAGGCGGTCTGTTTCTATCCGACCACCCCATAGAGAACAGCGGGCTGTGTCCGAGCCCATTCTGCATCAGCAGACACGAACCTGTTATCCTCCTGCTTAGTGGGGATCAGCAGAGAGATCCCCTGCTGAGTGGTCAGATCTGCTGCCAGCCAGAGTCTGCCCCATGTAAAAGGGGTCTTATGATGTTCTTCTGACAGCTATTTTTAAAAGCATAAGAGCTTATAACAACAGTTTCCGTTAACCTGCGTACAGCATAGCTAAAGTATAGTCTCAACACTAGTGCAAGCAAGACAAATGTGGTTCAGATGTAATAAAGATTTGATTTAATGCAGTATAGGGTTGGTATAGGTGAAGTCTAGGTTTGGAATGTGCAGTATTGAGTGCCGTATAGGTGCGCTATGGATTGGGTACACATGGTGTCCAATTCTTAGTAACTCAGTCCCAGCTAACAGTAACATGCAATGGGCAAATAACCCTCCCACCAGTCTCCAGGATGGGCCAGTGACCTCTTGCTGTAGAAGGGGGTCCCCCTTGCTCTCGCCCCAAAAAGCCTCCAGTGATCAGTGGTGGAAAGCAGAGGGTGAATGGATGCACAAGTCTCCCTAGTGGTGCAAATGCTGTGATGTGGGCAGTGCTGCTCTGCCCCTGGGTGTCCTCACTCTCAGTCTCACACTTGGATCTCCTCTGGTATGCTCTCTCACTGGTTGGCAAAGCTCCAGATAGAGGTGCTCTCTCTCTAACCTTCTTGGTGCCAAGATAAAGAACTTTCCTGGGCAATTTAATAAAAATCATCTCTCCTCCTACTAGTGCTTATTGGTATCTGTAGTGTATGGAGGCTATTCATCCCCTTATATGGCTGCTGTCTCAAAATACTCCCAGGATTCTTGCAACTCCCAGCGCTCTGCATTGAAGTCTATGGGCTTGCTTGGCTTTAGCTCTCTCCCTGCTGGTCGGAGGAGAATGGTGCAGTATAACAACAGTATCTCAGTAGAGGAAGAGAAGAATAAAGGGTAATGTCTCCTTCTCCATATTTCTGTAGCCCATTACCTGGCTACACCTGGTTTTAAATACTGCCTGTGTCTCCCCAGAGATTTGTTTCTCCTCCTGTTCTGTTTGTCACCCATCATCTGGACAACGGAATTTAAATCTCCTTTATGGAAGCAAGACAGCATAGGAATCTGATATGTCTTAAAGTGTTAGATGCTGAAGATTCTACGTTTGATTCAACAGAAACTACAAAGGTAGTTATTAGAAATATATTTTTCAACAATTTAAATTTTTTTTTTTGGGGGGGGGGGGGGTACAGTGTCTCTTTAAGTGAAATACATGTAACGTGTAATATTTATTTGAGCCTAACAAGGGTTTTCCCATTTCCTTTCAAAAATTGGAAAAGTGGTTTAACAAGCATCGGTAATCAGTAATAACGATGCCCGATCCCGGGGAAACAAAATGATCTTTTCATCCCCAAACTTCCTCCCGGTGGTCTCTTATTTCTATACATCAAATCAGTGGAATAAAGAACTGAAATTACATTTTTTCTATTTATCGAACCATTTTCTGCAAGCCTGCGGTGGGCTTGTTTGGTGGAGAAATAAAACACTGCAGGTGTAATTATCGGGAGACATGTGTCTGAATGTGTGCATGCTATTACTGGGGGGTCTAGGCACAGGAAGCCAGCAAAGGAATGGATAAAGACATAAATCGTGGCGTGTTGCTGATTAATGCATGCTGGCCACGCTTAACTGTGCATTGTATTGATTAAATAACCCCAGGGAATAAAAGTCATATTTCTGATCTTATTTGTTAAGCAGCTTTGAATACATGAAGGTTTGTTGCACATTAAATCCATGGTATACTGGGAGTAGCGCTCATACAAATGTATTTCATGCTGTTTATAGCATGAAAACATGGGTGGCAATTTCCTAACATTTGCACTTTGAGACTTAAAGTGTTACTAAACCCACAACAGCAAAATCAGTGTGTATATGCAGTAAAGCATGCTTGTTATACTCACTATGGAACCTAAGGGGTTAATCCTCAGCATTGTGTATAAAGGCTGTGTGATCCTGTCTCTCTGATCCTCCTCTTCTATAACTGACTCCAACTCGCCTCCTGATAGAACAGAGCATTAGGAGTCAGGCTGCATATGCTTAGTTTGGTGTATATAGCTAGAGAGTGTTTTTTTTTTCTTGGGACAATGCATGTGATCAGCACAGGGCCAATCAGCACTGTCCAGACAGAGGGTGAGGGGGTCAGGGGTCCTGCATCCTTATAGGATAGTCAGAGCAGAATGAAAACTCCTCCTACAAGCTTTAAGCAGACTCTGATACAGTCACAAGACTGCTCTAATGCCTTGTACACATGAGCGGATTTTCCGTCGGAAAAAAACTTGGATGGTTTTTCCGACGGAATTCCACTCAAGCTTGGCTTGCATACACACGGTCACACAAAAGTTCTCTGAACTTTCGACTGTCAAGAACGCGGTGACGTACAACACTACGACGAGCCGAGAAAATGCAGTTCAACGCTTTTGAGCATGCGTCTAATTGTTTCCGAGCATGCGTAGGAATTTTGTGCGTCTGAATTTGTACAGACGATCTGAATTTCTTAACTTTTTCTGACCGAAAAATTGAGAACATGCTCTCAACCTTTTGCTGGCCGAAATTCCGCCAGCAAAAGTCCGATGGAACATACACACAATCGCAATTTCTGACCAAAAGCTCTCATCGGACTTTTGCTGGCGGAATTTCCAATCGTGTGTACGGGGCATTACTGCAGATGAAAAAAGGTATTTAGCAGTTTATATTTACTAAAACGATTGCATTTCCATGTTTTGTGTACTGTGGGAGACCAGATATAGTGAATGCAGGGTCCTGGGTTTAGTTACACTTTAACAAGGCACAGGGCAATCTAAACAATACACTAACCAACTTTAACCACTTTCAGACCGGACCAATTTGCTGGTCAAAGACCAGACCACTTTTTGCGATTCGGCACTGCGTCCCTTTAACTGACAATTGCGCGGTCGTGCGACGTGGCTCCCAAACAAAATTGACGTCCTTTTTTTCCCACAAATAGAGCTTTCTTTTGGTGGTATTTGATCACCCCTGCGGTTTTTATTTTTTGCGCTATAAACAAAAATAGAGCGACAATTTTGAAAAAAACGCATTATTTTTTACTTTTTGTTATAATAAATATCCCCCAAAAATATATAAAAAAACATTTTTTTCCCTCAGTTTAGGCCGATACGTATTCTTCTACATATTTTTGGTAAAAAAAATCGCAATAAGCGATTATTGATTGGTTTGCGCAAAAGTTATAGCGTTTACAAAATAGGGATAGTTTTATAGCATTTTTATTAATAATTTTTTATTATTTTTTTTTTTACTAGTAATGGCGGTGATCTGCGATTTTTATTGTGAATGCGACATTGTGGGGGACCCATCGGACATTTTTGACACATTTTTGGGACCATTGTCATTTATACAGTAATCACTGCTATATAAATGCAGTGATTCCTGTGTAAATGACACTGGCAGTGAAAGGGTTAACCAGTGGGTGGCAGTGTAGGGGTTAAGTGTTCCTAGGGGAGTGTTACTAACTGTGGGGGGGTTGGGCTTTCATTTAGTGTACACTGATCTCTGCTCCAATCACATGGAGCAGAGATCAGCGTCACTAGTTGCTAGGCAGAATAGACAAATGGTGTTTACACAGCATTTGCTCTATTCGGCCGCTCCGTGAGACGATGGCGGGGATGCCCGCGGCGATCGAGTCCGCGGGTCCCGCGACCGGACTCACGGGGGTCCCGACCAGTGCGGGAGCGCGCCGCCGGCGGCGCGCTCCCGATGGCAGGGCGGCATCGAATATTGGACGTACCTGTACGCCAATATGCCTGCCCGTGCCATTCTGTCGACGTACATCGTCGTGCGCTGGTCGGGAAGTGGTTAAAAATACCATGGTACCATTATCCTGTTTAAATTCGCCAGTCTGTGACACAAATTAAATTCAAATCTTTTCTCATTATACACCCGGACCACTAACATTTTGAATTATATCGATCAGCCATAACATTATGATCACTGGCAGTTTAAGGGAATAAATCTTGATCTGTGTGTTTACATACACAGATCCACTGGCCTGCTGTGTTCCCGGGCAATCACGGGAATGAGAGGACGTCATCTGTGGGCGTCATATGACTATACGCCGGGGCTGAAATGGTTAATTAACCTTTTTTTGGTTAATTCTCTTTTGGTTAAGTTAATTCTCTTTTGGTTAAGTTTTCTTTTACATCATGTGGATGGTGCATGAGCATTGCTTACCTGGGGAAGAGATATCACTAGCAGGGCAGGACTTAGGGTGGTGGGGGCCCCTGGGCTTGAGTCACTTTCGGGCCCTACCTTCTATACATTACAGTGTTTATCGGCGTATAACTCGCACCCCAAGTTTACAAGGGAATTTTAAGGAAAAAAACTTTTAGGAGGGAAGTTTAAGGAAAAAACGTACATTTAAATGCCCATCAATGCAGCCTTATCAGTGTCTATCTGCAGCCTTGTCCAGTGTCATTTGCAGACTTGTCAGTGTAGCCTTGTCATTTGAAGCCTTGCCACAGTGTCAGTGGCAGCCTTGTCACTGCAGTCTTGAAGTTTAAAAATGGCGCCAGTGTCCTGTGTATCTCGGCGGCTCTCGGGTCCTCTTGCAGTCCCGAGTGGAGCCCAGAGTAGCCGAGTGTACTCGGCTCGGCTCACATTCACGCCCAGTGCCTGTGTTATGTCCATCATAGGGAGGGACTGGGTGTGACTGTGAGCGGAGCCGAGTACACTCAGCTATGTATCTCGGCGGGGACCACGGGGTCCCCTATTCAAGCCCAATGGTAAGTCCAGCCCTGATCACTAGGATGCACTACGGGAAGAAGGCAAGCTGGCAGAGGCAGCATGATGCTTTGGGCAATGTTCTTCTGGGAAACTGTGGGTTCCGACATTCATGTGCATGTTACTTTGACATGTACCACCTACCTAAACATTGTTGCTGATCAAGTACACCCTCTC
Source organism: Lithobates pipiens (assembly GCF_037356315.1). Classification (NCBI taxonomy): domain Eukaryota; kingdom Metazoa; phylum Chordata; class Amphibia; order Anura; family Ranidae; genus Lithobates; species Lithobates pipiens. The sequence goes on along the minus strand of NW_027507758.1, from coordinate 549,380,862 downwards.
ATAGAAACAGTATTCTCTAATGGCAGTGACCTCCTTCAGAGGAATAATGCGCCCTGCCACACTGCAAAAATGGTTCAAGAATGGTTTGAGGAGCACAACAACGATCCAAAATCTCAATCCAATCGAGCATCTGTGGGATGTGCTGTAAAAAAACAAGTGCGATCCATGGAGGCTCTGCCTTGCAACTTACAGAACTTAAAGTGACACTAAACACACACTGCCACACTGCTTAATTTACATGATCCCTTCTCTTTTTGTATGTGGATGATGGCACTGTAATTATTTTAATTAAAAAAAATCGAAGTACCCTTTTTCCTATGTAATTTATAACTGTCACATGACCCAGATCTTTCCCAGCCTATCTGCAGGGAAACATAAGCAGGAGGAGCTTCTAGTCCTCTGCTGCTGGTCACATGTTCAAAATAAAAACAGCCTTTTGAATACTGAGTAAAAATAAATAATATCAATAAATTGTTTTTAAATTGTCATATCCATATATCTTTGAAATGAAATCTTTATTATTTTTTGTCACTCCCCTCTAGCCTGTGTCTTAGAATAAAAGGGAGATAAAGCCTCCATCAATCAAGATATAACATCTTGCCCCCATTGTGTTGAGTAGGTTAGTGCCATGGAAGAGGAGGGAGGGAGTGGCCTGTTATTTCCCACTGTGTATACGCCCACATGTGTTACTCTATAGTCACATGGGCTGCTGAGGGCCCATGCCACGATTGGCGCGGGAATGAAGTCACACGGCTACGGGCCAGTCACAGAGCCAGAGTCCAGGGCCCCGGAAGGCAGAGGGGGGAAGATGGATGCAGCAACCAGTGGGGACAATGGGGACTTTGCGGACACAGCGATGGGCCTTGTTTACATAGGCAGATGGAGGTGGAAATGCAGGTGGAAATGCAGAATCACATATATGTATATATGTGATCCGGCGCACAGCTGAACCCTGTAACAGTAAAACTGCTGTAGGGTGGTCAACAAGTGGTTAACAAACAACTCTTGACAGTACTCAATAGATCAGGAGGTATGTAGAGACACAGTTGGGTGTCTGTGTTTCCATTTCAACACCATTTTACACAGCAGAATGTAATGGGATTGATTTACTAAACCTGGAGAGTGCAAAATCTGGTGCAGCTCTGCATAGAAACCAATTATTTTATTTTATTTATTTATTTATTTTGTTAAAGCTTAAAGGGGTTGTTAAGACAATGCGCACAAGCACTGCCAGCCCCACTGCTAGGATAACCTGTAGTATATACTGTATGCCGTTTCTTAAAATTCATCTTTTCAGTACCCTATTCTTTCTTCCTGATCAAAGGTCACGTGACCGCCTGCCGCTCTCTCCCTCCGATGTATGTACTATGGAGGGAGGGGCCGAGGTCTCCCTCTGACATCTGCCAAGTGGTCATGAGACCCCCCCGCCCCCTCCCTAGTGACGTGCCTAAACATGTTTGGAAAATGTATGTGGCTTTAGGTACGCTTTTTAACATCCTGTGTACATGAGGCCTTAAACTTAGTTCTTTTTTTTTTTCATTTCAAGATTTTATGTAAAACTTTGTTATTAGGCAATTCATTTATGTAAAACTTTGTTATTAGGCAATTCATTTTCTACTTCACAGATGCACAGCTGTTAAAGTGTTATTTTAGGGAACAGTTCTGTTTGAATTTATTAATTGCTAACAATTTTTGGAGCAGCTTTAGGAAAAGTACACTGCAAAGTAATATCTTTTACTAAGCGAGTAGCTCTTCTCTCCCTCCCTCTCTTCTCTAATTTCTTTGAACATTTATTAATTGCACCAACATTTTCATTAGTTCAGACTTATCTCAGCTACTTTCATAAGCACTCTGTGCACCTACTCTGTACTTGCACTCGGTGCACTCTTCCACTATTCCTGTATCTGGAGTGTAATATACACAGAAAGAAGGCCCTGTCCTGTTCCTTCTCACCCTGAACCTACTTTCTCTATCAATCTTGTCCCTAGCCAGTGGGGTTCTCTCCCTACCCTAACACGTGATCCAGGCAAGCCCAAATGACATGGACCACCTTATTTATCAGGTCCGCTCTTCAAGATGGCCACCTACAATCTTGTAGGATTTCAGCATCCAATCATACAACTATTTGGAGTCCATAATGGGCCAATTCCCTTATGAAATTCTTCTCCACCTGTAGCAGTAGCACAGGGCTGCTTACAGGAATGAAGAATTCCTCACTCAGTCCTTGCACTCCATGCACACTCACTCAGTGCACTCTCACTCAGTCCTTGCACTCTGTACACCCTCACACAGTCCTTGCACTCTATCCATTCTCACTTAGTCCATGCATTCAGTACTTACTCAGTCTTTGCTCTGCTTGCACACTCACTCAGTCCTTGCACTCTATGCACTCTCACTCAGTCCTTGCACTCTAAGCACTCTCACTCAGTTCTTGCACTCTATGCACTCTCACTCAGTCCTTCCATTCTATGCACTCTTACTCCGTCCTTGCACTCTGTGCACTCTCACTCAGTCCTTCCATTCTATGCACTCTTACTCAGTCCTTCCATTCTATGCACTCTTACTGAGTCCTTGCACTCCGTGCACTCTCACTCAGTCCTTGCCCTCTGTGCACTCTCACTCAGTCCTTCCCTTCTATGCACTCTTACTCAGTCCTTGCACTCTATGCACTCTCACTCAGTCCTTGCACTCTAAGCACTCTCACTCAGTTCTTGCACTCTATGCACTCTCACTCAGTCCTTCCATTCTATGCACTCTTACTCCCTCCTTGCACTCTGTGCACTCTCACTCAGTCTTTCCATTCTATGCACTCTCACTCAGTCCTTGCACTCTGTGCACTCTCACTCAGTCTTTCCATTCTATGCGCTCTTACTCAGTCCTTCCATTCTATGCACTGTTACTCAGTCCTTGCACTCCGTGCACTCTCACTCAGTCCTTGCGCTCTATACACTCAGTCTTTAACTAGAAACCCCTCTAAATGAGTGAGAGTGCACGGAATGCAAGGACTTAAGTAGGAGTTCAAACAGCGCAAGGACTGAGTGAGAATATTTGGTGAATTTGTTGTTTAGAGAAGAAGTGAGAGGCCCACATCCCCAATATAATATCCAAAACTATAAACCCCTCTAAATGGACATTTTTACAGCATCCACAAATTAAATAGGATATAAAATGTATATTTTATTGAAACAGATTAAAAATATACAGGTATTCCATACATAGAATAAAAAATGTGATGCAATTACATGATAGATAACCATTTTGAACAGTCAACACACGGGTTTGATGAAGACAATGATAGCCCAATGCGTTTCTGAATTTAACAAATTATAGCTTTTTATTCTTCAAGGGCAAATAATTGTCAACAGATAGTTATCTGTTAACTTGAATAATAGACAGAAGAGCCGACACTTCTGAAAGTTCCATCTGTAATCTTTATTTTAACATGACCAGGTTAAAATGACATCTAACAGGTTTCGGCACAAGCCTTGTTCACAGCACAGTCAAAGAATGACAAACACAACACATATATACACACATGAATAAAAAGCTAATGTAGTCCACTCCCACTATTTGGATGATGTGATTAATTGAAGTAAACGGGAAACACCACTGCAGATATGTGGTACCTGGGAAGTGCATAACATATCATAATGTTTTGCAGAGAAAACTGGATAAGCAAAAATGGATCCAAAGAAGAAAAAAATAATACATTTAGAGTAAATACAAAGAAATAAAGTAAAAAGTAAAAGATAATAAAAATAAATAATAATCAAAAGGTATATATTTCAAGGCGCAAAATATCACTTAAAGCAGAGGTCCACCCATCCCTGCAAAAATGAAAAGCCAGCAGCTACACATACTGCAGCTTCTAACTCTTAATAATAGGACACTTACCTGTCCTGGAGTTCAGCAATGTCGGCACTGTAGCTGATGTTTCCATCAGCTGTTGGGTGCTGCCACCGTCAATGCCCGTAAGGGAACCCAGCAGTGAAGCATTACGGCTTCACACCGGTCCCTACTGCACAGGCTTGGGGCACCGCTGTGCTCTCCTACTGGCCCGGCAGCGGGGGGAGGAGGAGGGAGCCAAGCTGCTGACGTAATTTGCCGTGGCCCAGTCTCCCGGAAGAGGGGACAGGGTACCTATCAAAGACAGGTATCCGCCCCCCCCCCCCCCCCAAAAGGTGCCAAATGTGGCACTGGAGTGGGAGAGGAGACAAATGAGCGGAAGTTCCACTTTTGGGTGGAACTCCCCTTTAAATATATTTTTCTACAGATGAAAAAGGTCAATATCATATCTGAAAATCATACCTGATGGTGTTCTAGTATGAAGATTAAAAATCCACCAGACCTCTCATTCGAGAAACCTGTGATGCAGATCAACCCACCCCGAGGTGGGTTTTTAACACATCCATCCATGGATGTCAGGCTTATCTGGGTTCCCACAGGTACTTTAATTAGGGGCTCTTGAGAAATTACTGACATTCTTCAAACAATTTTTGAACACTGGGATAGATCCCCTGTTGGATTAGTTACTCAAATCTCAATTGATTTTCAAACTTTCCATCTCTATCCCCGTGGACCCTGCCCTACAATCCTGTGGGTTTGGTGTTTGGTGTGTTTTTTGCTAGGACAGTATCGCATCCACTTACATGTCCAGGAAATCCAACAGATTAGACAGAGCTTGTGTGGACATTAGACACCATTGTGGTGGGGACCCTTTATCCCTCAGTGGCTGGAGAAGTGGATGCCCCAGCGACCCCTCCCCGCTGTTCCATCTATGACATGCAATAGCAAAGGATAAGCATTCCCTTTTAATTGTTGATGCGATTTCATGTCCTATTCCTCTCACCTTAACGGATAACTATCTTTTGATGATTATTTGCCCTTGAAGAAGAAAAAGCTATAATTTCTTAAATTTCAAAACGCGTTGGACTATCATTGTCCTCATCAAAGAAGACTGTGTTGACTGTTCAAAATGGTTATCTGTCATGTAATTGCATCTAGTTTTTAATTCTATGTATGGAATATATTTTTAATCTCTTTCAATAAAATATACCATTTATATACAATTTAAGTTGCGGATGCCCTAAAAAGTCCCATTTAGAGGGGTTTCTAACTTTGGATACTATATTGGGGATGTGGACCTATCACTTCTTCCCTAAACAACAAATTCTCCAAATATTTTCACTCAGTCCTTACGCTGTGTGAACTCCCACTTAAGTCCTTGCTCTCCGTGCACTCTCACTCAGTCCTTCCAGTCTATGCACTCTAATTTTTTGCACTCTGTGCACTCTCATTCAGTTCATGCATTCGGTGCATTCTCACTCAGTCTTTGCACTGCTTGCACTCTCTCACTCAGTCCATGCATTCTGTGCAACAAATTCTCCAAATATTCTCACTCAGTCCTTACACTGTGTGAACTCCCACTTAAGTCCTTGCTCTCCGTGCACTCACACTCAGTCTATGCATTCTGTGCATTCTTACTCAGTCTTTGCACTGCTTGTGCTTTCACTCAGTCCTTGCACTCTTTGCACTCTCACTCAGTTCTTCCATTCTATGCACTCTAAATCTTTGCACTCTGTGCACTTTCACTTAGTACTTGCATTCCATGCACTCTCACTCAGTCCATGAATTCTGTGCATTCTCACTCAGTCTTTGCACTGATTGCACTCTCACTCAGTCCTTCCATTCTATACACTCTAATTATTTGCACTTTTTGCACTCTCACCCAGTCCTTGCACTCTCTGCACTCTTACTCAGTCCTTGTGCTCTGTGCACTCTCATTCAGTCCTTCCATTTTATGCACTCTAACTCCTTGCACTCTGCGCACGCTCACTCAGTCCTTGTGCTCCACGCACTTTCACTCAGTCTTTGTGCTCTATGCACTCTCAGTCAGTCCTTGCACTCTGTACACTCTCACCCAGTCAATGCATCCTGTGCATTCTCACTCAGTCCTTTGAACTCTCACTTAAGTCCTTGCACTCCGTGCACTCTCACTCCTTGCACTATTTGCAAATGAGTAAGGTGCAGTGTAGTGTAGCGCGCAGTAAACACAGTTAACATGTCCAAAATAAGCAAGAGCAATATAATGTAGAAAGGTTACAGGCCCAGAAACTAGACCCAGAGGATAGACACAGCTGCCTGGAGCCACTTGCGAACTGTAACAGCAGTCTGTAGACTTGAAAGATGCTGATAGCGTCTGCAGTGAGGAGAAAAATGTGGCCTGGCCGGTCCACACCCAGAGGCAAGGTAGACCTAGTTTAGGGTTGCCACCTCCTCCCTTTAAAACCAAACACATATTAATTACACAGGTTCTGTGTCTAATTTAATGCAGATAAGGCTCTAAGTGAGTTTAATTTCCACCTGAATCAGCCACAGAACCTGTGTAATTAATATTTGGGTTTAAAGGGATGAGATGGCACCCCTATATTCCCTGCAGTATCCTTCCTCCTCCAGAACCTTTCCCTATTTCTAAGCACTGTCCCTGCCAGGTGGGGAACCTGGCACTAGCCACACGCATAAAGTGCTCCAAACCCAGGAGTTTTAGACCCTGCCTGACCCAAGATGGCCACCGAAGTTACATGGGGCTTCAGAAATTATAACTTCCTTCCTTCCTTCCCCTTCTGTATTGCTGCTTCATTTGAGCATAACTTACAGTGGGGAATACAGACTGCACCTGCCTACATGCGCTCTCGCTCAGTCCTCGCCCTCCATGCACTCTCATTGAATTTTTTGATTTCATGCACTCTCACTCAGTCTTTGCACGTTAGTTACGCTTTACTTCACCTCTGCTATCTGTAACCACTTAAGCCCCATACACACTATCAGATTTTCTGCTGAGTTTTTCCTTCAGGTTTACCAAAACCATGTAGTGCAAGGGCCTGCCTGATTGCATACAAATTGAAACTCCTAAGGTTTGACCTCATATTATGTGGTTTTGGTAAATCTGAAAGAAAAACTCAGCTGAAAAACTCATAATGTGTATGGGGCTTTAGGACTAGTCCTGGTTTGAACTGTATACATTCTCTAACAATTAACTTCTCTTATGTGTTCCCTTTTGGTCTAGTAAGTAAAGCATTGAACATTTCTTGTTACATAGTTACATAGTTACATACTAGGTGAAATTGAAAAAAGACACAAGTCCATCAAGTCCAACCTATGTGTGTTTATATGTCAGTATTACATTGTATATCCCTGTATGTTGTGGTCGTTTAGGTGCTTATCTAATAGTTTCTTGAAACGATCGATGCCCCCCCGCTGAGACCACTGCCTGTGGAAGGGAATTCCACATCCTTGGTGCTCTTACAGTAAAGAACCCTCTACGCAGTTTAAGGTTAAACCTCTTTTCTTCTAATGTTAATGTCCGCGAGTCTTGTTAAACTCCCTTACGCAAAAAGGTTTTATCCCTATTGTGGGGTCACCAGTATGGTATTTGTATATTGAAATCATATCCCCTCTCAAGCATCTCTTCTCCAGAGAGAATAAGTTCAGTGCTCACAACTTTTCTTCATGACTAATATCCTCCAGACCCTTTATTAGCTTTGTTGGCCTTCTTTGTACTCACTCCAGTTCCAGTACATCCTTCCTGAGGACTGGTGCCCAGAACTGGACAGCGTACTCTAGGTGCGGCCGGACCAGAGTCTTGTAGAGCGGGAGAATTATCGTTTTATTTCTGGAGTTGATCCCCTTTTTAATGCATGTCAATATTCTGTTTGCTTTGTTAGCAACAGCTTGGCATTGCATGAGCCTATAATCTACAGGTCCTTTTCCATCCTAGATTCCCCCAGGGGTTCTCCCCCCAGTATTATTAAAATTTTTTTTTTACATTGAACCTCTTTTGCCATGTAGTTGCCCACCCCATTAATTTGTTCAGACCTTTTTGCAAGGTTTCCACATCCTGCGGAGAAGTTATTGCCCTGCTTAGCTTAGTATTGTCCGCAAATACAGAGATTGAACAGTTTACCTCATCCTCCGGGTCGTTTATGAACAAATTAAATAGGATTGGTCCCAGCACAGAACCCTGGGGGACCCCACTACCCAGCCCTGCCCTGACCATTCCGAGTACACCCCATTTATCACCATCCTTATTATATCTGTAAAAAAAATATAATCCCAAAAAATAATCACTTATTCTGCCATAAATTCAGTAAGCTGACATCTGAAGCAGTGTTATCAGCCTTGCCAAGTACATCTCTGTGAACTAAAAAAAACAACTCTCACGTATGAAAGAGGGGGTAATGTTCTCTCTTCTGTAAGGCCTCATATACACAGCAAACATGTTCTATATACAGCAGTCTAGTGGATTTCTGTGGCTGAATGTACAGATGGACGTGGACTGTTGCGGCCACTGATCCTGTACAAAGTAATGACAGGCTGACAACGCGCCCCAACTATCCACAAGTGTTTGAATGTAATCACTCTGGGACATATAATAAATAGCAGCTAGACTCAAAATCAGTATACTGTATCAGATCACACAGCGATTGCGATTGATTGCTAGAGGTTAAAGCACATGATTTCTGCTTGTTGATTGGTTGCTAGAGATTACTGTACAGTAATATGGCTCACTGGTTGGTTGCTAGAGGTTAGAGCACATCATCTCCTCACTGCCTGCAGACCATGGAATGGGGAGGTGAGTGGACCCATTATTAGACAGAAAACTCCTAGGATCCTAGAACTCCTGGGATCAGTAGCAGTGCTGGGGGGAAGGGAGGGTGTGATCAATGACAATGCTGATTTCTTTACATATACACACCTTTTTGAAAGGCCCCAGAGGCCGCAACACCTAAGCAAGAGGCACCACTAACCAAACACAGCCACGAATACCAAGGAACTCTCCAAACAAGTAAGGGACAATGTTGTTGAGAAGTACAAGTTAGGGTTAGGTTATAAAACAAAATATCCAAATCTTTGATGATCCCTAGGCGCACCATCAAATCTATCATAACCAAATGGAAAGAACATGGCACAACGGCAAACCTGCCAAGAGACGGCCGCCCATCCAAACTCATGGACCGGGCAAGGAGGGCATTAATCAGAGAGGCGGCACAGAGACCTAAGGTAACCCTGGAGGAGCTGCAGAGTTCCACATCAGAGACTGGAGTATCTGTACATAGGATGACAATAAGCCGTACGCTTCATAGAGTTGTGTTTTATGGCACAGTGGCCAGAAGAAAGCCATTACTTTCAGCAAAAAACAAAATGTCATGTTTTGAGTTTGCCACAAGGCATGTGGGCGACTCCCAAAATGTATGGAAGAAGATGCTCTGGTCTGATGAGACTAAAATTGAACTTTTTAGCCATCAAAGAAAATGCTATGTCTGGCACAAACCCAACACATCACATCACCCAAAGAACACCATCCCCAAAGTGAAACATGGTGGTGGCAGTATCATCATGTTTTTCAGCAGTTGGGACTGGGAAACTGGTCAGAGTTGAGGGAAAGATGGATGGTGCTAAATACAGGGATATTCTTGAGCAAAACCTGTACCACTCTGTGTGTGATTTGAGGCTAGGATGGAGGTTCACCTTCCAGCAGGGAAATGACCCCAATCACACTGCTAAAGCCACATTTAGCAGAGTGATTTAAGGGGAAACATGTAAATGTATTGGGATGGCTTAGTCAAAGCCCAGACCTCAATCCAATAGAAAATCTGTGGTCAGACTTAAAGATAGCTGTTCACAAGTGCAAACCATCCAACTTGAAGGAGCTGGAGCAGTTTTGAAAGGAGGAATGGGCAAAAATCCCAGTGGTAAGATGTGGCAAGCTCATAGAGACCTATCCAAAGCGACTTGGAACTGTGATAGCTGCAAACGGGAGCTCTACAAAATATTGACTTTTGGGGGGTGAATAGTTATGCACATTGACTTTTTCTATTATTTTGTCCTATTTGTTTGCTTCACAACAATAAACAAAATCTTCAAAGTTGTGGGCATGTTCTGTAAATTAAATGATGCAAATCCTCAAACAATCCATGTTAATTCCAGGTTGTGAGGCACCAAAACATGAAAAATGCCAAGGGGGTGGGGGGGGGGGTGTGAATAATTTTGCAAGGCACTGTAAGTGATGGTGGATATGACCTCAGGGGGGGCATGATATACATATGAATGCAGCCTTTATTTACATATCAATGCCGCCAGCTACCGCTATTTACATATTAATACTGCCACTATTTACATATGAATACCGGTTATTTGCATGTAAACACAGGGTCTGTAGGTCAGTCATTCGTACACAACAGTAGGGCAGAGCTGGGCAGCATTAGTAGCAGCACTTCACATTGAGATATTGGGACACAGCACAGGACTAAAACTTCAAGGGACAAGGGAATATAGTTACATAGTTACATAATTAGTAAGGTTGAATAAAGACACCAGTCCATCCTGAGTGAGTGTCTACAATTGTCCCAATCCCTGTACATTGCACACTCACATCAGTCCCTGCCCTCAAGGAGCCCACAATCCAGGGTCCCCATCCATATACTAGGGCCAATTTTGGACAGAAGCCAATTAACCTACCTGCATGTCTTTGGAGTGTCGGGTTGCCCAGAGGAAGCCCATGCAAGCACAGAGAGAACATGCAAACTCCAGGCAGGTAGTGTCATGGTTGGGATTTGAACCAGCAACCCTTTTTACTGCTACTGCTAGAGTACTAACCACTACACCACTGTGCCGCCCTTATAAATGTAAACCAGGATAGTTGGCAAGTATGAGGCAGCTGATTTGGGTCCCACAACAATGTCAGGGCCCAGGACAGCTGCCCCTTTTGCCCTGCCTTAAAGACGGCCCTGGACCCTATATGTATTTTTCTCATGTAAAATGCCAAAAATAGCAGTTTATCAAGTCTGTGAAGCTGATTGAATTACACCTTTTGTATCTTCTTTATTTTCTTATTTTTGGTTTAATACATATTTTGTATGTATTCCACACATATTCCACATATGTATTGCACAACTAGGCTAGGATTTTTTTTATGTTAACCTAACCATTCTCTGACAACAGTTTATTGTCGGAATAGGAACAAAGGGAAAAATGATATTACTAGGACTAAATTGTTCCTGGGGGATTTGCAGTTCCTGAATGGAAGACAATCATCTCAAGCCTAATAATTTTTTTTCATCTAGTTAATGGGCTTATGTACATCTAATAAAGCCATGCAACCACCTGACCGCTGTAAGAATATGCTGACCACAGGCTATGAATTATAGATTATATGAAATCACTTTCCTCTATGATTCTGCTGCAGACTGGAAATTTGAAAGCCAGAGCAGGAACAGGGGTGAGCAGAAATAATTATTTACTCTTTTGTTCTAAACCTTTAAAGGTGTATGCCAGTGAAGCATAAAAATACAGCATTCAGCCCCCGTTCACACCGGCACAAGTCACACCCTATTGTCAGCAATGGAACTATTCAAATCAGTGCATTGCTGACTTTGCAGTGCTGCAACGATTTTAAAAAGTAGTTCCTGCACTATTTTTGGCGATTTCAGATGTGACTTGCATAGACATCTATGAATGAAGTCACACAGATATAAGTAAAGTCACACCTTAAGTTGCACAATTTCAAGTGAAGTCGCACAATTTCAAAGCCCCATTCAGTGTGAACCTGGACTCAAACTAACTCGGGGGAAAGCTTACATAACAAGAGGCCCTTTTAGGTGTTTGTCTTGGACAGTGGAGAAATTATAAATTGTTTATTTTTATTTACCAAAGTGAGAGTCACAGGGGTAGTCAACACGTTTTGGGGGCTCACCAGTCCCCCATCATCAGGGCTTGAAATGGTTAAGAAGAATCCAACAATGTTGTAGAAAGAACTGTTTTATTGCAGATCTTGAGCAAATGAAGAGAGGAGGGTTGAGGATGCAGAATACTTAAAAACCTCAGGAGGGCAGATTATTTGAAAAGCCCTGTTTCAACATCCCTGGAACGCATATATGATGCATCGGGGCGGGGGGGGGGGGGAGAGAGAGCTCTGATCAGATCCCCCTAAATATTTATCTTCTCCTCAGCCACACCTTCTGGGCCAGCCTCCCATGGATTGGTTACGGTCAGATAACTATTCATAATACCATGACTGATCCTCCCTCACTAAAAACCTGAATAAAATAATAAATAAATCTGATCAGACCTAAAACAGAAATTGCAATTGCTGGTTGCAGCAAAGCTATACACTAAATTTAGCCAGCCTAGGCCAAGGGTGTTACATTTTATTCATTCTTATATGACGGCTTAGTATTCATGCCAATGTACTATGCTCTGTAGATAGGGTAGTTATTTAGGGGGTTCCCTGAGATCTGAAAGTTTTTTTTAAAGGTTCCCTTGTGTGAAGTTGAGAAATGCTGCTCCAATCCTTCTACTCTCTAATACTGAATGTAAAGTTTTGCCTTTACAAACACTTTAATAATAGATCACATGACCCACAAAATTCCTTGTTCCTGTACATCTTCCAAATACTGTGAATTTTATTGGTAGGGAAATAAATATATAAAGGGCAAGTTCACACCAGATTCCCACAGGAGCACGACCCATTTTCCTGTGCATTTCCCTACAGTGAACTAATTCTGAAAAATGCGCTGCACCAAATCACATTGTCACATACCTTGGTTGGAGGCCGAGTTGACGAAAGGGCTTCCCTTTCGGCTCTGGTCCGAGCACCCCTAAATGTGGTGACAGAGGTACAAGGCTCAATTAAGCATGGGTGCTGATAGCTTGGTAGCAGGTGACTTCCATGGTCAAGCTCATCTGTGTGCTGGTACATGCATGTGCACGAGCATTAGCTGCACGGGAATGAGCATTAGCTTCATGAAAATGAGCATTAGCTGTATTTGTTTCCTGACAAACATGGTACTGCAGTATTATGCAGTCTGGTACCCACAAATGCAATGGATTTTAGATCTGCATTTGGGGTGCCATTAACAATGTATTGGCACCCGCAGCAGATCGCAAAAAGGCAATGTGTTTTGAATGCAGTGGGAGAGCTGCACAGGGAATTTGGCTTTTCCCCCATCCTTTTCTGGTGTGAACTGGTCCTTAACCACTTCAGCCCCGGAAGATTTTACCCCCTTCCTGACCAGAGCATTTTTTAAATTTTGGCACTGCGTCGCTTTAACTGACAATTGTGCAGTCGTGAGATGTTGTACCCAAATGAAATTTGCGTCCTTTTTTTTCTCAAATAGAGCTTTCTTTTGGTGGTATTAGATCACTTCTGCGGTTATTATTTTTTGCGCTATAAACAAAAAAAGACAATATTGAAAAAAAAAAAAATGTTTTACTTCTTTCTGTAATAAATATCCCCATATATTCTTCTACATATTTTTGGTAAACAAAATCACAATAAGCGTATAATGATTTGTTTGTGCAAAAGTTATAGCATCTACAAACTATGGGAAAGATTTATGGCATTTTTATAATTTTTTGCTAGTAATTAGTGATGGACGAACTTCCGACGGGACGTTTCGCGAACGCGAAACGCGAACGGACACAAACGTTCGCGAAAACGACCGTTCGCCGCGGGCTCCATTGACTTCAATGGGAGGCGAATTTCGCAAACCTTTAGGTCGAATTTGCGGCCACGGGGTAATTATTAGGGGGTAGCACGTAGTCCCACCACCTGGACAATAGCATAATACATGTATGAGGTGAATTTGGGATCGATAACTACAAGCATTTTTTTTTTATTTGGGAAATTGTTCTGACAATTCAGGACTATGGAGCTAATGAAGGCAATGGAGGAGAGGGAAGGTCAGGGACCAGGGTAGGCAAACAAGAGGGTGCAGGAGATACAGAGCACTGACAGCAGCACCGTAATACAGAGCACTGACATCAGCACCGTGACATACAGCGCTGACAGCAGCTCCGTGACATACAGCGCTGACAGCAGCTCCGTGACATACAGCGCTGACAGCAGCTCCGTGACATACAGCGCTGACAGCAGCTCCGTGACATACAGCGCTGACAGCAGCTCCGTGACATACAGCGCTGACAGCAGCACCGTGACATACAGCGCTGACAGCAGCTCCGTGACATACAGCGCTGACAGCAGCTCCGTGACATACAGCGCTGACAGCAGCTCCGTGACATACAGCACTGACAGCAGCTCCGTGACATACAGCGCTGACAGCAGCTCCGTGACATACAGCGCTGACAGCAGCACCGTGACATACAGCGCTGACAGCAGCTCCGTGACATACAGCGCTGACAGCAGCTCCGTGACATACAGCGCTGACAGCAGCTCCGTGACATACAGCGCTGACAGCAGCTCCGTGACATACAGCGCTGACAGCAGCTCCGTGACATACAGCGCTGACAGCAGCTCCGTGACATACAGCGCTGACAGCAGCTCCGTGACATACAGCGCTGACAGCAGCTCCGTGACATACAGCGCTGACAGCAGCTCCGTGACATACAGCGCTGACAGCAGCACCGTAAGCAGCCCCAGGAGGAAGTCAGCACAGCACAGGGATGGTGTGATCCCCTCATAATAAGAACCCCCAGGAGGAAGTCAGCACAGCACAGGGATGGTGGGAGCCCCTCATAATAAGAACACCCAGGAGGAAGTCAGCACAGCACAGGGATGGTGGGAACCCCTCATAATAAGCAGCCCCAGTAGAAATATGACACCGCTCAACCTCTTCAAAGAGGAGGGTAGGGGCATATAGTACGGTGTGCTTTTTTGGGTCAGGGAAGTGAGCCAAATGAATTAAGAAGGTCTGTGTGCTTGATTCCAAAAATTGTTTATAGACATATACATGGTCTACTGATCACATGTGTTGAATTCCTCCGAGATCCATGCCTCATTCATTTTTAGAAATGTGAGGTAGTTAACACTGTGGTGAGCTAGGCGAGTACGCTTATCGGTCACAATCCCCCCTGCTGCGCTGAACGTCCTTTCGGACAGGACACTGGATGAGGGGCAAGCCAACAGTTCGATTGCAAATTGGGCAAGCTCTGGCCAGAGGTCAAGCCTGCCCACCCAGTAGTCTAGGGGTTCATCACTCCTCAGAGCGTCCACATCGGCCGTTAACCCAATGTAGTCGGACACCTGACGGTCTAGGCGTTCCCTGATGCTGGATCCGGATGACACCTGTCGATGGGTCGGCTGAAAGAATGACCTCATATCCGAAGTCACCAACACATCTTCAAACCGGCCTCTTCTTGCAGGCGCTGTTGGATTGGTACCCGCAAATCCTTCTCTGGGAGTGGGAATTGCTCCTCTGCCAGCGCACGCAAAAGCAGAATGCAGCATTTCTCGAAGCAAGGCCTGGAAGTGCTGCATTCTGACAGCCCTCTGCGACGGCGGTAACATTTCCGCCATTTTGTGTTTGTACCGGGGGTCTAAGTACGTTGCCACCCAGTACTGGTCCTTGACCCTCATGCTTTTTATACGGGGGTCCCTATTAAAACACTGGAGCATGAAGGCCCCCATTTGCACTAAAGTGGAAGCGGTGTGGTGGCCTGGCTCCTGCTCATCATCCAGGATAATGTCGTCCTCTTCATTCTCCTCTCCCCATCCTCGCACAACAGGGATCCCAGAAAGGTTTAAAGCATGCTCTTCTTGCTCCTGCTCATCCGCCCCGGCACCATCCTCCTCTGACTCCTCATCAGACTCCTGTTGTTGACTTGTCTCAGATAGAGTAGCCCCCCCTGGGAATTCATCCAGCATTGCGACTTCCTCATCTTCCCGCTCCTGCTCCTCCACAGCCTGATCAATGACACGACGCAATGCACGCTCCAGAAAGAAGGCATAAGGTACCATGTCACTGATGGCGCCATGGCTGCGACTGACCAGTTTGGTGATCTCCTCAAATGGCCGCAGAAGTCTGCATGTGTCGCGCATGAGCAGCCACTGGCGCGGTGAAAAAAAACCCAGCTCCCCAGAACCGTTTCTTTCGCAGAGTTCATACAGGTAGACGTTAACTGCACGTTTCTGCTGGAGCAGCCTATCAAGCATATAGAAGGTTGAGTTCCATCGCGTCGGGCAATCGCAAATAAGACGTCTGACCGGCAGATGGTGTCGCCGCTGAATGTCAGCAAGGCGAGCCATGGCCGTGTAAGATCTTCTGAAATGGGCCGAGATTTTCCTTGCCTGCCGCAAGATGTCCTGGACCCCAGGGTATTTGACAAGGAATCGCTGCACGACCAAGTTTAAGACGTGTGCCATGCACGGCACGTGCGTGATTTTGCCCTGTTTCAATGCGCTAAGCAGATTGGCACCGTTGTCACACACCACTTTACCAACTGTCAAATTGAGCGGTGTTAGCCACTCATCTGCCTGTGAACGCAAAGCTGAAAGGAGTGCCGGGCCAGTGTGGCTCTTTGCTTCCAGGCACAACAGACGCAGCACGGCATGGCAACGTCTCACCTGGCATGTGGAATAGGTTCTGGGGAGCTTGGGCGGTGCAGTGGAAGAGACGCTAGCAGCGGAAAAGGAGGAGGCAGCTGAGGAGGAGAGGGAGGAGGATGGAGTAGGAGGAGGAGAAGAAGAGTCAGGCCTGCATGCAATCCGTGGCGGTAAAACCAAATCTACACGGGTGCCACGGGTTACATGCTTGACGGCCGTCAGAAGGTTCACCCAGTGGGCAGTAAAACTGATATACCTTCCCTGCCCGTGTTTGCTAGACCACGTGTCTGTGGTCAGATGTATCTTGGCACCGACACTGTGTGCCAGAGATACATTCACTTGCCGCTGAACATGGCCATATAGCTCTGGGATGCCCTTCTCTGAGAAATACTTCCTTCCTGGGACCTTCCATTGTGGTGTTCCAATGGCCACAAATTTGCGAAAGGCCTCCGAGTCCACCAGTTTATATGGCAGTAGTTGGCGGGCTATGAGTTCTGACAAGCCAGCCGCCAACCGTTGGGCAAGAGGGTTATCCGGCGTCATCATTTTTTTACGCTCAAACATTAGGCCCACGGAAGCCTGCCTTTTTGCAGAAAAATGTGAGCTTGGCGTGATGGAAGGTGGAGTGGAGGACAATTGTGAGGAGAGAGGAGAAGGAGAAGTAGAAGACGAGGCTGGACGGTGAGAGCCTGCAGTGTGGCTTTGTGTGTTCCGTTGCTCCCACTGGGCTCGGTGATGGCTGCTCATGTGCCTTCTTAAGGCGGTCGTCCCTAGGTGAGTATTGGGCTTACCGCGACTAACGCGTTGACTGCAAAGATTGCAGATGGCAACGCTATTGTCAGCAGCGGACACGTTAAAAAAAGCCCACACTGCGGAGCCATGTGCCGGTGTCCTGGGAGCGCCAGATGTGACCGTACATGGTCGATGACTCGCTCCTGATACATTTGCAGTCTGCTTTGTCCCTGCTGTGCAATGTAAGTCATTGCTGCTTCTCCTCCCTATCTGCTGGTCCATATCTCCCTCTGAACTCCCCTCCTCTTCCTCTCTTGTGGGCACCCACGTGACATCACTAGACACGTCATCATCAACGTCACCTTCCCCACCGCTATAAGTAGAGTAGGCAGCAACACCGGGGACCAACCTCCTCCTTGGGCTGATCTGGGTACTGGCGTCAGACTGCTGAGTAGCGCTTGTTGCTACCTCCTCTTCCTGATCCAATACCAAGAGTGGCTGCGCATCAGAAATGTCCTCTTGATATGGATCGGAAAATAATTCCAGTGACTCAAGCGGAAGGTATGTGGTGGTGGTGGTGGTGGTCGTGTTGTTGGTGGTAGTGTCTTTGGGGGTGCACATAGCAGAGAGTGAAGAAGAGGGTGCAGATCGAGAGGATGAGGAGGGTGCAGAAGAGTAAGGCTGAGCGAGCCACTCAACCAAGTCTGGTGCATCCTTTAAAGTAATTGAACGCACCTTCTGCAACTTCCCACTTTGGCTCAAGCCTGTTGCTCCTGCCCTACCCCTACCACCCCTGCGGAAGGGCCTGCCTCTTCCTCTGCATGTCATTTTTTAAATGACCCTGTGACAAAACTCTTAGTCCCTATACCGCTGAAGGACTGCTGCAGTATAGGTGAGCGGTCAGCAGTGGTGCACGTCAACCCTATCTATTGTGGACCTATAGCGGTCCTTACAGAACAGCAGACTGTACCGCACTCAAGCCTATGTACCGTAGCACCCTATACCAAGTTACCAGTCCTTATAAGAACTTTTGTGGACCAAGCAGGTTGTGTATTAGTGTTTAGCAGACTGTACGTCAGTCCCTATACCGCTGAAGGACTGCTGCAGTATAGGGCAGCGGTCAGCAGTGGTGCACGTCAACCCTATCTATTGTGGACCGATAGCGGTCCTTACAGAACAGCAGACTGTACCGCACTCAAGCCTATGTACCGTAGCACCCTATACCAAGTTACCAGTCCTTATAAGAACTTTTGTGGACCAAGCAGGTTGTGTGTTAGTGTTTAGCAGACTGTGCGTCAGTCCCTATACCGCTGAAGGACTGCTGCAGTATAGGGCAGCGGTCAGCAGTAGTGCACGGCAACCCTATGTATTGTGGACCGATAGCGGTCCTTACAGAACAGCAGACTGTAACGCACTCAGGCCTATGTACCGTAGCACCCTATACCAAGTTACCAGTCCTTATAAGAACTTTTGTGGACCAAGCAGGTTGTGTGTTAGTGATTAGCAGACTGTACGTCAGTCCCTATACCAATGAAGGACTGCTGCAGTATAGGGCAGCGGTCAGCAGTAGTGCACGGCAACCCTATGTATTGTGGACCGATAGCGGTCCTTACAGAACAGCAGACTGTACTGCACTCAGGCCTATGTACCGTAGCACCCTATACCAAGTTACCAGTCCTTATAAAAACTTTTGTGGACCAAGCAGGTTGTGTGTTAGTGTTTAGCAGACTGTGCGTCAGTCCCTATACCGCTGAAGGACTGCTGCAGTATAGGGCAGCGGTCAGCAGTAGTGCACGGCAACCCTATGTATTGTGGACCGATAGCGGTCCTTACAGAACAGCAGACTGTAACGCACTCAGGCCTATGTACCGTAGCACCCTATACCAAGTTACCAGTCCTTATAAGAACTTTTGTGGACCAAGCAGGTTGTGTGTTAGTGATTAGCAGACTGTACGTCAGTCCCTATACCAATGAAGGACTGCTGCAGTATAGGGCAGCGGTCAGCAGTAGTGCACGGCAACCCTATGTATTGTGGACCGATAGCGGTCCTTACAGAACAGCAGACTGTACCGCACCCAAGCCTATGTACCGTAGCACCCTAGACAGACCAAGTTACCAGTCCTGATAAAGAGCTTTGTGGAACAAGTGAGTTGTGAATGATTAGCAGACTGCAGCAGAAGGGCAGCAGTCAAGTATAATATTCTTTCTATATTTGGAAGAAAGAATATTATACGTGTACAAGCCTATTACCGTACCACTGATACCAGTCCTGAAAAGAACCTTTGTGGAACTAATAGTAACAGCAAGTCTTTAAAATTATCCTCACTGCCTGACACACTGCTTCCTGCCTGTCCCTATACAAATTGGCAAAAAAGAGTAGGCTGGAACGATTAGCTGGAACAGCTCTTTTGTGGACCTGATAGTAACAGCTAATGATGATGATGATGATGATGATGAAGAAAGACTAATCTGGCTGAGCTGTCCCTAAAATAGCAGCATACAGCGCTCTGTCCCTTTATCTAAACTGACAAAAGAAACTCAGGCTGCTGACCTAACACCTATACCAGTCCTGAAAAGAACTTTTGTGTACCAAATAGCTAGCGTTTTCTCTGTCCCTACTCCACACAGGATCCTTTCCCTACAGTGACAGAAGAAAGAATGTAAAATGGCCACCGGATCGGGTGTATTTATAGGTTAGGGGGAATGTCCAAGTGTCCATGAGCTGTCATGTCTCAATTGGTTGTCCTGTAACACATGATAAACGTGTCACGAAAGGTTAAAGTTCTTGTATACATTAAACACGTAAGTCCGCCGGGGCGAACGACGGAAAAAGGCGTTCGAACCCGCGGACGGCGAAAGTCGGAAATTCGCCGCGAAACGACCGCCGGGCGAACCGTTCGGCCATCACTACTAGTAATGTCAGTGATCTGCAATTTTTAGCGGTACTGCAACATTGCGACAGACAGATTGGACACTTTTGACACATTTTTGGGACCATTGACATTTATACAGCGATCAGTGCTATAAAAATGCACTGATTACTGGTCACTGGCAGGAAAGAAGTTAACACAAGGGGTTAAATGTGTTCCCTCAGCATTTTCTAACTGTATGTGACTTACTAGGGGAGGCGACATATCTTTGGGCCTACCTAGTAGGACCAGCGATATGTCTCCTCTGCCCTGGCAGAACAGGGATTTGTGTGTTTACACACACAAATCCCCGTGCTGGTGCTCGTGCATGCGATGGCCCACGGCGATCATGCCTGCCGGCTACGTGCTTTGGGTCCCCCGCCGTGCAGTGGATGGGTCAAAAGTTTTTTTTTAAATAAATCTCTTCATCAGTTTAGGCCAATATATATTCTTCTGCATATTTTTGGTAAAAAATTTTTTTTTTAAAAATCACAATAAGCGTATATTGATTGGGTTGCACAAAAGTTATAGCGTCTGCAAACTATGGGAAAGATTTATGGCATTTTTAGGGCATTTTAATTATAATTTTTTACGAGTAATGGCAGTGATCTGTGATTTTTTGTGGTACTGCAACATTGCGATGGACAAATCGGAGACTTTTGACACTTTTTTGGGACCTTTGGCATTTATACAGCGATCAGTGCTAGAAAACTGCACTGATTACTGTGTAAATGTCACTGGCAGCGAAGGGGTTAAACACAAGGGACAATTAAGGGGTTAAATGTGTGTTCCCTCAGCATGTTCTAACTGTGTGGGGATGGAAGTGACTAGGAGAAGAGCCATATCATTTTTCTTACATAGAAGGAAGAAACTATATGGCTCCTCTCCTCTGGCAGCACAGGGATTTGTGTGTTTACACATGCATGTGCATCGGGTCCCCCACTGTGCAGCAGGCGCGTGCGCGCGTGGCCGAAAATGGGTAGGACGTACCCGTATGGGATTTTGCCCAGGAGTGCCATTGTACCACAGTATATCTGCGTGACATGGTCGGCAAGTGGTTAACAACTTTATCGTAATAAATGGAAGAACACTCTTGGGAGTGTAGGTAGTATAGTAGTATAGGTATCAGTAGTATAGGTATCATTTGACATAAAAATAAAAAACGAGGTAAGATATTCATCTTGTATATAGCCATTCTCCCTAACCAGGAGTGTTTTCCCCCAGCCCTGAGCTGAAGTTGGCTAGTCATAAAGTTCAGCATAGGCAAGTAGTTCAATTCCTAGATCTTATCATCTGTAGAGACGATATCGACGCCTAAATATTTAAGATTTAGGTGACGTTCCCACTGAAATGGTAAGTTGGATTCCAATGTTTCTTTCTCGTTTGACAGTAGTGTAATATTAAGACATCTGGAGTTCGTAACATTTACTTTAAAATTGCTATGAAATACAAACTGTTCTAGTTCATGCAATATGCTTGGGTTGGATATATATATATAAGTAAATTATCCACAAAAATGCTTAATTTATAAGAACTATTGCCCACCTGAATTCCTAGATGGATTAAACCAAAGAGCCACAGCCAGATTTTCCATAGCTAAGATGTACAAGTATGGTGATAACAGATAACCCAAGTAGGTCCCATTAGAGATATTAACGGGTCGGAACAATATCCTATTGACTCTTATGACGTGTACAAACAAGCGGAATGTCAGACAGAAAAAGTCAGACGGGAGCTTTTCATCGTATATTCCAATCCTGTGTATGCCCCATCAGACTTTTTACGTTGAAAATTCTGACAGACCTAGAAATAGAACATGTTCTAAATATTTCTGACGGAACCAAATGTATGTCACCACGTTCTTGACGGTCGGACTTTGGTGTGATCGCGTGTATGCAAGACAGTTTCAGTGGAATTTCGTCGGAACTCCGTCAGAAAAACCTTCAGAGTTTATTCCGAAGGGAAAACCGGTCGTGTGTACAGGGCATCATCCTCACTGAAGGAGCAGAGTATAGGACCATTATTTTTTGTATAAATTCCATTAGGAGACCTACTTGTTTCAAAGATGCTATTCTCCAATGAAGTCGGTCAAAAGCCTTCTCTGCATCTAGCAAAAGAAGACAGAGCGGTGTCTTGGTTTTCCGGGCATATTGTATCAGAAAGCTTTTCTTTAAAATATTGTCTCTTGCTTCTCTATTTGGGACAAACCCCACCTGGTCTAGGCTTAGTAAAGAAGGGATTACCATTTGTAGGCGCGTAGCTAAGATTTTTGTCAAAATTTTTAGGTCCACATTTATCAGAGAGATTGGCCTATAACTAGAACATTGAATAAGATCCTTTTCTGTTTTGGCAATAAGGGTAATTTGTGCCTCCTGTGTTTGCTTAGTAAATGGACAGTCTGATTTTTTTTCATTATATAGGCTACAAAGAACAGGGCCAAGAAAATCACAATATTGTTTATAAAAAAAACTCCCGGGAACTCATCTGGTCCAGGGCATTTACCATGTTTTAAGCCCCATACACATCAGATTTTCTGCAGATTTTTTCTTTCAGATTTACCAAAACCATGTAGTGCAAGGGCCTGCCTGATTGCATACAAATTGAAACTCCTAAGGTTTGACCTCATATTATATGGTTTTGGTAAATCTGAAGGAAAAAATCTGTGGAAAATCTGACAGTATGTATGGGGCTTTAGGGATTTTATAGCCTAATTTCTTCTAGTGAAAAAGGGGTCAAGAGGCTTTTTGCCTCTTCCTCTGTTATACATGGTAAAGCTGTATGTTTAATATAATCAGACAGTTGGGAGTTGTCTGAATTGGATATATTTGTGTCTCTTAAATTATACAGTGAAGAATAATAATTATGGACGGTAGATGCTATTTGTTCTGAAGCGTGCACAATACCTCACTGCAGACGTTGAACCTTTGCGCTATAGTGCCCAGATTGTTTCTTAGAAATCAAGCATACTAACATTACTTTTTAATATAGTCAGAGATATTTTAAGAATCTATCAATAGGACGTATTTAGTAAACTCCATTATAACACATTATGATATTAACTCATTATAATCATTGGTAGTTATGGAGCGTTTTATTACATATAGTTCTATGTTCCATAAGGATTGATATAAACTTTCAAGAGATCCTTGGGCAAAGTTTTAGAACCCATTAGTTTAATATTAGTAGTTCATTTGAAGCATCTCCATATATATGCACATTTTTTGTTAAATAAATTCCATCCAACATTTAATTCAACTAGCAGTTGTCTCCGCAGCAGAAGTTGTTTGTTAGTAGCGCTACGCGACACGGCCATTATCAATGGGAGGCTATGAACACACGGAAGTTACTTCTCTGTCAAACTCCTCCTGTAATTGGTGTTGGTGAAGGAAGGTCACATGCACTGCCCTAACCAAACTCGTTCCGTTATGGAATCAAGGCTTGGAATGGCTCAGTTACACAAATCAAACTGAGGATTGACACGCACGCCGAGCACCATCTTGGAAATTATATCCAAGGTAGGAAGTGTCACAGATAGATGACAATCAGTGATTAATGATTTTAATAGATACTACTATATAAACGCAATGAAAAATTGGATAGTCATTCCCCAGATGATGTCTTATCAGACGAAACATGTCGAGTTGATGTTCATTTAACAACTGCGTTCAATTACTATGGTTTATTGAATTTTATGATGACAGGCCTGGTGTTTTTCTGCTGTTGGATGTAAGTGCAATATTCTTTTAATAAATTTGGTGAAAAGGGTTTTACACTATGTGGAGATTATTTTTTCTTTGATGACAATTGATCTACTGAGTGATAAGTTTACCGTGACCGATGTGGGAATGGATGGTGGATTTGCTACACAGTTTTAAAGTCTGGGAGAGCTTAGTACCCTGATACCCATCTTACTCTATGTTAATAACAATTGCGTCCACACTATCCGGTAAGTGCATTTGAACCTATATACTGGTGATGGCTTACACACCTTTGTGATCTTTGGAAGATAAAGGCTTTCTTCTATCAATATGGAAGTTTGGCAAACTTTGGGCTTTTTATATTTATTAAAAAATGTTTTCTTTTTGATGTCACATATGGACTAGAATTTATATACATAAGTGAATGGTTCAATCTGGATAGGATTGTATGATACAACATTTGTCTGATCAATATATGTCACTTTCTGAATAAGTCACTGTATATCAATTTACGTGTATAGCGCAGCACTTTTTAACTTTCTATAATCATGCACAATGTTTGTCAAATTATGGTTTTTGCAGCTGTTTAATCTATCAGTCTATAGCGCAGTATACTATTGCAACTTATTATAATAGTTCTTTACATTTCACATCAAGCGAGACTTAACTGTGAAACTGGGGAACGTTTTTACCAGATTTAGATCAGGCACCAGATTTTTTATGGGTAGAAGCAAAACTTCATCCAAGTTCAAATTAAAGCAACATTTTAATCACCAGTTATGGCCTCTGAGAGTAAAGTCTGCTATGAAATGATTGCAACAAGAAATAATTATCCCGTTGTTCAAATAAAACACCAACTGAGTAGAGGGTACACAAAGTCAAGCACAAACATTTCTCTCTGACGTGCTGAGGGCCCCAAGAGTGTCCTGGAAAATAAAATTAGCAGCAGTGGGCAGACTCTTCATTTTTCAAAAATCACACGTTCAAGAAGTTAACCTAAATATTGCAGCCAGTATAGAAAGGAATTTAAAGAGAAAGTATAATGGCTTCTGGTTAGTGTTTTCTATTTTATTTTTAATAAACTTAGATTTTGTGCTTTTTAAAAAAATTGTATGTATTCCTAAATAAATATATAAATTGTATGTAAACCTACAATGTATTTTTTCAGTATGTTTGGCAATATGCCTCACTGTATATAGTTTTCTTAAAGAAGAACAAAAGTATGTGCAGTACTCCAGCAATGTAATGTCTGGAAGCTCCTTCCCGTTCTGCATTTTCAGCAATCTTAGTTGACCAGCCAGGTATAAGCACGGGAGTTAATTCATCCAGGAACCAAGACATGTCTAGACTTTTAGAGACTTGCTAGCAGGAAGGTAAAAATTGTTTATTGCAAAAGACATGTACAGAGTTTCTTCTGCCATAAAAGCTCTCCTGCCAGTAATGTCCCCCTGTACCCACTAAAGTTCCACTACAAGTCAATATTTTTTGTGAATCTGTTGCAAAGTTTCTTAATTGGCCTGCGCCTATTTGAGTGACTTGATAGGCAGACCAAAGGCCAGCTGAGAGAGTGCATGTGGCAAGCTGACAACTCTACTTTATCCTATGCTTTCTAGGAAAGGGGAGGTGGATGTCTTTCTTCTGGATCATTTTGCAGAGGTCAAGGTCACACACTAGGATGGTCTGCTCCGAAGGACCCTATGGAATCCATCTATTTCTAAAAAATACAATACATTCAAACTTATATTCCCATCCACTCTGGAATAGAATAGTCCCTATATAAATATGAGCTCTTAACAACCACTAGATATAAAAGTTGTGGACTTTGTGCAATTGCCTTCATCTGACTATCCTTGGTCCTGTTCTGTTATGCAAGAAAGAATTTGTACAAAACACAAATGACGTGCTGAATCCACCAATAACTGTAACCACCAATTATTATCCAGCGTGTTTCAATGAAAAGAGCCTTCTTGCCGAGACTCTTGAGACACATCATAGTCTTATTTAGTTTTATACCTGGTCATTCATGTTTGTTCTCACTGTATTATCCCTGAAGAAGACTCTTTTAGTTGAAACGCACTGGATAATAATTGGTGGTTACAGTTATTGGTGGATTCAGCACATGTCATTCGTGTTTTGTACAATTTTTTTATTGCATAACAGAACAGGAATTGGACTGTATAGACCAGGACAATTTTATCTTATTGTATAAAAAAAGTTTGTATTTTTATAAAACCTTTCTGGGTGTATATAATTGCTGAAACAAAACCCACGGTAGACATTTTTGTTTGTTTTCATATTGTTAGGGGATGGAGCAGCCTTGTAACCCCTGTTTCACTGATCTTCTGGATCATTAAGCTTTTTGTGCCTTTTAGGCCTTTTTTTATGCAGTCCTGTTTTTTGAAAATCATGTTTGGAGTTCCCCACCTGCTGACCTCAAATGGTTATTATGAAATATGTCATATTTCATAATCACCTGACTAAACAGAGCACCCTAAAGAGAATGAGAATGGGGTGCTGTGGTCCTGGAAACATGGTCCATGACTGATCAGGAATAGAGGAGTATAGAGTCGAATAGAAAAAGAACACAGTTCTTAACCCTCTCATGACTAGCCTATTTCTGACATTTCTTGCTTGCAAGTTAAAATTCTTATTTTTTTGCTAGAAAATTATTTAGAATCCCGAAACATTATACATATTTTTTAGCAGAGAATCTAGAGAATAAAAAGGCAATTGTTGCAATATTTTATATCACACTGTATTTGCGCAACGGTCTTTCAAATGCATTAAAAAAAAAAAAAAAAGACACTTTCATGAATTAAAAAAAAGAACTAAACAGTAAAGTTAGCCCATTTTTTGGGGGATAATGTGAAAGATGATGTTACACCGAATAGATACCAAACATGTAATGCTCTGAAATTGCACACACTCGTGGAATGGCGACAAATACTTAAAAATCTCCATAGGCAGTGCTTTAAAAAAAATAACGTTTACCAGGTTAGAGTTACAGAGGAGGTCTAGTACTAGAATTATTGTTCTCATTCTGACGATCGTCGTGATACTTTACATGTGTGATTTTAACACCGTTTACATATGCGGGTGCTACTTACGTGTGCGTTTTCTTTGCTGTGCGATCTCACGGGGACAGGGGTGTTTTAAAAAAAAAAAGTATTTATATTTTACATTGTTACTTTAAAAAAAAATGTGATCACTTTTATTGCTGTCACAAGGAAGGTAAACATCCCTTGTGACAGTAATAGGTGGTGACAGGTACTCTTTATTGGGGGGTCTAAAAGACCTCAAATTCCTCCTTTGCACTTCAAAGTATTAAGATCGCCAAAAATGGCGATTTTGAATACTGTCTTTTTTTTTTTTTAAACACCGCCATTGGCAGCCGAGTAAACTGGAAGTGACATTGTGATGTTGCTTCCGTGTGTACAGAAAGAAGACTGTAATAAAGCCATTTCCAGTTTCGTTACAGTCTTACTCTAGCCAGCGGAAATGCGGATCGTGTCTCGGGTCTCCCGGTGGAAGGGAGGCCTGGGAAAAGTGGCGGAAGGCGGCAGGAGGGGGGACGTCCTCTATTGCTCCTCCGGTATAACCACCGAGGGGCTTTTAGCTTCATCTGTTGTTATCTAACAAACCATATTGCATGCATTATCCCACTATAACCCCTTAAAGCCGAGGCCGCATATGTGAGTACGCTTGGTGGGAAGGAATTTTTGTAGAACTAAAGGCAAAACTTTTTTTCTTTCATTTTGGATAGAGTAAGGGAGGGTTATAACACCTGGCCATAGGTGGGATAGGTGGGCCATAGGTGGGATTTCCCTGTCAACAGGGTCACCAGAATGAGTGTTCCTATTGAAAGATTTCCCCTCTATTACTGTTCTGGTGTTAACGCAAAATTTAGGATTTTCTTTTACTTTAATTTTCGATGATAATGGTAAACATGACAAATAATGATGATAAATCTCCCTTTTGAGGAAAAAGCAATAAAAGCCTGACAATCCCTCTGCACTCTGCCAACATTAAAATGTTAAACCCACCACAGTAAAATCATGCTGTATATGCAGTAAAGCATGCTTGTTATAATGACGTTGGAACCTAAGGGGTTAATCCTCCGCATTGTGTAAAAAGGCTGTTTAATCCTAGCTTCTCTGATCCTCCCCTCCTTCCACTGTCCCCTAATAATTTCCTGATAACATAGAGTCTATGGAGTCAGGCTGCACATGCTCAGATTGGTGTGTATTGCTAGAGAGGTTTTTTTTCTTGGAAGGGTGAATGTGATCAGCACTGGGCACTGTCCAGACAGAGGGTCAGCAGTCCTGCAGCCTCATAGGACAGTCAGAAAACTCCTCCTACAAGCTTTAACCAGTGCTTATCTGGACACTGATAGAAGTCACAAGACTGCTCTAACTGCTGATGAGAAAAGGTATTTAACAGTTTATATTTACTAAAATAATTGCATTTACATGTTCTGTGTACTGTGGGAGACCAGATATTGTGAATGTGGGGGCCTGGGTTTAGTAACAATTTAACTATTTTTCATTCTTATTATCCTTAGTAAAAAAAAAAAATAGAAACGTAAATTATATTCACTGGTTTTGTTTATATTCACTTTTTTTTTTCATAGGTATTTGTTTTTTTTCATCTGGAGGAGGGGGGGCGGACTTTTTCAGATAAGCACACCCTCCTGTGTGCATGCCTGAGCTAAGGACAACGAATTACAGCAAGTGAATGCTACATTAATCCTTTGTCCTTACTCAAGATGGAGAGACTCTTTGATTCCCAGCTATATGAGCTTACACCCTTTATTACATTGTATTGGCAATTTGGAAACCTCAGGTTCTTACAAGATGGCTTACAAAAAAAGAACGGACAGTATTTCCAGCAGATTTTTGGTTGCTGTCCATGGTCCTGAAACATATCTTTTGCTTTTTCTTCTGTGTTTGACTAAAAGAATTGTACCAGAAATAGCAATTATTGCTAACAATGAGCATGAAATTGTACTGGTCTGAGGTCCAAATGCTGTAACTGTTCCAATTATCTTCATTTGTGGTGGACCTTATCCCAACAGACTTCATGTCTCCATCAGTACTTGGTTGCCTAATGAAATAAGACTAAATTTCAGACAGATATAACATAAGTATTTTTAAAGCATATTTCCAACTTTAATTCACCCTCTTCCCCTCCCTAGTCTTTTGGTTGGTCCAGTAACATCACAGGTCCTTCTGCTTTTCCTCCGGTGGCAGTGGTGGTTACTGCACTGAACAACGCTCATGAAATAACATTCAATGCTGTAGAACTGTGAGCCCAGGCTAAGCCTAAGCTTTAGCCCTACAAATGGTGCAATTTGCTACAAACATTTTTGCAAATTGTTTTTCAGGTATTTTGTGAGCAAAAAGTTGTTTGTACTTTTCTAACAGGGTCAGAAAAGGTTGAAGCCCCTGGCATGTTTTTGCAGTTGCAGTTAAGGTCCCTACTGGGAAGACCCACCCTCTCTTTTTTCTCCTGGTTATCATTGTCTCCTGTACAGAAAGTGATGGGAAATCCAAATTCTTAGTTATTACTGAAATCTTCTACTGGGGATGCCTTTTGCAGTGGCAGCTGTCTAGGAGGGGATGTCTGCTCACTTTGGAGAGCTTTCCTTGAAATTCCTGTTATGTCTCTAGGACAGTAAGTGGAGGGAAATCTCCTTAACAAGACACAATAAGCAATAAAGAATAACAGGGGTTCTAACCCTTTACCACTTTATATTATTTTAATTTGTCAGACTAAATCAGAAAAGTGTGACTGTAACCCTAGAGGTGTAATACCTGATAATGTTCTAAGATAAAAATTTGGTTAGTTTAGATCAGTCTTTCTCAACCTTTTTTTTAATCATGAAGGAACCTTTAAACCTGTTGCAGGTGCACTCCAGGGAAACATAGTTATATTTACAGCTCATGGTACATTAGCACGTAACTATATTAAATTCAAGGATAAGGAATATGGCATAACGTTTTTGACACCTAGAAGCAGATAAGGTTTTTGACCCCTTACTTTGGTGGTCAGTATAGTGCCTCCATACACTGGTGGTCTATGACCTGTTCATTACATTGATGGTCAGTGGAAATGTGCCCGATTACATTTGTAGTCGATGAAAAAGTGCACCCTTTTATTGGTGGTCAGTGGAGGAGGCCCCATACATTGGCGGTCATTGGTGAGAAAAGGACTCTGTTATATCGGTGGTCATTGAGAGAAGGACACTCTTACTTTGCTGATCATTTGGAGAAGGAGCCCTCACACACCTCACACTGCTAGTCAGTGAAATAAAAGACCCCTGTGACAGACCGCCTGAGCTGGGTGCTTCCGCCAAGATACAGCTTCCTCCACTCTGGAACCAGAAACAAGGTATTATAGCTGAGAATTGCACTCAAGAACTAGACGACACTAGCTTTGATAAAAACTGGAACCAACTTTATTGGAAATTCAAATGGAATTTATACCACACAAAATCAGGTAAGAGCTTGACCAATAATCCTAAACAATGCAACTGTAAACAGTAATATCAGTACATCTGATGAACAGCTAACATAAACATAAACAGTAAGCTAATTAAAAGCCAGCAACTAACAGTGATCTAATTAACAGTAAGCTAATTAACAACTAGTCACCCAGACATGCCTAGGTGACTCAGGTCAGTGCTCACCCAGACAGTTTGGCACCGGTATTTAAGAAGACCCAGGATTGTCCAAATCTCATTAACCAACTTTCTTTTCACATCCATCTTCTCACTGAGTTTCAAGTTGGCAGAAACCATCATGGCTTCCTTAACTGTTAAATGTGGTAATGGAATTTTGTATTATATAACAGGACATCTTCCTGACTGCTTGCAGTGTCCTCAAATTTCAGGGCCTATAGTCCGTAGGCAAGAGCATACCCTGCAGTCCCCTACAAAATCCCCTGTCCCGGTTGGGTCTGTCACAACCCCCATATATTGGTGGTTTGTGGGAGAAGGACCCATTCACATTGGTGTTCATTGACATGAATACCCCACTTACAGACAGTAAAAAGATCAGTAGTTAGTGGTGTCAGTATTTATTTGAATGGGAGATGAAAGGAGAGGCTCCATTGGCCTCCTCTGTTCTAACAAGTGATGTCATTGTCAGAACTGAGCAGGCACCATCAGGCACAAAAACAGTCCACCATTGCTTAGTGATCAAGAAACCCCTAGAGGCACAAAAAGTTTTCACGGAAACCCAATTGACAAAGGCTGATATAGCTCAAGTATCCACAGAGAAAAACAAGACATTTGTAGCACTCTTATAGTATAGGATTCTAAGCAAATTTTGTTTTTGGCTTGCTCTATATTTCAGAGGAGCAGTGATCATTTGCCTTGGTCTGCTCATGGATTCACAGGCCAGGAGTTTGAAAAACTTCCAGAGCTTAGGGCAGAGCATTCAAATTACTGGCTTCAATATTTACTATCCCCTTGCCAGTCCCTAGGTGTTTGTGCCCAGAAGGTGGTCTGAGAGGTTTTAAATAGCCTGAAGCCCTGAGGATATTGTATTTTTTCCAGTCTGGGTTGGATCAGTGAGCTTCAAGGAGGCTGCTTTCCCCTGAGGCACCTTTGAACTGGGTGCTGGATTTCTATGCCAAGGGATCAAGTTTGTGGATGTATCTGCACTAGGATGTGTGAGAAAAGACTTTGACTGTCCCGAAAAATACCCCATGAGCCAATAGAGTCTCCTGAAAACTATCTCATGAGCCTCAGCTGCGGGACTTTATTCTTCGGGCTACCTCATAGTTCCCAACCGTGAACATACATTAACATTTTGGAGTATCTCATATCCCACTATCCCTCTTCTGTTAAAGTTTTTTAAGCAATAAACCTCAATAAGACATCAATCTCGTAGACCGGGGGTCTCCAAACGATGGGCATCCAGTTGTTCAGGAACTACAATTCCCATCATGCCTAGTGATGTCTTTAAATGTCTTTTTGTCAGAGTTTTACAATTCCTCATGGGATGCGTAGTTCCACAACAACTGGAGGGCCGTAGTTTGAAGATCGCTGCCACAAACTGTTCAATGAGCCCGTGTGAGCGGACGGTTGCTGTGTGCCTGACTGCCTCTACACTTTTTTGGGAAAGAACCTGTTAAACTACATTGGTTCATTCGGGGGTAGTGTTACACATTAAAATAAGATTGAAAGGTTGAAGGCTCAGCCTATTCTACCCAATATGATGCTAAATTAAATGACATGTCCTTTTTCAGTGTGATTATTCCTATTAAATAATAGTAGTTAAAGTATATATACAAAAACCCAGGTGGATGGATTGCCTGTAGCATAATCCTGTTATGATGAATTACAACATGCATAAAAAAGTAACATGCATGAGTTTCTTGCCGTTTATTAGTCAGATATCAATAACTTGTTGCAAGTTGATATGAGAATTGATAAAATGATGATTATTTTTCTTGTATATTCCCCTATAAAGCCAGCTGAAAACGTGTTAATAACACATGGGCTGAAATACAGCATTAGTATTTATGAAGACATGCATGACCCTTCTGACATTCATCTCTTAGGGGACAGAGACAAATGTCTGCGTGGTTTGCGCGTGACAAATCTAGAATGATTTGCATGTAAGACATCTATCATGCGTCACAAAGAAGGATAGTCATTGAAAATCCCCTCAGCCTGAACCTCCTACTCACTGTTTGTGGAGATAATAGGTAGGTAGGCAGACAGATATGAATTTATGAAACAAATGAGATTGCATATACAACTATACAACAACACCAGTATGTCACCTGGAGCTCCTATACCCACATAAAATGGTTATTGATAAAAGTAACTGTGCTCAGGCATCTGTAAGCATGTGATACCGAGAATCCTGTGGCATCAGTGCCAGGAAAAGGTTACCCAGTGCCAAGGGCAAAGATGGCAACTTGCCCCCCCCCCCCCCGCCCCCAAATGTTTGTGATGTGTTGAAATTGTAGCAATAGTTGTGGTTAAGTGGTTAAGCAAACTGAAGTGTTTAAAATCAGTCCTCAAATTTGGGGCTAGTGGAGGCAAAGGAAAAAATGTCCCTGCATCTGTGGTGTCACTAGAAGAAAAAATGTCCCCGTATCAGTAGTGTTATTAGTAGGCAAAAATGCCCATGTATCAGTGGTATTGTTTGAAGAAAAAAAGGTCCCTGCATCAGTCTTGTCACTGGAAGGAAAAATATCCCTGCATAAGTTGTGTTGCTTGAAGGAAGAAGGGCCCCTGCATCAGTGGTGTTACTGGAAAGAAAGAATGCCCCTGAATCAGTGGTGTAACTGGAAGGAAAAAAATGTCCTTGTGTCAGTGGTGTCACTGAAACTGAAAAATGTCCCTGTATCTATGGTATCAGTGGAAGGTAAAATGCCCCTGCATCAGTGGTGTCACTGAAATAAAAAAATGTTCCCGAGTCAGTGGTGTCACTAAAAGTAGAAAAAGTCCCTGCATCTGTGGTGTCACTGGAAGGAAAAATCCCTCTGTATCAGTAGCGTCACTAGTAGGAAAAAAAATTCCAAAAGTGAACCTGCATCAGTGTTGTCCCTGGAATAAAAAAATTCTCCATATCAGTGGTGTCACTGTAAGGAAAAAAATGTCCGTGCATCAGTGATGTTACTAGTAGGAAAAAATGGCCAAAAATGTTCTGTATCAGTGTTGTCAGTGTTTTGTGGTGTCACTGGAAGGAAAACTGCCTCTGCATCAGTGGTGTCACTAGTAGGAAAAAAATGGCCAAAAATGTTCTGTATTAGTGTTGTCAGTGTCACTGGAAGGTAAAATGCTCCATATCAATGGTGTCACTGGGAGGAAAAAATGTCCCTGCGTCAGTGGTGTCACTGGAAGGGAAAAAAAAAACATCCCTGCATCTATAAGGAAGAGTGTCCCTGCATTGGGCATGTCACTACAAGGGAAAAATGTCCCTGCTTCGGTGGTGTCACTTTGAGGAGTACAGCTTTGGCATGTTTGTCAATGGGAGTAAGAAGGGAAGGAGAGCTGGGAGGTGGGCTCTGTGGGATGAAGGGAACTAAAGACATATAGAGGGGCTCTGAGGGAGGAAGGGTGGGGTGAAGGGCTATTAAGGTCAGAGGAAGCTAAAATAATCTGGGGGGTTTGTGGAGGAGAGAGAAGGCTTAATTGTCCCCCTACCCAAAACCAGATATCTCCTCAACAACGATGGGCACCAACATGTCCTTCTGTTATCAAAACACAACCAGAAGTAACAAAGGTAAGTATTTATTATTTTCATTGCCTTTAAAGTCTACCTAATGCAGTTTCCTGTGGCGGCATTACAAGGATGCTGCACAAATTTGGAATTGAGAGCAAAGATGTGACTCTCATTTAGACATGTACAAAACATGTTTTGGATAGATTCTTCGTGTTGGTAATTTTGTTTTGTTGATTCATTTTAAAATTCGTTTAGCTTTGTCTCATTTTCGTTAAATTTCATTTAGTTTATTAATTTTCAAATGAATTCCAAATTTTCATAACGATTCGAATTGGTCAAAAAATTATCAAACAATTTGAATTCTGTGTGAAGAATAGCTAGTTTCATAGTAAGGTTGAATAAAGACACCAGTCCAACCTGATTGAGTGTCTACAACTGTCCCTATCCCTGTACATTACACACTCACATTGGTCCCTACCCTCAAGGAGCTCACAATACAAGGTCCCCATTCATATACTAGGGACAATTTTTGGACAGAAGCCAATTAACCTACCTGCATGTCTTTGGAGTGTGGGAGGAAACCCACGCAGGCACAGGGAGAATATGCAAACTCCAGGCAGGTAGTGTCGTGCTTGAGATCTGAACCAGCGACCTTCTTACTGCTAGGTGAGAGTGCTAACCGCTACACCACTGTGCCGCCGGTAAGCAGTTGTTGGGCAAGGCGGCTGCCACATCCTTAACAATCGATGACTCATCAGCTGTCAGTGGGCTTCTCCACTTACTTTGGTCTTCAGTATGTGGGGAAGCCAGAAGAGCCTGGTACGGATTGGGTGGGGGTACCCCACGCTGTTTTTTTTTTTGTTTTTTTTCTATTACTGCCATTGTTTTGTTTACATTTCATCTGTCAGTGGGGAAGCCCGCTGACAGCTGATAAGTAATCGGTTGTTATGGATGCAGCAGCCGGCTTCCCGGCCCGCTGCTTAACAACCAGCTATTCTTCACACAGAATTAGAATCTGGTGATCATTTTTCTACCGATCCAAATTCAAGTAGTTAAATAAAACACATTTTAATAAATTTGAATGAAAATTTGTATTTGTACCAAAATTATTCACAAATGTCTACATGGGCGTCCGCAGCAGGGGGCAAGGGGAGTCAAGTGCCCCTCCCCTGGAATCCCCAAGGTGTTGCAGCCGCCGCCATGCTGCATTTTTTTTACTGAGTCCGCCGGCGGCTGCATCCTCAGCTCTCTCCTCTGGATCACAGAGCGGGCTGCCTCTGTGTTCGGCGGCCGCTCTGTAACATGCCCCCCCCCCCCCCAGACCTGCTTGTGTGATAGTAGAGAGAATCAACGTTCCGCCTATCACACGAGTCGGTCGGGGGGGCGGGGCCATGTTACAGAACGGCTGCCATACACAGCCAGCCAGCGCTTTAATCCATAGGAGGAGATGCTGCAGGTACAGCCTGCCCTGTGTGCCACAGTGCCTGGATAGGAGGATCGGGGAGGCTGCAGTGGGCCCTCCTGTGAATTCTCCTATCCAACTTATTTTACTGTCCCCAGGTCACCTTGTGCTCCCTGATGCCTCCCCCCCCGCAGTGCTCTCCTCCACCACCACACTCTTCTGCCCCCCCGTGCTCTCTCCTCCACCACCACACTCTCCTGCCCCCCCCAGTGCTCTCTCCTCCACCACCACACTCTACTGCCACCCCCCAGTGCTCTCTCCTCCACCACCACACTCTCCTGCCCCCCCCCTGTGCTCTCCTCCACCACCACACTCTCCTGCCCCCATGCTCTCCTCCACCACCACACTCTCCTGCCCCCCCAGTGCTCTCTCCTCCACCACACTCTCCTGCCCCCCCAGTGCTCTCTCCTCCACCACCACACTCTCCTGCCCCCCGTGCTCTCCTCCACCACCACACTCTCCTGCCCCCCCCAGTGCTCTCTCCTCCACCACACTCTCCTGCCCCCCCCCAGTGCTCTCTCCTCCACCACCACACTCTCCTGCCCCCCCATGCTCTCCTCCACCACCACACTCTCCTGCCCCCTCCAGTGCTCTCTCCTCCACCACCACACTCTCCTGCCCCCCCCCCCCCAGTGCTCTCCTCCACCACCACACTCTCCTGCCCTCCCCCCCAGTGCTCTCTCCTCCACCACCACACTCTCCTGCCCCCCGTGCTCTCCTCAACCACCACACTCTCCTGCCCCCCCAATGCTCTCCTCCACCACCACACTCTCCTGCCCCCCCAGTACTCTCCTCCACCACCACACTCTCCTGCCCCCCCCAGTGCTCTTCTCCACCACCACACTCTCCTGCCCCCCCCAGTGCTCTCTCCTCCACCACCACACTCTCCTGCCCCCCCCAGTGCTCTCCATCACCACCACACTCTTCTGCCCCCCCCCAGTGCTCTCCTCCACCACCACACTCTCCTGCCCCCCCAGTGCTCTCCTCCACCACCACACTCTCCTGCCCCCCCCAGTGCCCTCCTCCACCACCGCACTCTCCTGCCCCCCCAGTGCCCTCCTCCACCACCGCACTCTTCTGCCCCCCCAGTGCTCTCCTCCACCACCACACTCTCCTGCCCCCCCAGGGCTCTCCTCCACCACCACACTCTCCTGCCCCCGTGCTCTCCTCCACCACCACACTCTCCTGCCCCCCCAGTGCTCTCTCCTCCACCACACTCTCCTGCCCCCCCAGTGCTCTCTCCTCCACCACCACACTCTCCTGCCCCCCCCAGTGCTCTCTCCTCCACCACACTCTCCTGCCCCCCCCAGTGCTCTCTCCTCCACCACCACACTCTCCTGCCCCCTCCAGTGCTCTCTCCTCCACCACCACACTCTCCTGCCCCCCCCAGTGCTCTCCTCCACCACCACACTCTCCTGCCCTCCCCCCCAGTGCTCTCTCCTCCACCACCACACTCTCCTGCCCCCCGTGCTCTCCTCAACCACCACACTCTCCTGCCCCCCCAATGCTCTCCTCCACCACCACACTCTCCTGCCCCCCCAGTACTCTCCTCCACCACCACACTCTCCTGCCCCCCCCCAGTGCTCTTCTCCACCACCACACTCTCCTGCCCCCCCAGTGCTCTCTCCTCCACCACCACACTCTCCTGCCCCCCCCCCCCAGTGCTCTCCATCACCACCACACTCTTCTGCCCCCCCCCCAGTGCTCTCCTCCACCACCACACTCTCCTGCTCCCCCAGTGCCCTCCTCTACCACCGAACTCTCCTGCCCCCACCCCCCCAGTGCTCTCCTCCACCACCACACTCTCCTGCCCCCCCAGTGCTCTCCTCCACCACCACACTCTCCTGCCCCCCCAGTGCCCTCCTCCACCACCGCACTCTCCTGCCCCCCCAGTCCCCTCCTCCACCACCGCACTCTTCTGCCCCCCCAGTGCTCTCCTCCACCACCACACTCTCCTGCCCCCCCAGTGCTCTCCTCCACCACCACACTCTCCTGCCCCCCCCCCCAGTGCTCTTCTCCACCACCACACTCTCCTGCCCCCCAGTGCTCTTCTCCACCACCACACTCTCCTGCCCCCCCCCAGTGCCCTCCTCCACCACCCCGCACTCTCCTGCCCCCCCCCGTGCTCATCTCCACCACCACACTCTCCTGCCCCCCCCAGTGATCTCCTCCATCACCACACTCTCCTGCCCTCCCCTCAGTGCTCTCCTCCACCACCACACTCTCCTGCCCCCCCAGTGCTCTCCTCCACCACCACACTCACCTGCCCCCCCCAGTGCTCTCCTCCACCACCACACTCTCCTGCCCCCCCCAGTGCTCTCTCCTCCACCACACTCTCCTGCCCCCCCCCAGTGCTCTCTCCTCCACCACCACACTCTCCTGCCCCCCCATGCTCTCCTCCACCACCACACTCTCCTGCCCCCTCCAGTGCTCTCTCCTCCACCACCACACTCTCCTGCCCCCCCCAGTGCTCTCCTCCACCACCACACTCTCCTGCCCTCCCCCCCAGTGCTCTCTCCTCCACCACCACACTCTCCTGCCCCCCGTGCTCTCCTCAACCACCACACTCTCCTGCCCCCCCAATGCTCTCCTCCACCACCACACTCTCCTGCCCCCCCAGTACTCTCCTCCACCACCACACTCTCCTGCCCCCCCCCAGTGCTCTTCTCCACCACCACACTCTCCTGCCCCCCCAGTGCTCTCTCCTCCACCACCACACTCTCCTGCCCCCCCCAGTGCTCTCCATCACCACCACACTCTTCTGCCCCCCCCCAGTGCTCTCCTCCACCACCACACTCTCCTGCTCCCCCAGTGCCCTCCTCTACCACCGAACTCTCCTGCCCCCACCCCCCCAGTGCTCTCCTCCACCACCACACTCTCCTGCCCCCCCAGTGCTCTCCTCCACCACCACACTCTCCTGCCCCCCCCAGTGCCCTCCTCCACCACCGCACTCTCCTGCCCCCCCAGTGCCCTCCTCCACCACCGCACTCTTCTGCCCCCCCAGTGCTCTCCTCCACCACCACACTCTCCTGCCCCCCCAGGGCTCTCCTCCACCACCACACTCTCCTGCCCCCGTGCTCTCCTCCACCACCACACTCTCCTGCCCCCCCAGTGCTCTCTCCTCCACCACACTCTCCTGCCCCCCCAGTGCTCTCTCCTCCACCACCACACTCTCCTGCCCCCCCCAGTGCTCTCTCCTCCACCACACTCTCCTGCCCCCCCCAGTGCTCTCTCCTCCACCACCACACTCTCCTGCCCCCTCCAGTGCTCTCTCCTCCACCACCACACTCTCCTGCCCCCCCCAGTGCTCTCCTCCACCACCACACTCTCCTGCCCTCCCCCCCAGTGCTCTCTCCTCCACCACCACACTCTCCTGCCCCCCGTGCTCTCCTCAACCACCACACTCTCCTGCCCCCCCAATGCTCTCCTCCACCACCACACTCTCCTGCCCCCCCAGTACTCTCCTCCCCCACCACACTCTCCTGCCCCCCCCAGTGCTCTTCTCCACCACCACACTCTCCTGCCCCCCCAGTGCTCTCTCCTCCACCACCACACTCTCCTGCCCCCCCCCAGTGCTCTCCATCACCACCACACTCTTCTGCCCCCCCCCAGTGCTCTCCTCCACCACCACACTCTCCTGCTCCCCCAGTGCCCTCCTCTACCACCGAACTCTCCTGCCCCCACCCCCCCAGTGCTCTCCTCCACCACCACACTCTCCTGCCCCCCCAGTGCTCTCCTCCACCACCACACTCTCCTGCCCCCCCAGTGCCCTCCTCCACCACCGCACTCTCCTGCCCCCCCAGTGCCCTCCTCCACCACCGCACTCTTCTGCCCCCCCAGTGCTCTCCTCCACCACCACACTCTCCTGCCCCCCCAGTGCTCTCCTCCACCACCACACTCTCCTGCCCCCCCCCCCCAGTGCTCTTCTCCACCACCACACTCTCCTGCCCCCCAGTGCTCTTCTCCACCACCACACTCTCCTGCCCCCCCCCCAGTGCCCTCCTCCACCACCCCGCACTCTCCTGCCCCCCCCCCCCGTGCTCATCTCCACCACCACACTCTCCTGCCCCCCCCAGTGATCTCCTCCATCACCACACTCTCCTGCCCTCCCCTCAGTGCTCTCCTCCACCACCACACTCTCCTGCCCCCCCAGTGCTCTCCTCCACCACCACACTCACCTGCCCCCCCCAGTGCTCTCCTCCACCACCACACTCTCCTGCCCCCCCCCCAGTGCTCTCCCCCACCACCATTTTCTTCCCCCCCAGTTCTCTCCTCCACCACCACACTCTCCTGCCCCCCCAGTGACCTCCTCCACCACCGCACTCTCCTGCCCCCCCGTGCTCTCCTCCACCACCACACTCTCCTGCCCCCCATGCTCTCCTCCACCACCACACTCTCCTGCCCCCCCAGTGCTCTCTCCTCCACCACCACACTCTCCTGCCCCCCCCCCAGTGCTCTCCTCCACCACCACACTCTCCTGCCCTCCCCCCCAGTGCTCTCTCCTCCACCACCACACTCTCCTGCCCCCCGTGCTCTCCTCAACCACCACACTCTCCTGCCCCCCCAATGCTCTCCTCCACCACCACACTCTCCTGCCCCCCCAGTACTCTCCTCCACCACCACACTCTCCTGCCCCCCCCAGTGCTCTTCTCCACCACCACACTCTCCTGCCCCCCCAGTGCTCTCTCCTCCACCACCACACTCTCCTGCCCCCCCCGTGCTCTCCATCACCACCACACTCTTCTGCCCCCCCCCCAGTGCTCTCCTCCACCACCACACTCTCCTGCTCCCCCAGTGCCCTCCTCTACCACCGAACTCTCCTGCCCCCACCCCCCCAGTGCTCTCCTCCACCACCACACTCTCCTGCCCCCCCCAGTGCTCTCCTCCACCACCACACTCTCCTGCCCCCCCCAGTGCCCTCCTTCACCACCGCACTCTCCTGCCCCCCCAGTGCCCTCCTCCACCACCGCACTCTTCTGCCCCCCCCAGTGCTCTCCTCCACCACCACACTCTCCTGCCCCCCCCAGTGCTCTCCTCCACCACCACACTCTCCTGCCCCCCCCAGTGCCCTCCTTCACCACCGCACTCTCCTGCCCCCCCAGTACTCTCCTCCACCACCACACTCTCCTGCCCCCCCCAGTGCTCTTCTCCACCACCACACTCTCCTGCCCCCCCAGTGCTCTCTCCTCCACCACCACACTCTCCTGCCCCCCCCCCAGTGCTCTCCATCACCACCACACTCTTCTGCCCCCCCCCCCAGTGCTCTCCTCCACCACCACACTCTCCTGCTCCCCCAGTGCCCTCCTCTACCACCGAACTCTCCTGCCCCCACCCCCCCAGTGCTCTCCTCCACCACCACACTCTCCTGCCCCCCCAGTGCTCTCCTCCACCACCACACTCTCCTGCCCCCCCCAGTGCCCTCCTCCACCACCGCACTCTCCTGCCCCCCCAGTGCCCTCCTCCACCACCGCACTCTTCTGCCCCCCCAGTGCTCTCCTCCACCACCACACTCTCCTGCCCCCCCAGGGCTCTCCTCCACCACCACACTCTCCTGCCCCCGTGCTCTCCTCCACCACCACACTCTCCTGCCCCCCCAGTGCTCTCTCCTCCACCACACTCTCCTGCCCCCCCAGTGCTCTCTCCTCCACCACCACACTCTCCTGCCCCCCCCAGTGCTCTCTCCTCCACCACACTCTCCTGCCCCCCCCAGTGCTCTCTCCTCCACCACCACACTCTCCTGCCCCCTCCAGTGCTCTCTCCTCCACCACCACACTCTCCTGCCCCCCCCAGTGCTCTCCTCCACCACCACACTCTCCTGCCCTCCCCCCCAGTGCTCTCTCCTCCACCACCACACTCTCCTGCCCCCCGTGCTCTCCTCAACCACCACACTCTCCTGCCCCCCCAATGCTCTCCTCCACCACCACACTCTCCTGCCCCCCCAGTACTCTCCTCCACCACCACACTCTCCTGCCCCCCCCCAGTGCTCTTCTCCACCACCACACTCTCCTGCCCCCCCAGTGCTCTCTCCTCCACCACCACACTCTCCTGCCCCCCCCCCCCCAGTGCTCTCCATCACCACCACACTCTTCTGCCCCCCCCCCAGTGCTCTCCTCCACCACCACACTCTCCTGCTCCCCCAGTGCCCTCCTCTACCACCGAACTCTCCTGCCCCCACCCCCCCAGTGCTCTCCTCCACCACCACACTCTCCTGCCCCCCCAGTGCTCTCCTCCACCACCACACTCTCCTGCCCCCCCAGTGCCCTCCTCCACCACCGCACTCTCCTGCCCCCCCAGTCCCCTCCTCCACCACCGCACTCTTCTGCCCCCCCAGTGCTCTCCTCCACCACCACACTCTCCTGCCCCCCCAGTGCTCTCCTCCACCACCACACTCTCCTGCCCCCCCCCCCCAGTGCTCTTCTCCACCACCACACTCTCCTGCCCCCCAGTGCTCTTCTCCACCACCACACTCTCCTGCCCCCCCCCAGTGCCCTCCTCCACCACCCCGCACTCTCCTGCCCCCCCCCGTGCTCATCTCCACCACCACACTCTCCTGCCCCCCCCAGTGATCTCCTCCATCACCACACTCTCCTGCCCTCCCCTCAGTGCTCTCCTCCACCACCACACTCTCCTGCCCCCCCAGTGCTCTCCTCCACCACCACACTCACCTGCCCCCCCCAGTGCTCTCCTCCACCACCACACTCTCCTGCCCACCCCAGTGCTCTCTCCTCCACCACACTCTCCTGCCCCCCCCCAGTGCTCTCTCCTCCACCACCACACTCTCCTGCCCCCCCATGCTCTCCTCCCCACCACCACACTCTCCTGCCCCCTCCAGTGCTCTCTCCTCCACCACCACACTCTCCTGCCCCCCCCCAGTGCTCTCCTCCACCACCACACTCTCCTGCCCTCCCCCCAGTGCTCTCTCCTCCACCAACACACTCTCCTGCCCCCCGTGCTCTCCTCACCACCACACTCTCCTGCCCCCCCAATGCTCTCCTCCACCACCACACTCTCCTGCCCCCCCAGTACTCTCCTCCACCACCACACTCTCCTGCCCCCCCCAGTGCTCTTCTCCACCACCACACTCTCCTGCCCCCCCAGTGCTCTCTCATCCACCACCACACTCTCCTGCCCCCCCCAGTGCTCTCCATCACCACCACACTCTTCTGCCCCCCCCCCAGTGCTCTCCTCCACCACCACACTCTCCTGCCCCCCAGTGCTCTCCTCCACCACCACACTCTCCTGCCCCCCCCAGTGCCCTCCTCCACCACCGCACTCTCCTGCCCCCCCAGTGCCCTCCTCCACCACCGCACTCTTCTGCCCCCCCAGTGCTCTCCTCCACCACCACACTCTCCTGCCCCCCCAGGGCTCTCCTCCACCACCACACTCTCCTGCCCCCGTGCTCTCCTCCACCACCACACTCTCCTGCCCCCCCAGTGCTCTCTCCTCCACCACACT
Organism: Lithobates pipiens; assembly: GCF_037356315.1. Taxonomy (NCBI): domain Eukaryota; kingdom Metazoa; phylum Chordata; class Amphibia; order Anura; family Ranidae; genus Lithobates; species Lithobates pipiens. The sequence continues at coordinate 549,338,083 of NW_027507758.1, read as the reverse complement.
CTCCTGCCCCCCCAGTGCTCTCTCCTCCACCACCACACTCTCCTGCCCCCCCCAGTGCTCTCCTCCTCCACCACACTCTCCTGCCCCCCCCAGTGCTCTCTCCTCCACCACCACACTCTCCTGCCCCTCCAGTGCTCTCTCCTCCACCACCACACTCTCCTGCCCCCCCCAGTGCTCTCCTCCACCACCACACTCCCTGCCCTCCCCCAGTGCTCTCTCCTCCACCACCACACTCTCCTGCCCCCCGTGCTCTCCTCAACCACCACACTCTCCTGCCCCCCCAATGCTCTCCTCCACCACCACACTCTCCTGCCCCCCCAGTACTCTCCTCCACCACCACACTCTCCTGCCCCCCCCCAGTGCTCTTCTCCACCACCACACTCTCCTGCCCCCCCAGTGCTCTCTCCTCCACCACCACACTCTCCTGCCCCCCCCCCCCAGTGCTCTCCATCACCACCACACTCTTCTGCCCCCCCCCCAGTGCTCTCCTCCACCACCACACTCTCCTGCTCCCCCAGTGCCTCCTCTACCACCGAACTCTCCTGCCCCCACCCCCCAGTGCTCTCCTCCACCACCACACTCTCCTGCCCCCCCAGTGCTCTCCTCCACCACCACACTCTCCTGCCCCCCCAGTGCCCTCCTCCACCACCGCACTCTCCTGCCCCCCCAGTCCCCTCCTCCACCACGCACTCTTCTGCCCCCCCAGTGCTCTCCTCCACCACCACACTCTCCTGCCCCCCCAGTGCTCTCCTCCACCACCACACTCTCCTGCCCCCCCCCCAGTGCTCTTCTCCACCACCACACTCTCCTGCCCCCCAGTGCTCTTCTCCACCACCACACTCTCCTGCCCCCCCCCCAGTGCCCTCCTCCACCACCCCGCACTCTCCTGCCCCCCCCCGTGCTCATCTCCACCACCACACTCTCCTGCCCCCCCCAGTGATCTCCTCCATCACCACACTCTCCTGCCCTCCCCTCAGTGCTCTCCTCCACCACCACACTCTCCTGCCCCCCAGTGCTCTCCTCCACCACCACACTCACCTGCCCCCCCAGTGCTCTCCTCCACCACCACACTCTCCTGCCCCCCCCAGTGCTCTCTCCTCCACCACACTCTCCTGCCCCCCCCCAGTGCTCTCTCCTCCACCACCACACTCTCCTGCCCCCCATGCTCTCCTCCACCACCACACTCTCCTGCCCCCTCCAGTGCTCTCTCCTCCACCACCACACTCTCCTGCCCCCCCCCAGTGCTCTCCTCCACCACCACACTCTCCTGCCCTCCCCCCAGTGCTCTCTCCTCCACCACCACACTCTCCTGCCCCCCGTGCTCTCCTCAACCACCCACACTCTCCTGCCCCCCCAATGCTCTCCTCCACCACCACACTCTCCTGCCCCCCCAGTACTCTCCTCCACCACCACACTCTCCTGCCCCCCCCAGTGCTCTTCTCCACCACCACACTCTCCTGCCCCCCCATTGCTCTCTCCTCCACCACCACACTCTCCTGCCCCCCCCAGTGCTCTCCATCACCACCACACTCTTCTGCCCCCCCCCCAGTGCTCTCCTCCACCACCACACTCTCCTGCTCCCCCAGTGCCCTCCTCTACCACCGAACTCTCCTGCCCCCACCCCCCAGTGCTCTCCTCCACCACCACACTCTCCTGCCCCCCCAGTGCTCTCCTCCACCACCACACTCTCCTGCCCCCCCAGTGCCCTCCTCCACCACCGCACTCTCCTGCCCCCCCAGTGCCCTCCTCCACCACCGCACTCTTCTGCCCCCCCAGTGCTCTCCTCCACCACCACACTCTCCTGCCCCCCCAGGGCTCTCCTCCACCACCACACTCTCCTGCCCCCGTGCTCTCCTCCACCACCACACTCTCCTGCCCCCCCAGTGCTCTCTCCTCCACCACACTCTCCTGCCCCCCCAGTGCTCTCTCCTCCACCACCACACTCTCCTGCCCCCCCCAGTGCTCTCTCCTCCACCACACTCTCCTGCCCCCCCAGTGCTCTCTCCTCCACCACCACACTCTCCTGCCCCCTCCAGTGCTCTCTCCTCCACCACCACACTCTCCTGCCCCCCCAGTGCTCTCCTCCACCACCACACTCTCCTGCCCTCCCCCCCAGTGCTCTCTCCTCCACCACCACACTCTCCTGCCCCCCGTGCTCTCCTCAACCACCACACTCTCCTGCCCCCCCAATGCTCTCCTCCACCACCACACTCTCCTGCCCCCCCAGTACTCTCCTCCCCCACCACACTCTCCTGCCCCCCCCAGTGCTCTTCTCCACCACCACACTCTCCTGCCCCCCAGTGCTCTCTCCTCCACCACCACACTCTCCTGCCCCCCCCAGTGCTCTCCATCACCACCACACTCTTCTGCCCCCCCCCCCAGTGCTCTCCTCCACCACCACACTCTCCTGCTCCCCCAGTGCCCTCCTCTACCACCGAACTCTCCCTGCCCCCACCCCCCCAGTGCTCTCCTCCACCACCACACTCTCCTGCCCCCCCAGTGCTCTCCTCCACCACCACACTCTCCTGCCCCCCCAGTGCCCTCCTCCACCACCGCACTCTCCTGCCCCCCCAGTGCCCTCCTCCACCACCGCACTCTTCTGCCCCCCACCAGTGCTCTCCTCCACCACCACACTCTCCTGCCCCCCCATGCTCTCCTCCACCACCACACTCTCCTGCCCCCCCCCCAGTGCTCTTCTCCACCACCACACTCTCCTGCCCCCAGTGCTCTTCTCCACCACCACACTCTCCTGCCCCCCCCCCAGTGCCCTCCTCCACCACCCCGCACTCCTCCTGCCCCCCCCCCCGTGCTCATCTCCACCACCACACTCTCCTGCCCCCCCCAGTGATCTCCTCCCATCACCACACTCTCCTGCCCTCCCCTCAGTGCTCTCCTCCACCACCACACTCTCCTGCCCCCCCAGTGCTCTCCTCCACCACCACACTCACCTGCCCCCCCCAGTGCTCTCCTCCACCACCACACTCTCCTGCCCCCCCCCCCAGTGCTCTCCCCCCACCACCATTTTCTTCCCCCCCAGTTCTCTCCTCCACCACCACACTCTCCTGCCCCCCCAGTGACCTCCTCCACCACCGCACTCTCCTGCCCCCCCGTGCTCTCCTCCACCACCACACTCTCCTGCCCCCCATGCTCTCCTCCACCACCACACTCTCCTGCCCCCCCAGTGCTCTCTCCTCCACCACCACACTCTCCTGCCCCCCCCCCCAGTGCTCTCCTCCACCACCACACTCTCCTGCCCTCCCCCCCAGTGCTCTCTCCTCCACCACCACACTCTCCTGCCCCCCGTGCTCTCCTCAACCACCACACTCTCCTGCCCCCCCCAATGCTCTCCTCCACCACCACACTCTCCTGCCCCCCAGTACTCTCCTCCACCACCACACTCTCCTGCCCCCCCCAGTGCTCTTCTCCACCACCACACTCTCCTGCCCCCCCAGTGCTCTCTCCTCCACCACCACACTCTCCTGCCCCCCCCGTGCTCTCCATCACCACCACACTCTTCTGCCCCCCCCCCAGTGCTCTCCTCCACCACCACACTCTCCTGCTCCCCCAGTGCCCTCCTCTACCACCGAACTCTCCTGCCCCCACCCCCCAGTGCTCTCCTCCACCACCACACTCTCCTGCCCCCCCCAGTGCTCTCCTCCACCACCACACTCTCCTGCCCCCCCCAGTGCCCTCCTTCACCACCGCACTCTCCTGCCCCCCCAGTGCCCTCCTCCACCACCGCACTCTTCTGCCCCCCCAGTGCTCTCCTCCACCACCACACTCTCCTGCCCCCCCCAGTGCTCTCCTCCACCACCACACTCTCCTGCCCCCCCCAGTGCCCTCCTTCACCACCGCACTCTCCTGCCCCCCAGTACTCTCCTCCACCACCACACTCTCCTGCCCCCCCCAGTGCTCTTCTCCACCACCACACTCTCCTGCCCCCCCAGTGCTCTCTCCTCCACCACCACACTCTCCTGCCCCCCCCCCAGTGCTCTCCATCACCACCACACTCTTCTGCCCCCCCCCCAGTGCTCTCCTCCACCACCACACTCTCCTGCTCCCCAGTGCCCTCCTCTACCACCGAACTCTCCTGCCCCCACCCCCCCAGTGCTCTCCTCCACCACCACACTCTCCTGCCCCCCCAGTGCTCTCCTCCACCACCACACTCTCCTGCCCCCCCCAGTGCCCTCCTCCACCACCGCACTCTCCTGCCCCCCCAGTGCCCTCCTCCACCACCGCACTCTTCTGCCCCCCCAGTGCTCTCCTCCACCACCACACTCTCCTGCCTCCCCCAGGGCTCTCCTCCACCACCACACTCTCCTGC